>NC_134707.1:103531411-104134693 GCF_043290135.1 Rhipicephalus microplus | reverse complement strand
TGAACAATTTTTAGTCAGCAACCTGCAAATTATTTCTTTTTTTTCTTTCATCTGAAGTCCACTTTTAAGTATATTGACCACTGTTTTTATAGCTAAAGTCTACTTTTCAGTATATTGACCACTGTTTTTATAGCTAATTCCCCGAAGTGTGTAAAAGCTACATAAGAAAGATCAAGCGAGCAAGCAAACATGCAAGCAAGCTGGCCCAGCAATGGGTGTTGTCTCCATGTCTGTTTTTTTTTTACCCTAAAATGAAGCACACTTCAATAAAAAGAACACTCTCTATCAAATTTTACGATCAGTGAAATGACTGAATTTACTTCGAGCAAAAAACAAAAACAAATGAAAGACATTTTAATGTGTACTGTATACCCATTTGCCATCGACTGGATAACTTGATATACAGTTGACTGCACGTACTTCTGTTCGGAGTTACTGCATGACAACACCATATCGTCGATATTCAGGAGCACTTCTGTATGGTGTCCCTCGTAATAATATTGTTGTTTTGCGACTTTAGATTGCCGCTAGTATAACCAAGCGCTTGCATTTTGCAGTGAATAATTAGGTAGTTGTTATGATAGTGGAATAAAAGTGAAACGGACACAAAATTATGAAAAACGTAAGCAGATGCGACGGCACAATGACTTGTCGCACTGAATTGTTTGGCATTAAAAAGGCATTCCATTTACGCTTTTTCTCAGACATCGCATCGGAGGCACGTATTTCATAGCAACATGAAACTAGTGTGTTGGTGAGCTTTTCTAATTACCTGCAGAATACGCAGAAATCATGCTGTTTTTATATACTGCCACATATCATAAAAGCTATAACAGTGAATACAATCTCAATCCCTAGCTGCACAGTATGCCCGAAACTGAGAAGCTGTTTTACTGTATGTTTAGAATCGGAAATGTAACAAATTGTGATTGCTTACTCTTATTAAAAGACGTGAATCCTCTAATTTTCTTGGTATTTTTCCATATTGGTGTGTAATCCACATACTCATAATCATAGCTCCTGGAAAAGAAGAAAGAAGAAAAAACTATGGACCATCTTCCTGAATAGAATTCTCATGGCACGCGAAAAAGCAGTGGGGTGCAAGGCGTCCACCCCATTCAAACGGGCGTCAATGCGGGTGCTGGAAGAATGGTTTGAAGCGAAGCTTAGTGCAGCGTTTACTCGAGTGAACGTTTGTTTAAAACGCAGAGACGCAGTGGCGGATTGGGTTTCGTGTAAGATTTATCGCAGATAAACAAGTGGAAAGAGTGTTCCACTCGACGTGCGGTCTAACGTTGCGGGTGGTGGAGAAAGTGAAGAAAAAGAGAAATGTGTTGCGAGCGGGCTGAGGAGCCGGCAGCTGCGGTCGCTGCAACGAGCATGCTGCGGGTGAGTAAAAGAGTGGCGTGAGCGTGCTGCTGTGAAGTAAGCATTTGAGAGGAGCGTTACGTCCATGCGTAGCGGCGACGTGACTTGCATAGCTTCGCTCCAACTACTACGTCGAGGTGAACGCGTTGTGGCGTGTTCGTACGGACGAACATAAGTACAGCGTTACACGCGTGAGTCAAAGCGCTGCTTCGCATCCCGTAATGCATAAGTAATGCGCTTAACAGCCTGATACCCTGTTTTTTTTTTCAGCAGATAAGACTCTCACCCCTCATCTTACTATTATATAATAACGACCTATCATCCATGTATCGTCTAATAATAGTTCATTTGCTTACAACTGTGTCATCTACCAGACAATTACTAGCATTGCTGATCAAGCTGGCCTACATCGGGACCTTAATCTTGTGCAAGAGTAGTGTAGTATTTGGCCAGGGAAGCTTATTCCCACTAAATACAAACTTGTTTCATTTTCTCGCCAGCATCACCTTTTATGATCCTCATACTTAATCTCTAATTTCACTGTTGAACATGTTGAATCAAATAAATTCCTGCGCGTTCCCTTATCATATAACCTTTCCTGGAACGCACATATCAACAACAATATATCACCCGCGAACAGGTGCTTCGATTATCTAATATGTCATTTGTGTTACGCACACCTAGACATAGTACTTCTCGCGTGCAAATCCCTCATCCGATCAAAACTAGAGTATGCAACGCCTATTTAGAGCGCACACCAGGCATACTTAATTAACCAGCCAGATTCTGTACAAAATTATACCACCAGGCTCATTCATTTTCAGACTGACATGATAGAAGTATATTACTCCTAAAGCGTGAAATTAATGTTACTGATCTTGGTGTGCGTCACCTCGTTGCCAGTCTTTGTTTGTTTCACAAATTATTTAAATTTCTTTCAATCAAAATCCTCCCATAATCCCATCATCGCGCATTTCTCACCGCACTACCCTTACCTCACCATTCACACGCACACGTGCTCCCACTACTGTTTTTGCCGCATCAGTATACTTTCGCGCAGCAGCATAATGGAATGGCCTCCCCTGTGACATTGAATCCATCACGCGTACATCACCTTTTGCGGACAACATAACTGCATATTGTTCGTTGTGAAGATCACTCTCTACAACCCACATTTGCTAACCCACCCGCTATGTAATACCGCCTAACCGGGGTCTTTAAGTTAATAAAGAGAAGTGAAGAGATTGCTGACCTACTCGCATGCCCCTTTTCAGACAATGCCAGAGAGAGATAAAGATGCAAGGAAAGGCAGGGAGGTTAACCAGACGCACATCCGGTTCGCTACCCTGCACTGGGGAAGAGATGAAGGCGAGCAAAGAGGTTGTAGAGAGATAAGAAGGTACACAAAATTACGAGCAAACTCGGGGGCGCACACACAGTCTACAGGTGGTCGCTCAGGTTTGTTGACTTTAAGTAAAGTAGGAGTGCTTTAGTCGCTTTCTGCGCAACTGGGACTGATGCCCAATGTCCTAGATCTTCTGCACACAATATGGTCAGGAGTCAAGTTGATTCAAAACCTGCCGGAGCTGGCATCGCTGTGTGTCGTAGCAAGCGCAGCTGCACAGGACGTGTTCAATGGTCTCATCAGCTCCGCAGTAGTCGCATGTAGAGTCTGCCTTACCAATGCGAAAGGCATGCTATTGGTACGTAACTGTTCGTTCATACGGCAGTGCCAGACTTAACCTCGCCAAAAACATATATTTTACTCCAGGATTTATTTCACAAGGATATGAGGCGATTTAATCCCATGAGTACAGGTCGAAACGCTCACAAGAAACAGGGCAGGAGTCAATTTTACCAGGATAGTTCAACGTATGTGCTGTATATCACACGCATTTTGATTCACGCACAGTGTTTCAGTCAGATGCGGTAGTGATCACACGTTGGTAGAAAGCGCCTATCTGTAGATGCATGTAAGCAGGTAGATAATCTTTACTTTGGCCTACTGTTCACGGTAGTCACTACCGCCTGGCCATCCGTTAATCTACACATGTATCAACTGGCGACGAAGATGGGATTTTTCAAGTTTCAGCTTGAGGCCAGATTCCAGAAGCTTGCTAAGCACAGCACGAAGGTTGCGAAAGTGCTCAGCATCATTTGTGCCACTCACAAGAATGCCGTCAAAATAGACTGCTACATGGGGCAGTCCCCTAAACAAGTTCTCCATCTCGCGCTGAAATATGGCAGGAGCAGATGAGACGCTAAAAGGCAACCGTGTGTACTGAAATAACCCCATATGCATTGAAATGGTGACGTACTCCCTAGAGGCCTCGTCAAGGACAACTTGCTGGTACGCATCTCGCAAATCCAATTTTGTGAATTTCTCACCTCTAGCAAGCACAGGTCACAGGTCCTCGATCCTTGGAATGGGGTACTGCTTCACTGTTACTACTGGGTTTATGATGACAATAGTACAATTTCATTTGCATTGCGGCGCAGAAAATCGGCAGGTATCTCATATAGAAATATGAGGGGCTGTTTATCGCATACCACAATGACCAACAATTACTAATTTATGAACCAATAGCACCTGGTAAAAAACAGTTCCCTCGTACGACAGTATAACACGCATTTGATCTTCCAGTTGGCTGGAGAATAACAGTGTTTGGTTGGTACAACAAACACAGCACGCTTTGAACCGATATTTTTCATAAGCAGCAGAGCTGACACGTGCGCAAATCCAGTGGATGTAAATTCTTTTAAAATGATGGGTGTGTGCTTGATCGCCCTTCCGGCGATGCTGTCGTTCACAAGAAAGCGTGCGCTAGTGACCCAGTAAGTGATTCTTAAAAGAAAGAAACGAAAATAAAAGTGAGCCCCATAACTGTCTGTTTCATAGTGCGACACCTCAACAGTGGCTAACGTGGAATGAGGGTTAGGAGAGATTAAAAGGAATAGAAATAGAAAAAGGATAGCGATAGAGATGAGGCCAGCGACAGTGACATACAGATGTAAAGAAAAGGTAGGAAAGATGCGGACACGGTCGAAAGTGTCCGAGGACGGTACACCACTCAGCGGGAGCTCTTGTCGGCGTCAGGCGATGGCGAAGGGCGAGCTGGTCCGCCAGAGCTGCACTGTCGTCGAAGATCGCGGGAGTAGAACTGGTCGGCACGGAATCCAGCGAGCGAGTCCCGAACACGCAGCTCGCTTGGCGTGCATAGTGTGAAAAAAAACCTTCATTGATGATGCGGCGGCGCACTCTATCCTGTCGTTTTACTCTCCCAATTTCCCTTCTGGTTGCTTTGACAACATTTTTTCTCACCTTACAAACATTTACCATGCCTTGCGCGATAGGGAACGTGCACAGATCAATTATGAGCTAGGGCCATTCTCACATGCACTTGAGTTGACACACCAAATTGTTAGTTAAATATGGCGCATACTACAGCCTATACACGACTCATGTGTTAGCCGAATATGAGCACTTTTGTGAGTGAGTAACTTACAGCTGATTGAGCACAATTTAGGATAAGCTTTGTCACCTTTCTCACTTAATGTGTGTGCCGGTGCGCCTTCGGGGTACCAATCTTTATATTCTCATGTATTTTTTTTAAAATAAACTGGTTGGCAGTGAACACTCGTGCTCTCGTCTTTTCTTTTTTAGTGTTGTCTTTTCACGCTTGAATCTCTTCCAGAAGGTGCTGGTTCGCACGGCAAATCATTTAGTTATGTTATTTGAGGAATCTGTTTACGTTATTACGAAATGTGTGTTTTTGGATTAACCCTTTCAGACGCCAACTTTTAATAAATGTCTGTAAATGTGTCCAATCACTACAACGTGACTTCAAGGTACTCAATATTGTATTGCAACAAAAATTACGAGATAGTTGTGGAATCTACGTGTGTCAATATAACTCGTTTTAATTAGGATGCAATTAAATATCAATTTATTCCGAAGTAATTGATGCTTGCTTTTGGCGTAAATAGAATCTAATGTGAGGCTAGATATAAGGTGCAAATTAATTTTTGATTATGCCAATTGTGAGCAAGAAAATTTCTTCTTTTCACAATGCTTGCTGGAAGCGGCACATTGCACTACTCATCAAACGTGGTAATGCCTTCAGAAAAATGATCATATGTATCAGTACACTGCAAAATGAGGTTCAACGAACACAAATTAATCACAAAAGAGCATTCACTAATGTACGTTATATCTTGCTCTTTCTTAACCTCTACTTGATGCAAATAACAAAAATGAGTGGTGCACACGAGTGTGTACATAGCGTCTGAAAGGGTTAGAAAGAGGGTACCTTATAATTTAGGAGAAATTTTGTGGAATGAAGAAAATGTTTCTATATCTGATTGTAATATTAATATTAGCAATAATATAAAAATTATCATCACCCATACTAGTATTACTAGTAGTGGCACTGAAGTAATATTGAACAAATGAAAATATTCATTTATGGTTGCCAGTTGTCTCTACTGAACTTAAGTGAACCCGAACCGACATCGCAACCAAGCCATTTACACGTTGGGTTAAAGGATAGACAGTATTTGAACAATGTAGCTAGCATGACACACTGGACCCTACAAATGTGGTGGAGCCCTGCTCAAAAGGAAGATTCACAAAAGGAGGCGTAATCGGGACCAGATGATACCCGGAATTGACGAAGCTGCCGAAATAGAAAGGCTGCGCATTGCATGTGTCAGCAGGCCTTTAATTGCTCTAACACAAAAACAAATAAATTTTCTTCATAACGTTGGCACACGTGATGTTCATGGCACGTTATCACGATGATAACTAGGTTGTTAGGTGAGTTATGTTTGGTTTGATTTGTCTTTTCTCTTTTTGTTAGATACTGCTCAAATATATATTGCATGATTCCAGCTAATAAAGCTTTTTGTAAGTTAGTGCCGCTCTCTCTCTCCGTCTTTTCTTGTCCCTTGTTATTGGCGCTGTTTTTTATGTGCATCATTTCGTACCAACTCGCCCAAACGACCACGTTAGATAATGAAATGAATTTGAGGCTGCAAGTGCACTTATTTTTATCACTAATAGTCACATATACCTCAGCAGTGCAACGCTTATCACAAAAAAACACAGAACTGTGTTGAAGGTTTGAGCTCTCTGGAAGTGTTTTCACTGAAAATATTTGAACCTGAAGTGTAAAGACCTAATTGCGAGGCATATAATCAGTTTAACGACACTGTAGTTAAAAATACTTACCATTTCTGAGAAGACTTGAACACCAATACCTGAGACAAGGTTCGTGCCGTCCGATTCATCGTTGTTCTTATTGCTTTAATGCACGCTACTCCAGGAATCCCCCGCGTAGTGAGGTGCAAATACATGGGGTTTGTAATCATAAACTATGAAAAATAAAACAATGTGACATTACTTCAATATCCTTCGCAATCTCCTAAAGCCGATGAGAAATGGTATGTATATATGTAGTATACCTGCTGAAGTTTTCACTGAAAGTATTCACGTTAGTAAGGAGTGGTAGAGCCTCTTAACATACGCATGCATCCGTAAATAAGCAGCCAGAAACTCAGCATGCTTCAAGCTAAACGTGTGTCATTTTGTTGTTATACAACTGCCTTAGTGTCTATTACTGTATATAAAATGGCGTTCATCATAACCCCTTAATCACTGGAGTAATAACACACAAGTTATTTTCGAAATTTGCGGAGATGAACTCAAACAGGCATGTATTAGGTTAAAAAGGCATATATTATGGGTCTATCGCACTCATTCTTTTTTTAATTATTGCAGCGCTTAATATGATGAGCACAACAGAGACAAGTCTTTGGCACAAGGAACCAGAAATTACAGTAGAGTTGCTTTCAAAACTTTATAGGGAACGTTGTAGTGGAAGGCTAAGAAAATTTCAACCGGTTGGTGTTCTTTGCTCTGGGCCTATGTCTGAGTAACCTGTACTCAACACAAAGTAGAATTCCAGTTTCTGAAAGTTGAACAATGGGACGACTCTGTCAAGCATAATATCAAGAAATCTTGAGTAGATACGTAGAGAGATTACCTTGCGAAGTACGCTGAGCATTCTTTATCACACAGAAAGGCTACATGTCTTTGACAACCTCACAAGTCTGTATAGTATCGAAGACATGTATGCTAATTAGTATCCCAGGTACTCTTTCAATATCTTGTGTATGATGAATGCATGTATTTCCAGTATATAAAGATTGTATTGAGTAACTTAGGATGATGATTGACATGCGTTGTCAACGTCCCAAAACCATAACATGATTATGAGAGACGCCATAGTAACTAAAGAGCTATGTCATATTGATTGCTACACCAACTTGTGAAACAATAAACATTGGCTGTCCTTGGCTTCTGAAGCTGACAATGCTTCAGTAAGCCACCTAAATAAAACAAAATGCAGGGACATGCTTTATGATTTGCACAAAAGCCAATCAGCAAAAGGCTCCTAAAAGATCTCTGGGTCCCTAAAGTTAGAGCGAAGGCATGTTATGGTACTTGCTTTATCACAAAAATAGAAGCAGACGAACGTGTAGACACAGCTAGCCTTTTATTTCCTATTTTTTTGCCTAGATCTGCCAGTGCCACGATGCATGAAGACATAGATACTGTCCTCAACTAGATATTGGAATTAGGTTCGACAATTGGTGCACTAAATCTGATGCCAATATAGTGCACTTATACCCCTCTCTCGTGGCGCTTCGTTACGACATCGGAAGAATGTAAGAATGGGGTATATATGTCACGTGGCTATCAAACATCAGTCACTTCAATAATCTATCCGACTTAATGTTGACTTAGTGTGAAACTAACTAATATGCTGTAATGAAGATCCGTGCTGTTATGAAATGCAGAAGACACTGGGCTGAGGAGCAAAGAAGACCATGTTCGCCTTATTGAATCCGAACGCTTGCATCAATCCAAATGTTAGTTGGGCCATAACGGTGTCTGCCTTCTATTTAAGAAGTGCTGCACTGAAACGCATTCCTTTATTAGAGGGGAGCGCTAGAAACTGTACCGTCCTGCAACTTCACAAAAGTATTTTGACTCCAGTTCATTCCATAACCACTAACAACGACCAGCAACCTAGGACGCCGACAACAACCCTAAGGACTGTTAGTTGGTCCGGTACTTTTTGGCGATGCTACATGCCCTCTCTAGTGATACTCACAAGAAGGATGCGTAAGGCTTGTCTAATTAGTACAATGTGTTAAGCGAGCACAGGAAACGGCATGATGCGCACAAGCTTAAGTGTGAAATGTTTTAGTTAAATGACATCGTCAGACACAGTATCTGTAACCACAGTGGCGACCTACCTATGCTGACGGCCTATAGAACGGTATTCGTTGAACTTTGTGGACGTCCAAAGAAGTGCTGGGCAGCACTTGCAACATAGAGTTCTACGAAACGGTGAAATGACACGAGAAGTGCTATGCAAGATGACGCAAGATTCTCGGGCAGACGAGGTTTCTCCAAGCTTACCCTACAGTGGCCATAGGATGAGCACAGTGTGGATTGCGTGTTAGCATCGTTGAGAAAAATTATCTACTAGAACGCACGTGGCGTTGGAAATGGATGTTGGACATTAGCAGCACTTATAAAAAACACCGCGTGTGAACACGTCAATGCCGCCACAAAGTGAATATTTTAACAGTGCAGCGAGGTTAGCATGATGGTGGGGGCATCTTTTTGTTAACTCAGCACGTGCCTCCAACAGGCGTGTTCGTGGGCGTTTGTCCTCTTTCGGGCAGCTGTTTTCGTTCCACCAAGTGCATGAAAATTTCTCCACTAGAAGGCAGCAAGAGTGCACTTGCAGCATTCTCGTGCTGTTCATTTCACTTCTCTCAAGTATTGCAGGTGAATACTAAGACAGATGGTCGCCAGGGGCGCTCACATCACGGCGGCAACGCGGCGGTGAGTGGATACGTCCTCAGCGCCATGAAATTGAATGCGAGACATTGTAGCCACGGCATAATACCGCTTTCAGTTCTATGTGCGTGTGTGCACAGTCTGCGCGATAAAGCTGATATTTGATTGTGCCGCTAGGCTTGAGTACTGCTTCTCAGCAAAAGCAAACATAGTGGGAGTAGCCGATCTTCCCCGCGGGCGTCTGTCAATAAAAATGATTGACACGTCAACTCGAAAATAAGCCAGTTAATTTTGAGAAGGCCCCAGTTCAAATCGTGACTTTCATGGTGCCTGTTCAACTGTCAAGAGTTTGATGCGGAGAACGGTAAGCGGCAGCTTTTATGCGTATAAAATAATCTGATCAGCTTGCACTACTTGAGCCAGGCTGGAGCCATACGTGAGCTTGTGATAACCTAGCTTCGTTTAGCTTTTGAAGTCGGTTGTCCACTCATCTGCTTGGTTGGCTTTGAAGTGAAGACCACATAGGCTCTGTCCTAATTTGGTTATACTAATTGCCCAGCCCCGGTGGTCTAGTGGATAAGGTACTCGGCTGCGGATCCGCAGGTCACGGGATCAAATGCTGGCTGCGCCGGCTGCAATTTTAATGGAGGTGAAAATGCTGTAGGGCCGTGTTGTCAGATTTGTGTGCATGTTAAAGAACGCTAGGTGGTCAAAATTTGAGGAGCCCTCCACTACGGCGTCTGTCATAATCATATGATAATTTTGTCCCGTTAAACCTCTCATATCAATCAATATACCAATTGACTAAAGCTTAATGACTATTACACTGAAGTGTCTTCAAATCAAGCAAGGTCATCATCAGTATGAGGCAAATAACAAAATACTCATTAGGCCAATCATATTAGTAAGGCCTAGTTACCATGGTATTAACGTACTGACGCATTAATCGGCAACAATTATTAACGTTGCGTTAGTAGCATGATTTGGTTATATGGACTTCGGGCTGAATTTTATATACACGTCTGCTCAAACATAGGTCTGTTTTTGTGTAACACGTCATTTATGAGTGTTTTCGATATCTTGCCCTTCCACACTCTTTCCATAGAGGTGGTGTCACACTACTTCTCAAGAAAGACTTCTTCTCCGCGCGACCAGAAGATTGGAGCCCTAATACCCTGCTTATAGTAGGTTACAAGCTATTAGCGAACATCTCAATGCGCCGATTCAGCCAGTCTCTGATATCATTATTCGCTCCGCGCAAGGTTTGTTCCGTTCCGGGCCGAGAAATGGACACTTATACTTAATTAACGCGCAGCATCATTCACTACACTACTTCCCGATGTGCCCAATGGCTGTTGGCTTCCTTAGATCAGGAAAGTGCTCTTGATTTCATAGAAATTGACCACTTACTAAATCTTTTGAATGCATTTAGACTCCAGGACAGAAACCATCAGCTCATTCGCGTGACGTACACGGATTCAGAACTTATTCTTTACGTAGGTTCCAGTGAATCGCCCCTTTCAAGTCACGCGTTGGCACGCTACTAGCTTTACTACCAAACTTTGGCGTCACCCCGCCATGCGAGATGATATATGGGATGTATCAGCGCTGGAACACGAATAGCTTCTGGATCATTTTTCACAGTGCCAAAAGCGCGCGAAACGGAAGCAGAATCGTATCCTCCCTTTTTTAGGTGTTTTCTGTCTCTCTTAGAACCGGAAAGCACGTTCCCGCCACCGAGTACCGCAGACGCTTTCTGCAGGCACGTCAAGTCAAACAGGGGAGGCGTTGGTGAAGTGAACATGCGTGGGACAAAATTTGAAAAAGCAAACGTACGTTTGCGTCCCATTTATAAAGACCTTCGTGTATGGGTTCTAATGGAAGTGCTTGATGGATTTCATGCTGGTCATGTTTCCGCAATTTTTGAGGCCAGGGTAGCTCTTCTGGATCAGCGCACCGTTAACCATCTCCTGATGATGCGTACAGAAAACGTCGAGCGGTGCCCCGCCTTCGCACTCTTCGACCGTGTCCCTATCCTTCTTCCCTCATCTCTCGTCTTTTTGCATTCTTGTGCGGCGAATGCTCTGTCTACACATCTCTCTACTTCTGCTTTTTTTCTTGTCCTCTTTCGCAACTCTCCACAAGAATTTTAGCCATGTAGGGTACAAGGCAGAGTAAAACTAGGTTTTTTTGCTTTGCTTCAAGAACCACTTGCTACGGTTTTATTCTTGCACGTAACGACTGCTTGTTTGCTGGTTTCTACTTCGAGTAGACGCACCGCCACCATTTTGCTTTGGCGTTCGGCAATATAACCTGTGCATTGCTCCAGCCAGGCGTATCAAGCTGTTGGAACATTACGCCTAGAAACGCGTCATGTGAAATGTGAAAGTACGATTCATCGGGGCATTTGTCGAAAAAAGGCGCAGGACTCCTCAACCGCACGTCAATCACATCCTAAAAGACGCCAAGCAGTTTTAATAATGTCTCATGCTCGTGGTGAACGGTCTCTCTCTGGCGCACTTATTTTACGCCACTTTTTGCCAACCACAATGCATCTTTCATACTGCTTGGGGAGCTGCCCAAAGCCACAGCCAGTGAATCATATGCTTAATTTAACCCTTTTCTCGTGGGAGACTGGCCTTTGGGCCACTGGCTAAAACGATCAGTTGAGGCTGGTGAACTGAGCCTGCCTAGAGATTTCGGCGATGGGGCTCCCGGACGTCTATAACCCAACCACTTTTAATAATTTGTCAATGCGCAGCAGCTCTTTAACTAGCCTGTTGTGGTGAGCAAGGGTAATGGGCCCAGGTCAACGGACGCACTCAAGATAGCCTGGTGAATACAAAGACAATATTTATATAGGACGAAGACTATATCCCACAAAAGAACATCAGAACGATGCGAGGTTAAAGAGGGTCTAAAAAGAAACTGCTGCCCACGTGAGACGTAGATATACGTCTTAACACCCAACGCACTTCATCCTCGTGCCAAGTTTTCAAGACCATAATTCCGCACACCGTCGTTGCGGTGGCCGTAGCACCAAGCAACGTGGCGCTGAGCCCGTCGCGGTAGCGTTCATGGTGGGAACACGCCTTCTCGTGTAGCTCGCTGGCTCGAGCTTACGTCGATGCCCGCGCCCTGACGACTTGTTGGCGTCCAGGTCATGCTCGACCGGGGCGAGTGCCCAGGACACGGTGTTCAAAGCCCCGACCACCTTCGAAGCCGGCTGGGCACGCTCTCTCTACCAGTCTTCTTTCTTTGTTCTTTTTCGTTTTATTTGGGCGCTCAGGGTTTTGCCCCTATGCCTCACTTATCACAGTCCTTACATTCTTCCCCCCTGTTTCAGAAAGTCGCACGCACTTTGGCTGCTGCTGTTGAACTAGCCCACAGAGCGTGTAACTTGACGATGCCAGAAGATGTAGAAGTGGTGTTGGCTTGACACTTTGGATGCTGACACTCATCTGGTTGGAAGTCCGTTGCCGATTTGACGTTCAAACTCACAATTTGGAGATTGCATCAATCTGGGAGGCTGACATTTCCAAGTGCTTCACCGACACTTATTAGGCACTCCAGTATACACTCATAGATTTACAGGAATCGAAGCACACTCATTGCAGCAATAGTTTCGATGTTACATTGACGAGTTTCTCTACGTTTCACGAAGGAACATGTCATGCACAGATTTCACGTGAATCCATCCCATAACGGAAAGCGATGCAACTCATTCTGTTGTCTTATGACATGTCATGCCACCTAAGATTCGCTAGTGAGCACGACATATCTACACATAGAATGGGAGCACAGACCAGATTGGCGTCGGTGCACCAGGTTTATAGGCTGATTTTTTTTCTCCCAAGTGCTCTCGGTGAACCAGCGTTCTTCTTTTCTGCTAGCTTTTGGGTAACGCTGAGCCTTGTCGAAGCTGCTAAGATCCAACACCCAGTACTCAACCATGAAGTCTGTACCTGAGTGTCCGGTTGGGTGGCCCCCACAACGCGGCAAGCTTTATCTGGGTTCATGCACATTTGTTCTAGAGTGTTACCATTAGCCATACATTAGGCTCATGGCGTTCCTAACTGCGCTATTGCTTTGGGGGTTCAGGTCTTTTTTGCCCGACCTTTGCGCTTGCGGCTGTATTTGAGGAATGTTGACAGGAACTTTCCTTAATTTGAGGTTTTAAACAATTATTTCAGCTGCCAAGTTAGTTGCCTTGCTTGGGCCTAGCATGCCTCCTGCTGGCATGCTTTCGCGGAGGACCCAAGCTTCCGGCAGGCCAACAGTACCATGGTTACTGGCTGCGCAATCCTCTACATCACTCCTGCTACCACAACCACTTGGTAGTTCTGGAGTCACCAACTGAGATATATTTGCAACACTCTTAGTTTGGCCAACAGGTCCTAGCTGAGGAAGGCAAAGACCAAGTTGCTCTCTACCACTGCGACCTGTGTTTTCGTGACATGCCCAATTAACACCTGTGGTTGCAGACAGTGTATCTGGATTAACAACGTCAAGTTCTTTATCAGTCATGTTTTCGCGTGTGACAGCAAAATTTCACTCTATTCAGTGATATATGTCTCTTATTGGTGAGCTTCTATACCACCCACCTCATTAGCCTCCTTACGCGCTGCTTTACGTCTTGCACTCTTTCGTATGTCTAAGATAGCCATGTGTATTTGTGAGAGTAGCTTCTCACCTTCCCGTCTTAGGCACTCATAGTCGTAATTTTTGCATTTTTAATGCAGCTTGAAATCGTTCCCCTTGCGTTCCTTTTCGAGCTCTTCTCGTAACATTTGCCCTAAATTGCACAAACACCATCCGACCACCTCTTCAATACGTTTACACGCGTCTTGTGCGTGACCTACTCTAGGTTGAAAGATGGTAAGGGCCGGACCTGGCAAGGCTCGCCAATTGTGACAGCTTCGTGTGGGCACAGGTGCTCAAACGACGAGAGATGCGACGAAGCACCGACCGCACGTTTATACGACATGGACACAAGTATATGAAATATTTACAATAGTATAAGAGATCTGAAAATTCCTTGCGGAAAAAAATATTCCTTTGCTTCGATAGCCTCCAGTACACGGTTCCCGCGGCCTTGACACAGCGAACCTATTTCAGACAACACTCACACGACCAGATGGTCTGACGTGCCGCCGTGCGACGAGATGGTCCAACGTGCCGCCCTGTCGCCTCGAGGTAGTGGTGCTACAGCGTGGTTCTCCTATCACGACAGTCACAGGGACGGCCGCTTCGCTATAGCCTGGCTGGCCAGACGCGCGCTTGCAACCACTCCTGGAACACCGGTAAGCCAGTCTCGCAGACCTCAGTTTACCTGACTCAGTTGCTTCCGGAGTGGCCTATTTTGACTATCCTCCGTACAATGCGCCGCGCTCCGCAGATGTTGGCGCGGCGCCTAGTAGGTGACATCGCCACTGCGCGTTGACGTCACAGTCCCCTCGAAATGCGCGCCTCACTTTTAGACCATTAGCTGGCTGATAAATGCGTAAATAAATGGTTACGGTACATTTCTTCGTCTTGTCAATAATTTACGCCATCGAAATCGTTTCGACATGTACTCTCGGCGAGAGAAACGCATTCGAAGTTCCTCGCGATTACCTTCGGGGCAAAAGCGGCAATTTTTAAAACAAAGTTTTATGCTTCAATTCGTGCGCTGTCCGGTATTCAGGCACCGTGCCAGTACTGCGTCTCCCTTTCACGCAGGAGTTAAAGGAATGTTGTGAGCGCTGGAACGCCGATGGCGTCTGAAGGAGGCCAAAATCATGGTAATGCTAACGCATGCGAAAGAGAAACAGATTAGTCGGGTGTCTCACTGTGATTTGCAGTAAAAGTAAAAACAAACAAGCATATTCGGGAAATGAAAGAAGATGAGGAAGAGGAGAAAAAAATTGGCAGCATATCCAGGGAGTGAATGATGGAGAGTAGGGCGAATCATTCGTCCGTCCATTCGTTCTTGCTTCCTTCCGTCTGTGCGACGATCCATGCGTCCATCCGCCCGTCCGTGCGTGCGTACGTTCCTGCGTTCGTCCATGCATTCACCCCTGCGTCCGTTCATGCGTCCAGTCATGCATCTGTCTGTGTGTGCGTTCGTCCATCTATTCAACACTCCAAGTACCACCATCTCGCATCTTTTCATCATGTATTCCCCATATAGAAACGCCGCCATCCAGCGGACATTCCAAGGACTAAACGAGAGGTGGCACACGCACACTTTCTAACAGCTTGCGCTTCGGGTCTACTTGCCACCTTTAACCACCTCGAGTTCATGGTATATACTAGTTCACTGTATTCATGGCACTGTGGCCCAACACTCGCTAAACCTTTCTAAAACCAAGGAGGTTACGCCCAGCGAGTATAACGTAGCAACCTTTTCCTGGCAGATAGAGCTCAATGTACATGCCAAGGCTGCATGGGAAATGAGAGACAGGAGAATTCGGCTTTTACTTTCTTACGGCATGCACTTCGTACCTACTTCCCACCTTTAACTACCTCGAGTTCATTCATGGTATAAACTAGTTCATTTTATTCATGGCACTGCAGCTCAACGCTCACTAATCCTTTCTAAAACTAAGGTGGTTACACCCAGCGGGTATAACGTAGCAACCCTTTCCCTTCAGATAGTGCTCAATGTACATGCAATGGCTGCTAGTGGGGATCGCAGCGTGCATGTTAACTAAAAGCCGAATGCTCCTGTCTCTCATACCCCATTATCAGCTATTGGCATGTACATTTAGCACTATTTTTTGTTGTTCAACAACGCACAGATGGAATCTCTCACCGGCACCACCTTGGAGGTCATAATGTTTGCAGGTCAAAGCGTAAGACTGGTTACATACTACGCGGGACGAACGGTTGCCGCTAGAAAGAGCTTCGCCCTTAAAACTTTATTTATCCCAAGAGGGAAAGGTGCGGTGGTGGAGTGTCAGAGGGGCCTCCCCAGCGTAGGTCTCCGCTACCCTCTTGGCCCAATCCAAGATCTGGTCCTGGACTTCGGGTGCCGAGCTGCATATAGCAGCCTTCCACTGCTCCTTACTATTAATGTGTAGAGAATTAGGTGGTGGGTTTCGAGTACACCCCCACATGATATGGTCTAGCTTAGCTCTTTCTTGACAGAAAATGCACAAAGGTAAGGGGTATATCGCAAGGTGCATAAGATGACGAAAAGATGGGGTAGGAAACGTACGGGTCTGTAACTGGCCCCATAGTATTTCATGGTAGCGCGAAGCTCCATGATGTAAGGGGGGGAGGCATATAGTGCGCTGTAGGCGGTAGTGATTTGTTATATCGTGGAAGGTCAAAGGACGATCTCTATCCAACGATATGTTGGATGCATCTTTTTAGGAAGGGGCGGTATGGGGAATTGTTTGCGTATGTGAATGAAGATAAGTGGGGCGAAGCGTTCGTTCGTCCATCCAATCGTGTCTCTGTGTCCGACGCGTTCGAGAATGCAGAAGGCGCGCGGGTAGCACCGACGAGACATGAGTGAAGAAAGCTCAGCGCAAGCGTCTTAAACACGACCGCCACTTTGCTTCGCCCATGCTTCATCAACGATCCACCTCGTACAGTGACTATCCACGAGACTGAGAGAGGCACTCCTTCACCGCACAGACCACGCAGCACTATTCAAAGAGTAGCGATACAGCGCCATCTAGAATATCCTGACTCAATTGCAGTTTGTATGCACTTCTATAAACAGAGCCGTCTATCGTACTAGAACATAACCTCTATTATACAGTTCGAGAGACACTGCCTTCTTTTTTTCCTCGTCTCTTCTCTCGGTTATACGTGCGCATGACAAGGTTAGACAAAGAGGAGATTCACCCCTAAAGCTCGCACTTATTCCGTCTGTGTGCAATTCCACTGAAATGTAGAAAACACATGGCATATTCAATTGAATGGCCATAGGCTTCACTGACATCCGTTAAAAAGGCTGGAAGACGCATCCCCGCTCTCCCAGACGGACGCTTTTGAAGCCAACGAAAGATCCCTTCGCTGTCCCGTATGCTGGTGTCTCCTGGGTGTTTCAGACGCGTAATTCAATTATTATCTAGCGGACGTTGTTGTGATGGCATTTCTTGTGTTTCTTATAACAATATCGCGATCACGCAACGCTACAACAAAAAAAATTGGCAGATCTCAGTTACAGTGGGAGTGATGATATGCGAAGCACGAATGAGAAATGTTGATATGTCACTTTAAAATCAGCACAAGGTTACGACGTGGAACTAAATGATGCCGTACATACGTTCCATGTGACGACTATCATGTTTTGATATGTCGTTTCCCCTCATCATCTATTCACGTCACGTCATACCAAATAGAGTATATGTGGAGTTAGCGAAACGGCCGCGAGCACGCTATGAAAGTGGTTTGTTGTCGTGTTTTTTGCATGGCATGCGTGTCAGGATTATCCACTTTGCACCAGTAATATCATTCGTCATTCATTGACGTCACGTAACACCCAATTTGTTAAATGTGGAGCTAGCGAAACGACTGCGAACGCATAACAAAGAGCCCATTATACTCCAATGTAGCGTTGACGCGGGCGTACGCTGGGCACAGCGACGCTACGTTAGCGAAACGGGAGCACTCTATAGTCTGACGCCAAGCGCAGCCAGCGTCCGTCATCGCGGTCCGACGGCAACCGGCGCGAAATGCGACATGCTGAATTTCGCGCCGATGCGTTACCCAGACAACACTGCGTCTCCCTCTTTTCGTGATGAAGGGACTCCGGACGAGCTGAAACGCGCATGCGTCACAGCAACGCAGCGCGGCGCACGCCTGCGAACATATGGCAGGACCGGCGCCTGGCGTGACAACGCCGGCGAGCACGCGCACCACGTCAAGTCGAAATGTACTGACGCCTTGACTGTGGCATGTAGTCATGTTACCACATGACACGCATCTCGAGATTATCATGTTTGCACCGATCACATATCTTTGTCATCCATTGGCGTCATGTAATACCACATTTGGCACATGGAAAGCTAGCGAGACGGCTGCGAGAGCATCATCAGTGTGGCATGTAGCCATGTTATTACATGACACACATGTCATGGTTATGTTTGGATCTGTCATTTACCCATGTCGTCGTTTGCGCCGTCACAAAATACAGAGTTAGCTACATGTGAAGCTAGCGAAACGGCCGCGAGCGCTTCACGAGCGTAGCATGTAGTAATGTTGTTACATCACACGCATCTCATGATTATCATGTTCGCACCAGTCACACACCTTCGTGATTTATTCACGTACTTTAAAACCGAATTTGGTTCATGAGAAGCAGGCGAAATGGCCACGAGCGCATCATGAGCATGGCATGTAGTCGTGTTGTTACATGACACGCATCTCAGGATTATAACGTTTGCACCAGTCACATAACTTCGTCATCCATTCACGCACCGTAATACCAAACTTAGTATAGGTGACGCTAACGAAACAGCCGCAAGTGCATCATGACCGTGGCATGTAATCATGTTTTTACATGACACACATGTCATGATTTTCATGTTAGGGTCTGTTCCTTGTGTTCGCCATGCAATCATGCCATACCATACCAGTTTTGCAACATGCCATGTGAACAAAAACACCGCAAGGGCTGCAGGACCATGAATTGTAAATCACGACATTCATGACATACATCTCATAATTTTCATAAGATGACTAGTCAAATATGTTCTTCATACAGTGATGTAATGCCATACCGAGTTGGGTATCGAATAGACCAGGGGAGCTAAATGTTGTGGGCGGATAGATAGATAGATAGATAATAGATAGATAGATAGATAGATAGATAGATAGATAGATAGATAGATAGATAGATAGATAGATGGATAGATAGATAGTTACGCTCAAAGCCGCCAAATTCTGTTAAGAAAAGCTTAGCATTTCGGAATCACAGCATATCGATGGTGTGCATGGTGAAGAGTGAGGCGAAGCGTGCGTCCGTCCATTCATTCATTCTTGCTTCCGTGTGTCCATGAGTCCCACTTTGCGACCATTCATGCGTCATCCCTCCATGCGTCCATCCGTGCGTTCATCTATCAATTCATTCGCTCGTTCGTCCATTCATCCATCTGTGCGTCAGTCCGTCATTTTCATCATATATTCAGCATAGAGGTGGTAATAGCGCCATTTCTTACGGCCTGCGCTTCGTGTCTACTTCCCACTTTTCAGCGCTGCTACTTCATGGCCATATACTAGTTTACTATATTCATGGCACTGCGGCCCAGCCCTCGCTAAACCTTGCTAGGGAGGTAGGTAAGCAGCTTTATTGTTTCACGAAGGAATCATTTGAGGGGGGGGGGGCAGGGGAAGTGAAAGCAAGATGACGACGGGCCCTCGGGCCGGTCTTGGTGGCCGGACACTGCTGTGCTTCGGTGACGCTTCTGGCCCAGCTCACTGTCCGGAGCTGTAATCCCAGTACCCCAGTTGCAAGCTGCGCAGAGCAGCCTCTGATTGCTCCTGGTGTTATGACCCTTGCTACGGGGGCTTGGGTTTATTCGGACAATTCAGAAATATGTGCTGGAAGTCGGTTCTGGTGCTAGGACATAAGGGTCGATGAGGCGAGGTTTCGCCATGTGTAAAAAGGGAGAGAAGAAAAGGAGTCGTCACTGTGGCCGTTTGAAGTCCGCGTCACAAAGTCTGGTCACTTCTGGGAAGATATTTATGCGGTGGGGGATACGTTAGGCGGGAATTTCGGTAAAATGGCGTGATATCTTGATAGGTGAGGAGTCAATCCCTGGCACCTCGAAGCGAAGGCAGGTCGCTGTGAGCCCGGATGGCGAGTGCTCGGGCTTGGGTGTGAGCGGCCGTGTTGCCTGGGTGTCCACAGTGCGCAGGAACCCAGAGGAGGGTGATGAGGAGATCAGGCGGAGAAGATGATTCAAGAATTTTAGCAGCTTAAGAATGAATTCGGAAAGTGACGAAATTATGAATTGCAGTTTTTGAATCGGAAAATAATATACTAAGCGGAGGAATGAACAAGGGCTAAATCTGTTGCCACCTCCTCTGCTTTCAGGGATTCTGTTGAATTTGAAAGGGACGCCTTAGCGACCAGTTTTGTAAATCGGTCTACAACGGCTATCGCGAAAGCTTGATTATCAGCATATTCTGCCGCGTCTACATAGACTGCGGGAGAAATAGGAAGGAAGCGCTTCTGAAGAGACTTGGCTCGAGCTTCCCGTCGCGCCCGATGATGTTCTGGGTGAGTATTCTTGGGGAGTGGCGGGATTAATAGATTGCTGCTAACAGTGACGAGAACTGCGTGCGTGGCCGTGGTGTGACCAGGAACGTTGATTCTAAGTCGGCGCAGGAGCACCTGTCCTGTTTCTGTGAGTGATAGTCTTTGATATTGGCTGAAGAGATGCGCCTCTACAAGCTCTCCCAGAGTGTTGTGCACCCCAAGTTGAAATAAATTATTCGTGGCTGTTGATTCAGGGAGATGGAGTGCAGTTTTATAGGCAGAGCGAATGAGCCTGTTAAGTTGCTCGGCCTCCGTAGGTGAGAGATAGAGGTATGAGATGGAAAAGGTAATTCTGCATAAGCCAACGGCCTGAATCAGGCGGCGTGTGTGTGTTTCCCTTATGCCACGATGACGATATGATTTGCGCTTAATGAGGGAAGCTGTAATATGAACTGAAGTGCAGATTAACTTTATGGTGTCAGCGTTCGAACCATTTTGGGAAATATTAATACATAAAATTTTGATTTTGTTGACCCTGCGATTAGGGGTGTCATCAAGCATGACTTGAATGTGACGTGTATATATTGCTATTTAGAGTAAATTACTAGGAGTTCTGATCTAGCCACCGAGCAGGTGAGACCAATACTGTTGGCGTGTTTAACAACAATGTCAGCGGCCAACTGAAGCTTCGATTGGATTTCTCCATGGTTACCGTCATTGACCCAAACGGTGATGTCATCCGCGTATAAGGAGTGATTGATGAAAGTTTGGCAAGTTCCCACGCTAGCGGTATTAGAGTAACTTTGAAGAGGAACAGGGACAATGCCGATACCTGGGGCGTTTCCTTGCTACCTAGCGTGAAGGAATCGGTTTTGAAAGTTCCTAATTGTAGGTGGACGGACCTGTTGCTGAGAAAGGCAGTGACATACCTATGCGGGCGAGAGCCTACGTTCAGTTCGCTAAGAGATTGTAAAATCGAGGAATGAGAAACATTATCGAAAGCCCTAGTCAGGTCCAATGCAAGGATGACTCTAGTGATGTGTGGAAAAGTAGGATTTCGCACGTGCTCCTTAAGCTGCAGCATGACATCCTGAGTGGAAAGTCCCGCTTGGAAGCCGTGCATGATGGAGGGAAAGAGTTTTTTTGTTTTATGTTGCCATTAAGACGATTGACAATTACATGCTATATCAGTTTTCCCGCACTTGAGGTAAGAGAGATATGTCTCAAATAATTAAGGTCTAACGACTTATTATGGTTGGGTATTAAAGTCACCTTAGCTGATTTCTAATCCTGGGGCAGGGTGCCCTTCTCCCATTGTTGATTTTTATAATCGGTAAAAGCAGCCACTGACTTAGAGTCTAACTTTCGTAGTGTCTTGCTAGTAATTCCATCTAGCCCTGCAGCGGATGAGGTGCGAAGTTTACTTAGTGCCGCCCAAACTTTCGCCTCTGCAATCGGTGCATCAAAGTCTAGATTGCGAGCTCCATTGTAGGTAGGTAACGATTCTCGCCTTGGGCTAGGGATATATGAAGTTTTAGGAGCAGCTTCAACGTCTTGCCCTTGTTTTTCTACTTCAACCAAGACTTTCGTAATTCGCTTATTACTTTCAGATCACGAGGAGCATAGATCTAACATATTGTGAAGCAGGGACCAAGAGTTCTTCATATTGCCACGTTCCATTTACCAAGTTTTCGTTATCGTCCCAAAACACCACATGATTCTCAGCGCAAACCGCGCCTGCAGTTTTCGAGAAGGTTCCGGACTGCAGTAGATCATTTCGATAAGATCACGCCCACTGTGCGAACGGTACAGATTGTTCTGGAACCTACGCCACCGCCAGCGATAACTCTAGAACATTCGACTGCAAGAGTATAAATGCCGACGCGCTTCGCCGCTTGTCAGTTGTTGAACGAAGGCCGACGCTCCGTTCGCCGCTATCAGTCCGAGACTGCTATCTGTGCAAGACTGCTGCTGTAATCGGACTTTCTGTTTACTGGGCACAGGTTCGCCCAAATAAACAGTTAAATCCCAACACGAAGTCTCCTGTCTTCGGCCACGTCACGCCCCGTGACATCTTGTGGAGGTGCTGCTTCGTTCATGTACCGGACGCCCCTGTCAATACGAAGATTGCTTTTCGTCGTCATCGAAAATTCGGCAGACCCCAATCACGAAACATCGCATCATAACCGAATAAAATGCCAGACCACTCCGTCAGAGCCCGTACAGGGTTTCGACGCGAGAACGTGAGGCCATGAAGAGACAACTTGATGAAATGCTGCGGGATGACATTATCCAGCCGTCCAGGAGCTCATGGGCATCCCCCGTGGTGTTAGTGAAGAAAAAGGACGGGACCCTACGTTTCTGCGTCGATTATCACCGCCTGAACAAAATCACAAGGAAGGACGTGTATCCTCACAAGGAAGGACGTGAATAGACGACGCACTTGATCGGCTCCATAACGCCAAGTACTTTTCGTCAATGGACCTCAAGACTGGCTATTGGCAAATCGAAGTCGACGAAAGAGACCGAGAGAAGACGGTGTTTATAACACCGGACGGCCTCTTCGAGTTTAAGGTGATGCCCTTCGGCCTTTGCTCAGCGCCTGCAACTTTTCAACGCGTTATGGATACAGTACTGGCAGGATTGAAGTGGCAGACTTGCCTTGTGTTCTTGGAGGACGTCGTCGTGTTTTCCTCGAGTTTCAACGAGCATCTTTGGCGCCTTGAAGCTGTACTTCAAGCCATCAAGACGTCCGGACTCACACTGAAGCCAGAAAAGTGCAGATTTCCGTATGAGGAGATCTTGTTTCTGGGGCACGTTATCAGCAAGTCTGGAGTTCGTCCCAATCCACGGAAAACAGCCGCCATCGCCGACTTCCCGCCACCCACTGACAAGAAGGCCGTGTGCCAATTTCTGGGCCTGTGCGCCTATTATAAGCGGCTCGTGAAAAACTTCGCCCGCATCGCCGATCCTCTCACTAACCTTACCATGGCCGACGTGGAATTCAAGTGGGAAACGCCACAGGAACACGTTTTCCAGGAGCTTAAACATCGCCTCCAGACGCCTCCGTTACTTGCCTATTTCGACGAATTCGCCGAGACAGAAATACATACTGACGCAAGCAGCGTAGGTCTTGGCACTGTTCTTGTGCAGAGGGCTGACGGACTTGAAAGGGTTATTAGTTGCGCCAGCCGATCGCTATCCAAAGCAGAAGCAAATTATTCCACAACAGAAAAGGAGTGCCTCGCCATCATCTGGGCTACGTCGAAATTTCGCCCCTACCTCTACGGCAGGCCCTTCAAAGTTGTGAGCGACCACCACGCCTTGTGTTGGCAAGCCACCTTGAAGGACCCTTCAGGTCGTCCCGCACGATGGAGCCTGAGACTTCAAGAATATGACATTACTGTCATTTACAAGTCCGGCAAAAAACACTCCGACGCCGACTGTCTCTCTCGTGCGCCTGTCGACCAACCGCTACCAGATGACCCGGATGACGACTGCTTCTTGGGAACAATAACTACAGACGACTTCGCTGAACGACAGCGGGCCTACCCGGAACTTAAGGCCCTAATAGAATACCTCGAAGGCAGGACCGCCGAAGTCCCGAAGGTATTCAAGCGCGCACTTGCGTCGTTCTTCCTACGAAACGGTCTTCTACAAAAGAAAAACTTTTCACCGCTTCGAGCTAAGTACCTCCTTGTGGTGCCTTCAGCTCTGCGACCAGAACTCCTGCAGGCCCTGCACGACGATCCGATGGCAGGTCACCTCGGTGTTTCTCGCACGCTCGCGAGGATACAAGAAAGGTACTACTGGCCACGTCTTACCACCGACGTCACTCGTTATGTGAGGACATGCCGGGACTGTCAGCGACGCAAGACACCGCCGACAAGGCCAGCGGGACTTCTGCAGCCAATTGATCCACCTTGCCGACCTTTCCAGCAGATTGGTATGGACCTACTAGGGCCGTTCCCGACGTCGGCTTTCGGAAACAAGTGGATCGTGGTAGCTACCGACTACCTCACCCGCTACGCCGAGACAAAAGCCCTGCCAAAAGGCAGTGCATCCGAGGTAGCTAAGTTCTTTGTAGAAAATATCGTCCTACGTCATGGCGCCCCGGAGGTCCTCATCACCGACAGAGGAACGGCATTCACTGCCGACTTAACTCAAGCGATCTTGGCATACAGCCAAACAAACCACCGCCGGACGACAGCGTACCACCCACAGACCAACGGCCTCACCGAGCGGCTTAACAAGACGATCGCCGACATGCTGTCAATGTACGTCGATGTCGAACACAAAACGTGGGACGCCATTCTTCCGTATGTGACCTTCGCATACAGCACGGCGGTGCAGGAGACAACGCAGATATCTCCATACAAATTGGTTTACGGAAGGAGCCCGGCAACGACGCTCGATGTCATGTTACCCAACATCACCGACGAAGAAAGCCTCGATGTGAGCGAGTACCTTCATCGTGCCGAAGAAGCCCGACAACTTGCGCGTCTCCGTATCAAGAATCAACAGACGACAGACAGCCACCGTTACAACCTTCGACGACGCTTCGTGGAATACCAGCCCGGTGAACGTGTTTGGGTGTGGACGCCGATACGCCGACGTGGACTAAGTGAAAAGCTTCTGCGGCGCTACTTCGGACCGTACAGGGTGGTTCGACGTCTCGGCCCACTTGATTACGAGGTTGTCCCCGACGGCATCACGAACTCTCAACGACGCCGATCGCGACCTGAAGTCGTGCATGTCGCGCGCCTCAAGCCATTTCATGCGCGTTAACAAACTGAAACAGTGTTTTTTTGTAATATCGTTTCATCGTAATTTATTCATTGTACTTTCTTGCATTATTATATTACCTTCATCTTAAGTTAAAGCATCGGGACGATGCCTTTTTTTCAGAGGGGGGCAATGCCACGTTCCATTTCCCAAGTTTTTGTTATCGTCCCAAAACACCACACGATTCTCAGCGCAAACCGCGCCTGCAGTTTTCGAGAAGGTTCCGGACTGTAGTAGATCATTTCGATAAGATCACGCCCACTGTGCGAACGGTACAGATTGTTCTGGAACCTACGCCACCGCCAGCGATAACGCTGGAACATTCGACGGCAAGAGTATAAATGCCGACGCGCTTCGCCGCTTGTCAGTTGTTTAACGAAGGCCGACGCTCCGTTCGCCGCTATCAGTCCGAGACTGCTATCTGTGCAAGACTGCTGCTGTAATCAGACTTTCCGTTTACTGGGCGCAGGTTCGCCCAAATAAACAGTTAAATCCCAACACGAAGTCTCCTGTCTTCGGCCACGTCACGACCCCGTGACAATATGTTGAGTGCCGTCGAGTCGGTTACATATCTGGTTCCATTGCTGCGATGAAAGTTCGGACGCGTGTCTAGTTACAAGCTAGAGTGTTTGTGCCATTTTGCGTTTTAGTTTGCGATTATATTTTTGCTTGAGCCATCGTTTCTCCAAGCTCTGATAGGCCTCCCATAGGTGGAGTAGCCTGCTGTCTACTGGATTGCGAATATGTGCTGCTGGGGCTACTTTTTCGCTAAGAGCTACATCCCGTTTAAGCTGAGACGCCCAGTCATTGTTGTCTTGAATTTCATTTTTAGGGTTTCAGTCTTGCGAAATTTTGCGAAATTTGTCCCAGTCAACAATAGGTTTTTAATGAAACTGTGGACGATGTTGGCATGGGACAGTGTCATTGTTAGGATGTAATGGTCACTGCCGAGGTTGAATTCACTGTGTGTCCAGTTAGCTTATCGCACGTTTTTAGTGAAAGTAAGGTCTGGGTTGGTATCTCTGCTCACACTGTTGCCAAGTCGTGTTGGTAGCATGCAGTCAGTGACTACAGTGCACCTGTTCCACTGAATGTATTGAAAAATGCTGGCGCCCTTTCGAGTGTTTTTCCCGTACCTCTAATCTACGTGCGGGGCAATAAAGTCACCCGTTACATATATGAGAATAGAGTTTGCTATTTGGATGGCTCTATCAATTTCTTCAAAAACAGCAGTGAGGCCATCTCTAGGATGAGAATAAATATTCAAAATAAAATATATGCCTTCTTCTGTATGATGTGGGAGAAGTTCAAGAACAAGGCAGTCACTGTAAAGATCGGATAGATCGTGCGCTATAAACAAGATATTCCTGTGTATATATATGTAGCCCATGGGGAGCTACGGTGCGAATGTACTGCCTGATAACCATGGAGTTTGCAAGCTTTTTAAATGCTCCTGTACAGAGACGACATCAGGGGCCCGCGTAGACCGCTCTATATTATCTGAGAGATTGTCTTTCTTGTTTCCTAATCCCCAGCAATTCCATTGCCATATGCAGAGTGAAGAGGGTGAGGATGAGGCAAAGGTGCAGGAGGGGGTTATGGCGGCGAAGGCGCTGGAAAGGGTTGAGATTGTGGGAGAGACTCGAGCCGAGAAACTAGTAACCTCTAGAATACTCTCTATCTTAGTGAAGTGTTCAGCGATTTTCATAAAGCCTAAATCAACCTTCTGTTTCAGTTCCCGGTGTTCTTTAAGAATTTTTAGACTGAGGCATTTAAAATCATCTTCGATGACTCGGGCTGCTCTGTCTTTTTCTTTTCTGCTGGCTGTGGGGAGGAATTTATAATATTGGTCCCTGACTCAGCTGCCATATCAGGCTTTATGATAGCGGCAGAAATGGATAGGGGTGGAGAAGACGCAGGTGGGGCAGCTGAAAGCTGTAAGCACCAGAGCCAATTGTTGCTTTAGCTCTTGATCCTCTCGCATTAGACGTTAGATAGTCTCCTGAGTTTTAGAATTTTCCTTAGCGTCAGAGAGCATAAGACAGGAGCAGGAGGCTTGCTTTGCCCAGCTCACCTTATTGGGCTTGGTGCGGAAGTCATGGCTTTGTGATGCACTTCGTCCAGTACTCTTGCTTCTGCTGCTACGGTTTCATCCAGGACTCTTGCTTCCACTACAATGAATTCTATCGTCGATGCTTTGAAAAAACTCCGTCTCGAGCTGTAACTCGGGCTGCTCCTGCTAGTGCTCTTGTTGCGGCCTCTGTCGTGACCGAGAGAGACGTCTGAAGCCACGCTAAAATCGTTGCTTGCATGCCGTGTCGCCCATCTTGTGAGCGTCCCCATAGACGACACAGGAGTGCAGGGATAGTGCTCCGGGTGTTTATGTCCACAGTTTGAGCAAGTGAGGCGATTTGGCAAAGGACATACATCTCGACGGTGGCCGACTTTTCTGCAGTTTTGGGCACGCTCCCATCTTCAGTCGAAAGTTGTAAATGAAGTAGAGGATGCCGAACATTTTGACAGACGGAGGGAGCTCCTCAGCCATGAAGTGACTGAGCACTGAGCGTGACGTATGCCCCATGTCCCTTGCTTGGGCTATTGGTAGAAGGGGATTCGCCCAACATAATTCTTGAAGCAAGTGCTGAGGTGATTCACCATTGCAAGCGCGGTAGATGATGCCCCGTCCGGTGGAGCTATGTACGCATGAAATCCCAGTTTCTTAGCACGGAGCGTGAGTTCTCGTATTTTTGCACAGTGAGCAACTCAGTCGGCGCAAGATTTGGACACGGTGAAAATATTCTTGGCCAGATTTGTGCACACAAGGTCTTCTTCGGCAACCACACAGTGATGTCCGCTGTTGGCGATTACAGTCGCTCGTAACTCTCCATCGTTGTTCTGGGCCAGATCTACATCAGCACTCGGACGAAAGACGATGTTGAAGTCATCGACTGGAAACCGTGGCAGTTGTTTTAAGCGAGGACGTGCCACAGCTGTGTCGTCGAGCTTTCAGGAAATGATGGGTGCTAATTCCGTTTTGCGTGCTGGCGTTACGTCGGCTGACGCCGCTTTACTTGACTGCGTCCCTTCAGTTTCTTTTGACTGATGCCGAGGTGAGCGTTGTCGGGCATTCGGGACTACACTTCATTCTTCTGGGTTGAATTCTGTGGCAGGTAGATCCATGCCATTCACTTTGTATGCCATTGCGTAGCCGAATGAACTTGCGCACGCCTGTCGAAGCACGAGCCCGACGCCGGTGCCGGTGGCGTTCTAGCTAACGAGGTGGCGTTCCCCCGCTCAGCAAGAGTTGAAGTTTGCAAAGCTCCTCAAGAACGAAAAGCTTTGAAGCACTCACCAGCAGCGTTGGCAACTTGCAAAAGTGAAAGAGAGACCACTGTTGGCACCAAAAAAGCAGTCTTGGTTCAAAAAAAACTTCGTGGAATACGGAGCCCATGCGAGGCACAGCAGCCTTGCGAAGCACAACAGCGGAAGTCCACCTTGCTAAAACCAAGAAGGTTACGCCTAGCGGGTTTAACGCGGCAACCTTTTCTGGCCAGATAGTGCTCAAAGTGCGTCCTTCTCATACTAGGCTTTTTTTAAGTAAGCATCGAATTGAAGGCAAACGGTATTGAAGATTAGGTCACCAATACTTGTCTTTTTAGTTTTACAACTATCTTTTATTTATGATTAATGTGCGCGGGATTCCTCCTCAATTGAAAAGGCTGTGCACGTGCCGTTCCTCAACTACTACTACTACTGCTATTACTACTACTACTACTACTACTACTACTACTGCTACTACTACTACTGCTACTACTACTACTACTACCAATACTGCACATACTTCGCGGACGCACGACCCATGGCATAGGGAGCTTCGCCCACAAAAAACAGATGCCATAGGGGCACCATATGAATACGGCGAAGTGCTGTAGTCTACAACTAGTGCATACAACACACCCTACGACTAAGCACCACTTAGAACGCACCATAACGCTACACGAAAAATGACAGACGCCATAGCAACACCCTCTGAATACGACGGAATGTTGTAACGTGCAACCTTACAATTACTCATCAGTCAGGTAACAAAAAAAATGTCACAAATTCCCCCCCCCCCTCTAAAAAAAAGCTATGAGTGCAATGGTAGCCAGAAGTGCAAAGGCTTGTCTTTTATAAGTGATGCGGAAAAGAAAGCAGCGCTGGGATGATATCATTTCGAACATGACAGCAAAACGGTCACTGCAAAGTCTGATTTCTGGAGACGGCATCTAGTTGTCCTTCTCTGGGTTACTGACCCACTCCTTGTATATTTGAGGCCTCGAGGTTGGGAAACAGCTTATAACCGCTTCAAACCCTCGTAACCGCTTCAACACACCTCGTAAAAATGCGAACAACTACCACAATTTCCACTCAGAATGGGCTAAAAGAAAATCTAATTTTATAGTGCTGGGCGCGGAATGTCTTTGCGATGACATTTTCGGTCAATTCATACAGTTTACGGCGCTACAGGCTGGCATTTAATTAAAAAGAAGTGAAACGATCTAGCGCTGGCAGCAGGTGACTGTCCATGGCGGTGACTTCTGGCAAAGAAATGGTGGCTTCCAGTGGCTTCAACCACCCGCGCTGGATGTGTCATCCAGCTCCCCCTAGTAGAGATGAGGGATAGGCTTTCGCGGTAATACAATTCGGAATTTACAAAGGGTCCTTAAAGGTTTAAAGTATCTTACCAGGTAAGGAAGCGATTTCTGCGGTACATATTTTGAGGCTGGACGACTGACCTAGAAAATAAAAGAGAAATCAGTCAGCTCCACTGGCATTCACAAAAAGAGTTAAACAAGAATCGATTCAATCAATTCACACACGCTTTTCAGGTATTTTTTATAGTGCTGGCCTGTGTAGCCGGTTATGGCGGTGTTTGAAAAATCTCTCCTGACTGACAACTTTAGCGCACTAAATAAATACTAAATAAAACATAATGCACATCTTTCCAAGACTGGTGTTTGAATATAGTTTGCCCATTTAGATGGTGATTGCCTCAAACTCCTAATCACAGATCCTTGTTCATCCAGTGCGACATGAAATGAATAATAGTTTACGAGCGAAGGTCCTTTGAGCGTAGTCTTGTCCTATTCTTTCACGCTACACAAAGCGGAAACTAAAGCTGTGTGCCAGCTGTGTATATCAATGAAGTATATGACAACACAAAACATGACCACCTGCGCTTTCCATCTGTACGTCCATTAGTGCGTCTGTATACCCGTCCGTAAATCTGTTCATGCAACCGTTTTTCTGCCTGTCTGTGCGTCCATACTTCAGTGTGTCCGTCCATGAATATGTGCCACCATCTGTGCGTCTGCACCACTTTCCGTTCGTCCGTCCTTGCACACATGCGTCCTTTATACCAGTCTGGATCTTCAACGTAGGCATTGCGGAGCTTCGGACGAAGCTTCGCCCGCTCATCACCAATCACTTCGTCGAGATGCGTGTTTTTTTTTTTTTGCGTGGTACCGAAGCCGTCAAAACACATCCGTAACTGCCGGGAACATGCAGTACATGCTCAATGAAAACTGGAAAAGTGGTCTTTTTAGACATTTTTAAAGACTCTGAGAGAGACTATTAAAAGTATGTTTGCATGGTATCCACTACAGCAGAAATACTTGTGAAGTGCATAATCACGCACATTATCATTAGCAATCACACACAAAAATGCGGTACTCGCTGCACATTCATAAGGCGCTACGCACCCTTTAGTGATGCTTCATCGTGCTCTGGATGGCGGAGCCTTGCTGGGCAGACTTCGTAGACAAGTCACCTTCACAGATGATGGTACCTAATATGAGCAAATGACCACAGATACTCCCCCCTCATTGCGCCAATCACCTGGACTCCACCAAATCACAACTCTGCTGACGTCCCTCTGCCGCTCAGTAGGACAGGCTGCTGACTTCAAGCTCTACGAGCGGCTTTGAACAAGGCTTCTGGGTTTCCCGGATGAATCGGTAGCGTACAATGAATTTGCCGCTGCAGCCTGTCAATCACGGCTAGTGGATTGAGCTGACTATGCCGTCCTTTCATCAATGCTAGCTTCTCCGCGGTGAAGCTCGCTCTTCATCTAGCTGCTCACGCCGTTGATGAGGACTCTGCTGAGCGACTGGGCTTTTTGGCTCAATGCTAGCGCTCCGACAATCTGGTCTCACCTGTTCTTTTTGGTCTCCTTGGTCTTCTGTTCAGCAGCACCTTGCGCAAGTATTTGCGGCAGATTCAGTGGCCTTCTACAAACAAAAGAGCACTACAGTTAAAATGTCTTTTGCAAAGGTTAAGTTGATATATCAACGCGCTTCCGTCTTATCTCACTTGAAATTGATGGCATGCAGTTCTTACCTTTGTTGACCACCTTGCCAAGACACGTAGAACTGAAGTATGTCTGCTGCCTTACGGCCAGCTGACTCCTGATCCTCTTTGTCAAAAAAAAACTTGAGAGTAATCGGCCGCATTCAGGGCTCCAACACAAAGTTCGAAGCCATCTTTTTTTTGGAGCAGGCTTTCCGCTTCTTCCTGGGCACTCAAACAATGTTGTTCAACAAGTCTCCCTCTCATGTACACTTTGGAGCTGGCATCATGAGGCTTGCTGCAGAAAAACACGACTTTTTCCGACACCACAGTCGCTTCTTCGCATTACGCCGATGTGCAATAAAGTACTCCATCCAGGTTAGCAAAACAATGCTTAGTCAGACACTCAGAAGGTGTTTGGAGGTAAAATAAAAAAAGATTGCCCGCAGCTTCCCTCGGGGGAACACTGAGGAGGATGCGGAGCATATAATTGGTTAACGGGGTGTTAAAGTGCGACTTACTTGGGTCGATGGCTAAATTGGTTAACGTGGTTGTGAAATGGGGTGTTAAATTGCGACTTACTTGGGTCGATGGCTAAATTGGTTAACGTGGTTGTAGGAGGGGGTGTTAAATGAGTGAACACGTACACACGTATGCGAAAGGGCGGCGCTGGTCGAAGGGACGTCGATCATTGTGTTTGTGGATTCGTTGGCATTCATTTCACCGCGACCTTGGACGTCGACGCGCCGTACAAACCAACTGACGAGCGGCAACTGAGTGAGCGAGCGCCGACCTTGAGTATATATACAGCGCAACGGCGCATGCACTGTCAGCTGTTGAATGTTCTCGAAGCGCGACGGCGCATGCGCGTCCACTGGAGAATCAGGAGAATTGTAGAATGTTCTCGAAGGGGAGAAGCGCACGCGGCACAGATGGTGGGTGACGGTGCATGCGCGCGTCAGCTGTCGAATGTTCGAGAAGGGGGAGAAGCGCAACGGCGCATGCGCGCGCGTCAGCTGCCGATGTTCTCGAAGCGTGACGGCGCATGCACGCTACATTATACACCTAGCGAATGTTCGTGAAGAGGAGAAGCACACGCGGTGTGTAGAGGAGGAAGGGTGCACAGATGGTGGAAGGAGGAGGAGGAAGCTTGCGGACGGCGCCGCACTACAAGCCTCGAGTATTAGATGCTCCGCATCTAAAAGTTCAAATCGTTTCGTGCCTCATCTGAGCAGGCTGCACTTGGCGCTTCTTCGCTAGCGCAAAGTTTATCAGCGTGTAGCAGCGACTGGTCGTCCGGGTCAATTTCAGCGGACGGCGCGTGGGCCGCAGTCCGATGTTTGGTACTGCTGGTCGGTCGGTCACCTTGTTGCTTTCTTTTGGTCCTGTGTTAAAGAGTCCTTTTGCTGAAGTACGCGGGGAGATTCGGAAGGATCGTCGGTACAGCGTCTTCCGACAGCATTGGTCTTTCACGAGGTATGCGTACCTCTTTTGCGTCGATAATATGAACGTAGTCCCTGATTACAAAATTCGGCTCGAAATGCAATTCGCACACTGTGCACGTTTCATAGAGCTCCTTATCCTCGCGGTACAGGTTCCGTTTTCACTGTCTTTTGCTTTCTTCGTCTTGAGGGACGTGTAAAAGAGACGTCGGACGCCTTCGGCGCGCCTTTCACACGGCTGTAACCATTCGGGCATCCCGATGCGAAACAGTGATTGTGCCGCTCGGTAGGCATACTTGCTTAGCATGCCTTAGCAAGGGCACGTCAGCAGAAAACGAAGTCAGTGGTTGTCCTTGACGCAAACCACTGAATTTCTCAACTATACGAAAAACCACTCGGCTTGCAGCCTCGGTTAGCACGTGTGCAGCAAGAGAGCGGCAGCGGCAGACGGCTACGAGCGCAAAAAAGTTCAAGAGGAAACTGCTGCAGCGCCTAGCAGCTCCCAGTATCGGCGCCACGAGCTGCTTTGGAGCGCCACCTGCGTAGCATAGGGCAGAGAGCACACTACCCCCTTCTAGTACATTGTAGCGGAGCTCCCCCATAGTGCATAACAGATCCTTCTCGGCGCTGGGTTGTGTAGGAAGGAAGCAACAAAAGGGAGCAGGGTGAGAGGCTAACCAGAAAGACATCCTGTTGACTGCGTTGTGTAGTAAGAAGAAAGTTCCCGCTGTATTCGCGCATCTCTCCAATATTGGACCCCACAGAGTGCTCGAACAAGAGGAGTTTTTCCTTATTTCCTATCGGGTGCATATTTGTCCCCGCTCAGACAGACAGTGTTCAGTGCGCATCAAGCAAAGGACGCGGGCTTTAATTTCCTACATCACCCGCAGAAAATTGCCAATGAATCAATGTGGGTAGAGTTCATGCCTACCACTAAAACTGAAGACATATAGGTTCGTATTTGTCTTCAAAATGTGTTCTAACCTCTCTGTAGCGTGCTAAGCAGCTTCGAGGGTAATTCACTATTAGAGAGTAGAACCGATGACATTTGGCAAGCATTGTCAAGCTATGCTCATTTCTAACAATCGCGAACTACTGATATGAAGCAGCGTTATATAAAATACACGCCAAGAAAACGTTTCAACCAACGTAGTGGAATTTATTTACAGACCCCTTCAGGGAGTTTTACGGAAACGGAACACTCAATTTCCAGTGAATTACCAAATTCTAGCGCACGCTGCCAAAGGTTAAGTCGAAACATTATTGATTCGAAGTCTTGTTAGGTATCATGTAAATAGGGCAAAGATGCTTTTGATAATCGCATGTCGCTGCTTCCACTGATCACGCAAGTGCAACGCAAGAGAAACCAAGCTGTGGTTTCTAATTATAAGGGTTAATAGAAGAAAACTGTATTTCAATTCAAAATAAAGCAGCATCTCCATAAGTGTAACAGAATCCATGAAGTTGGATAGGTAGCTGTAAAGACCAGTCATAATATTGAGATGCTGCTGCATATCAAAATATGCGAATCCTTCTTGCTAAATAAATAATAGGTACAGGATCCGTTAATGATTAGTTAACTTGTAGTGTGAATAAGATGCAACTCAAGGTAGGCTTATAGCTGGTATTTCAACAGTACTTTTATGGTAACTAACATCTACAATATGTGTCGAGAGTATTACGCAAGTAACGCACCTTCTTATGAGCTGACAAATGCTGAGGTGTTACCATAGCAACTACAAGGAATAACCAAATGTTGTAGGGCTTCATAAGTGTTTCACAATAAATTAGGCTCGGTGGAGTACTAGAGTTTGAACTTTCTTGGAGTACAAAAAGGTGAAAGCCAGTCTTTATATATCCACTGCACGGTAACCTTTTAGAGACGCAGCAAAAGTTCAATGAATAAATATAATAAAGCAATAGAAGGATCATAAGTATTGGTAGTTGGAGTGTTATTGAAAATAAAACTTCAGCCGATCTGACCAGTGACATCTGTGGGCAGTTTTATCCTTTTTTTGTTGTTGATAAAGATTTCTAACCAGGAGCACTTTCTTTGAAATGAGCTTGCGGTTTGGATAAAGCCGTAAAACACAAAAAAGTTGCAGACCTTCAAAGTCTCAGTGCTCGATATAAGTAAAAATTCTAGCTAGAATATCGATACAATTACGCACAAAAATTCGCGCTGATGAAGCTCTTGTTTGCCTCATAGAGAGCTCGTTCGGACTTGTTTATGAGACATAAAGTGCCACATGCATTTATTCCTGCGGGCAGCCCCCTACCAAGCAATCTGGTGTTAGTCGCTTTCACCACCTGTCTAGCATAGCTGCAGTCCATTTTACATTGTTCTTCTGGGAGAAAAAAATTTTGGTTAACACTGAATAGTGGCTTGTCGTCCAGTCTATGCTCTACAAAAAACTGAAGTAACAAAGTCGGTACATAAAAAACGTCTTTAGGAAAGTGCAACAACAACTCAACTTTTGGGATAACAGCTTCCACATTATACACTATAAACTATGTGTTTTTCGTCACTGCGACAGAAACACCACTATGGGGTAATCCAGTCCAGTCTTTCCACGAAACGTCGTCACCTTTGTTTTAAGACCAACTTTATCGAAGGACAAGCTTGGCCCTTTCGATGAGCACGGAAACTTTCACATCAAAGCAGAAAGCTTACCGACTTCTTCCTTATCAAACTATTGAGGCTGTTTATTTTAACGCGCAATCAAAACAAGGAACGTACCAGAAGCATTATGTGCAGTATTTAACGGTAATCTAGTTAATATAGCGTAAATGGGAAGGAATGCAAGGGGAGGGAAAACGTGGCTGATTCTTCCAGCACTGCAATAGATGTGACATGAAAGTCAAACGTGTCTGGACAGAAGTAGTTGATAGTTTATTGCACACTCATACATGATTGATTGATATGTGGCGTTTGACGTCCTGAATCCACCTTATAGTTTTAAACTTATGAGAGACGCCGTAGAGGGAGGGCTTCAGAAATTACGACCACCTGGAGTTCCTTAACATGCACACAAATCTGAGCACACGCGCCTACACCATTTTCGCCTCCATTGAAAATACACCCGCCGCAGCCGGGATTCAGTCGCGCGTCCTGCAAATCAGTAGCCGAGTATCCTAGCCACTAGACCACCACGGTAGAATGCATTCATACAAGGGAGCTTGTACAAAGCGCATAAATATTTGAAAGCCATAGCTACGTTTGATGTGAGTGCAACCAAGTTTACGCCTATGGGCACTTCTCCATCACAGCAAAAACGAGCATGATTATGATTTAGCCGTAGGAGTAACTGATGTTTTTTATATGAACGCAGCTTACGGTGAATCTTCCTCGAAGATGACATTAACCAACACGTAAAAAATCCTAGCACTCGATTCGCACATCCTCAAAGCGTCGTTCAATCAGGAGAGAGACGGCAAGGTGTGCGCGCTGCAGTGATAAAGTAAGCTACGTCTTTGCTCACACATACGCCACAGCACGGCGCTTCAAGAACGCGGGGACAGAGGTTCCTAGCATCAGGCACGAGCACGCTAACTTTATCTTGCTTCTTGCTGACCCAAGATGTGATATTCGCTTTTCGACGACGTCTTTTTTGTGGCGCTTATTCCAGCAGTTCTAACGCGATAGCTTTAAAGAGCTCGTTTTGCAGAAATTCTCGCGTCAGCGTTGGTGTCGGGGTCGGCGCCGTTAGTTATGAGTGAAAATACGTTACCTTTGCGTGACCAAAGAATAAAAAAACGATGCGAGTGAAATGAATGAAAAATTCTGCATCTTAGTGGGCATCAAAGCCGGGTAGTTTGCATGGCAAGCGGGTGTCCTGTCACACAGTCACGCCTCTGTTTGTTAATACATTAAAAAAATTTATCTAGTTGAAAAGTAGTGAAAGTAAATTCTTTGCATTACAAACACACCCGTGCTGTTTGCATGTGTCACAATACAACACGATATATTGCTTCAATAATGTGTGGTATAAGCGTACAATTTCATTAGGAGTCAGGACAAGGAATTATAATAATTACTTCAATGTTTAGAGGCAGTCACCCACTACAAAGGGTACACAGGTTACTGCACTTCTAAAGTGACGTAATGGGTGCGAAGAAACTTCGAAAAGATTTCGTACACATTTCGTACACTAACTACACTAAGATTTGAAGTGCGTGCTAGGAACAAAATATCGCTATCGAGTTCAACTTTTAAAGATGGAGCTTAGGAGTCCCCAATTTTTAAAACAAATGACATGGCGCTCAGCTGAGGTGATGTGCATATGAAAACTTTTGTGCTCTGATATCGAGCTGTGCCATGCTAGAATGACGCGAACGGCAAAACGTGTGAGTGCGTTTGGGGCGCCCCTTGATACAAGAGCGGTAAACGTTGCTTCATTCATATCAAAGCGCCTCGACTACCTCGTCATTGTTCGGCTGCTTATTGACCATCGTGAGTGTCATGATTAGTACTTCACAGCTTTCACACAGTGGCACCGTCCCCCCCCCCCCCCCCCACACAAACACAGAGCATCATGCAGGAAATAATGTGCGCTTGCGGAGCCTCTATCTACTTGTGAGTCAGCGCGGACCGAGGTCGCAGTTCAAATTCTGCTTCTTTTCTCTGGTATTTGTTTTTTCCAATTTCGAGCTACTATGTACCCCATTTTCATTATGGCGGGTTTCCTTAGTTTACAGCATACGCACACTAGTAAGTTGGGTCGATAGCTCTTATGAGAGGAAGGAATACCTTCCTAGTGTGATGTGAAGGATCTGTTCCACTTCGCTGTCCCGTGGCTACGCACCTGTTCATAATGACCGCTGCAATGTATACGTTTCGTATAATTCAGTATTTATAGCAAGGCATTTTTCTATCAAGTTTACTCTCTTCATAGTCACATAGTCGCTACTACATGGATCCTTGTCCATACGGTCACCAGCATTAATGTCTGTTGTTGACATTACCATTTTATGAAGCAAGAAAAGGAGGAACCCTTCAGATATGCATTATTCGGTTAAATTGTAAATGTAGACAGTTTTTGTAGACATGAAAATTTATGGTGACCTATCTAGGCCCGAAGTACGTATGCGTGTGCATAGCCTTTGGCCGTTAACCCTAACCGAAAAAGTTCCGTTATGGTCTCAGTTTCATCTATAAGTCAATGACTCTTTAGTGTAGAGTTGAAGCCATGTCAATGACACGATAGTTTGGCATTCTCAAATTTTACAATAAAAATTCAGAATGAGTACCTCGAAAGATCTTCATTGAAAATCAGAAGCAGGTTTTCTCTTCTCGTCAAGTACATATTCAAAAAAATTTCAGTTGATCCGCAGCGTATTTTCAACGTACATTTTGTTTTCTTATAACTGTATATCAATAGTGATTTTATACATGTTTTCTTTCAATTTAGGGGTACAGGCAAATTTCCTATACCGATCAACATTTTTATAATCAATATTTCAACTTAACCTCCACGTACATTCAGTGCTGTGTTTCGGCATGAGTCAATAACTTGACCATGTATTTTTTTTTCAAAAGGCAATTTTATAATGGCATTGATCCTTCAAATAAGCATGTTGTGACTATTGTTTCGGCACTTCCGCATATTCACGTCATTTTACCCTTCTACTTAGGATGAGTGAGGGAGTATCAAATTTATTCACGTAGGCTATGAAAATAAAATAGAGAGCGGATCTTCGACACAACGGAATAGTCGGTCTTGTTTTTGAACGTTGCCTGTACGCCATCTTTGTTGCGGTGAATTCTCAATCAAGTTTGTTGCATGAGCGATGGTTACGTAGCATGCAACATTGAAAATAAACACGTGCGCGAAAAGCAAAGCGTCGAAAACATCCTACTCAAAAACCTAAGTACATGTGAAGACAGCCCTTAAAGAATTTTTTCCTGTGGTACAACATCCTAATACCACAGCCAAGCATTAGAAGAATGTGGATTTATGGGAACCAAAAATAACGCAAATCACCACAACAATTTTGCAAGGCTCCTATGAGGGTAAAAGTAGTGAAGACTTGCAATCTAGTTTAAACCAAATCAAAATAAATGTGAACCACCAAAGACCAATACTTCGCCTTCATGGCCTGGACAGTGGTTGGAATGAATGCCACGGTTGCAGCGAATTGCGTTTGTTGCGGAGTAGTTCGGCGAACAAAACATTGGCACTGCGCAGATAATCACACATACTTTATTGTGGTTGTCACGTGCACACTCCACAAGTCCCTGCAGCCAAATGCTATTTGTGGCTTCGTTAGAGTGTAGTGGAATAAGTGGTCTGTTAAAAGTCCAGTGCGAATAAAAAAAAAAGGAGCGAGGGCTGTTCACCGTCAACTTGCACACCACGGCACAGCCGTGACAGACACGTGATATTTCTTCGCTGTGCAAGCCTCGTAAAAGAAGCGAGCGTGCGGTACGTACCCGACACTTCGTTTGATTTTCGCTAATATTGAAGTAATGGGGTCAATATTTATTATTGCGTCACTGCCACATAATCCTGTAGCAACTTATCTAAATTATTACAAGTTTGTGCGCTGTGAAACCCAAATATATATATAGTATAAGAGATCGTCTTTCTTGGAAAACTTGATTGATAGAACTTTTGGTCTGTCTGTCTGTCTGCTTGCCTGTTGTACGTCACACAATTCAGCCCTCCAATGAACGTTAAGGCACTTGATCGATGCCCGGTAATCTACATGTGGTGGCTGCGCTCTTACTTGTGAGCATTGTCGATAAAAAACAAATATTACGTATATTGAAGGTGCAACAGAAAAATGTAAGTATGAGGTTGTGTGTTCCTTTATTAGAAAACACATAAATACGTAATTTTAAAGAACGTAGTGTTTCGTACGCTGCGCTGAAAATGCGATGGTATGAACGAAAAAGCGCTCTGCTCACGAAATGGCAGAGCGTTGTGCAGAACCCAGGCCACTGGCAGGTGGCCTGGGTTCTGCACAGGCTCCTGTTTTTCGGGATGATTTTCAGATGGCGTCCATATCGCACGCAGCGCCACAAGTCGAAGTCCTTTCGTCTATGAATGATATTTCTGGCAAAGCACACAGGTACGAGGCCAACTTCGAAGGCGTAGCTCCTGAACGTTGAGCCTTATCAAACCATCACTTGACATAGTACTTGGAGCATCGTGCAGAGGCGCAGTGGTTCGAGCTCACACCCGGTGCGTGATCTCTCTCTTCGACAGCAAATTTATTTATTTTTATTCATTCAGTTACCCTCAAGGCCCGAGGGCATTACAGAGGGGAGTGGGTACATACATATATGTACAGCATACAAAGCAAAATACAACAACAGAAAAATTGTAATCGTCGCTTGCTACAGGGTTGAACTGAGGCTACGTACAAAAAAAATTAGTGACGGCAATTTTAAATAAAGCAGCATCTTTTATACCAACAATATCACAAGGAAGATGATTCCAGCATACAGATGTTTTTGGCACAAATGAATTATGAAAACACTTGGTGTGCGCTAAAGGAAGTCCTACTTTATGGCGATGATCAATGCGAGTGGAAAAGTAAGTTGGTTGGGCCAATAATTTGCTTCTGAGTAACGGATTGGTGAAGTAAATTTTATGGAATATTCACAGCCGAGACACTTTCCTGCGAAGATACAGTAGGGGTAATGCTAGTGTAGTTTTCATTGATGTGACGCTCGAGGTGCGATGGTAATTTGAAAGGATGAAGCGCGCTGCCCGATTCTGCACTCGTTCTAATTCATAGATAAGCGAGTCATGACCAATGAAGTGCCCTCTCGAAATACAATGAAGTGCCCTCTCGCGGCGCGTGCTCTGAGTTTGAGTGGAGACCGCTAGATGCAGTGTAGTATGCTCGCTCCCGGCGCGCGATTTTATTCGCTTATACGGCAAAGGCAATGAAAACAACGCGACAAAACGGCCTGCGTAGATGAAATTCTCAGTTATATGACTGGCCAATCTGACTGATATTGTGGCGCCAACAACTCCAGTCTTGCTAGTGCAATCTTTTTGACTGAAGCGACTCTACCTTTTGCAATGATTAAATTGGCTTCATTGCTTGCATCGGAGTATTCTGTTACAATGCTGCTCCATACGCCATTGAACTTGCATCGAAGAACGCGTGTAGAGTCGATACTTTCACTACAGCTTGCCTGATGTCATAGCATCTGTTAACGGTGAAGTCATCCAAGTGCTGAAGCTCCTACGACCAGTCCTTGCAAGCTGGTCTATGCTGGCTTGGTAACGGGTCATCCCACTTCAGTTTATCCATCCAAATTTTTTGCAGCAATATTTTTGCTCTAACTGAAAATAATGTCAGAAAACCTAAAGGATTATATAGCCCTGCCGTTGCTTGCAAAACCTGTCTTTTTGAGAGTCGTCTCATGTCCTTGTCATTTCGCCATGTAGTGTCGGGAAAGCTCAATACGTCGTCTACGAAATTCCATTTCAGTCCCAAAAGCTTGATATGTCCCTGTTTTCTTATCCCTCAACCCAGATCATCTCTTTCTTCATCAAATAGTTTTCTTAGTTCGGCGTCTTTTGAAATGCGTTTTCTTAAACTCACTCCCGCATTACGAAAAATGTCTCCTGCTTCTTTGTATATCTTTGTCGATGTCAAGTATTCGTCGGCTCCTAGCAAAACGTCATCGACGTAGATTCCTTTCCAGAGTTGCACCATAACTGCACAATATTTCGCTTCGAATTTATTCAAATGTCGATGAATTGTGGCTGCTAGAAGAAAGCAACTTTCTGTAGTTCCGAAAGTGACCCTCGTCATCCTCCCCGTTTTTTTTTACCGATACGTCTTCGACTCATTGTTGGCAGAACAGGAATAAAAAAATAAACAGAGCGTGCCCCTGGCCACCTCTTCGTCTTCTACCCCGAGCTCCGTCTTCAATCTGTTTTCTACAGATGGCTTACAGATGGGCTTCCGCACGGCAATACGGACAAACCAATTAACTTTCTAGAATTGGATGCTGCAGTGAAATGGTAGCACTGGCCAAATTATGTGGAGTTAAGGGCTCGCGAAGCCGCAACAGCACGGCAGCGTAGACATGCCGACCCGGAGGCGGCCAGAGCGATAGAAGCGGCTGAAAAACACCGAAAACGTTGCGCACGGCAACTGCGACCCCTAAAACGTTTCGAATTACCCACCTTGAACCACCTAGAGGAAAGACAGAGGGGCATTTGAACCATGTTCTCTATGTAGTTCGATGTGGGTTATAGACTACGCGCTTCGCCTATTTATAATTCATTTGGTGGAAATTCGTGTTTTCGTTTTCCTTTCACCTGATTTGCCACTGTGATTGTCCACACTTACGCGCCTGTTTGAAGAACGCATTCGGCGCGCACCCCGTCAGGAAGGGTAATATTGTTGTTTCTTATTGTGTGACGTACGTAAATGTGCCCGAGAAGATAACGCGCTGCAGATCACAAAAGTAAGGACGAAAATTGAGTAGATATATGATTCTTGCTAACGCGTATAACATCTCTTGCTAACTGTTTAAACTTGCATAATAAATGCTCTTTCAATGCGAAGCATTTCTGGGCGAATTTCAGGGGCCCTGAGCATTTCTACATACACCGGAACATAGCCAGCTCAGTGCGAGCATCTATATTTAGAAAGCGCCGCGAAGCAATACGCTATAGGGCCATGTGAGCAGGCGCCCCGCAAATGAAATGTGAAACTTTCCACTCTGAGTCTGGCTGTAAGCTTGTTTCACGTTTGTACCTCTCCAGGAATATTTTGCTGTTTCCCTGTGAGACGTTGAGAAGACCTTCTTCGACAGTCCGGAGTGTCTACAGCACGTGCATTGGTGACTGCGGAGGCGAATTCATCAAGTACGTACAATCGCGATCAAAAAAAATATGAACAGTGGAAAGCATTACTATGAACACAGTCCAACTGCCGTATGCCTTAGGTGTGACTTGGCAAAACTTCTCCTGTGCTCCGTGTCACTGCAGCGCTAGAATCCTCTATGAGCTTGCGCTTATGCACCCCATGTGTTTACGATGTGATTGTCATGCCTAGCACTATAAGAACTCACACGCGATGCAAAAGTGCCAGCCAGATGAATATTTTATAGAGCTATTGGGACCCCGGCTGAATGCAAACAATCGCCTAGCGAATGCGTGTACGCTTTCAGCCGGCATCATCCGTGCGAAAGGTTTCATTGGAAGACGCCCGTGGGAATGATTTCATTGAAGATTCGCTCGATGTGTGAGCTTCACATAGGACCTGCAGCCACCATGTATTATCACAAAATTATAAAAGCGAATGCCATATTATTTCACAATAAGCTTCCAGAGTTCATTCATTCTGAAGTTAAAAACGCAATTCAATATTGTGCCACTACCGAGTACCCTTCAGGTATGACCCACATAGTAAATATAGAAAAGATCTTCCTTCAAGGAACAGCTATAGCTCCCCTGCAGGGGAGTCTGCGCAAGGAGGCGTTTTGTGTGTAGCGACACTACGGACCCGAGCTCACGGGGGGCTTCGAGCTCTCCCGCGCCTAGCCATGCGTAGCTGAGCTATGTCCCGAGAAAAGGGGGTCTAGGGGGTGGAGTTGACGCCGGGGGATGAGACCTTTAAGGCACTCCGGCAGAGGCAACACACTTCTTTGGCCCCAGATTCACGTAGAAGGCGCCAGTGGCTGACCCACCCAGGAAAAAAACGGCAGTCGCCTTTTCCTATCTCTCTCCCTAACAACTTCGCATTTATCTCTCACTTTTAGTCTGTCCTGTCTACTTCTTTCTTTTGTTTGCTTCCAATTTTTCTGGGGGCAAGGGTTAACCCTGCGTATATAGCCTCCCCTGCATGGTTAGGCGCATTGAGTTACGGCATTGTTGTGCGGTTGACGTCTGCAAGCTTTGAGCATCCGCAAACTTGCAACGTCTCCTCGTTGGCCTCTGTGATGGGTGGCCGCCAACGCTGTTGTATAAAATTAAGACCGGCACGCTTATAACATTCCCCTTACTTACTGATTGTAGTGGCTTGAAGTGGGTACGCACCGATGACAAATTTTTTCAACCAGCCAAATAGAAACATTTCCTCAATTCCTCGTCTTTCACTGTGAGAAAATTGGAAAGCAAACAAGAACCAGATGTCCTTTCGGAATTCTTGCCGAAACTCTCGGGAGTGGATTCAAGGTTACCAAAAAGACTAGCGGAGGCCTGCTCTTCGAAATTCAGGACAAAGAACAATTCGAAAAGCTAGACGGCCTCTAAACTTCTGTTGGGGTACCGATCACCGTAACACCACACAGATCAATGATTACAACTCGCAGAGTGATATCTGGCGCAGACTTACTTGACCTGACCAAAACTGAACTTTTGGAGGGGTGGGAGAGCCATAATGTGACTAATGTACAGATAATCATCATCAGAAGAGATGACAAGGAAACACCAACGAAACTCTTAACACTCACGCTTGCTTCCAGTGAACTCCCATAAACCATTCAAACAGACTGAGGGGCAATTCTAGACGCCTAAAGCACCACAGAAAGAAATAAACACAGAGATAGAGCGTCAACTCGCAACTGATTTATTTGCAGGAGAAACGCAGGAAATATATAGCCGCACACGCATGTGCAGAGCACACTACTTCACCTTGTCACATGACCACAGACATAAACTGAGGGCGTTCAACCGGCATATCTAATCAAGAAACGAAGCGCAAAAATCAAACTCAGACTTGCGCAAGATGACTGACGTGTCACTTATACACAAGTCATCTTTTTTTCTTTATCCAGAACGCTTCCATTATTTCACAGGCCAGAGCATCTGGGCTTTTGGCGAGGACAGAAACGCTTCAAAACCTCGCCTCACAAGAACAGGAACGGCAATGCGCCGGCAAATGTGCTCCAGAATTATTTCGAATTGAAAGCTCATGTTCCCTAATTCTCACGTTCAAACACCGTCCAGTTTGGCCGATGTAAACCCGGCCACAACTAAGTGAGATTAAGTACACCACGCCCACTACGCAAACAAACAGTACACGAAGAGCTCTCTCAGGCCATACATACCAAACTCTCGTCATGGCTTTCAATGCCAGAGGTATGGCCATGGCTCTAAAAGCTGTCGTAGTCACCAGACTTGTGCACAATGTGGAGTCCTAGGCCACGTGTCTGAGAACTGCAAACAACCACCACACTGTGAAAACTGTGAAGGCAACCATACCGCATATTCATGCTCCTGCGCATACTGTAGGAAAGAAAAAGAGATAATTACACAGAAGGTGAACGAGAACATTTCATTTAAGGAAGCACGATGAAGAGTATCACCATTATATGTACATATGCTGATGCGGCGCGTCAGGGGGCACCGCCGCACCAACTTCGTCACTCCTTCGCCCCGCGTATATTGAGCCGGTGGTTGTGGCACCTGCCCCCAAGGCAGATGTAGTCCCTACTACTCCGCCTACTCGCGAACAGAGACCGGAGACTCCAGGATTCTGAGGTATGAAGGCCTCACCTCACAAGGGGAGGCCCAGAATTTGAACTACCAGCTTGCACGTGTGGGCGTCCAGTGCCTCCGAGGAGGCAAAGGATACGTCGGTATTCTTGGTGCCGAAAGAGTGGTGTGGCTTCTTAGAGTGCATCAAGAAAACAAAAGGGCAGATACTGGGGCCTGCTGATGTCCCAGTTACTTGAATTCAAACTTCTCGCCTAAACAGCCGCTCGCTCTTCGTACACACAGCAGTAATTTACATTCACCATGAACACTGAAATTATCCAATGGAACGTCAGGCGCCATTTCAGAAACCTTGACGATGTCCAAAAACTTTTAACGAACACTGACCAAAAGTGCTGTGTGTAAAAAACACACCTAAATTCAAAACACACCAACTATCTTCGTAAATACGTTACTTTCCCCAAAGCACCGTGATGATGTCATGACATAATATGAAGGTGTTGCCATTATAGTGAACCAAGGGATTACATGCACACACTTTCAACTCCGATCATCTATTGATGCAGTCGCTTTTAGAGATGCGCTTTTCAACAAACTGATCACAATTTGTACTCATTCCGTACCTCCTAGCTATCACCTACAAAAACATGACTTGCAGTCCGTAATAAATGAGGTTCCGAAGCCTTATGTTCTCCTTGGAGATTTGAACGCGCATAGCAGGCTATGAAGTAACTCTCGTTGTGACGCGCGAGGTTGACTGAATGAACAGTTTCTTCTCTCTTTGATTACGTGTCTTCTGAATTGAAAAGAACAAACCCATTATAATATCGCTATTATTACCTACTCCTGCATAGACCTAAGCATAGTATCTCCGTCTCTTGTACCTTTACTCCAGTGGAAAGTCGTCAGTAATTCCTACAGAAGTGACCACTTCTCCGTAGTTTAGAGCACAGCAACAACTGAGTGTCCACCACAGGTTCGCAAATGGCTCGTAAACATAGGCAACTGGGGACAGCTTTATACCAATTCTTGTTTAGGTTGGAGTAATATATGTACTTTGAGCATTGATGCTGCTGTCAACTACTTCACAGCGTTTTTTATTGATGCTGTAACAAAATGCACCCCACAAACGAGTGGACATTCTAGAAAACGACGTGTGCCGTGGTGGAACTCTGAATGCCGAAACGCTCGCAAACAGCAAAACAAAGCATGCAGGTGGATTCGTTGAAACAAGGGTGATGACTTTCGGATGAGTAAATTTTCAAGAACATCACAAGCAGGGTGAGGTGAGCTTGAGACCCCCGCTATAGCGTAACAACATGGCAGCTCAGATGCTAAAAATGTGGGCACACAAAACAGTCTGTGCCTGTCTAACTACCGTTCCATGACGCCCGGTGTCGTGATGAGCCGCGTAAAATAAATGTGTCTTTACAGTGATTTGATGTTACGGAGCTCCAGATAGTCGCTTCGTTTTAATGGAGGGCTGCAAGTTTCAAAAGCTTCTCTTCGCTTCCGAGCCGTCTGAATACTCTCGCAATGACAACGTGGAAATAATTTTTAGATGACCCTTATTATTGTGATTACTGAATACCACCTTCGACATAAAATAATATTCAGTGCCAATGGAGAATAAAATAGCAAAAATGTACCAAATCAAGCGTTTGGTCAAATTGTATTTATCTCACTTGTTTGTTATAAACGAGAAGATGTACGCAGGCTTCAAATGAAATTCAGCACATGTCAATCATAAACATCATCCAATTAGCTTGGAACATATAACAAAACTTTTTAAAATAACATGACAAATATATGCAATATCTAAGGGGAATGAAGTCAAAGGCACAGCAAGAACACTTTTTCTTCAAAACTAATTTAAAGTTCAGAGATCACAGGCTCATCATAACAAGACACTTCGTAAGTGAGAAAGCGCGCAAAAAGATAATGCAAGGGGCGATGCCACCATGAAATTCATACTGTAGACGACATCATATATTTTCACCCTAGTGCATACGCAGTACCTAACCGGTAAATTTGAATTACATTGACCTCTGAGGAAGCTCCGACGTAACGACCAAGTTTAATAAAATATTGTATGGTGAATGTCTCTAAAAAAGTAGAAATACAGTTTGAAAGCCGTTACGTCTTGAACGCTGATTTGAAAGCGAATTTGTCAAAATAAACTTTCGCAGTATTTTCTCCTCTATCATTGAACTTGTAACGGCAAATCGAATGACACACTAGTTCTCATAATACGCTATCAGTGTGAACTACTTGAGTGTTTCAATTTAGTGGCCTTTCAGAATAATGTAAAATCCAGGCCCGGCCCAACCCGAGCCCGGAATATTGAACCCGTGCACGACTTTAAGTCCGCAGTTTTATTCACAGTGCTGAACTCACTATGAAATGCCCCAGGTGGTCGAAATTTCCGGAGCCCTCCACTACGGCGTCTCTCATAATCATATGGTGGTTTTGGGACGTTAAACTTCACTTATCAATCAATCAATTGAACCCACTATAAAACATGCTTGCCCGGCTGGTGCCCGGATTTTCGAGTATGCCCAAGCCCATGCAGTGCTCTAGCTCACACCGAACAACAAGAGTTTTCGTACTGCAGCCACATTCAGTGTTCTATGATGACTTGTATTTCTCTGCTAATGTATGTCTATAGAAACGAATTTATAATTGTAGCAATGTAAGAAGATTTTATTGAGTGCCGAAAAACTTTGTGGTAGGTGTAAACATGTGACCTTTATTCAGCAATTAGGCGGATGACGCCTACGTACTTCGTCTTGTTCGCATTGAATGGCAGAGTACCATGTTGGGTGCCCATTACAGTTGCATACGTGCATGAACTCCTTGAAACAGGTTATGATGTTCTTCGTAACAGAAGGATTTTTCACCCAGAGCTCTTTGCTTTTGAGTGCTACTGCAAGGGGAAATTGTGAGCATTTAGAATGTGGCTCCTTATCTATGCTACGATTACTTGGGAAGTTTTAGGACTAACTAGCTTCCATTAATTGATTCTGCAAAGTTTTAGGCGTCAAACTAACCGAAACTAGTAGAAGCCTAAAGAAAACCAAGAGAATGAAGACAATTAAGTTATCTGGTACCGATGGGCAGTATCGCGGTTAGAAATGATCACTTCGGCGAGGTGGTGCGTATATAGCTATATATCGAGATGGGCGAGATCTGGAATGCAGGAGCATCGGGATCCTATCTTCCAGATGCCATTCAGTATCTGCATTTCTGTATCGACAGGCATTTGAAAATTTTGTTTGAATCATGGTAGTGAAATACTCTTACAATGAGTCCCGCAGAGGTGGTCTATTGGCTAAGGTACTCGGCTGCTGACCAGCAGGTCGCGGGATCGAATTTCGGCTGCGGCGCCTGCATTTCCGATGGAGGCGGGAATGTTGTAGGCCCGTGTGCTCACATTTGAGTGCACGGTAAAGAACCCCAGATGATCTCAAGTTTCGGAGCTCTCCCCTACGGTGTTTCTCATAATCGTATGGTGGTTTTGGGACGTTACACCCCACATATCAATCAATCAACTCTTACAATAATTGAATATATCATAAGTTTCTGCTTGATGCTGGCAACTTGTCGCTTTTTTTTGTAAAATGATAACGGGTGTATGCAAAGCGGGAAGGGGTATTTTTTGTGGTAAGCTAAGTTAATGCGAACCACTAGTACCGAATGGTTCTCCACTTGCACGGAATGACCAATGTAGTAAAGCGTCCAAAGAAGCTGATGGTATAAACGCTGAGACAGTATTATCAGCCTTGAGGACAACGTCGCTATATTTGAGGGCTGGTGAAGCAATTCATATTTTGCTTTTGGGAAACTGAGAAGATAATGGTCATATTGGGAGCTCGCAAGTGTTGTGGTGAACCCAAACCGACGCTGTCTAGCAAAGGCAATGAGAAGCTGTTGCTTCCTGCGTTCAATGAAGGGTACCTCCTTAGCGAGACGCATCTGTGTATTGTAAATGTGTGTTTACTCTGAATTCACTGGTGTCTGTTAGGGATTCGAGAGATCTGGTTTACTTGCTAGTTACAAGGCACTGCTAAGTTATCTGTAATTTTATTTTGCAGTTAAGAAATGTTTCTTAGCAGTATCAACTTCCTCGTAATCAAACTTATTCCAGTATTTCTACCTAAATTTCATCTCCATTCCGCGATACTTTCTTTGTCTTTTACTAATATATCCCTAAAATATTACTTTATGTCAAAAAAAGTAGTAGTTCGTATCTGCATTGCAGTATTCCAGCGCATGTATTTTTATATATATATTCGGGAATACGTTTTGAAGTATTTCTGCCTACCCCTGGTATACGGCACGTTAACGGTACTCTTTCAGTTGTACACTACTAATTATGATATAAATTTAGAGAAGGTACAGTGAAGAAAAGGCAAGCTGCCACCCGCTGGTACCCAACTTGCAACTTTCGGATAACGCACCAGATGATCCACCTATAGAGATACGGCGGCCATCATCCTCTCGTACACTTTATCGAGTATTCATTTGAACGCAAGCTTTCGGGTATTCATTTGAACGCAAGTTGTTTGGCATTACTTGGAGTCATGACGACGCGTGGTGAACACTCTTTCTAACCAGCTGACCTCCCGTGGCACTTGAGATTTTACAGAGTGTACAGCTGATCTAAGCCCTTGACTAATACCTGATCGCAACGTAACTGCCGGCGCGAGACCAGCGCTATGAATGATCAAAATAACAGAAACTGGAGGGCTCGTTTCTTCGTTGGATACAATCATAGTGAAAAACAAGAGATAACTAAATAATGACAGTGTAGAGGACGCTAAATGTGTTGTTTTAACTGTGTTGTAGTATTCACCATATGGAAGTGAAGAAGGGGACGTGAACAAAGAGATAACTTGCCATCAGCATGGGCCAAACCTGACGAACTGTTTGATACGAGAGCATAAGCTGGCTCTATATTTATGATATTCTCTAGTGCCACCAAGCGAGTACCAGGCTAAAGTTTCCCCTCGATATTATATTATTTCTAAGATTCCGCAAAACTCCTTTTGCTTATGCATCAGCTATCTCTATCAGTTCGCTTCTCGATTTTTTGTAATTGCCTTTCATTGGGTAGTCATACGGCAGTAAATGAAATATTCAGTGTAAATACTACGCCATTTTTATTTTATATTTTAACTCAAGCGTCAACTGCTGCACTGAAGCAAGTCGTAAGGCGCAATTTCATTCACGTGTCTATGGTGTGGGAGCACCCTATGCCTCGTCATGCAAGGCTGAATTGTGACGAACGAACCTAAAACAAACACTGCAAAAGATTTGACAGTTTCTTAAAAACCCAATATGCCGGTAGACCAAGATTTAACAGTAATTTACAGACCTATTTATTATCTTGGTGTAAACTGCACTTTATTTCAATGCTTTAAAACTAGGGATCAGTGCAGATCACTGCGGCTCAGCCTAACGCGTTTTCAACCAACCATTAGCATTACGACATCTAATCGAACCGTGAAGTAAGCGAGCCTGCTGATCTGGGCCCGGATTCACAAAACTCACTTACGAAAACATTTTTGCGCAAGAGAAATTTTCTTGCGTAAGTCGATTCACGAAACGAAAAAACGTCGTAAGAGGCCATAGTTGTCACATCGGCCGCTGCAAATAAAGCGCGCTGTGACTGCCCGGGAACATGTCAGCGATGGTGATGCAGTTGCTATATTTGCTTACGTCACCGAAAAGTGCTCGTAAGTGGATTCACGAAGCGAAATTGTGCGTAAAAACAGCATGGCTGAGAGAAAATTCTAAGAGTGGTCTGGACCACTCTTAGGAACAATGTGGCTACTTAGAACCTGCTGCCGCAGCGGTATACTTTGGTGCCCTGGCTGGTTTTGAGTTAATTCACGCCCATCAAGGGCTGCCTGATGACTGCTGGTGCGTTTTTATTTCTTTCGGCACTTTGAGCTTCGCGTGTTGTTTCCCTTGTACGCAGTGGATGGTGTTGACAACCACCATCGTCCAATAAGTTCGAAGTCGCAGTAATTGAAGAATTCTATTGGGCGTCAATGGCAAAAAACTACGCATGTAAAGATTTGTGGTTGGATGAAAACCAATGTGATACGTGAATGGTCGGTGCATTCGAACGCGACATGGCATATGATCAACCTTATTTGTTATGTGGTTGTGTTGCGCCCCATCTCATCCAGTTAAAAGTGCGACTCGAGATCCTTGCCTCATTGGTGGAAATTACCACCAAAGAGGTTAATGGGAGCACATTTTTTGCACGCTATTGGAAACAAAAATGAGAGGAAGTTTTCAGTGAGTGGTTCCTAAAGTTTGTGCTCTAGTGTATTTTTATTGGCTCTAACTGTCCAATCATTGCGATCTCTGAAATACAGCTGTCGATACACTTTGGGACATTCTGGAACAAAGCGTGCTTTGTAAACCAAAGCGTATTAGGGGTGCGCGTGATTACGCATGGAACTACAAACAAATCATGCATCTTCACCTTCACTGTTCAGACACCGATATGGACCGTGATATTATGGCAAGCAATCGGAATGAAATGACCCTAGTAACTTTGTATGACACCGAAAATATGCAAACGCTCACGATTCTGGAGCAAACCTTGGCTGAATTCATCCCTGCGTCAATTACCAGCCATTTAACTTGGCGCACGAACATCATTGAAAGGTAGAGCGAGCCACTGACATGTATTTTGTGCGACGTAGCGACCACTTGACCTGAGAATAATAGCGTTGCGAAGGCGAATCCCCTGTCGCATGCTCTGATCGGCGAGCAGACGACGGCTTGGCCGACAGGCACAGCTTGTGATTGGTTGTGAAGCGATACCCTCTACATCAGCTCACTCCGTGACGTTGCCAAAACACTTCTTTCATCTGGCACGCCTGTGCTGTTCGTCATATCACCCCCCTCACACATAAGAGAAAATTTTGTCATGCCGTGAAAATAGTGCAAGTACTTTCTAAGAGCTCTCTTATCATCATATGTGCTGCGCAGTTGTAGAAAACAACATGGCGTCGTAAACAGCATATCGGTCGGTGCGACTTTCAGCAAACGCTTCTCGCACGAGTTACTTCAGCGTTTGACCGGATGTGTTGTGATTACAGCAGATCTTTCGGTGCGTGTAAGCAGTGCGGAAAGCTGTGGCAGTGCAATGGTGTACGGTAAAGCACAGCGAAGCCTGTGCGTCGGTGTGGTTATCAAGCGGGGATCGGCGTCGATGTATCGACGGCAACTAGCACTCGAGAAGCCTGCAATGTGTGTTTGTGTGCCGGTAACAGTTCGTTCGCTTGACTTTCCAGTCTCTCAGTTTGGTGCTGTGCGACATTTCGGATTGACAGCGTTTTGACACGTTCTTTGAGTGACCCCAAGTACGTACGGAAACGTATGAACTACGCGCTCGGTTCTTGCTTCGCCACTAGTTAGCCCGTACGCTTCTATTTACTTGAGAGCAATGTACTGTTCGGGAGTGAAACGATGTTCGTTGTGAACAGTGGTGCTGTGTTGACGTTCCAAGACTTGTGAACAAGCTGTGCTCGTGTGACCGAAAATTGAAAGACAGCGTTGATAACTGTTTTGCCCTGCGAAGTCGTGGTGGGGCAGCTTGGCGCTTTTGTTTGTTAAGTCGTCACTTCTCCTTTTTGTGATAACCATAGTCCTAGCGCTGTGATGTGATCAACCAAAACTGCGAGATGCTACATTCTGTTGTGGATCGTGTTACTTTGGAAGCGCGCCTAGACTGTTCTTCGGTAACAAATTGAGAGTTCTATGTGGCAGCGAGAGCCCGTGAACGTCAAGCTTCCCTCCAGCCCCCCAAAAAAGCAAAGATTTCACCGGTGCCTTGCTTTGGATGAAGTTGTAGGCCAATATCGCCTAACTACAGGTTTCCGAGTTCGTCTGGCCATAGTTTTGCACGGCACTAGAGCCTTGACAACAGTCGGTCATGGCCAGTTCTTACACTTTATCAATGGACGTGCACGCCTGGCCAGCCCTTCATTGCTGTCACTGGCAGCTTCCAGTCTGCAGAAGCCCTTTGCCTGTTGGCCGTACTTGGTTCCTTATGACACCGACGGCTACTAAATGCTGCCATCGGTGAGTTCACCTTGCAGAACTAAATTTCACCGGTACTATAATTCACGCAGTTCTATAACGTGTGCAAGTTTTTAAGCCCATCAGATGTAATGTTCCTCTATGGTAAGTTGAAGCATGAAAAATTTACTACTACTGTTATATACATACATATATTATGGAGCAAATACATAAAAAGTTTTTTGTGATTTGATACAAGTGAGCTCTTGTTTGATTATGAGGTTGGGCCTGTCGATTGACCACATTTGATAGTTGGAAAGTTAATGTGAATTTATTTTTCAGGAGCCAGGTTGCACTTAAAAAATTCATGTTATTTTGGAAAATTAGTTCTATAGACGATTACCACTGTGGTAGTACTATACTTCAGTAGGACATATATATTGCGGTACGTAAATTTTACATGGAGCTTCAGTTTATTTCAAAGCGATTATAGCAGATTTTGGTCACTTTAACGAAGTGATAGCTTCCTCAAATAAGTATTAGAAGTGAGTGCTTTTAATGATTGTTTTTAAATATCTCGTTTTTGGCTCTTCACAGATCGCAGAGATTGGTTTGTTAAGGTCCTGTGATGCATCGGTTGCACATTCTGGCACATCAATCCTCATCATTACTTGGAGCACCTGTACAAAAACAAGAAGGACACGTTCTCCCTAACTGTGCAAGCCTATGTCACTGCTCGGACTGTTATCATTCAGCGGATGTGGCGTGGAAGCATGCATGGCAGCCTCATCTGGAAGGACTGCAATCTGCTTGGGAGCTTCGTGGGCACCAAACTGCCTAACGGCTGGCTGTAAGGTTAGTTTTTCTTTAATACATACGATTACGTGAACACCACTTACTGTGCACAAATTGAAAAACCAAGCATGGTTGCTTTCAGTGGATACCTGTAATATTCTTACACATAATTCTTATTCAACATTTACAGAACTAAATTGCAAGATAATTGAGAATGTTGAAAGCTGGAAGCCTGCAGCTTATGAATAAAACTCCAATAATCTGAGACTCAAAAGCTTGTGCTTTGAAACGAGCACAAACACTTTGATTCCTTATTGAGCTCTCGAGCTTGTGACTCCCTCTGTGGATTGAGTGCTCTGGAAGGAAATAGCAAGTGGGTGAAAACTGCCTGGCTGTTCACAATTTGCAAGAAGATAGACCTATTGAAGAAGCCTCAGATGACATAGGGCCAGTAACTGCATCTTTTACCTAATGTAGCTTTTTCTGTCTCAGTGCTGTTGCTTGTGTTTCAGCCGAACATGTTCACCACGATTGCATAGTGATATATATTTTTCTACAAACTGTACCTGACCTAAGTATCCATTGTTGATCTCTAAAGGTAACGTTCAGTGTGTTTCAAAGCCATGGCTTCTCATTTCTCTGTCTGTGGCTAGCCTATTTCAGCAGCAGAGCGATGCAGCTAGCACACATGCAATCCAAGTCATGGAGGGCTCCTTTGGTGTTCTGTGCAGGACACAGCATATCCATCTGGCAAGACACTGGTATCAACAATAATGGTGAGTGTTGGTGGCACTTTTAGGAGCCCGTTGTGTTTGTTGCGTATGATTATTTCTCCTGATGAAGTGCATTTTTGGAAGATTTTCTTCATTTAGAATAATAGATGTCAGTAACAAGCACACTCATAATCCACAAGTTCTTTGTGTCTTCTAGACTGCCCATTTGCTCCTATATGCGGTATGGTGAGCTGGCTATGTTAGACAGCCTTAAAGTTATCAACATTGGCTGTTGTGTTGGAATGCAGTCTAACTTGTGTTTCTTAGTGAACTTATTTGTGGTCTACTTCTCGCACCTAGTGTAAAGTCGAAATAAAAGAAACTCTATTGGCTTTTTATGCCTGTCAGAAGTTTCATGTCTTCATCTATAACATTGTGGTTTTGCTCTTGTATCATATTAAATATATTTTCAGCCTTCACTGTTTGTGTGTGTGTGTGTTGAGGCTTGTCATTGGCTTCTGAAAATACAATATCTGTAAATATGAGCACATAATTGACAACTATACACTCTTGCATGTAGCATGGTTGTAACAATGATCTGTATTTTTCTAAGTTCCAGCAGTAACAAGGGGTTCGGTGCTCCACGGTCATGTACAGTGTATCAAGAACAGAGCACAGAAGACCAACAAGTATAAAGGGACTGTCAGTGACTGTTCTCCTGCTCAAAGTTTACAACAGCAGAAAGAGCACATTGTGATGTCAGGAGCAGCTGCTGCTTAACTTCTTAGCAGTGCATTATTCAGCAGTTCCTTTGCTTGCATTCGAAATTATTTAAATTTTGCATGGAAGACACCAAACTAGGACACTAATTTAAAGGCTGCTGTAAGTTAGTGGGCAAATATTTTTGAGCTGAAGTTTTTAACGTGTGTGTTAAGTGCCTGCGTGCCTCTATATTTGCATGCCAGAAATCACAGCATCCATGGTCGCCAATGGTAACTGTGTTTGCATTCTTTGTAGTACAAGAAATAAAGCCATGGATGCAGTAATCATGTACTTAGTCGATGTAATCCTTCAGTGTACACTCATTTGTATAGCACCAATGATGCCATGAGTGTATAAGCTCTGGGAAGTGAATCTATGTGGATTATTTTATTTGGAAGGAAGAGGATCATCACTACTCCTAGTATATCTTAACAGTAGATTTTAGTGCTTGGGTATTATCCCACTGCCTGTCCGTCCTTCAACAGTCTACTTATCTACTGTATAAGTGTAACTTTTTAAATGTATACTTTGCTTGGAGACGTTTGTTCATAATGTAATGCAAGTGACTTATCATCTATGCAGCTCTACTCAGACTAGAAATAAAAGTATTTATTTTTATATGTAGCTATAGCATGCATTCACTTATGTTTTTCTAGGTGCCTGTACAATTATTTAGCCCTGCAAAAGTGCTGGTATACTCTAATATTGAATGTGGTATCTTAAAATAGTTTGTTAGTGGAAGTAAGAATGTGTTTACAACCAATATTACTATCCTCAGAAGAACTGTGAAAACTCTGTGGAAAATTATTTACAGTTTTTGAACGTTGTGAAGGCAAATGTTATGTTCTTTTATTGTGGTCCCTGTTTCATGCAAATGACACATAATTACTTTGCAGTGGCATAGTATTAGTTGTTTTTTTACACATATGTGCTGAGCAACATCGCAGTTGAGGCCAGCAGCAAGACATACATGCAGTGCACTGGAGCATCACCTCACATAGTGTACAGTCTTTGCCCACCAGTAAACTCAATATTTTTCAAGCAGACTAATAGACAGCTGTATGGGAACTGTGTTGGTGTGCAAACTTTGAAGTCTTCTTGAGGAGTGTTTTTCATCATTTTTGTCCAAGTGAAGTAGCTACCCAAGGCCACAACTGGTGGGAATGTGGTGGTTTCCTCTCTCAAAAAGCACTCCTACCAGCTGCCTCAATGTTAGCATGGGGTGAATTCACGAATAATTGGTCTTTGTTTTCTTGGCCGAAAGAGTCACTTCCACCGTTGAGCCACCACGACGCGCCAGAATGGAAACTTTTAGCTAAATAAAGTTGATTCTACTTTTGAGAAGTGTTTTGGGGAAACGAAATGGCACCTTTAGCTGTCAATATAAACACTGTTTGCACCAAGGAGCTTAGTAGCTTATAATTGTATTATTCATGTATTGTCTAGAATTTACTCGCGCTGTGCCAACTTTCAGCCCAAGTGTCCTAACATGCTTTGTTAGTGGGTTGTGAATGAGCTAAGCTATGTAAATAAACAGAGTGATATTGCAGACATGTACAAAATATTGATGCACAGCCCTTTTGTTTAGCATGACATTGTCAAGGGTTTTATTATTGTGTTTTTTATAAAGAGTGCTTGTCACTGGGCATCAGCGGAAAACTATGCATCAAGCTTTTGCGAGATGGTTTGAGAAACACCGTGTTCAGACATAACAGTGCCGGTAGATTTCTCTCGTAAGTTACTTTCTGTAGTGTATTCAAAATGAGTTTATTAGAATTGTTGTTTTATAGCCATTCATTTTAATATTTACACCTGAGTGTGTGTATGTATGTATGTATGGGTGTACATATGTATATGTGTGTGTGCGTATATGTATGTATGTATGTATGTATGTATGTATGTATGTATGTATGTATGTATGTATGTATGTATGTATGTATGTATGTATGTATGTATGTATGTATGTATGTATGTATGTATGTATGTATGTATGTATGTATGTATCTTTTAAATGAGAATCCGTTTATCATTGGTGAGTAAGTTTGGTAATGATATGGCTGAATTTGTTTCTACTTATTTCTCTTTTGAGCCATTACATATTTCAATTTATTTTGTACTGCATAAAAATAAATGTAACCTTACACAGAATATGTGTGTTCGAAGAAGTTGTTTCATTTACCAACCTACAGCCATGGGCAAGAAATTGGGTAAAATGGAACGAACCTGCGAAGATTAGTTCAGAGCATAGCTACTCTACATGGCATATCTCGTACACATTGCGTTGGTTGAATATGTCGATTTCAACCTTTCAATTTTAATCAGAATAAGCAAGCTATCACCCGTGGTTGTATATGTGTGTGATATTTATGCATACTGTGATACCGGTTCGCAATTACAATTAAGGTCACAAACCTAGTCAAGCTGAATACACGAATTTTGTCCATGCACCTTTCATCTGCACTGGAACTGTTGTTAATAAAAAATAAACTTCAGTTTAGAAATTTATTCTAGTAACCAAAAGCAGGGTATCTCTTTATCACACAAATCAAATTGCCATTGTCCTGTTCCATTCTGGACAATAGGGGACCCTCTCAGCAGAACTCGATTAACTGCTATAGTTCATTTTAACCATTGACAGCGACATTACACTGAAGCGTGCAGCATGACAAATAGCGGGAGAGAAGACACAAATTAATCACTATGTTCGCGTCAGCTCTAACTGTCCGTGCTCTTTGGTCTTGCTGCATGTGATGATGCCCACCAAATTAGCACAAAAGCGTGTCCCTACAAAGGCAGTCAACTTGGCTGCAAGCAGTTAGCTCACTGCATGTGTAGATTTTCTTCAAAACACCGTGAAGACTGATTGCTGGTCGAATATCCAAACACGTGAAAAGCAATATACCAGGTATGATATTGGTATTTCAGCTCTGTACACTTTTGCGATAAGAGAGAATGGAGGAAAAAATTATGAACCCTGAATTGTTTAATTTTTGAAGGAGCACAGTACAGCGCTTTTGGGTCAAAAGGGGACTGAAAGAAGCAAGTGCGAAAGCCTACTCCTCAAAAAATTAGTACCCGCCACCACGCATAATGTCAGGCCGGGCAACCTTTTGAAAAAAAAAAAGTGCTCAGTGATTCTGCGAATCGAACCAAGTACCTCGTAGATTGTAGTTGAGCGCTGTAACCGCTCGTCCACTGCAGCAGTGCTTGCATTCGCCCTATTGCTGATATATCGTCATTCCTTCGAATGAAGCCAAATGCAAAAACGTTCGGTGAAACTTTGTCAAAAATAGAAAAAATAGTTAGAATGCGTTTGCCCAAGGTTACTAGAAGATAGAAACTGCCACGTGTGACTGTATAACCGTGCGCTATTTATTCTTGTACATTACTGTCATGACGTTTGGATAGCCGGCTCTAACGTAGGCTACCTTCTAATAGTTTGCCAAATATAAATAAGAAAATAAAAATATATAACAGCCTGTGACAACGCTAATCAACTATTATGAGTTCACTGTCACTAGTATCACTTTCACTAGATGAATGCTCAGTTTGCTTCCATTATCGTTATTTAGGAAAGTTTTGGCTCATTAACTCAACTCTCCTAATTAGCAATGATTCTCACATCTAAGGACAGTCACACTTCTTCTCGCTTTCTGAGTGGCTGTCACTTCCATATAACGCGTACTTCACTTTTTTATGCTCTCCGAGCATCTGACGCTGCTTTGCGGAGACTTTCCCTGACGTCTGCTGGGCCAGAAAATTGTCTTTATTACCTATCAATTTCAAGCTTTCGCGAAGCCGAAACGAGAGTCTCTCTCTCTCTCTCTCTCTCTCTCTCTCTCTCTCTCTCTCTCTTCATCCTTTTCGCACGTGTGATAACGTCTCTCGACTTCAACACTCGTATACACGTCCCTTGCTTTGTTTGCGCACTCAAACAACGCTGGACGAAATATTTGCACCGTGTTTTGTGAAAAGCATTAGCACTGAGACACCTCCCGACGAGTCTCCCTCATTTTACGTAGACATATACCTAAGCGTAAGCGTATGCACGTTCTCGCATTCCGGCTTTATAAAAATGCTGCGGTGCGTGGAACCAGCGAAATGGCGCTCACAATTTCATTTGATTACTGCTGTTATCTATTTTAGCACAATTCGTCTGCAGGCACCAAAGTCGCTCATGTGTCTTGTAACAAGAATATTGTAACAAAGGCTACCTTTGACTATAGGTACAAAACACCCTTACGTTCACCACTATACCGTGCTAGATTGCACCGAATTAGTTAAGTAGCAGCGCAGCTTCAATGAAATGTAAGGTAAGTGGTCGCTTTAAATAAGGGAAGACATTCAAGGCACATTTTCAAACATTGCATGCATCGATTTATGTGTGGTTTTATTTATGTGGTGCACCTGGAGTGTTGTTTACTTGTACTTGGCGAGATAGTGCATGGATTGCTCGGTGGCTCAAAGCCATCAAGCAATTATTTTTTTTTAGCTACAGTCGTTGATTAAAGGCGAGTGCTTGGCTTTGCACAGCCCACCAAAACGTCTATTACAACGTACGCGGCATCCCGTAAGCGCTGTAGCAGACGCTCGCGGAACTGAAACTTAGATGCAGCAAATCATTGGCTATCATCGTATACTCTCGATGCTAGACGCTTTGCGTGCTACCTTGATATTATCGGCACACACTTCTTTCTTTCCTTGTCGTTTCATCGGCTATCGTCTGTCCTCCTTGCCCTCTTAAGTGCCGAATAAGTTAAATTCATACCCGCGCTATAGTAATCCCTCCAGATAAGAGACTTTTTGGCTAAGAAAATGCGTAGCCAAAGAGAAAGCTTTGTGAATTCGGGCCCTGATTGCATCTGGAATGTGCGTAAGATCGGTTCGTATTGTGGCGGCACCTGTAGGAGCGAATATCAACCACGCCACAATGTTCGTTTGTGTAGCCAGGCGGTGCGTGTCCTGCTGGGCTGTAGCCTCCGAGATGCATGCACCCTGTCGACGTGTAATCTCGGTAGTCAGGAATGGGCGAAACTCGAATCGTACAGTGCGCTCATGAAATCTCGGCGATCGCCAGCGATACCAGCGTGGTGCTTGAGTTGAAGATGCAAGGCAGGAGGTAGAAGGAGGGTATATACATAATTGTCCATAGCGGCCTTGATACAAGACGTGTAACTAAATTTACGGTGAAAAAGGTTTAGTGATGCTTTAACCTCGACACTGACAAAACTTTGAGAACCGCTTCAGCGCCCATTTAACACTCAACTAAGTTGAATAAAAAGAAAATAAGATATCGAATAGACGAACTATCCAGCATGCAGCGGCCCGTGCAGTCCTGTTAGAGAAAATTTAGACTCTTCACGCCAAATGTGGGAAACGTCCTCAGTCGATTCACTTGGAGCGGTGATCACCAAAGATACAGCCACAATACATTTTAAACATTGCGGAAGGTGTGTTTGTGTCGTCTTTTTCTTTGCGGTGTGTCTGTGTTGTGTTGGCGCTGTAAAAGTACTTATATGAGTATGAACCAACTAGATCCAAAAAGAAGTGTTAGTGAAACTTGGTGCATAATGGATTCATCGAAGATCAGTAACTTCCCCGGGCCATCGACGTGTCTGATATGCGTAGACGGGGTGTGGTGCTTCAGAAATAGTTGTCGAACTGTAAAGAGTTACATGATCCTGATAGGCTAGTTATTCCGGTGTATGAATGGCTGCTTCATTTGCCTAAATGGCACTTCAATGTCACCCATAGAAATGGGGGGCACAAAATCCTGCGTTGTACATTTTACGTGTACCGTATGCAGAGCAATGCCACTCAAACTGATTAGAAAAATAAATCTATTGTACCTAATATTGAGTATTTGTAGTATACTTCAGAATGAGCCTTTTAATGTACTTTATAGTGTACTTTACAATGGGTAATACTTTAAAATGAGCCCTATCGCGGGTTGTGGTACAGAGCGTCGTCTGAAACATGTAACGTTTTGCGGAAGTTCTTTATGCAAGATATCTCGGGGTGGAGTGAATGATACCAGTGCCTCGGACAATCAGCGATGCCACCGTTTCGAATAATTATCGGACAAGCTCTCCTGAACTCGAGAAAAAAACTAGTGGTAGCCCTGCCTGAGTTCACAAAGATCAGTAGAAATTATACACATTTCTTTCTAAATCACATATGCAGGTAAACACAACACTGTAACAAAACCGAAACGTCATATTTGACGATGATTGTTATATTCCACATAAATCCATCAGTGAAGTTTTCGACCATTTTAGAAGACCAGTTGTCATATGCAGATGCGTCTGAAAAACCTACTGCTTCATATATTTTGCGACCTATTGAAACAAAATATAGCAGAGATTACATTAGGTAGCAAAGGCTGGGTCACAGCTAAGCAAATGGGAACCTATCTAGCCCTGGCTTTGTTACCGTCTCACCATCTCATTCATTTTATTCCCATTTCTCGCTATACTATGACATACATGGCTATGCTTTCTGCTGTTCATTTTTCATGTTCTGAGTACACGTTTCGCTGTTGTTTCCCTCAATGTGTAATTATTTCGCGGTATTTGAATCTTTTCTGTTTATCTTGCATTTGTTCTTCTTTTTTTGCTATTTGTGTAGTTATGATGACAAGATTGCGAAGCTTCTCTTGTTCAAAGCAAGTCGTTTATCGCACCATGCCACCTAGTTCTGGAGGGTCATTATTACGGAATCAAAATGTGCCTGCCGCAATATCAAACAGGGCTGAATTCCCTGCTTAGCGTACAAGATTCTGCAGAACCAGTACATAGGTGCCTCCACGCACCGGACGGTACTTTGGGCTCCATCTCATACAGGCCTCGATGGCAACGATCCGGCCGGTGCCATTACCCGCGCGCTTACTCTCCGGGCACCATCCTTTTCCCATTACGATTCAGACCTGAAACCACACCCCGCTTGCGCAATTAAGAAGGTCGCTCAGTTTTATCAATTCACCACGAACTCTATTTACACGCTGTAAGAACCACACTAAGGTCGAGGAGCAGGCACTCCTTCGACTTTACACGAAAAACTTTATTGTGCACGGCAATGCCAGAACATGTCAACCCCCTTGGCACAGGGAAGTGCCTGCACTGTGAGGAAAGTTCCTGTTTCATTTTCAACATGGTGTTGGCATTTCAGAAAACTCCCAACCTCACTCCTATACTCAATCCTTCGCGGCAGCACTGGAAGGCGCTCTGGCATGATGGCCCAACGAGACTTGGTTGAGCGGGCCCGGGCCACGGCCGACGCCAATGGGTTCCCGTAATGGGTGCCCAACATGAGAGTCTGTATAAGGAGGCCCCTTAAGAACCACTCCCCACTCTCCCTGTACATACCCTATAGAATCGAATGTTTTTTTATACATGTCTTCCACTTGTTTTCTAGCCAAGCGCGAGCACGCAGTGTCCACTGGTTGTCGAGGCAAGCGCGTGCGGGACCACATTGGCGCGCTTCCTTTCTCTTCACCGGGACCACTCCAGAGAGTTCACGATGGCCCTGAAGAACGTTCGCTCCCGCAACGCCCATTGAAAAGACGTCGAACACGATCCCGTACTGGCTTCAGTGGACAAGCTCTGCTTCACAGTGGCATACAACGTTGGCAACGTGCACATCGAAGGTTACGACGTGACCATGTGCACCGATGATGCAGAGTGTCGTGTGGAAGGCCTCACGAAGTTCGTAGGACTACCCAAATCAGCCGAATACCTTGAAGTATCACTGACAAACCAGAGCCATGGTTGGTAGCATGCTGCCGTGAGGCTCTCCGATGAACTTCTGGTCACGGAAGAACCTCACGCGGAACTTTTTCAAGGGAGACGACGCCAGGGACATTGAGAAGGCAAGACGTGGATACAGAACTGATTTCAAACACGGTACACTCATGTTCGTTGGAGATTTCAACGTGGACATCATGGCAGTTGAAGTCTGCTTCTTAGTATCGCAGATCATATACCCTCACGGTCTCTGGTGCTGCTCGTACGACGACAAGCGCCCCAAAGTCATCAGAGGTATCGCATTGGGCACTGCCTTCTGCAACTTTCAACCACGATTTTTCATCGAAGATGCTTTCGCCACATACTTTGCCATTCAATAAATTGTAATCTTCAAAGACAAACATGTCCCACGTGCAGCTTTGTGATCGGTAATTCATTTCTTGCATGTAATTTCATCAATATATATGTGATTACACCTAGCATGTAAATAAGTTTATGTGGTTGCATCGATTTGTAAATAAAAACATTGTGTTTGTAGGTTTATATACAATCAGCCGTACAAAAACGTGTCAAGTCTTTACATGACGTGTGGGTGATTGTTTGACGGTTTCACCGGATAACACTGCAGCTTAACCCCACTCATCACCATTCACTTCGTGGAGATGGCAGACCTTTTTTTCTCAGTAGTCGTTCATTTCCTTCCCATCTTTTTTACTCCCCGACCATAAAAGATCTGCTGCAGAATTTCTGTGGCCACGTACGACAAATATAGACGAAATGATAGTACTCAATATACTCGTCTACTTAAAATTGATTACTGCATTCACCACACAGGTCTACTAAAATTATACGGGCGCCGGACCCACTAGATGCCCCAATGTTTCGGACACTCTTATCAACCATCTCTACTCTGCGTCTTGGCAGTGATAGTGGGCTCGCCGATTCACGCTCGTGATACTTTTCAATTCTCAACACGAGACAAAGCTCTGGCGCAACAGCTATCTTGTAAACAAATAATTGTTTCAGCTACGTTCGGTGAACTTGGTTGATGCATGATTCATCCAAACGGCAGGAGAAACAGACGTCAGGCTCGTGCATGCTGAGAAGGCACCACGCCAGCTACCAATGCTTTTAAGCTATATGAACCGATGATGTCATTCGTTTAAGGATGGTGGAATACCAAGGTCTTCTTACATTCAGACCAATATGACTACTCTCACTGTGTCTTTTGTCTGCCTTTCTTATTTGCACGACCGCTAAAGTCATTTCTGCGCACGCTAAAAGCTTGGTTAAAAATTGAAAGCGAAGGAGAGTGCAAGAGCATGGAAGATGCGAACACTGATAACTAAAACGCAATGGTTACAAACTGAGTTCAACAAAACTGGTTTACGTTGTGCGTATCTTACGGAGTTGCATGTTCCAGCAGTAGTCAGTACGTCATCGCGTAACCAACAGTTTGCTTGAAATACTAATTGTTGTCTAAAAAGACTAACTCACCCGCTTATGATATTCCTTCACTTTTCGCCACGACTGCGCAGTGACGCGTTGTAAGGAGAAACGTGTAGTTTGTAACAGCCCTTACTCCTGAATAGTAAAAAGTATTATATATATATATATATATATATATATATATATATATATATATATATATATATATTTATATATAAGGGAAATAAGTGTATACCTAAGGGCTCGTTTTTCCGGGTTTTAACACAATATTAATGAGATCTAACAGACAGTAATGCCAAGGAATGTACAGGGGAAGTTATTAGAACCAATGGAATGTAAATAAGAAGAAAGAAAACTGGATGAAAAAATAACCAGCCGTGAGCAGGAATCGAACGTACGACCTTCGAATAACGCACTCGATGCTCTAACCACTGGGCTACCACAACGGCCTTCCCTCCACCCACTTTTTTCGGTTTATATGTGAATTTAGAAGTAGAACTGACAGTCAGCGCCATCTATAAGCCAAATGACGAGTGTGAAAAAACTCTTATGCGCATGTTTGGCGTCACGTAGCACGTGAACTTATTATGAGCGGGCAGCTGATTAATTGTCCCTCTTGTACAACCGAAACACACCAAGTCTGCCATTACGAGACCCTCTTTCAATGAAATAGGGGAAAGAAGTGTATACCTAAGGGCTCGTTTTTCCGGGTTTTAACACAACATTAATGAGATCCAACCAACAGTAATGCCAAAGAATGTACAGGGGAAGTTGGTAGAACCAATAGAATGTAAATAAAAAGAAAGAAAAGTGGATGAAAAAATAACCAGCCGTGAGCAGGAATCGAACTTACGACCTTCCAATAACGCGTTCGATGCTCCAACCACTGAGCTACCACAGCGGCCTTCCCTCCATCCAGATTTTTGGGTTTATATGTGAATTTAGAAGTAGAAGTGACAGTCAGCGCCATCTATAAGCCAAACGACGAGTGTGAAAACACTCTTATGCGCATGTTTGGCGTCACGTAGCACGTGAATTTATTATGAGCGGGCAGCTGATTAATTGTCCCTCTTATACAACCTAAACACACCATGTCTGCCATTACGATACCCTCGTTCATTGAAAGAAGGGAAAGAAGTGTATACCTAAGGGCTCGTTTTTCCGGGTTTTAACACAATAATGATGAGATCTAACAGACAGTAATGCCAAGGAATGTACAGGGGAAGTTACTAGAACCAATGGAATGTAAATAAGAAGAAAGAAAAAATGCCGCCACATCCACGAAGTGAATGATGATGAATGGGCGAAGCTCCGGAGGTAAACCTGGTAAACCATGAATCCTCCGTACATTTTGCCCACTCGATTTTATTGCAACGCTCCCCCTAGCGTACGTCGCCGCACTATATCGAACGTTGACACGCGCCATATGTGGCATCATTCCTATTTTATAACACCTCGCATCTTTCATAATCAACTACACGTACCCCCGTCTAGTTTATAACATCTTGCATCTTTTGGATGGACGGACGGACGGACGGACGGACGGATGGATAGATGGACGGACGGACGGACGGATGGATGGATGGATGGATGGATGGATGGACGGACGGATGGACGGATGGACGGATGGATATGGCTGTACCCTTTAGATCGGGCGGTGGCTAGCGTAATACTTAATGCCGTCAGCTACAAGTACCACCATCTAGTGAACACTGCAAGAACTGAACGAGATAGGGCTACGGACGGACGGATGAATGGACGGACGGACGGACGGACGGACGGACGGACGGACGGATGGATGGATGGATGGACGGATGGATATGGCTGTACCCTTTAGCTCGGGCGGTGGCTAGCGTAATACTTAATGCCGTCAGCTACAACTACCGCCATCTAGTGAACACTGCAAGAACTGAACGAGAGGTGGCTACATACAGGGGACGCACAGCCCACGCCTTAAGGAGCTTCGCTCCTAAAAGTGGATGAAAAAATAACCAGCCGTGAGCAGGAATCGAACCTACGATCTTCGAATAACGCGTTCGATGCTCCAATCACTGAGCTACCACAGCGGCTTTCCCTCCATGCACTTTTTTGGGTTTATATGTGAATTTAGAAGTAGGAGTGACAGTCAGCGCCATCTATAAGCCAAACGACGAGTGTGAAAACACTCTTATGCGCATGTTTGGCGTCACATAGCACGTGAACCTATTATGAGCGGGCAGCTGAATAATTGTCCATCTTGTGCAACCTAAACACACCAAGTCTGCCATTACGAGACCCTCGTTCAATGAAATAAGGGGAAGAAGTGTATACCTAATGGCTCGTTTTTCCGGGTTTTAACACAATATTAATGAGATCTAACAGACAGTAATGCCAAGGAATGTACAGGGGAAGCTATTAGAACCAATGGAATGTAAATAAGAAGAAAGAAAAGTGGATGAAAAAATAACCAGCCTTTACAGGAATCGAACCTATATATATATATATATATATATATAAATATATATATATATATATATATATATATATATATATATATACACATACATATATATATATATATATATATATATATATATATATATATATATATATATATATATATAAAATAAGGGAGAGAAGTGTATACCTAAGGGCTCGTATTTCCGTGTTTTAACACAATATTAATGAGATATAACAGACAGTAATGCCAAAGAATGTACAGGGGAAATTATTAGAACCAATGGAATGTAAATAAGAAGAAAGAAAAGTGGATGAAAAAAATTGGATGAAAAAAAATTACCAGCTGTGAGCAGGAATCGAACCCACTATATATATATATATATATATATATATATATATATATATATATATATACATATATATATATAATTTATTTATATATATACTGATTTATAATATAAATATATTAAAGCGTTATTCGAAGGTCGCAGGTTCGGTTCCTGCCCACGGCAAGTTTTGTTTTCATCCACATTTCTTTCTTCACAATTACCTTACGATTCGGTCTAATAACCTCCTTTATACATTTATTGACATTATCATCTGTTAGATTTCATTAATAATGTGTCAAAACACTGAAGAATGAGCCCTCATGTGTGCACTTCTTTCCCATTTATATATATATATATAAATATATATATATATATATATATATATATATATATATATATATATATATATGTATTTATATATATATATATATATATATATATATATATATATATATATATATATATATATATTTATATATATATATAGGGTTATTCGTTTGCAATTTACATCCTAAAAATTTGTCATTAATGAAACGATGTAGGCACAAAGCACATTTTAAATTTAATAAGGCCTACTCAGGCAACTTAATGCCATTTGTTACGAAGTGCGCCTCCGACGACGTTACGAAGGGCGCCACGAATCCCACCGCTGAAACCGCTGTTTCGAAAGACGGCGACGCCAACACGGTCCCGAAGGCGCCACTGCTTCGAACTCCGCCGGGAAGGTCACCAGCCGTTTGGTAGCGTAGGTTTCTCAGCTCGTGACTGCTTCTGCGCAGAGCTTATAGACGAGCGGACGAGACGATGGTGAGTTAAACAAGGTGTATGTACAGCATATATACAGAGGCGTTACAAATTCGGCACTGGGGCCGACAGCTTAGAGACTCGTACAGCCGAGTTTCCTCCTCTGACATATAATCTACTGCTCACGACGTGCCGCAGGGCTTTTTTTATATGCACCGGGAGGATTCTTTGAGTAACCAAATGTCCAACCAGAAGCGCCGCTGGCCGTGAGGTCAGAATCCTCCAATGGGGTCGCCGCTGGGCCGCGTCATTCTCATCGAATCCGGAGCCGCTGCGCGTGGTTGCAGCCAAGGACGAGTGACGTCGCCACGCATTGCGTAAGACTCGCCAGACAGGAAGGCGCCTATTGCTGCAACGGGCTCGCTGTGCGTGCGCGACAGAAAGGCACCGCCGCGTGATGACTCCGTTGAGTTGTTCGCGTCAGGCGGGCTCGCGTGCTCGCCTTGACACAAATTGCCTTTTTCAGAGGCATGGACGTTCGCTGTGGACTCGCAGGCATAACACATTGTACATTACATGTCTCGAAGGATTATTCATCTCTCGAAGTTCTTTGTCCTCCTGAGGGAAGCACTTTACGAATTTCTTCTTCATGCGAAAGCATTTGTCAGCATTACAGAACACAATTACTCCAGGTAATTACTTGCTGACACATAAGGATTGAAAAGCTATGTTTATATGCATTGATATGTGTGCCCTCCTTACTCTTATTCCGGTATAGGGAGCTTCGGTTGACGTGCATCTATAACTTTTGATTGCTCTTACTTTTTACGGAATGGTGGTTATTGTTAGACTAAGCCTTGCTTTAGGGACGGCTTTAGGCTCTCCCATAGTCGAGTACTAAGTACTCGAAATCGTTAACCACTTTTTTCTAAACACAATGGCCCTCCTTCATGTTCTTTCATATAAATTTTCAAGATTGATTATGCAAGTTTGTTTCATTGCCATGTGAATAAGCAATAACGTGTGCACGTTCGCGTGATCGCTCCTCAATAAATAATGGTATGAATTACAAAGGAAAGAGCACGCCATTTGTTGCAGTTACTTTCTTAGGTATTACGACCCAAACTTAGGTTATTAGGCTATACAGGGGACACCGTATTGACAACCATCTCTCATTCAATATCGGGGCATACACCTCTATTTTATTAGTGAGATCTATCTACGTGGCAGTTGTTGCAGTGATGTACCCAGTAAGAAGTGGGGTTGCAAAAGCCAAGAAGTGATTGCAAAAGCCAGAGCAGTGAAGCAGCTTATTTGTTAAGCCACACTGACAGGTGTTTTTTTATGTCACACTCTAGCGAAGTGAGGCAATCAGTGTCACTTCCAGAGACGCTGAAACGGCACTCACTTGAGCCACATGCTCGGATATCTAAGTGTACGAAGTACTTGACGCCAAGTACCATGAGGCACCAATTGCCTTGTGTTGCCTATAAGGCCAGTAAATATGGTAAAATATTTTTTTACATCTTATGCAAGCGAACGCAGTAGATGCCTCGTGAAATGCGAGCGGTGACGGTCAGCGGCGGCACAACGAATGAAATGATGTGATGGGGCAAATACAACGTCGCGTAGCGTAACTACTCATGATACCATCAATACTTCATATTGCGGTTTCTACAGGTGTGACGCGATACTGGAAGCCCTGCAATAAGACGGTAGGAACAGAAAAATTTAGTGCGTGGCAGATCACTTCTCTTGAGTTAGCAAAAAATAGCGGCACTTTGAAATGTTATAAGAATAGGTTCTTCGATAACAATGTATGGGCCCCGCCGCGGTGGTCTAGTGGCTAAGGTACTCGTCTGCTGACCCGCAGGTCGTGGGTTCGAATCCCGGCTGCGGCGGCTGCATTTCCGATGGAGGCGGAAATGTTGTAGGCCCGTGTGCTCAGATTTCGGTGCACGTTAAAGAACCGCAGGTGGTCGAAATTTCCGGAGCCCTCCACTACGGCGTCTCTCATAATCATATGGTGGTTTTGGGACGTTAAACCCCACGTATCTATCTATAACAATGTATGACGAAACTTGCAGCATATAAAAAAAGACATGAAAGCGAAATGGTCGGCTAGATTACAAGGATTTTCGAAGGCCGACAACTGGGCAAGTTTAACGCCAAACGGTAAAACGAATAGAAACAAAAGGGGGGGGGGCACGAAGCACAAGCGCTGATTTTCCGCTGAACATTTCTTCACATGCAGAGACCATAAATATGATCCCATGCGTGGTTTATCACAAATAACAATTCAGTATATAGACTTATAACAACCGGCATGAGGAAGCGATAAAAATAAAAGAAAAACAATATCTCAATCCTTCAAGTAAAAAAAATTGTGTATTTTGCAAGGCTACAGGCGGGAAGCTGATGCTTGATTCTATTTTTTTGTATGGGCCAAACCTCGATACTCTCTCGAACTGTTTGTTTATGACGCTTATGATGCCTTCACATTCATGCTGGTTTATGTTAAGTGGCGTTCACATCCACACTGCCAACAAGGCGCAGCCGTATTCGATAGACCATTGTTACGCACACCCAAATCATCATCTCTTATGCTAAATATAGTACACCCTTCTGTGTGTGCTATGTATGCAGCGTTTCATGACAGAAGGATCCTGCAACACCCGAGGCTCACTATATTGCTTCTTATCTGTGCCTAAAGCCACTGCCCAAACTATTCTTAGCATTTTCATTTCTATTTGTGCCTCTTTGTTTTCACGACGGCAAATTCTTGCTGATTTATATGGACATATAAAAACCACAATACCTCCGCATTTACCAAATACATTTTTTACCCCATCCGTTTTAGCACACAATAAGCAAATCACCAGGTTTCTAGGGACTGCGAGAAATTTGGACTGAGAAAATATTTGTCCAACTGTTCATGCGCTTGAACTATTTGGATGTGTTTGGGTTCTGAAATGAAAAATAGGATCACCAACTTAGGGCAAGCACTTTATCAACAGCAAGTTCTCTCAATAATGAAGCGAACACTTATCTGTTTTATATGTGCATTTGCTATACAAGCTGACGTGTACTTATATAAACGCGCTGATTACCAGAAATAGGTGTCATAACAAATTGTAAACTGCAAAGTTTTCTACGTGGTTTCAGTTGCATTCATTTCAGACAAAAATGCACTCACAAAAAACATAAAGATCTTTCAGCTTTTTTTTTTAATTGGGGGGGGGGGCGGTACAGAGCGTCTAAGTGCGAAAAAGTGCTTACGGCCCCACCTTTGTTCCCCTAAAATGACTTGAAATTCACAACCTCATTCTCAGTCGATGTAACGATGCTGCCCTTTCCCCCTTCAAAAGCTATCGGCCCCTAAAACGGTTTTGCACGCCCTTAGAAATCATAGCCTCCCTCCCATCCCTAGTCTTGTATGGCTTCCGTAAGCAAACCACGTTTGACCAAGCTACGATGTCACGTGCCGACATTATAAGGTGACGTTAAATAACCTGATGTCATGTTAAGTTGGCAAATCGCACAATCTGTGACCTTACCAGAGCGTAATTTGGTGACATTATCAGGCGACTACTTCTGGCAACCCTCGTTAGCGGTGCCGACAAGGACACTTTCCACTCTAAGAGACGTTGAAGGGTTTAATTATAGAGATTCCAACTGGCAAAGACTTCCCTTCGTCGGCAGAAGTGAATATTTTCACGCCTCTTTTTGTTTTAACTAGTTCGTATGAGGCGCTGAAGTTCATCCTACGAAAAGAACTAACTGAATGAGAACTAGTTGCCTTACACATCTTGTAACGTTAATCGCGTTCTTGTATTTCGGCACTTGCGTTGCTACGAAAAATTAATTCATCAATACCTGTGGACAAGCATATAGTTGTGCGTTACAGAACACAAAGCAGACAAATAAACCTCACTTTCCGACTACGGGATGGCATACACATACCGCAAAGCAACTAAAATTTTTTTCGATGGTAAATGGTCATTTATATTTTCATAATTATTGTTCCTCTGAGTGAGGTAAGTCAATGTCAATTTTGAAAGATCAAACTGAACCCCAGCAGGTGGGACTGCTCAAAGGAGCACATGCTACTTTCACATGCAGAAGAAATTCCTAATTATTTGCCAGTGTTCTCGTGCGACGTATAAGTTAGGAATCAAAGGTAATTGATATCTTTTCCACAATATAAGTTCAATTCCAACACGGGAATGCTGAAAAGACAGCGGAGTGTATTCTCAGCTAGGTGTTTTTGGTTTTTGCTCTTTTTTTAAGTTCTGCAACTTTACTTGTTTTTCAAACTTTATTTATTGCTTCTTTTTTTCTTGCTTTTTTAATTACTTTTTTATTTGTTTTTCTTTATTTCTGGCTCTTTTTCTCTCTGTTTCCTTGTCTTGCTCTTTGTTTATCTCACCCACATCATTCGTTTCTTTTCCTCTCGCTTTCTCTCTCTTTCTTTGTCGCTTGCTTCATCCTTATTTCTTTTTTTTATTTCTCTATCTTGAATGAGGTCTTCTTACCTTTTTTCTTGTTATTTCACTTTCTCTATCTTTTTTTCTTTGTGCATGCCCCACCGTAGTGGTCTACTCGCTAAGGTACTCAGCTGCTGACCAGCAGGTTGCGTGAGAGAATCCGGGCTGCGGTGGCTACAATTTCGATGCAATTGAAAACGGTGTAAGCCCGTGTGCTTAGATTTGTGTGCACGTTAATGAACCCCAGGTGGTCAAAATTTCCGGAGCCTTCTACTACGGCTTTTCTCATAATCATGTGGAGGTTTTAGGACGTGAAACCTCACACACTATTCAATCAATTATTCAATCAATCATCCACTTATCTCTGTGTATATCGTTCTGTCTATTTCTTTCTTCCTCGTTATTTCTATGCAATGCTATACTCGCTTCTCTCCTCTTTTTTCACGCTTCTTGCAATCACATCTTTCGTTTTTCCCTCACTTCGCTTTCCCGCGTCCATGCTCCACAGTGCTTTACAACGCCATGCTACACTCTACTAGCATACCTGAATAGCACGAGCGTTTGAGATGCTTGTGCACACGTTGAGATCACACCGGTTTTAGCACCACCACGATTTTCACTTCATTATATAAATACTGCACCTTGAAGACAAACATAACATTTATACTCTGAGTTGTAATAAATTATTGTGCGTACTAATGTTTGCAGCACGTGGTAAAAACACGTATTTAAGGAAATATATTTAATTTTTGTAGCTCACTGTTTGTCGCCATCGCCCGACTTCACCAGCACGTCGTAAGTTAAAGTGTTCGTACTTTTATTCGTCTCTCTTAGTTTTGGCCTGATGCAGGTTACATTCAAGAACTTGCTGCTTGAGTACAAATAGATGGTTCCATTTGTCATAAACTGTATTGTGAAAAGAGAACAAGATAACACCACCTATTCACTCCTAAAGTTAGAATGCCTTTTTAGCACCGAATTTCTCTTAGCCTATTTGCGAAAATATGCAAATTATAACTGATAAAAAGTGAACTTCAGGAAAAACTAACATTCCTGTTTTTTTAATTCGCAATTACAGGAGTCGAGAGCAGCTCGACACAATTGCGCGGGATCCTAAACATAAGTCAAAGTAAATAGTTGTGCTGGACTGTAGAGTCATGACAGATTCAAATTTTATGCGTGTATGTTTGTTTTTCAATATCTTGGCATATAACCGCTCAATAAATGAAACAACATATTTAATCACTACATTCAGACCAGTTGGTACTTAAAATCAATACTGGCTCGTCAAACGTAATTACACTTCTACTACATAAATACTTTTAAATGATCAGGAGTATGGGTTAAGCGTTTGGTTTCTGTTATGCATATTAGGCAGAGGTTTTGTCGAGAATAAGTGACAAACTAGATGCTGCAGTTTTCCTAATTACAGATAATAAATTAATGTTTAGTCCAGTTTTCAAGTGATCTTCGCAGATGTTATGCTTCTTGAATTCTTAGCAATCTAGTCAGAATTATCCGTCACGGTGAATCAACTTCAAGTGGAACTGATCGGTGAGTCTGATCGTGAGTGTATCTTTAGGTAGGAGTGTTTCTAAGTATATGAATTTGAGCATGTGTAAATTAGGCTGACACCTAAAGGACTGAACCTCAGAACATGTATCAACCGAAATGAATGCCCTTTTTTTATCAGGCAAATGATTATCGCATGCCTAATAGGAGACACCTTTTGACAACATTTCGTGCATTGCGAAAGCTGTGTGGCCAAGGCTTCTTTGTCGAATAAAGGACATTGTAATTATGAACTGCGGAGCTCTGCCCAGCAGCGCAGTCCACACTGTGCGCACATCACAGCGCAAATGTCGGGTTGCAACTCCTTTGCTTGAGAGTACGATGTATTGGCAGACTTTCTGAAGGCTTTATCGATGAATATCTCTTGAGAGCATGCCAGGGTAGGCATCCGTTAAAAGGGGACTGTTGAGGTAAGCTGCGTTTTCGAATCTCCTTCTAAGTCATTTTTTAATGTCTCACAAGTATTACGCAAAAGTTGACCCATACAAAGTAAATTTACATATTCTCACATATAAAGTCGACGACAAAGATAGGTCCCAAGTCCATAATATCAATGTTTAAGTTACTGAATAGTATAAAAGGTATGTGTTTATAAACGTTGCTTATTGTTCTGTCACAAGTATGCCCGACATTAGTCTAGTTTTTGTGTTTCCTATATGTTTGCACTGAGCGTTGATCACAGACACCATGAACGGAAAATCATCGGGCTTAAGGTGCTTCGCCCCTAATACCGCAGATCGAGCCGGAATCAAACTGAAGAATACTACGTGACAATCACGCTGTCTACGACAAAGCAACGCTTGGGTTTGGGGTTTCTCTTCAAAAAATTCATACAGCCGTCACGTTCCAAAGAATGAAACTGTGGTTGCATTGCTGGCTATCTGCTTTTGTAGCAATGTAATAAGCATTCAATACGCTAGCTGTAGATAGGGGCTCGGTGAATAGGTCAGTTGACGCTATTTAGCATACACATATCATTGAAAGGTAAGCTGTACACTTTGTCTGACTATCTGCGTTTTTTCTTTTGTCCCTGCATTTTGTGTGCAGCAGTTACTTTTAGCATGTCTTGGAGTGTGGTCAACACTTGTGTGCGTTAAGAATTGCCTCTCGGCTCTATTGTGACAGGCTGTTTAGGCATCGCTAAATTATATATAATACTAAAACTAAGGATCGGGTTTTTTTTCCACAGAAATATAGCTGGTAACATAAAAGAATAACACAGCATTATTTCAAGGGTAGCAGTTATTGTAAGACTGCGGCGGCTGCATTTCCGATGGAGGCGGAAATGTTGTAGGCCCATGTGCTCAGTAAAGAACCTCAAGTTGTTGAAATTTCCGGAGCCCTCCACTGCGGCGTCTCATAATCATGAGGCGGTTTCGGTACGTTAAACCCCACATATCAATCAATCAAAGAGTTATAGTAGATTTAATAGGAGATACAAGATAAAGATGGTACATGCCTACGTGCCTACATCCAGTCTTGATGGAATATTAGTTCAAAGCTCTATAAAAACGTGGAACAGCCATTTAGGGAAAAAACACAGTATACTTTATTGATAGGCCACTTCAATACTGAGGTAGGGAAGGAGCAGGCTGAAGATCAGGCAGCAGGGAATGAGGCATCTGTACTAGAGATGCCTCTGAAGAGTTATTAGTAGAATTTGCCTCACCTCCGTGGTGCCTACAAGAACCACAGGTGTGCCTCACTATTCCGGGAAGAGCCGTCCTTCAACAGTGGTCCTACGACTGGTGACATTGTCACTACTCGACGAAAAATATGGCCAGAAGACCCACATATACACCTGTGGAACGGTCTCGGCTGACAGCTCCACACGTGCTGTTGTCATTCCGACGTACCAGGTCACTATAAAGTTCAAACTGTCGCATAGGACAGCATCCACAGCAGCGGAGCTTGCCGCCTTATGTGCTGCTATAGTTTATATCGCGGAAGCCCGACCTCAAAAATGGGCTGTGTTCTGCGTCTCAAGACATCCCTCCAGAGCTTGCAATCAGCTTTACGACAAAGGGTGCATCAACAACTAGTGAATGAAATAAGAGCAGTGCTTCACAAAGTTTTATCAAAAGGACATGACGTGGTGTTCCAGTAGTTACCGGGACATTGTGGTATTGTCGGTAACGACCTTGCTGATAATGCTGCCCGATCCGCCCACGCGGACGCCCAGACAACCCCGATTCCATTGTCGAGAACCGACGCTGCAAGGGGCCTTCACTCATTCGCTAACACTATGTCGGAAACTTGGCTTAGTGACCCTGGTGTCGGGATCCGCCGCCTACACGAATTGGACCCATCAAGAAACCTTCAAGTTCTATCGGACCTTTGCCGCCAGGATGCAACTTTATTGTGCCGCCTGTGGTTAGGAGTAGCTTTTACGAAAGCGTGCTCCTTTCGCATAGGAATGACGGATAGCTCCCGATGTGAATCGTGCGACACGGACGAGACAATAGAACATCTACTGTGTTCATGTGAACGTTTTGCGAGCGAACGCAACTTGCTAAGCAAAACGTGAGAGACACTAGACAGTAGACCTTTTTCCGAAGAGAAAATCCTTGGTTCATGGTTCTACGCGTCGCAGGCCAGCTAAGCGACGCGGGCATTGCTAAGTTTTCTAAAGACGACTGGACTACACGACCGCCTATAAGCGTGCAATGGACAAAGTCACATCTACACAGACGTTGCCCTTCACTTCTCTCTCTGTTCTCCTTTTATCCCCTCACCCCTTCCCCCAGTGCAGGGTAGCAAACCAGACGTGCGTCTGATTGACCTCCCTGCCTTTCATTTCTTCCCTTCCTCCTCCTCCTTCTTCGCAGGACACAATATATTTAAGAATTTCGAATGCTTTGTACCGAAAACGAGAGAACCATAAGTGGACAAACAAGAGCCCTAATGGCGAAAGTAAGAACGAAATATGCTTCATATTGAATGCACACCTAGGCACCGTGCCGGATGTGGCAGTGCTTGTTTAGGTATGGTGCAGTGACCATAGATTGGTCGGGTCCTAAATTCACCTTTACTTGAAGAAGGAACGACAGAAACTGATATGCAAGGAGCTCATGAATGAGCTAGCACTCTGAGCGAAAGTACAGGAATGCAGTCTCGCTTCAGAACAGATACTCAGGAATTATTGGGAAAGCGGGCCTTAGCGTTGATGAAATGAATGACAATCTGACGCGTATCATCACACAGTGTGCAGTGGAAGTTGGAGGTACGGTAGTTATAGAGGACACTAGCAAGCCGTCCCAGAAGACGAAGAAACTCATTGAGAAATGTCAAAGCATGAAAGCCTCAAACACAACAGACAAAATAAAATTGGCAGAACTTTCGAGGTTGAATATTGAGCGTAAGGTCTCCGATTTAACAAGGTATAACGTTGAGAGAATTTAACATGCTCTAACGAACATAGGAAGAGCCAAAGCAGTAACAATGAAACTTGGGATAGGCAAAACCCTGATGTATGCAATAATAAACAAGAAAGGCAGATTAACTACAAACACAAAGATGATAGTTAAAGTAGCGCAAAAGTTTTACAGAGATATGTACAGTTCCTGGGACAACCAACACCTTAATGCCCTAATAGAAGTGCTGGCAGTAGTTCATATGACATTCCACCAGTAATGACAGAAGTCACGAAAGCCTTCTAGGGAATGTTAAGAAGCAAAGCTGCTTGTGAGAATTAGGTAACACCAGATCTACTGAAAAACGGAAGAAAAACTGTGTTAGAAAAGCTGCCCACCCTTTTTACGAATTGATTACTGACGGGGAGGGTGCCAGAGTATTCGAAAAATGCTAACATCGTCTTAATCTATGAGAAAGCAAACAACAAGAACTGAAAGAATTAGAGCTCGATCAGCTTGCTCTCAGTCCTATACAAGCTATTTACGAAGATAATTGCTAACATATTAAGGCAGAATTTTAGTTCAATAAACCAAGTCATAAACCAGAATTTCGCACAAACTACTCAACAATAGACCAGAGTCGCAGTATAGATCAAGTGATGCAAAAATGCTCAGAATACACCCGATCATTCTACAAACCTTCATTGATTACAAGATGGCCTTTGATTTAAGAGATATTGCAGCAGTTATGCAGACACTGTGAAATCCGGACGTCGACGAAGCTTATATAAATATTGTGTAATAAATCTACAGCGAATCAACTGCCACCATAGTTCTCCATGAAGAAAGGGGCAGAATACCAATAAGGAAGGGTGTGAGACAAGGGATTATGACTACCCAAATCCCATTTATTGCGTCTTTTTGGGAGCTATTCAGAGACCTAGAATGAGAAAAGTTAGAGATACGAGGTAACAAAGTGTACTCTAATAACCTGTGCATTTCTGATTACATTGCATTGATGTTAACTCGGGGAACGAATTGAAACCCATCATTACTGAATTACACAAGGATAGCAGAAGGTAGGCCCTAAATATTATCTGAATAAAATCAAAGTAATAAACAACAACCTTGGAAAAGAACAGCTCTTCAAGATAGGTGGTAGTGCACTTGAAGTTGTAAAGAAATATGCCTCCTCAAGACAGATGGTCACCGAGGAGCCCAACCCCGAAATTCAAGTTAGTCGAAGAATAAGAGCAGGTTGGAGCACATTTGGCAGACATTCTCAAACGATGAATGGCAGATTGCCACTATCTCTAAAGAAAAAGGTGTATAACAGCTGCATCTTAGTGGTACTTACCTACGAAACAGAAACCTGGAAGTTTGAAAAGAGGGTTCTACTCCAGTTGAGGGCGACAGAGAGAGCGAAAGAAAGAAAAATGATAAGCATACTTTTAAAATAGCAGAAGAGAGCAGAGTGGGTCAGGAAACAAACCCGAATATATCATAGTTGAAATCAAGCAGAAGAAATGGACATGGGCCAGGAAAGTACCGCGAAAGCAAAATAACCACTGGTCATTAAGGATCGCATGCTAGATTCTAAGAGAAGGAAGCTGGTGAAGGAAGACAAAAAGTTAGGCGGGTAGATGACATTACGAAGTTAGCGGTTAGAAATTGGCAGCAGCAATGACAGCCAGGGCTGAGTGGCAGGGCGTGAAAGGTGTCTTTCTCCTGTGGTGGGCGTCGTAAGGCTTATGATGATGATGATGAACATTTATACAAAGCCGGTAGAACTCATTTCCGCACCATGATCACAAGTCCGTGTGAACGGTATTATGAATTTCCAAGCGTAGTCGTGTTGTAAAGATATGAGTTGTGGCATACAAGCGCTAAACCTGCATCTGTATTGTTTATCCAGAAGCATGGCTTCAAATTCGAGTGATGAAAACTATTGTCTTCCACTTTTTCGTCACACTATTTTCTTGCAAAAGCATACAACCTTAAGCTCTTGGCTCTGCTTCCTAACAGGCAATAGCGCAGACACGCGGTACAAGAAGATGCGTCTTCGGTTGGATGTATTCTTCAAGTTCCGACAAACGTCATCTCGTGTGGTCTACCGATAACAGCTTTGCTCTCGAGTTGCCATTTGTTGATGCTTTCCACGCGAAACCGTAGATTGCAGTTTCAGATTCTGCTGACCTCACGAAGTTTTACGCTGTACCAACCCTGCATGGCTGTGCCCATGGCAACCCATGCTCGTCACTACCAAACTATGTTCTCTATAGAGCCACAAGACAGCCCAGCGGAATGTGCATCATCGAAGAGACACACCATCTTGCCTTTTACTAAAGGCCAACAAATTTGTACAGCAACTCATGAAGAATGCTATGCCCATTATAGTCCTACGTGGTGGCCTAGGTGGGCTTGTGTGCCACAGTACGTCGAATGTGGCAGTTGGCGCCTTAAAAAAGTTAGGTAATGGCATTGAAGCGATGAAGAACTACAGCTAGCAATATTTCTCACCCTGCCAGTTACAGAGCGATAATCGGAGCTTATTTTTTTTATTGTAACTTTCACATTCTTGTAACAAAAAACTTCGCAAACACTTGTTTGGTCCCATAGCCTAACTGGCTAGTAGAGGGACCAATTGTGTGACATACCTACATACTTGCGCAAGCGGTTACACAGCGACAAAGGACATCAACCTGGATACACTGTTTAAAATAGAAAAAAAGCAAAAACATATGATTGAACTATACAAAGAAACATAGCGCAGAACATAGCTACTTATAGCAAAGAATAATAATAGCACTAGAATAATACTAATCATAATGATAATGATAATATTACTAAATAACTATGCAGACGTATTATTTAGAAAGTTCGCATGAAGTGCATGCTTCATGGCCAATGAAAAATTTCTAGCCTCTTTCACATCAGTCGGTATTGCATTCCATATGAGAGCGCCGTGAAATTCTATGAGCCTTCAACCGTAGGCATTTCTGGCTACTGGTAAATTAAAACAGTGATTCGCTGCAGCTCTTGTACAGCGCGCGGGTAGCGTAAAGGTGCTTACTGGGAATGGGTCATCACGTTTTATTATTCCATGCACTATATAAGCAACACTAGACATTTGAACAGAGTCCAGCGGAAGTACACGCATCATTTGAAATAGTGGTTTTGCAGTATCCGTCCTGTTTGAGTATGTAATAACTCGGACTGCCCTTTTTTGCAGGCGGCTAATACATTTCAAATGAGTTTTATATGTACTGCCCCATGATGCTATACAGTAGCTCAAGTGACTGTGCACGAAGGCAAAATATAGGATGCGCAAAATTGATGCGCCAAAACATTCACGGGCTTTTAGTAGCGTGTGACACCCATATGCTAGCTTGGAGCATGTCTTTTCTATATGCGGTTTCCAGTTCATGTCCGAGTCAAACATGACACCTAAGTACTTAAACGAGGCTACTGGCTGTAGCAGTGCCGTATCTAAAACCAAGTTGAAACCTGCAAAGTCGAGTTCTTTTTTCCTAGAGTGAAAGACCATGTATTTAGTTTTCTCTGTGTTGATATTAAGGTGGTTTTGTTTAAACCATACTTGTACTCTCTGTAACTCTTCGTTAATTTTATCTTCGATGTCTCTTAAGCTGTCACCAACAAAGATTAGTGCCGTATCATCTGCGTACATTAAAGCTTCTGAATATAGTAGGATGGAGGGAAAATCGTTTACGTACAGGGAAAAAAGAGTGGGTTCAATTACTGGCCTTGTGGTACCCCGGAGACTATTGATTGAGTAAAGGACTCGACGCCATTCATCACTACTCGTTGCTGGTGGTCAGATAGGTATGATTTGAGAAGCTGGTGAATTTTGCCTCGAAAACCGTACTCATGAAGCTTACTTAACATGATGTTGTGGTTGACGAAATCGAAAGCTTTTCTTATGTCTAAAAAAACTACGACGGATATCTTATTGTTGTTCAAGGCTTTGTTAACTTGTTGAGTTAGTACCAAAACTGCAGTAAATGTAGATCTGTGTGCTCGAAAACCATACTGGTTTGAGCAAATTATATTATGTTTGGATGCAAATGATGTTATCTGCACTGTTCTATTTTTTCAAAAATTGTAATAATTACACTTAACACAGATATTGGTCTGTAATTAGATGCACTTGATCGGTCTCCATCTTTGTATACAGGGTCGACTTTGCCCAACTTAAGCTCATTTGGGTATATACCACAGTCCTGCCAGTGTTGAAACATGTGCAGCAAATGGTCTGCCAGAATGTCTATGTTATTTTTTATTAATTAAACTGTAATAGCGTCGAGCCCAGCCGCTTTATTGGCGTCTAGTTTTTTTACTATTGACATGATATGGGACATTTCTATCTCAAATATGCCAAAACTATCAGAAACTGGTCTAATGGGACGCGTGTGGTCTTTAGTGTCAGTAAACTGAGCAGCCAAAGCACGACCGACGTCTGCATAATACTTGTTAAAGCGATCCACCGTGTCTTGAGTTATATCGTCAGGCAGTACGCGTTTATCTGAGTCAGGACCAGCTGCGGATTTTGCTATTTCCCAAATTCGCTTAGTATTGCCTCCAGCCTCTTCGATAAGCTCAGCATAGTATTCTTTTTTTCGTTTCCTCATTAGGGTGACTGACTTATTCCTATAGCATTTGAATTAATTTAAGTAGTAGGCATTGGTTCTCTGCTGCTTCCACTTGTGATACCAATGGTCTTTTTGTTTCAGTATTTCTAGAGTACTAAGTGTCATCCAAGGGCAGAGTGGCTTGGCGTAGTTACTGCTAGTCGTGGTTCTGCTTAGTGACACAGCTTTTTTGAGAGAGCATATTAAATTACTGTATTCTATATTTACATCCTCGTCATACATAGCGCAGTAATCGATTTGACTTATTTTGTCACGTAGTAACCTATAGTCAATCTTTGTAGTTAATTTTCCCCTAGAAGGTTTTGTATTGAGAGGCTCATTTAAAAGGGTAACAAAAATAGGCAAGCGATCGGCAATCGGAACAGGAAGCACACCAGCATGCACATCATCGCCGACATTGCAAAGGGCGTGATCAATAAGAGTACATGACGTGTCAATGATACGCGTTGGCTCATTTATGACAATACACAAGTTGAAGGATTTTAAGAGGAGCTTGTACTCATTCGAGGTATCGGATGACAGGTCAATATTGAAGTCTCCAACAATTACAATAGAATTGTAGTGCGTGCAGGAAACTCTCACAAGTAAAGACTCAAATTGATGCTCCACCTGAAACGAAACCACGGCGGTTGCGAACAGATCAATTTTTTTCGCACGAATAACAGCTTGTGAAATAGCCTGTAGTAAACAGAAGTACACCCTCTATACGCGAAAAATACATTAGTGGTTCGCTTCGGATTCCTCATAGAGAGTGCGTCTGTTTCGCCTTGGAGCCTTGAAAGTTTTGGAGCGTGGTCACTAAAATTAAGTGGTAGTCTAAGCAGCGCTGTTATAAAAATATTATCTACTCACTTCCCAAGGTCCAGGCACGTTTTTTGAAATATTTGCATGTTTTTTCTGAAAAACGAAAACGGAGATCTTGGTTTATACATGTAAATCTTTAGAAAAGTGGTGGTTTCACTAAGTGTCGCTAAGAACACAGGTGTCTTAAATAACCGCAACACAAAAAAAGATTGTTGAGCGAAATGCATTTCTGTCAAAGAACTGTGCCAGAAAATGGCTCTTAGCGAGACATAAAATAAAACTGCATAGGCCTATTGGACATTTATGACACATTTCATAATTATAAGTTGTTCCTGTTGGAACAGTACAAGGATATTCAGGCAAATCGTAATTCTGTTAGCTTAATTAGAAATGGTGCCGCTGCCGTACCGCTATGGTATAATGCGTTGTCTTAAAACATGCTTCACCTAAATATTTAACAATCATCAGAAGGGAAGATTCTGGACGCCTAACATTCTATGGAAAAAACTAAAAAGTGCAGAAAAAGGGCGTGGCGTATTTTGTAGTGTTTCAGGCGTCTGGAATTTTCATTTATTATGACGCACCAAGAAGCCTAGCAAGGAGTACTTCTACAATTAGCAGAAGTGTTGGGAGCGCAGAATTTTTTAAATAACTTTTGCCGTTTTCTGAACCACATGAAGCAATTAGGCACAAAATGTAAACAAAAATATTCTTATTCTCGTGGCGCCCTATTGAAGTTATCTCACTTTATTAACCAGTGCACAATATAATTGTATGTAAATTGGATTTCCGATCTTTTTAGACGTTTTGCATTATCGCTCATGCTAAAGAAGCATCCTTTTTTAGTGTTGCAATGAGGGCTAAGTATTTTAGCTAAAAAAAAACTTCCAAAGCTTATAGTCTTCTGTGATGTGCACTCCTCTCCCGGACAAATGAAATATCGGGAGGGTAGGAAACGAGACTATTTAATCCCTCCTTCCTTGCGCCTTGCCCGAAGGAAGCTGCCAGACTTTCATAAAACCTAATAATTTATTCATGGTGAACCAGAAACCGATTTCTAGTTTTTTGATAAGTTTTTAATAAACACGAACGAGGAAAAAAATGTTGAAAAACTTCATTGCTAAACGCAAATTTAAGCGCTGTTTCAACAATTTATGCAATGGCATGAGAATTTTCTTTTTCTGAACTGTTTATTTACGTTGCAGTACATAAATATAACGGATTAAAAAGGCTTTCACATCATCCTCAGCTTTACTACCCCCACTGAACGGCAAAGTAGTCTCTCATGATCCGCTGATCAACCAGGTTCACGTTATACCAGTGAAATAATAAATCTCATCGGCCCACCTAACTTTCTGTCTCCTCTTCATGCGTTTACCTTTTCTGGGTATTCAGTCAGTTACCCTTATTGATCAGCGGCTATTCTGCCTGCGTGCTACGTTCCCGGCCCCTAACCAGTTCTTGTTAATTTCAACTATGATATTGTTGCGGGTTCGCGGCTATGCAGCTATGCGGGCGGTGCGAAGAAGAAGACGACGACGTTTTTGGGCTGTTCGATATACACAACGGCTGCCATCTTGACTGCTGGAGTACTTTTCTACTCTAAAGTAGTAAATACATTCGCAACATTTTGGTGGTGGCGCTGGGTACGACGCAAGACGGAACTTCGAAGCGGACGTGTTCTCGACTGCCCGACCATGGCAACAGAAACCAATTCTGCCGCTCCTGTTTCAGCCGCGACTCCGGCGCAGCCTGTACAGCCGGTCGTATTGACGCAACCGCGCGACCCTGGCAACTTCTGCGGCACCGACCATGTTGACGTTGACGACTGGATTCCGAAGTTCGAGCGGTTTGCAGCAGTGTACCGGTGGGACCCTACGATGATGCTCGCCAACGTTGGCTTCTATCTCTGCGGAACAGCTGGCGCGTGGTTCGAGGCTCATGAAGCGGACATAACCAGCTGGGATACTTGCAAACAGAAGCTTCGTGACCTGTTTGGTAAGGCCGTCGGACGCCAGCGGGCCGCTTCTAAAGAACTCTCTGGTCGGGCACAAACTACGACCGAATCATATGTCACCTACATCCTTGACGTTCTCGCCCTTTGCCATCGTGCCGACCCCAACATGTCCGAGGAAGACAAAGTAAGCCATTTACTTAAAGGCATTGCAGATGATGCTTTTAACATACTGGTTTCCAAAGACTGTTCCACCATTGATGACATCATCAAAGAGTGCCGCCGATTCGAAGAACTGAAGAGTCGCCGGGTCGCCAAGAATTTCTTGCGACTTCCGAACACGGCCGCTACGTCATCTTGCGAGGACCTTCAGCCGCCATGCAGTCAACCACATAACAACGAAAGTGTGGTTCGCATCGTTCGTAGAGAAATCGAGGCCGCGTCTCCGTCTTTTCTGACCCGCCCATCTGATGATCGACCAACGATCTCGTTGATCCAACAGGTCGTGAGAGAGGAGCTGGCAAACGTTGGGCTGCAGCCTGTGTGTTCGTTGACGGAACCTCGGGTCAGTACCATAGCGCCTTCTCCTGCACCAGAAAGATTCCGCCGCTATCGTGATCCTGCTCAGTGGAGGACACAGGACGACAAGCCTATATGTTTTCATTGTCATGGTGTAGGACACATCTCCCGCTACTGTCGTTTCCGCACGTATCCACCTCGGTCGTTTCCTGGCTATCGACGTGACGACAACCACCGGCCCCTGCAGTACAGCGCTCGTGACGATGGACCGTACAATGGCACTCCTGCGACACCAGTCCGCCGGTCCAGCCGTTCGCCGTCCCCGCATGACCGTCGCTCCAGGTCACCTCAGCACCGCCGCTATTCGTCGCCCCACCCTAGTGGACGCCCTTCTTCGGAAAACTGAGCAATGCAGCTCCCGGAGGTGACGCTGCATTGGACTCCCGACCTGAAAACCCTCTGCTGACCTTGACTACGGACAAGAACCTGCTTGATGTAGAAGTGGATGGCCTTCCTGTTACTGCCCTTATTGACACCGGCGCACATATTTCAATTCTGAGCTCTGACCTCCGTGCACGATTAAACAAGGTCCTTACGCCGCCAGAGTCCCTATTTGTACGTGTCGCTAGTGGAGCGACCCCGGCTGTGCTCGGAATGTGCACCGCGCGTGTGAGATTCGCCGACCGCCAGACGTCCGTTCTATTCCATGTTCTCGCTCACTGTCCACATGACGTCATCCTTGGACTCGATTTTTTGTCCGACCACTCCGCTGTAATTGACTGCTCAGCCGGCGTCGTGCAACTTGACTTGCCTGCGGCCACCGAAGAGTCGAAGATGGTACAGAACAAGCTTTCGTGCGCTGAGTTTGTTCGCCTCCCACCCCAAGCCCTAACTTGTGTCACAGTTGAACCGTATCCCAGTGTTCCGGATGGGGATTACGTGGTCTTTCCCTCTCCCGGTGTTTTATTGGCCCGCAACGTTTCCTCCCCGTACACCATATTAACTGTCACAGCGAACAAGACGTGCCTTCCTCTTCTGAACTTCGGACTCAGCCCTCAAATCCTACCACAAGGCATTGTTCTCGCCACTCTTTCACCGTCACACGAGTGCCAGATCTCATCAGTGTCACGTGAACTGGCCACAGTCGCCTCGCCGAACCCGCATAGCACCGACGCAGCCAAATCTACACGGCTCAACAATGTAACTAAGATGATTGCCTCAGACCTCTTGCCGTCTCAGGTCAAAGACCTCACTGATCTTCTCACGAGCTATTCGGACATATTTGACTTTGACGGTAGGCCCATAAGTCAAACATCGCAAGTCAAACATCGCATTAATACCGGTGATGCAGCTCCAATTCACAGGCGTCCCTATCGAGTGTCACCATCAGAACGCCAAGTTATCCAACAGGAGGTGAATAAGATGCTCACAAAAGGCATCATAGAGCCCTCATCGAGTCCGTGGGCGTCCCCTGTAGTCTTAGTTAAAAAGAAGGACAATACCTGGCGTTTCTGCGTGGACTATCGGCATTTAAACAAGGTCACCAAAAGGGATGTCTACCCGCTTCCTCGTATTGATGATGCCCTGGACTGCCTTCATGGCGCAACCTATTTTTCTTCGATAGACTTACGCTCCGGTTACTGGCAGATCGCCGTGGACGACCTCGACCGGGAGAAGACCGCCTTTGTAACGCCTGACGGTCTCTACCAATTCAAGGTAATGCCGTTTGGCTTGTGCAATGCGCCGGCAACGTTCGAGCGGATGATGGACACGCTTTTGCGCAGCTTTAAATGGTCTATCTGCCTGTGTTATCTGGACGACGTGATTGTGTTTGCCCCAACCTTTAAGTCTCACCTCGAGCGCCTTTCCTCAATTCTTTCAGTATTTCGAGAGGCTGGGCTCCAACTTAATTCCTCGAAATGCCATTTTGGGCATCGCCAAGTTACTATTCTAGGGCATCTCGTTGACTCCTCCGGCATCCGCCCCGATCCCGACAAAGTCCGAGCTGTCCTGGATTTTCCTGTACCGACTTGTGTCAAGGACGTTCGAAGTTTTGTGGGCCTATGCTCATATTTCCGACGATTTGTCAGAAACTTCGCAGAGGTCGCACGCCCCCTCACTGATCTTTTGAAGAAAGATGTACCATTTGAGTGGGGTCCTGATCAAGGCACGGCCTTTTCCCAGCTCATAACACTTCTGACCACGCCACCGATTCTCGCCCACTTCGACCCGTCTGCTCCAACCGAGGTCCGCACTGATGCTAGTGGCTACGGTATTGGCGCGGTTTTAGCCCAGCGTCAATCCGGTCACGATCGAGTTCTTGCGTATGCCAGCCGGCTCCTTTCTCCTGCCGAACGCAATTACTCTATTACGGAACGCGAGTGCCTGGCGCTTGTATGGGCAGTTGGTAAATTCCGCCCCTATTTATATGGCCGGCCTTTCACAGTTACCACTGACCATCACGCTCTATGCTGGCTTTCAGCCCTCAAAGATCCAACGGGGCGCCTTGCTCGTTGGGCTCTGCGCCTCCAGGAATTCACATACACAGTGGTTTACAAGTCTGGCCGTTTACACCAAGACGCCGACTGCCTCTCTCGGTACCCCGTTGACGCTCCAGATCTAGTAACCGACGACGCGTCCATCTGTATTTCCTCGCTCTCTGCTTTCGGCAACATGGGATGTGAGCAACGGCGTGACGCGTCCCTACGCGAGCTAATCGACCGCCTGAACACAGGCTGTACAGACAGTTCGCTTCGCATGTTCGTTGTCATAGACGGCATTTTATACCGCCGCAATATGCACCATGTGGGAAACGAACTACTACTCGTAATACCCACTCATTTGCACTCGACCGTACTTCAGCAACTACATGATGTACCAACGGCTGGCCACCTTGGTGTTGCCAGAACGTACGACCGTGTCCGCCGACGCTTTTTCTGGCCCGGCCTCTACCGTTCTGTACAACGTTATGTTAGGTCTTGTGAGTCGTGCCAACGCCGCAAAAGGCCAGCGGTACACCCCGCCGGGCTCCTTCAACCGATCGACGTACCTGCCGAGCCTTTCTATCGTGTCGGCCTCGACCTGCTGGGCCCTTTCCCTCTTTCTACCGACGGTAACAGGTGGGTCGCCGTCGCCATAGATTACTCCACCCGTTTCGCAATTACGAGACCTCTTCCAAGCAGCTGCGCTACAGATGTCGCCGACTTTTTGATTCAAGACGTCATCTTACATCATGGTGCTCCTCGTCAACTGGTCACCGATCGCGGTCGCTACTTTTTATCTAAGGTAATTGACGATCTACTTCGTTCTTGTGCAACCAAGCACAAGCTTACGACGGCCTACCATCCTCAAACAAACGGCCTCACAGAACGTCTGAATCGCACACTCACTGACATGCTCGCCATGTACGTGTCGACGGATCATCGTGACTGGGACATTGCGCTACCCTTTGTCACTTTCGCTTACAATAGCTCACGCCACGACACTGCTGGATATTCTCCCTTTTACCTTTTGTATGGAAGAGACCCGACATTGCCGTTCGACACGCTTGTACCCAACCCTACCGACCTGTCCACAGCATATGCTCGCCGCGCTATTAGCACCGCGGAGAAAGCCCGTCAGATTGCCCACCAGCGCCTTTCGGACTCGCAGCTCCGTCAGAAACGTAGCTATGACAGCCACCATCGGGACGTCCACTTTAGTCCAGGTGACCTCGTTCTTCTGTGGACTCCGTCGCGACATGTTGGTCTGGCTGAAAAGCTTCTACCCAAGTATTCCGGACCTTATCGTGTGCTACGGCAGGTAACTGATGTTACCTATGAAATAGCACCTCTAAACCCTTCGATACCTTCCACATCTTCCGACATCGTCCACGTCGCTCGCCTCAAGCCGTACATCTCGTCCAACACCTGCTAACAAGCGCCGGGTCGGCGCTTTTCGCCGCCGGAGGTCGATGTTGCGGGTTCGCGGCTATGCAGCTATGCGGGCGGTGCGAAGAAGAAGACGACGACGTTTTTGGGCTGTTCGATATACACAACGGCTGCCATCTTGACTGCTGGAGTACTTTTCTACTCTAAAGTAGTAAATACATTCGCAACAATATCATTAACCTCGGTTTGTTCCCTTACCCACTCTGATTTATTCTTGTAACTTAAGGTTACATTTAAAATTTTCCTTTCCGTAGCTCACACCATCGTGCTCAATTAGAGCTAAAACCTTTTTGTAAGCCTGAAAGTTTTTGCTTCATAGGTAAGTACTGGCAAAATTCAGCTGTTATATACCTTACTCTTGAGAGTTAGTGGCAGATTAGCATTCATGATTTGAGACTGCTTGCCGAATGTCATCACCTCCATCCTTATTCTTCTATTGAGCCCCGCTGCAGAAATCTAGTGGCTAGGCTACTCGGCTGGTGAACCGCCGGTCGCGGGATCAAATCTCGGCTGCGGCGGCTGTATTTCCTATGGAGGTAGAAATTTTGTAGGCCCGTGTTCTCAGATTTGGGTGCACGTTAAAGAACCCCAGGTGCTCAAAATTTCCGGAGCCCTCCTCGACAGCGTATTTCTTAATCATAAGGTGGCATTGGGATGTTAAAACCCACATATAGATCTAATGTTCTAGTATTAAATGCAAAGCATTTCTTAGCGAACTTCGGTGACTTCGAGCGTATCTATCTATCTATCTATCTATCTATCTATCTATCTATCTATCTATCTATCTATTTATCTATCTATCTATCTATCTATCTATCTATCTATCTATCTATCTATCTATCTATCAATCTATCTAGCCGCCAACAACTTTTAGCTCTCGTGGCCATTTCCCCCCGCTGCGGTGGTCTAGAGGCTAATGTACTCGGCTGCTGACCCGCAGGTTGCGGGTTCGAATACCAACTGTGGCGGCTGCATTTCTGATGGAGGCGGAAATGTAGGCCCGTGTGCTAATATTTGGGTGCACGTTGAAGAACCCCAGGTGGTCGAAATTTCCGGAGCCCTCCACTATGGCACCTCTCATTAGCATATGGTGGTTTTGGGACGTTAAACCCCACATGTCGTGTGTCCTGGCCGTTTCAATAATGGTATCAGTACCAAACTTGGTATGGCGTCACATGACAGTATGAAGAACATATTTGACAAGTCATAACATGAAAATCAAGACATGGATGTTGTCACAAAACGAGCGCTCAAAAAGGGCGCGCCGCCAAATTCTCGCGACGAAACGCCGGAGTGACGCCGCGAGATCAACGATAAAAAAAAGAAAACAAGCATCCAAAGACTCCCCGCGCACGCGTCTCTTCCCCCTCGGAAGCGTAGGTTCGCCGACGAACCTCCTCACCCCTCATTGGCGGCTGAGCAAGCCCTCGAAATTTCTCGATGGAAAGGGGCGTTGTGATGCCGGGTTGAGTCATACGTCGCGGACGGCCCCCGTATCGGCTCGCCCTTTCCCCCCGCCTTCGCTGCGCATCGCGCCGACAAAATGATGAGAACTTTCTGGAATCTCGCGCGGAAGGTAATTAATCGAGCTGCCGAGATGGGAGATCAGGAGAACACGGAAGTTAGCGCCAGAGCGCGTAGGGATTCCGCCGTGTAGTCGGCGAAGGTTTCGTCCGTAGGGACAAAACAGGAGAAGAAGAGGATTGCCACGCTTTCGTGGTGCGGTTCGGGGGGCTGATACTTCGGCCCTTGGAATTAGCCCGGCGATCGCCTTCCTAATTAACGGGACCTGTGACAATTATTCTGGCGTCCGCGACAGGACCTTTTTGGTGCACAGTGTGTCCAAAGTAGTGAGAAAGAGCCTCGAGTTGTTGATAGCGCTATCGCAACGATTTTGTGTGTTGCTCAGTGTTCTCGTTAACGAGTGCAGGAGAGTGTTCCGATATATTGAGTTAGGCAGACATTTTTTGCACGCGGCAAGGTTTAATTTGCGAGACACAATGGATCTCGAAAAGTTAGTCGCTCTTGGTGAGAAGATGGGTCTTTCTGGCGCCGAACTACGAAAGTGGGTCACCCAGAAGGAAAAATAAGAAAAAGAAAAGACCAAAGAAGAAAAGGCAGCTGAGCTGGAAAAAGAAAGGTTGGCGGTCGAAAGAGCCAAAGCCGAAAAAGAAGCTGAGTTGCAGAGAGAGAGGTTGGCAGCTGCCAAGGAAGAAAAAGCAGCTGAGTTGGAGAGAGAGAGGTTGGCAGCTGAGAGAGCCAAGGAAGAAAAAGCAGCTGAGTTGGAGAGAGAGAGGTTGGCAACTGAGAGAGCAAAGGAAGAAAAAGCAGCTGAGTTAGAGCGAGAGAGGTTGGCAGCTGAGAGAGCGAAAGAAGAAAGAGAGCAGCAATTGAAGTTGGAGATGGAGAGAGAAAAGTTGGCAGCCGAAAGGGCGAGAGAAGAAAAACAGGCAAAGGAGCGACAGCTGAAAGAAAAAAAGAGAGGAAAGGGAACGGCAGCGACAGCGCGAGATGGAAGTCGAGCGGCTCCGTTTGCAACAGCGAAGTGAAACTCCGGTCCAAGCTAGAGTTGAAAGCAGCGAACGGGAGAACCACGGCTTCCACTTGAACCCAAACAAGCTGCTCGTAGCGTTTGATGAGAAGAAGGACGACCTTGACGCGTACCTTCACAGATTTGAGACAATTGCAAGGAGCCAGAATTGGCCGGAACATCAATGGGCAACTGCTTTGAGTACTTGCTTGAGTTGTGAAGCGCTCAGTGTTTACGGTAGGCTGACGCCAACCGATGCAGCCAACAATGCAAAGGTGAAAGCTGCTTTGCTGAAGCGATTTAGATTTACTGTGGAAGGATTCCGGGACAGCATTCGGACAGGAAAGCCAGCTGATGGTGAGATGGCTACGCAGTATGCCGCCCGACTTTGCCATTATTTCGACAGATGGATTGAACTTTCATGGACAGCGCAGGAGTACGATGAACTTAGAGAGCTCCTAATTAGAGAACAATTTTTTACTAGTTGCCACCCACGCTTGTCGCTGGACTTGAAAGAGAGGAGAGCTAAGTCACTTGAAGACATGCTTGAATTAGCTGATCAATTCTTGGAAGTGCAAGGTGGAACTCATTTGGCCAAGGTCAAGAAGGAGTGTCCCGAAGATTCGAAAAATTCGGCACCCTAACAAAAGCAGCGTGCACCGGAGAGTGTTTATTAATTATTTTTTTATTTATTCATTTATTTATTACAAGTACCTACATCGCCCATTGGGCATTGTTGTAGGGGGGTTACAGTAGAAAATAGAATGCAAAACAGCAAAATTAAAAGCAAATAAATCGTGCATTACAGTATACAGGAGAAATCAACACTTGTAGTACAGCATTAGAACAAAAGTACAAAACACAGGATTATACAACGAAAGCAGTAATTATACACATAAAAAATCAACAAGCAAGAGAAGTACAAAACCAACGTTAAATATATGGGTTATTTCAGCAGCACAAAATGCTGTTTCCATGGATGTTAGGAAATTAGAATCAGAAAATATTGGTATTTTTAGCGCATTCCAGTCACTTATAGAATTTGGAAAGAAAGAGTATTTAAGGACATTCAATCGACAGGTATATTCTCTAATTTTATGTAAGTCATCTTTCCGTTCGGACATATAACTAGGCGTCTTTAAATACCGCTCTTTATTTAGCCCAGTCTTACCGTGATATATATTATAGAGAAATTTAAGTCTTTGAACTTTCCATCGTTCACAAAGGGGTTCCCATCCCAAGGCCTGAAGAATTCCAGAAGACCTTTTTCTAAAATTGTAGTTTCCTGTAACAAACCTAGCAGCCCTTTTTTGCACCCTCTCCAACTTTTCTTTCAGTACATTCGTGAAAGGGTCCCAAGAAACACAAGCATACTCTAGAATTGGGCGTACATTTGTAATATACAGGGTTTCCTTGAGTGTTTGCGGCGCGTCGCTGAAATTTCTTTGGAAAAAATGAATTACGCGCGAAGCCTTGGCTGTGATTAGATCTACGTGACTGGTCCAATCTAGTGTTGCCGTGAATGCTACGCCGAGATACCTAACTTGATCTACCTTTTGTACTGCGCAGGAATTTAAGTAATAAGACCTGGATACTACCTTTTTGTTATTAAATTGCACATGAAAACATTTAGTTAGGTTCAAACTCATTTGCCACTGAGCATACCAAGACACAATCTTATCGAGGTCAGACTGAAGTACTGTGGTGGCATCAAAACACTTGACTGGGCAATACAAAACACAATAATCAGCATAAAGCCTCACTGTTGATTTCAAAGCCAGTGGAAAATCATTGATAAAAATCAAAAACAGAAGCGGCTCCAGGACTGACCCCTGTGGCACCCCGGACAGTACATGAGCTGTTGATGAAGACACACCATTTATCACAACACATTGCTTGCGGCCGCTGAGATAATCCTTAATTCATTCTATGAGGGTTTTAGGAATACCAAGAAACGACAACTTATGAAGCAAAAGACTGTGGGGGACTACATCAAAAGCTTTTTTGAAGTCCAAAAATACAGCCTCCAATTGAATGCCCTGGTCGAATGATGAAGTGATGTCATGTACGAATTCGGCTAGCTGTGTAACACACGAAAGGCCTACGCGAAAGTCATGTTGAGACGGAGTGAAAAATTATTCTCTTGAAGGTGTTTTATAAGGCAAGAATAGATTATGTGTTCCAGTGTCTTGCAACAAACGGGTGTTTGCGATACCGGTCTATAGTTAGATACATTATCATGGACGCCGGATTTGTGCAAAGGCGTAAGATTGGCTAACTTCCACTCTCGTGGCAATTTTCCACACCTTATCGATACTTCATACAAAGCAGCTAGAAATGGAGCTATATGATCAGCACATCGTTTTAGTATGTGGTTTGAAATACCGTCAGTACCATGCGCAGACTGGGGATTCAGCCTATTCAAATGTTTTCTTGTACCTGATTCAGTTATTATGATATCATTCATAGCTGGTAACGATCTGAGTGTCGTAACCGGAGATATCGGGCTTGGCGGAGAAAAAAACGGATTGAAAATACGCATTGAAGCATTCTGCTCTACTCATATCATCTCTAAGTAGTTCGTCATTGTGCATGATAAAGGGAATTCCACTAATGTCTTTTTTGTTACTTTTAACGTAACGCCAGACTTCCTTTGGATTTGTTTTGATTTTGCTATTAAGGGACGATAAATATTCGCGCTTCCCCAGCTTTATCTGTGTCTTCAGGCTAGAGCCTAATGCTTTAACCTTACTAAATAATTCAGCACTGCGCGTGCGACAATACTTTCTGTACACCAGAGCCTTACGCTTAATTGACGCATGCATATCTTTAGTAATCGAAGGTTTATCACCACAACAATTGGCAGTTACCATTTGCGATGGGACATAAATGTTTACCAGAGACAACAGTTTTTCTTTAAACAACCCCCACAATATTTCAATATCATTTGACTGGCAGCATTGGATAAAGATCGGAAGGTATGTATCCAGTTCAAAATTGATCGCATCAAACCTGCCTCTATCATATGCGAAAAGTTTTCGTGAACGAGGTCTACTGATTTCTATCTTTCTCCACACTATGGTACCCGCAACGACATTGTGGTCACTTATGCCTGGAATCAGAACAACCGACTTCATTAAATTTTTACCATTCATAAAAAGAAGGTCCAGGACACTATCACTTGCCGAACCCAGTCGTGTTGAAAACTGAACAAACTGGAAAAGGTTATAAACTCTGGTAAGCTCGAAAAAGGCAGATTGAAGTGTTGACCGACTATGTTCAACTGGACGAAAATTGCACCATTCGACTTTGGGCATGTTAAAATCACCCGCCAGCATAATTGGTTCGGAGGAAAGAGCCGAAATGATTTTAGACAAACTAAATAAAGGTAACACACTAGAGTTACCAGGAGGCCGATAAAAAGACCCTAAAACTAAACCGTTTCCTTGCGAAAACGTTATTCTGCACCAAACCGCTTCGGAGTTGTTATCTGCGCCCTGTATTGGTACGGTTGGTATGCCGTCTCGAATCAGAATGAACACACCCCCACCGTGCGTATTACGGTCTTTGCGGTAGGCTGTGTAACCTTTTGGAAAAACTTCAATATCAGAAATATATCCATCTAGCCAAGATTCAGTTCCAAAAACAACATTCTGCGATGTTTTCTGTGTAACCGAGTGGGTCATTGCGCGAACAACTGTCGAACGATCTTTACGAGCCCTACGGTATTAAAATGTTTCAAGTGTGGTCAGACTGGGCACAAAGCAGACGCATGTCGTAACGGAGCGAGTCAAACTCACCAGGTATCCTGTGTGCTAGCAGCACCTAAATCCGAAGGTGATGCCGTTACCAACGGATTCGTAGAGTTGAAAAATGGAGAGAAACTTCCTATTTTAGGTGCTGTAATGACAAAACAGCCAACCGGTGTTACAAAGGGAATGCCAACGCTGCCTGGAAAAGTTGCGGGCAAAAAGTTTACAGTGTTATGAGATACCGGTAGCTCCACTGTTATCGTGCGAAGTAATTTGGTACGGGAAAGGGAGTTGACAGGCAGAACAAAACCGGTTTGCCTAATTAACCGTACGGTTCGCATGCTCCGAAGCAGAAATTGAGGTTGAAACCCCGTACTTCAGCGGGAAGGTTACTGCTCAATGCATGATGACCCCCCTGTACGACCTCGTCATCGGAAACATCGATGGGGCACGAGGGCCGAATGATCCAGAATGTTTGGGGGAAGACCCGAAGATGGAGCCCCCGCTGACACAGGGACCGCGAGATTCAGCAGAGAATCCTGTGAAGGATTTCACCTGAGCCCAAGGTGAAGCCTGGGCGCAAGAGACAGTGAATGAGAACATCATCGTATGTAATGAGTTTACGTGCTGGGCAACTGGGCTTACGTCGGCACGACCCCAACCGACCGACAGTGTAAAGGTGACAGAGTCGGCCAGCCAGGCCTAATGTCGTGACATGAACAAGCCGGTAAATAAACAGACAGGACCCGTTGAACGTTATGACCCGTTAACGGTGTCGGAAGTGACAACTATGGCTGAGACGCCGCATGAGATACCGTCGTTGGAAAGGGCTCGCCGAAAAAGAACGAGGAAAAACAAGAAGACGTCGAGCGAGCACCGCAAGAAAGGGCGCAAGCGCCGCTCAAGGTACACAGGATAGGTGCTAAGGTGGAATCGGAATGTGTTTGGCAGGGCTGAGTGCCATATGTTGTGTTAATGTTTATTTATTTATTTATTTATTTATTTATTTATGATACCTTACAAGCTCGATGACAGCATTGAGTAAGGGGGGGTACAAACTTCAAAGAGTAATAGGGCGGTCATCAATAACATGGAATACACAGAAAAGAACACAACAGCGTGACGCACTTGTTCTTGTTATCCTGTGCCACAACTGTATGTCGAGCGAGTCAAAAGGTTTGTTACGGTGATGTGATGTATAGTATTGTATAATCGTTGTAAAGACAGGATTTTGTACATTTGTATTGTTTGGAATATGTGATCGAGTGTTGTACTCATGCACCTGTGGTTATATTTCATGTGTTGTGAGATTGAATTACAATGTACAATTGTATTTAGTGATATATTGTGAATGTGACGTGTCATGAGTGACGAACTATGTTAAATCTTTGAGAGTGTGAGGACTGTTCGCGCTCGGTTGTGTGATTTCGAATATTATGACATACTATTCTTAAAGTAAGGGGCAGTGTCACAAAACGAGTGCTCAAAAAAGGCGCACCGCCAAATTCTCGCGACGAAACGCCGGAGTGATGCCACGAGGTCAACGATAAAAAAAAGAAAACAAGCATCCAAAGACTCCCCGCGCACGCGTCCCTCTCCCCTCGGAAGCGTAGGTTCGCCGACGAACCACCTCACCCCACATCGGCGGCCGAGCAAGCCTTCGAAATTTCTCGAAGGAAAGGGGCGTGGTGATGCCGGGTTGAGTCATCCGTCGCGGACGGCCCCCCCCGTATCGGCTTGCCCTTTCCCCCAGCCTTCGCTGCGCATCGTGCCGACGAAATGATGAGAACTTTCTGAAATCTCGCGCGGAAGGTATTTAATCGAGCAGCCGAAATGGAAGATCAGGAGAAGACGGAAGTTAGCGCCAGAGCGCGTAGGGATTCCGCCGTGTAGTTGGCGAAGGTTTTGTCCGTAGGGACAAAGCAGGAGAAGAAGAGGATTTCCACCTGACGGGTGAAGGCTCGAGCTACAGGCAAGAGCGTGTGTCTACCGCTATCCAGCGAAAACGCGTGGCAACAGCTGCGTGTGTGAAGCCGACGTGTTCCCGGCAAAGAAGGTTGAAGCTTGGAGAGTGGCCAAGTGAAGACGCGAGGTTACCTAGAAGAGAAACTTTCGGGGCAGTCGAGGTTTCCTGGAAGAGAAACTTCCGGGGCAGCGGAACGACAACAACACTGGACTTTGAGTGAGTGATTCTCGGAAGGGTATCATCCAGACTTTTGTTCCAAGAACTTTGGACTGAATAGGTTTTCTATCTCTTTAGTCTTTAAGTGTCTTGGTTGTTCAATGCATGTGACTGCATTGTAGTGCGTATTGTTGTCTGTGTCTGTTGTTTTGAGTGTGGCTGATTGTACTGTGTAGTACGTTGTTTGATTGGTGACATATTGTACTCAACTATTGTGGAGTGTGCATACTTGTGTATTGGTTTTGATCTTCCATTATTGAGAATATAATTTTGTTTTGTTTATCAACTCTCGACTCTGACTTGTTCTTTGGTCCACAGCCGGCGTCCGCTGGCGCGCCAAAAAGGACCGCTTCCAAATTGTCCACGCTTTCGTGGTGCGGTTCGGGGGGCCGATACTTCGGCCCTTGGAATTAGCCCGGCGATCGCCTCCCTAATTAACGGGACCTGTGACAGATGTCATGAATGTCATGACCTATATTTCATGGTCCTGCAGCTCTTGCGGTGGTTTCGTTCACATGGCATGTTGCGAAACTGGTAAGGCATGACATTATTGCATGGCGAACACAAGCGACAGACCCTAACATAAAAATCATGATATGCTTGTCATGTAAACAAATGACTACATGCCAAGCTCATGATGCGCTCGCAGCTGTTTCACTAGCGTCCCATATACCAAATTTCGTATTACGGTACGTGAATAGATGACGAAGGTATGTGACTGGTGCAAACATAATAATCATGAGATGCGTGACATGTAACAACAAGACTACATGCCATGCTATGATGCACTGGCGGCAATTCAACTAGCTTCAATTATACCAAATTTGGTTTTGCGGAACTTGAATGGATGATAAAGGTATGATACTGACTCAAAGGTGATAAACATGGCATGCGGTCATGTAACAACATGATTACATGCCACACTTATGATGGGCTCACGGCCGTTTTGCCAGCTTCACAAAAGCCAAATTTGGTATTACGTGACACCTATAGATAAAGAACGTATGTGATCTGTGCAAGCCTAATAATCAAGAGATGCGTGTCATGTGAGAACATGACTGCATACCACAGTGAAGCGCCAATACATTTCAACGTGACAGGGCGTGGGTGCTCGCCGGCGTTCATTTGGTCGCGTCATGCCGGCGTTGCCACGCCAGGCGCCGGTCTTGCCATATACTCGCAGGCGCCAGCCGCGCTACGCTGCTTTGAAGCATGAGTGTATCTCTACCTATCCCCCTCATTACCGCAGATGTCCATCAATCTCTGCAAATCTTCCTTGTTGTTGGCCATTAGCACAATATCATCTGCGTACATTAATGCTGGATTAAGAAGTCCGCACCAGAGATGTATCGAACTTTTAAGCAGGAAATTGCAAAGGAAAGGATCTATGATAATACTCGGGGTAGCTCTCCACTGTTTGAGGCCAGGACGGGAGTACTGCGAACCAAGACATATCGGGCCAAATACGAAGGGGTAGACACAGCATGCAGTGAGTGTGGAGAGGAAGAAGAAACTGCCGAACACTTGATAATGTTCTGTAAAGGGCTTCACCCTATAGTTCAGGATGATGGCACAGAGTTTTTCAAAGCACTGGGGTTTAGGAACCGGGAGGGCAAAATAAACTTTAAGCGGGTAGACTTAACTAGAAGGAGGTTATCTGATTGGTGGCTAAAGTCACGGCACGAGTGAAAATTAAACTCTTCACTGCAAAGTACGAATCCTCAAACTCACCTTTCAAGGAAAAAAATATAGTTTTTGGTTCATTAGGTATTACGGCTTGATGGCACTAGCCACCGCCCGATCTAAAGGGTACAGCCATATCCATCCATCCATCCATCCAGTGTTTCAGCGCGTCTGGGATCCTTCCCTCACGAAAAAGGGAGACGCAGTGTTGTCTGGGTAAGGCATCGGCACGAAATGCAGCAAGTCGCATTTCGCCCTGGTTGCCGTCGGGCCATGCTGATAGACGCTGGTCGCGCCTGGCTTCAGACAACGCAGTGCTCACGTTTTGCTAACGTAGCATCGCTGTGCCCAGCGTGCGCGCGCGTCGACGCTACATTGGATCATAATGAGCCCTTCATGATGCGCTCACGGCCGTTTTGCTAGCTCCACATATACCAAATTTGGTGTTAACTGACTTCAATGAATGAAAAAAATATATGACTGGTGCAAACATGATAACCCTGACACGCGTGTCATGTAAGAACATGACAACATACCACGCTCATAGAGTGTTGGAGGTCGTTTCGATAGCTGCCGTATACTAATTGTGGTATCACGTGACCTGAATAGATGACGAAGGTAAACGACACATCCAAAAACATTCATAACACGGAAGTCATATACGGCATATTTCACATTCACCTCGTAACGTTGCACTGATTTTGTTTATTTATTTGTTCAGAATACCTTACAGGCTCATAATTGGAGCATTGTGTAAGGGGGGCGATACATGGTAAAACATGACTTGAGACAAATATAAAAAGATGAAATCAAGATGGTACAATATGGAAAGTGCACTGTGATCTAAATTACTGCCAAAAAAGCAATGGTAACACCCCAGTAGAAAAACTAAACAAAGGAAGAGCGTGCACGAAGCACGAACTTAATTAACACAACAGTTAGTGATTGTAAAATAAAGAAAATTTTGGCAGCGTTTACAATACTACAACGCCACATGATACAACGTTAAACAATTTAAAACATAAGATAAAACATCTAGAGAGAATGAACAATAAATAACTACGCAAGCATGAAATGTTCGAGTAGGCGGTAGTGAAAGGCTATGTGATTCGTGATCGAAGGGATATCACCAGGGAGATCATTCCAAAGCTGGATGGCGTGTGGCAGCACAGAAAAATTAAACGCCTTTGTGTTGCCGAATATGCTCTCGAAACTGCCACGACTATGGAGCCACCTAGACATGCGCAGTGGGGTTTTCAAAGGGAGAGAATGAGGCGTGGTGTTTTGAAGGTATCCAGGAGGCAGTCATAATAGGGAAACACACCGGCGAACCTGAAGAGGGTGCAGCGAAAGTTCGAGTTTTATTTTCGTGATACTGGATTTTTGTTCGTAATTTCCAGTAATAAAACGAGCGGCACGGTTTTGAACAAGCTCTAAGTTAGTAATTAAGTAGTCTTGATAAGGGGACCAATAGATGAGGCGAATTCTAACTGTGGGCAAATGAAGGTAAGGCACGCTAACTTGCGAATGTAAGGTGGTGATTTACGGAGGTTACGACGAGTGTATCGAAGCGTTTGAGATGCTTTTGCACAGAGAGCGTTAATGTGAGGGCGCCATGAAAGATTGTGAGTGAAGAATATCCCTAGATACTTGAATGACTGAATACGAGATATGGCAGAGTTGTTAATGACGCAGGAAAAATCAGAGTTCGATCGTTTGCGGGTGAAATAAAAAGTTTACATTTTTCGGAGTTCAATACCATGAGCCATTTTTGACACCACATATTTATAAGGTTAATTTCACTTTGCAGGATGTGGTAATCCTCGGGAGATGTAATTTTTCTATAAATGATACAGTCATCGGCGAACAACTTAATACTTGAGGAAATATTGTTGGACAGATCATTAATGTAAATAAGGAAGAGCAAAGGGCCTAGAACGCTACCTTGAGGAGCTCCTGAAGTTACATCAGCTAAGGGAGAAACACAGTTTTTAATTACGGTGAATTGTTGGCGAGATGATAAGAAATTTTTAATACAAGATAAGCTAGCAGAGTCCAGTCCAAGGCAATTTAATTTGGAAAACAATTGACAATGGGCGACCAACCCGGTCAAAAGCTTTGGAAAAGTCAAGAAAAACGCTATTAATTTGTAGATTGTTGTCCATGTTAAAGTGCAAGTCAGTAGTGAGTTCAAGCAATTGCGTATCACTTGAGGTATTTTTACGAAATCCATGTTGATTTATGAAAGAGAAATTATTACTCTCCATGTGGCGGTAGATGTGCGATGCAATTATGTGCTCCAGCATTTTACAGGAAATACAAGTTAGAGAAATGGGGCGGTAGTTGTCTGGTTGATTTTTCTTTCCAGCTTTGAATACCGGAATAACCCTGGCGATCTTCCAGTCTTTAGGTAGTTGTCCAGTCGACAGTGATTAATTGAATTTTCTGCATAGAATTTCGCTAGAAAGCGGTAGGGTATTTTTCATGATTTTAGCGTTTAAATTATCTACAACCGCCGATGTTGATAGTTTAAAGTTATTTATGAGACACGCAACTCCATCCTCAGTGACCGTTATTGGTGTCATGTAAGGGTAACCTAAATCTGGAATATAAGGCACATTTAGGTGATCTTCTTTAGTAAATACTGACGAGAAAAATTTGTTGAACTCGTGCGAGCATTGGTCATCTGTTAGTAGTGTGTTGTCGTCATTGAAGAGACAGATTTGTCGCGATTCATTTCCAGGAGATATGGTTTGCCAGAACTTTTGTGCGTTTGACTGCAGGAGGGAGGGTAGGTTGTGTGAGTAGTACTTGTTTTTGGCGGAACTTATAGCCGATGAATATTCTTACTGGCATGTATTGTACCTTTCCCAGGAAGGCGCGCTGGATGAATGTTTGGCTGCAGAACCGCTTCTTTTTATTTCGCATACAGTTTGCGCAGTGATGAACTGAACCAGGGATTAGTGTTAGCGTGAGCAACAGAGATGAGAGGCACATACTTGTCCACCAACTCTGACATTTTGTTCCTAAATGCAAGCCAATTTTCAGCCACAGACTCAAGAGAGAAAGATTGTATAAAAGACTGATGAAAGAAGGCCGCTAATTTATTGTTCATGCCTTTGTAGTCCGTGCTATTGTAGTTACGAATGAACTTCGTAGCCATGGAACCTATGTTTGGTACCGGTTTGTGGATGGTGAGTTGCAGGAGATTGTGGTCACTAAAACCGTCACAGTATTCGATTGTGCCTATCGTATCAGGGGCGGTGGTTAGCACCAAATCTAGAATATTAGTATCACGTGCGGGTCTATTTACCACTTGTGGAAAGTTGAAATCCAACGAAAGGTTAATGAAATCAGTTGAAGTTTGGCAGGGTGATGATAAAGTGGGCCAGTCGATATTCGGTAAGTTAAAGTCACCAAAAAGGTACACGTGATCCGTAGGATATTCTTTGATTGCCGCCGAGATGCTCTTTCGCAAATCATCTTGGAATAGCGGGCTATCATTGGGTGGACGATAGCAAACGCCTATTAGTATGTTCTTGGTGTGAGCCCTACATGCTGCCCTTACTATTTCCAGATCAGAGAACGTATCAATCACGAATGATTCAATGTCGTTCTTAATTGCCAGCAGTACCTCTCCAACTCTCCTTTGTGTGCGGTCACGCCTATAAATGGTGTAGTTCTTATCAAACAGCAATTCCATGTCCCTGATATTACGGCACAACCAAGTCTCTGTAAGTGCTACGACCTTTGAACAGCTGTCATCAAGGAAGGATGAAACTAGGTCGCATTTCGGTAGAACACTTCTGATGTTAGTAAATAAAACTGATAGCAGAAAAGTGGAGGTGGGTTTTGATGGTTTACTACGACCACACTTATTCCTCTTTCTCTCTAGCTATCGTGAAAATAAAACAACAGAGTTCGTGGAGGAGTCAAAAACGTAAGTCTCTCTATCTATTCGGAGCTTATCAATCGATAATCTATAAGGTTTAGCCTTTCCCTTGGTATGTTCCATCAATTTCCTTCTTGCTTGACGTGTTGAGGGTGAAAATTTTTCGCTTATTCCAAATTTTGACCCTTTTAGTTTGCGGGTGGAAGCCAGAATGTTTTGCTTGTCCTTGAAGGCGGTCATTTTCACTATTATAGGCCGACATTTGTTTGAAGCAAAGGGACCTAATCTATGTACCTTATCAAATTGTGAACCAGGCATTGTGATGTCAAGATTTTTGGAACAGAAAGATATGATCTTTAGTTCAGTCGCCGTCCAATCTTCCTTCTCATCATCTTCAATACCAAAAAAGCATATTGGAACGTCGCATTCTATTTTCGGTAACATCGTACCGCGACGTTATGCTTTTTAATTGATTGACGATGTCAGAAACATTTGAAGCGTTGGTTTCACCAGGAGCGATCAGAGAGTAGGCCACTTCCAGGGTCCCGACCCTTTCGTTTAAACTCTTGATTTCAGGGTCAGTCGCAACCTGTTTTTCCTTTACGCCCTGAAGTTCCCGCAGTATAGAGCTCTGACCTTCCTCGATTCAGCGAACTGTTTCCAGAACCGAAGCCATGGAGCGCGACAGATCAGCAATAGCGGGACCTGGGTTCTGCTTTACGTCTCCAGTGACTAAAAGTAGCAGATCAACTATACTAGAATACGTCAAGGCAGGAAGGAACAACACTTTCTTAGTGACGTCAAAAAGATGAGGTGGGCACGACACCGCAATGAAGCAATGGTCAGAGGTCCTAACACTATAGGCATGATTCAAATAACTGACCTGCGTTAGCAGTACCGGTAAGTGAACCATCGTGGCAATGGTGTCGTGCCCAACTGCGAGAGTCAGGGGTAGGTGGTTATTATATCACTTGTCGTTATCTTCGATGATGGCCGTTGTCGACCCACGTGACCAAGCCTGATCACAAAGACCAGCAGCGCCAAGCGAGATAATGCCCACCGAGGTAGACAGGGTCGACCCGTAAAGCTGAGTGCAGGAATGGCGCTCGAAAAGCCATGATCCAGATCCGAGACGGAATGCAACCTGCGTTAGCAGAACCGGTAAGTGAACCATCGGGGCATTGGTGTCGTGCCCGTGATATGTCACGCTGTCGTGACATATCAGCCTTTCTCATTCATGCTTCAAATATCAACGTTTCCCACCGTACGTAGGATCTGCCAGTTTTTTTCACTCTCATGGTTTGGCCACGTGGTTACTACCTGTCCTAAGTAGACGCATTCACTTACAACTTCTACCTCCCGCCTATCGCAAACACTGTTTTTAAATGCGAAGCATTTCTCGGCAAACTTCGGCGACTTTGAAGGTATCTATCTAGCCACCTACGACATTTATCTCTCCTGACCGTTTCTGTAAAAGTATCAATACCAAACTTGATATGGCATAAGTGACTGTATGAAGAAAATATTTGACTAGTCTTAACATGAAAGTCATGACATGTATGTCATGATTGCCATGACTTACATTTTATGGTCCTGCAGCTCTTGTGGTGGTTTCGTTCACATGGCATGTTGCAAAACTGGTATGGCATGACACGATTGCATGGCGAACACAAGCGACAGACCCTAACATGAAAATCATGACATGCGTGTCGTGTAACAAAATGACTACATGCCACGCTCAAGATGCGCTCTCGGCCGTTTTACTAGCGTCACATATACCAAATAGGGTATTACGGTATGTAAATGAATGACAAAGGTATAACGCTGATGCAAACATGACAAACATGACAAACATGAGATGCATGTCATGTAACAACCTGACTATATGCTCCGCTCATGATGCGCTCACGGCCGTTTCGTTAGCTTCACATGTACCTAACTCGGTTTTACGCGACGCCAATGGGTGACATAGGTAAATTACACATCCAAACATGACAATCACTCACATGCGTGTCATGTAACAACATGAATACATACCACACTGATGATGCACTCGGGCCGTTTCACTAGCTTCCCATATGCCCAATTTGGTATTCATGACGCCAATGGATGACGAGGGCGTGTAATTGGTGCAAACATGATAATCATGAGATGCGTGAATGTATTAACATGACTACATGCCACAGTCAAGGTACCAATACATTTTGACGTAACATGGTGCGCGTGCTCACCGGCGTTCATTTCGCCGCATCATGCCGGCGTTGCCCCGCCAGGTGCCTGTCCTGCCATATACTCGCAGGTGCGCGCCGCGCTGCGTTGCTATGATGAATGCGCGTTTCAGAACGTCTGGCGTTCTTTCGTCACGAAAAGAGGGAGACGCAGTTTTGTCTGGGTAACTCATCGGCGCGAAGTGCAGCATGTTGATTCATTGATTTATTGATTGATTGATTGTAATATAAGTGGAGTGTAATGCCCCAAAACCACCATATGATTATGAGAGACGCCATAATGGAGGGCCCGAAAATTTCGACCACCTGGGGTTTTTTAACGTAAACCCTAATCTGTGTATATGGGCCTACAACATTTCCGCCTCCCTCGGAGATGCTGCCGCCGCAACCGAAATTTGATCCCGCGAACAGCGGGTCAGGAGCCGAATACCTTAGGCACTAGACCACCGCGGCGGGACAAGTGCAGCATGTCGCATTTCGCGCCGGTTGCCGTCGGGCCGCGCCAACGGACGCTGGTCGCGCCTGGCATCAGACTGTAGAGTGCTGGCGTTTTGCTAACAAAGCTTCGTGCGTAGCTTTGCGCGCTTCTAACGTAGCTTCAACGCTACATTGGAATATATTGGGCCCTTCACGATGCGCTCACGGTAGGTTTGCCAGCTACACATATACCCTTTTGGGTGTTACGGGGCGTTAGTGGATGACTATATATATGACTGGTGCAAACATTACAATCCTGACATGCGTGTTATGTAAGGTCATGACAACACACCACGCTCATAGCGGCGTGCTCAAAGCCGTTGCGCTAGCTTCACATATACTAAACTTGGTATCACGTGACGTGAATAGATGACGAAGTTAAACGACACATACAAACCTGATAATCAGGATTCGAAAGTCAGGTACGGCATCATTTACCTCCACCTCGAACGTTGTGCTGATTTTAAAGAGACATATCAACATTTCTCGTTCGTGCTTCACATATCATCGATTCCCACTGTACGTGGGGCTGCCAATTTTTTGTGGCTCAATACGACGCCTGTCGAAGGCAAAAGTTTTTGCTTTTTAGTGTTGCAGTTACGTTTACTGCTAAAGTATCGCCCATCTAATGAGGTGTGCAAGAGTTGCCCTAGTGGCAGTTTTAGCGGGGCAATACCACGTAGCCACTGTATTAGAATCTAGCTGTTGGACGGAGCAATGACGAACCAGGGCTTATTTCTTTCTAGAACGATGCATGGCGGTCTTACGCATTTACTGCCACTGTTCTCACCGACACCTCTAGTCTTGTAAGCATCAAAATGCAGCAAAAAAATCACGGATGTAAAGGTATGTAGGTACCAGCGCTTACTCGAAACATCGACGGTTTTTGTGCTCCGCAAAAGTGAAGGTGTTTATTTACGCCGCATAGATAAAGTAAACGCTGGATCCTTTTTACTGTAAAAAAATCATTTCACGGCGTATTCCAAAGATAAACAATAGAATTGAGTTATTTCTCCTATAGCGCCTTTATTTTTCAACATTTCAACATCCCTCATGATTCTTCCATCATGCCACCACCATCCAGCTCATTAGTCAAGCCATCCAGCAAACATGTTTTGCATCGACACCGTCACCCAGAATTTTCCATGGTCACCACCACTACCTCTCCACTTCCTCATCTGAACAAAACGTGCCATCACCTCCACCCTCTGTAACAATTTTTCCGTTCTCGCCATCATCAGCCATTATGAGCAGCACAGCCTCCAGCATATCTACTATTATTTCGACCATGTCCACTACTCTCTCCACTTTAGCGACCAAGGAATCCAGCATCCACCAACGCCTGATATTTAATAGGTAGTTGAAGGCTGGGCTGAGTGTGGTGGCCCTCGAAAAACGCGTCAGCAGCTTTGCCACCTCACACAGTTGAATGAACATGCGTTCGTTTTTTTTTCTAGTATGTGAGGGAATACAGAGACGGAAGGCTCTTTTTATTAGTGTAAATATTTCAAAATATTGAGAACAATTTTGGCAATTGCAATTTTTAAAAACACGATATAGCAACTCAACATATTCTTGGGCAAGCCGTTCGAACACAGCAACAATATTTGCGTCCTAAAGTTCCTTCTTCAGCAGAGAAATGGAACTTAGCTTGGCAGCATCTGCGTGCGAAACTGGTAAACCCTTACAAACATACAGAGTAGCGAAAAAATTCCGCCATATCCACGAAGTGAATTATGATGAGTGGGCGAAGCTCCGGAGGTAAACCTGGTAAACCATGAATCCTCTGTACATTTTGCCCACTCGATTTTATTACATCGCTCCCCCTAGCGTACGTCGCCGCACTAAATCGAACGATTGCCTTCAACCAATGACACGCGCCATATGTGACATCATTCCTATTTTATAAGATCTCGCGTCTTTCATCAACCACAAGTACCGCTTTCTAGTTTATAACATCTTGCATCTTTTCATCATCAGCTACAAGTACCACAATCTAGTAAACACTACAAGAACTAAACGAGAGGTGGCCACATACAGGAGACGGTACCGCCATCTAGTGAACACTGCAAGAACTAAACTAGAGGTGGTTACATACAGGGGACGGTACCGCCATCTAGTGAACACTGCAAGAACTAAACTAAAGGTGGCTACATACAGGCTACAGGGGACGCACAGCCCACGCCCTAAGGAGCTTCGCCCCTAAAATTCACTAAAGCCATTGCGTTAGGTACCCAAGTGATAACTCGTTGTAGTGAAGCTAAGTGCTCAGTTGGTTGCCAACAAATCTCCTTAGGGTGTTTAAATAGCCTGTTAAGCTACGCTTTCTGCACAGACTGCATATATTATATGGGTGGTAAAACAATACTAACGTGTGTCTTCAGAAATCATGTGCCGTATGAAGCCTTAGGTTTAAATATCATCGTAAAGCGATCACGGGCGTAAAGACTTTCACTGGTCAGTGGTTCATCGACTGCTCTGAGACAGCCTGCAGGTAGTTAATATAGAACTATGCTATTAGCTATGAACTTTATTTTATTTAACCATCAAGTCCGTGGCCTTATATGCGGCTACTCATCGCTTTAAAATATCGACGAGGATGTTGCAGCGCTCATTGTGGTCGTGTAGGCGGCTTTGTCTGTGTGCGATAATGCAAAACAGCGGAAATAATTAAATAATAACTTTTTAAAAGCCCCATTATGATGCTCTAGTGGCTGTGGTACTGGGCTGCTGACCCGTTGGTCGCGAGATCGAATTTTTGCTGCGGCGGCTGAATTTTCCATCGAGGCGAAACTGCTGTAGGACCGTGTGTTCAGATATGGGTGCACATTAACAACAGGTGGTCGACATTTTTGGAGCCCTCCCCTACGACGTCTCTTATAATCATCTGGTGGCTTTAGGACGTTAGACGCCACTTATAAATCATTTTTATACAAGTTATGTACAATTGTACACGCCCACTTTGATGACACGTCATTCACCACGTGTTTTTCAAAAGACTTGGAATTTAGTGTGCCCATTCATGCAGGCTTTCTTAGCGGGCAACTAGCGATAATGCAGCCGAATCATACTGTTAAGGATTGTTCGGCAGATCATGTTCGACGATTGTTCGACATGCGGTGGTGAAGGACCAACATCGAGACTTTTTTTATTCTCTCAAAATGAATACATCTACAAAAAACTAAACGTGCATGCATTTCGGGTGTAAGACCTTTTCAATGAAGTATCGAAGCTACTTATTTGCATGATAATTATAAAAGTATTGAAGCACTAATTCACTTTATTACTGAAATTCACTTAACAAGAAGCATTACATCATGTTCTTTTGTGAAATGTAACACTGAGTGCTATAAAATCACGTCATGCAAGTTTGATGTATCTCTAAACAATGCATTAAAATTTGCGACTTAAAAAACAAACTACCTTATATGATTCAGAAAAAGTTTGAAGTCAAACTTGCTGCGTATCAATTATGCGTTCCACGACAAATTCATGCCAATATTTGAAATACCTTAGCGAAAAAACTGTATTAATAATGTGACGTAGAAAGAGGAAAATCCTCCTACTACGTGGTAGAAGCGGATAGTTACACCAGACGTAAAAATATGAGAATCATTCAGCGAGAGGGTTGTGTAAAGCTGTCGGCCCATTACAAAGTGTGGAGGTCACTTTGCGACTACAGTGCTGTAGGTATTCTGCATAGTTAGAAAGGACGAATTTTGCCACGTTTCTTTTCTTGCGGCACAGCTGCAGACGGTATGCTTGAGGCCTGATTACGCTACTGAGTTGTACTCTATAAAGTGAAACTGAAGAACCCATCAAAATTTTTTGGAGATATTGTGGCGCACCTACTTGGGACCTAACAAAAAAGGAAAAGTCATCCTGAAAGTGCACTCCTCCTCCGCGGACAGAAACAAGATTTAAACGACTTATTTAAGAATGGACTGAAGAGAACAAGATTTTCAGATTCAGATTCAGATCTTTTTATTTCAGCATTCATTTGAAACAAATGCTGGGGGAGGAACAAAAAAGCCGCTATCGTAGAAACAATGACTTGCTATATAATGACCAACATCAAATTGAGATGTCTAAGGCCACATGTTTCACTATTAACCTAAATATTAGCGAGAGTATCAAAGTGGATGCTATAATTTTTTTAGTTTTACGACATTTAGTTGATGATACTTTGTGAAACTGTATGCTTGGTCTACGGCAAGCACAACTGACAAGCTACTTCATTTCTATTAATAAGAAGCTACGTATTATGAACTTGTCATCTTCAAAATTTATGACGTCAGGTTGTTTAGTGCGGGAAACTAAAGAGGGCGTCTCCACCTGTATTTTTTTTTCGCACGTTTCTTCGACACGGCCCAGTGAGCACCATGTGGTAAGAGGGGCGATTTCGGAACAGGTTTATGGTACTTTACTAATAAACTAAAATTATTTGACCCTTTAGTGTCTCTTAAACTACGCTTGTGTGACTGGCGTTTCAAGAAACTATACCCTATCTTGCGTTCATCGGCGGCACTGAGGGATTATGGGATAATCTTCAGGAGGAGCTTGCTAGAAATCATTATGTCTTGCAAATTATGATGCAGGTTAGACATAAACCACCACTCAAGTATGAATGTTCCGATTGAGATCTATTCGAAATATATTCGGAGCCAAACAAAACAGACTGGTATATTCCGGAATGCAAAAGAAGTAGTGAAGAGCACCCCTATGAAGATTTCGACGAAGGTTGATATTCCAAAAGGTACTCGACGCTAGCGCACTTCTTGGAGGCAAAACGAGCTTTTCAATGAACATGGAAGGCGCAGAAGCTCAACAACAACCTCAAAAATAAACTCCAACTCACTCACAAAGAAATAGAATCCTAGGCCACCCAGCTTCAGCCTCGGAATCGTAATGAGACGTGCTACCAAGCGGGCCATTGCAGGAAAAGAGGCAGCCTTACACCCCTCATACAATTCACAAGAACTTGCAAGCTTTGTATGACGCTTGAACCCTTGGCAAAGGGCTCTCAAACAACAGCAATATTTCAAACTGAATTTCGGCTATATGCTCAAACAATAAACATATTTATGTAATATGTAATACTTGTGCACAAGTAATAAATTTCATATGCACTGTTGTTTATGAATGCAAACAATCTACACATATTGACTATACACATTGCAATATCGCATTGAACAAACACTAAATAGATGTAAATCAGACAAAAGTACAGTAGTATACAGCGTTTTTATCACGAAAATCAACGGAAGCAGAAATGTAGCACGGTTTTAAATTATAAGAATTTATTTGCCTTTTATACACGGACGAGGAGCAGTCCTAATTAAGTACCCTGCAGTTTTAAATATAAGAGGAATAATCTGGTAAGAAATTATTTGTTTGCGTGCGGAATTTGTCTATAGGTTTGAGGCATATCGAGTCAGAGAGAGTACATACCAGAACAACTCTGATTCATCACATGGTAGACATTTTGCTCGTTTACACAACTCGAATTTTCAAGTATATATCTAATGTGCACGAATTACTGAAAAATTCATGAAAAGTGTCGTTTTTTTGTTTTTTAATAACCCTGCGTATTTCTATCGTCATACAACTTTTTTGTGTATTTTAAAGAACTAGGGCATGCAACCACAGACACAAGATATAAGTTAGGACACCACAAACACCTACTGACAATTGAAAGTGCACTCAACGGCTGAAAAGAATAGTATTGTTTACCCCTTCGTTAGCCAACCATCGACTAACTTGCATGAAGATGAAATTATACTCCTTGACTATCTTTCAGGCAGACACCCGCCTGTGCCAGACTGATAGGCTCGCATTATGCATGGGCCTGCGTAGGTAAGCCTTAATGCTTTATTTATTTTGCACCGTTGCGTTCAAAGTCAATTATTAGTAGTCGTTTGTGTTTTCCTGACTTAATTCATGTGTCCGTGTTTGCATTTCCTGTTTTTTTTTAAAAATCACTGCGCAAAAGCTAGCTCTTCTTTCACCTATACAAATTTTTTTTGAAGCCGTATGAGTCGTACATTGTTGGGTTAGTGGTAGTACTCCAGACTAATGCTCGATAAAAGAGCCTTGAATAAAAGAGTGCGTTGTAGACAAAGCCTTTTGCGGAACTTGGAACAACGTGTGCTATTTGGTGCATGGTTGTACTACGTTAGATAAAGCATTGCATATTATCATCAACATCATCATCATCATCATCATCATCAGGCTGACTACGTCCACTGCACGACAAAGGCCTCTCCCACGTTCCGCCAGTCCACTCGATCCTGTGCTTGCTGCTGCCAGTCATACCCGCAAACTTCTTAATCTCATCTGCCCATCTAACCTTCTGTCTCCCCCTAACCCACTTGACTTCTCTGGGAATCCAGTTAGTTAGCCCTAATGACCAGCGGTTATCCTGTCTACGTGCTACATGCCCAGCCCATGTCCATTTCCTCTTCTTGATTTCAACTATGTTATCCTTAACCCCCGTTTGTTCCCTAATACACTCTGCTCTCTTCATGTATCTTAAGGTTACACCTACCATTTTTTCATTTCATTGCTCTCTGCGTCGTCCTCAATTTAAGCTGAACCCTCTTTGTTAGTCTCCAGGTTTCTGCTCCATAGCTAAGTACCGGAAATATGCAACTGTTATATATCTTCCTCTTGAGGGATAGTGGTAATCTACCTGTTATGATTTGAGAGTGATTTGGAGATGTCTTGAATGAAGTCTAAATGATAGGTTCTCGCCAAGTCACACTCTCGAAAATTTCTTTTTATTTGCTCTCTTGACAATACCTTCATCAAACATAAGACTGATCTTGAAGTCAAGTTTCTTTGATGACCGGTCTGTGAAGAATGCAGGTTGTTTTTGGTGCATTCAAATGTCATTTATTTTGACTAAGCCGTACTGATGGTGAATTTAATCATCCAATAATAATTTATTGTAGTTCATGTATACCACTTGAAGTAAAAAGTAATGAATTCGTATCATCTGCGAAAATAATTTTCTCCGTCTGATTTATCACAGCAACTGTGTAATACATATGCAATAAAAACCAGCCAACAAAGCACCGAAACTAGTGAGATAAATAACGTCTATTGGGGACCTGGAAGGGTCCCTTTAAATCGCGGGGATCTGCACAACTAAAATTACCTGACATGTGATCATATTGTATAACTCTTCTTTCAAGATAATAGTGACAGTCCGTTTGTGAGGGATGATTGTACTTTTAAAAAAGGGTCCGTCTGAGTTAATGGTTCATTTTTTTATACAACGGCGAAAGTGCCAGGGCGCTAAAGGGTTTGGTCTTGGGTTCTTCATTCTTTGTAATTTGTCAGAGACGCTAATATCAAACGCAGATGCTAGTGTCATTTATAAACCAATGCACTGTATGGACAGTATTTGTATTTTGCAAAGTAATCTTGACACTGTGGTGAGGTGGTGTGAGAAATGGTAAATGTGTTTGAGAATGTAAAAATATTAGTGTTTTCGTAGCTTTACCACAAAATGCAAATATTTTCACTAATTACAGAGCTGGTTGAGATCAAAACTTGACTGTGTTGAACATTTTAAATACCTTGGTGTATACTTGTCTTGTGATTTCTCTTAAAATAAGCATATACGTTACGTAATTGCAGAGCCAACGGTGCTTTAAATTAATTAAACGCAATATTTAGTCTCTTTATATGTTAGAAATTTCCGACTCATATTTATTTTTGCCTGTACCTTTGCGGTATCCTCACGGTCAAACTGTAATCTATAAACTTCAACACATACAAAGTCGTGTTGCACGCTTTGTCAAAGGCACAATATTAAATCCACTGTTACCTGCAATAAATGTAAATTTGAATGAAAACCTCTTTATTAACGCATAAATATCTCGCGATTAAACTTGTTCTCTTCGATCTTTTGTGACGAGATTTGTATTAAGAAGAATTTATACATAATGAGCCGACCCCGACACATCATGTGAATAAAATTGATCACTACAAAAATCTGCGAAGTTGGCGGTCGTACTGGTGTTTCTTCCGATTCTCTGTTTCATCTTGCGATTCTAGAATATATTAATTTGAAAGCGTCTGTTGCTCATCTTCAAGTCGATGCTTTCTGTTCATCACTACATTCATTATGTGAGGTTTTTGCAAATGTGCAGGCAATGCATTGCAAATGTGAGCCATTTTCAACTGTAGCACTTTGCTTTTTTTTCTTCAAACCCCCCCGCCAACCTGGGCTACGCACATTGTCGTAGTAAAAAAATGAAAAGTCGTGCAGGGAACTAACTCATACAGTCATGTAATTGAAAGCACAAGAGCTGTTCTACTATCAGGGAAATTGGTGCAAAGTGAGCTTGGCATGGGCGTTCATGAACTACTCTAATGACTTGTTTGTTTCATTGCTTCTATATAATTAATTTATTTATTTATCTATTTTTATTTATCTATTTTTATTTATTTATTTATTTATTTTGCGCTTTGCAATCTTTTATACTAATGTAAGCAACCAGTTTCTTTAAAGGTGGTGGGCCTACCCGAAACGCTGTTATCGGTCCCACGCGGTAGGGTGTGTTTTTTGTTTTCATGAGCGTTCATTTTCCTCAAGGGCAACTTGTTAGAGAAAAATTACTAATTTTTTTTTCGCCCTGATTTAGAGCGGCCATATAAAAAGACTGTCGCAATCCTGTTAACACGTTGAAGAAATTCAATTTCCTAAAAGTCACAATTTTTGTGAATGCTGAATTGTTAATATCAACTATACATAGTCTTTCGCATATCTATTTTAGTCCCCGAACACGAAATATTTCTGTGAAGCACCAATTGCCGGTGTACGGCATTCCACTTTCTTTTTCTTAAATGCGAAGCATTTCCTAGCGAACTTCGGCGACTTTCAGATTATCTATCTATCTATCTATCTATCTGTCTATCTATCTATCTATCTATCTATCTATCTATCTATCTATCTATCTATCTATCTATCTATCTATCTATCTATCTATCCAGCTGCCTACAACTTTTAGCTCTCCTAGCCGTTTCGATAATGGTATCAATACCAAACTTGGTAGGAAATAACATGACTTTATGAAGAACATATTTGACTAGTCATAACATGAAGATAATGATATGTATGCTATGAATTTCATGATTTACGTGTTATGGTCTTGCAGCTCTTGTGGTGGTTTCGCTCCCATGGCATGGTGCAAAACTGGTATAAGAAAGCATGTTTGCATGGCGAACACACGCGAGAGATCCTAACATGAAAATCATGACATGCGTGTCATGTAACAACACGACTACATGCCACTCTCATAATGTGCTCGTGGCCGTTTCGTTAGCGTCACATATAGCAAAGGTAATTTTACGAACGTGAATGGATGACAAAGGTATGTGACTGGTGCAAACATGATAATCATGAGATGCGTGTTATGTAACAACATGACTACATGCCACGCTCATGGTGCGATGGCGGCCGTATCGCTAGTTTTCCTTCTACGAAATTTGGTATTACGGGACGTGAATGAATGACGAAGGTATGGTAGGAGTAAAAACATAATAAACATCAGATTCGTGCCATGTAACAACATGAATACCTGCAACGCCGATGATGCACTCGCAGCCGTTTCGCTAGCTTCACATATACAAAACTCGGTATTATATGACGCGGACGGACGACATAGGTAAATTACACGTCCAAACATGATAATCATGACATGCGTGTCATGTAACATCATGACTACATGCCACACTCATGATGCCCTCGTGGACCTTTCACTAGCTACACATATGCCAAATTTGGTATTACGTGATATCAATGAATGATGAAGGTATGTAACTTTTGGAAACTGGATAATATTGAGATGTGTGTCATGTGAGGACATGACTACATGCCACAGTCAAGGCGCCAATACATTTCGACGTGACACCGTGCGCGTGCTCGCTGGCGTTCATTTCGCCACGTCACGCTTGCGCTGTGACGCCAGGCTTCGGTTCTGCCATTCACTCGCAGGCGCGCGCCGCAATGCGTTGTGTTGACGCATGCGCGTTTCTTCGCGTCCGGCGTCCCTGTGTCACAAAAAGAGGGAGACTCAGTGTTGTCTGGGTAAAGCATCGGTGCGAAATGCAGTGTGTCGCATTCTCGCCAGTTGCCGTCCGGCCGCGCCGGTGTTAGCATTTATCCACAGACAATAGAGCCCTCAGACTGTAGAGTGCTAGCGTTTCGCTAACGTAGCGTTGCTGTGCTCGGCGTGCGCGCGCCTCAACGCTACATTGGTGTATATCGGGCTCTTCATGATGCTCTCGCGGCCGTTTTCCTAGCTCCACTTATGCCAAATCTGGTGTTACGTGACTTCAATGGATGACGAAATCATATGACTGGTGCAAACACGAAAATCCAGATACGCGTGTCGTGTATCAACATGACAACAAACACCACTCATAGTGTGCTCGTGGCCGTATTGCTAGCTCCACTGATAATAAATTCGGTATCACGTGACGTAAATAGATGAATAAGGTAAAATTCAAATTGAGACATGATAATCATGAAACGTAAGTCATGTACGGCATCACTTACTCCCACCTTGTAACAGTTTTCTGATTTTAAAGTGACATATCGACCTTTCACACTCGTGCTTCGCATATCATCGATTCCTACTGTACGTTGGATCTGCCTTTTTTTTGGCGTCACTGATGGAAGTCATTCATATGCAGCAGTTCTGTTAAAAAAAGAAGCATAGGAGTGCAGACTTGAATTGAATGAATATGCACACTTTTCTACATCGAGAAGTGGGTTCGTAGTCCAGCCCAGGATGAAAAACTTACTTAGATTTAGTCAATCTTTTCGATTCCCGGCTGCGGCAGCTGCATTTCCGATGGAGGCGGAAATGTTGTAGGCCGGTGTACTCAGATTTGGGTGCACGTTAAAGAACCCCAGGTGGTCAAAATTTCCGGAGCCCTCCACTACGGCGTCTCTCATAATCATATGGTGGTTTTGGGACGTTAAACCCCACAAATCAATCAATCAATTTAGTCAATCTTTATTTGGTTAGATTCTGCTGTGTCTGCTGAAGTCTTTTTAGAGCACCACTATTCTTTGCTTCACATGGCTGTATGTTGAGCTTTTACTCGAAACAAAATGTAGCTTTTCTGTTTCCGGGACAATTATTTCGATAGCTTATGACAATAAGGTTAAGCAGCTAAACTGCGCACTATTTTTTCTTTAAAATATAAGATAAAAAAATCTTCAACTAAACTTCCTTTAGATGGCAACTATTTGAGCTTCAGAAAGTGCTCCCGTAGATATTGCCGCGCCCGCCGCGGTGGTCTAGTGGCTAAGGTACTCGGCTGCTGACCCGCAGGTCGCGGGTTTGAATCCCGGCTGCGGCGGCTGCATTTCCGATGGAAGTGGAAATGTTTTAGGCCCGTGTGCTCAGATTTGGGTGCACGTTAAAGAACCCCAGGTGGTCGAAATTTCTGGAGCCCTCCACTACGGCGTCTCTCATAATCATATGGTGATTTTGGGACGTTAAACCTTACATATCAATCAATTAGATATTGCCGCGTTCCAGTTCTCAAGCTTTGTTATCGTCCCAAAACACTACACAATTCTCAGCGCAAACCACGCCGGCAGTTTTCGAGAAGCTTCCGGACTGTAGTATATCATTTCGATAAGATCACACCTACTCTGAAAACAATACAGATTATTCTGGAACCTACGCCACCGCCAGCGACAACGCTAGAACATTCAACGACAGAGTATAAATGCCGACGCACTTCGGCACTTGTGAGTAGTTGATTGACGGCCGACGCTCCGTTCGCCACTTACCTGGTGCCGGGAGTACCACGACCAGGCACGCTGCCAGTCGTCGACCCCATATCATCGAGCATCGCGCGGACCCCAGGACATTAGCTCGGCTCTGTCTAGGCCTTCATCGCGACTCAACGCCCGGGCACCTCAGCGCAAGCCGTGGGAGCCAGGGCCAGGATTGAAGTGTGATGGCTTTCGCTGCGCCACCGCCGAAAGCTCATTGCTTCAACTTCAGCGCTCCGAAGGGGAGCGCCGTCGACGACATCATAGATGCCCCCGAAGCAGTAACCGGCCCAGCCGGTATCAAGTCCCTCCAGCACATGGGAGGCGCAAAGTTCAGCGCCGCATCCGCAAACGTGCATGCAGCCACCAAGCTGAAGAGCCGGGGCGCCATTCGCTTGAACGGCGTATCAGTTCCACTAGTCAGCGTCGGTCCTAAAATAGTCCACGTCACAGTCTTCCGGTTACCGCTGTGGGTAGGCCACGTGGCCCTAGCGACTGCCGTCTCCGCCTACGGCAACGTGCAACATATCCACGAGCCCGTGTTCAAGGGCCGCCCTGAGGTGGGCACAGGTGTCCGTGTAGCGCGAGTAGAAATGAAAAGTCAAATACCAAATTTTCTGTCAGTTCAAGGCTACAATGTCATGTGTGACTACCGCGGAGTCAAGAAAGTGTGCTCTAAATGCCGGAACGCTGGCCACATAGCCAAAGATTGTGCCACTCCTCGTTGCACGCGCTGCAACGTATTTGGACATGCCACAGAGAGATGCACAGAACTGTGCCGCAAGTGCTCGGGCAGCCATGCAACAGCTTACTGCATACGTCTGAAGTTCTTCGCAGTGGCTGCTGCAGCGGCAACTGAAGAACAAGTGTGCACTGACCTCACGCCCACACTAGAAGATGATTATCCGGCGGTCGAGCCTGAGAGCGACACTGACACAAGCGATACCGACGCCCATGCTGAACCACAAGACGCCGGAGACCTGCCCCTCTTTCTGAGAAAGACTCGTCCACCCTTCACGCCCCGTCTGAGACCAGTGACGTTTCGCCGGACGCCTATGAAGACCACAGCTTATTCAAAGTCGATGCGAGAGTGCCCGTAATTAGCAGAGACCACGAGGACTAAAGTTCCGACACAGTTGGCGCCACCAGCAGCACCGAGGCGCTGAGAGCTTCGATAGGACGCGGCACCCGAACAACGGGACGTGCAGACGCTCTGGTCTTCGGCCCATAAAAGACCACAACGGTTATTATGCCTCTGACAACGCCGAGCACTCGCGCCGGCAAATACTCTGCTCCAACCCGCAAACAAAGCCTGTGTCACCCCATTTACCAGATTACAGGTGCGGCCGCTGGGGCGAGTGTCGGTGCCAGCGCCATGGAAGTTGACCGTCCAGCCACGAAACGTGTCCACCATATAACCATGGACTCTGAGGGCTCTACGGACAGTAGTAAGCCCCAAAAACTTCCTTATGCTCTGACGACGTCAGATCATTTCTCTCTTTAGGTATGTTCATTCGTTGAGCGCTCGCCCCACCCCATGCAAGGCGTTTCTTTGAAGTTTGCGCGCACTCTCCTTTTTAAAATTGGCTACGGTGCATTTTCTTCACTTAAACGTCAGGGGTTTCAGATGCCAAGATAAGCAGATTGAAGTCATGCACTTCGCAAGGTCACGTCATGTCGACATCCTCTTCTTACAGGAATGTAATTTCAGAACCCCTTTTGATGTGCAATCCTTTTGTTCACATTTTGGAGTCGAAGCTATTTTTTTTTGCTGACTGATCCAAAGATGCGCGAAGTTGAAGTTGTTTTCTTGACACCAGCGTTACGTCGAAGAGCACACTGTGTTTATGGTTTTGACGGCCGCACACTAGCAGTAGACTGACCTCCACGGCAGACGAGTAAGGGCGCTCGTAATATATGCCCTAGCTCAACGTGGGGGCACGGTCGATTTTTTCAATTCACTCGACTCATTTATGTTTGACAACTACCCTACTTTCTTAGTAGGGGATTTCAACTGTGTTGAGGACACCGACAAAGATGCACGCATACGCAGACAAAGCAGACAATATAGCGGAGTTAGCGCATTGCGAACACTCATCCGCAATTTCAAGCTCAGGGATGCGTGGGTCGACACTCACGGGAACGACTTCGTTGCAACATGGCAACGGGGTCCCAACATGACCCGGCTAGACCGCGACTATTTTCCATAAGTGCTAGCCACACATATCCTTAGTTGCGAGGTCCTACATTTCCCACCGGACGCTCCCGGCATTACAGACCACTTTCCAGTGTCTGTAAAGCTTTTCTTTGAAAACACTACATTTACACTACATTTGAAAACACTACATTTAGAAACCATTGGCAAATGGACACCACACTGATTCACGACTCAGAAAGCGTAGCATTATTGCGAAATGCACTAGAGCAAACGTGCGATAGGCTGCCTGAACCCTGTAACTGGGACGCATTGAAACACAGTTTGCGCGCCGAGCTTTTTAAAGCGGGGCGCGAAAAGAAAGCGCGCCTGACGACAGAGATAAACGACACGCTACGAAAAGCGCGCATTGTACGAAGAGGCGAGACGCTGACGTTCGCAATGCATGACTATCTTGATCAGTTAAAGACGCGGTACGAACTTTTGATACGTCTTAGTTCGCGCTCGGCTGCGCAGTCTTTCATCATCGGACGACCGGTTTCCAATCCGGCTGTTCTTCGAAGCGTCCGCAACGGCTCCTTGGGTGAACAAATGCATGTTTCTTTCGTTCAGTTGCCGAACGGTGATCAGTCTACACGAGCAGGAGACATATTGAGGGTCTTTGAAGCACATTTTTCGAATCTTTTTAGGGCGGAGAACACGAGCGACGTGAACCATGCCACCATAGTTAATGAGTTTTGCGAAGGAATTTCCCGCGTACCGGAGGAGCTCCGCGATCGTCTGTGCAGCCCAGTGACACTGGATTAATTACGCTTCGTGCTTTAGCGCATGAACAGAACCGCCGCCACCGGCCCTGACGGGATACCTTTGAGTTTCTACAAAACCTTCCTTTAAACAATACAAGATCACCTTTTGACAATGCTACATGGGCCTCTTGCTGACGGAACCAGACCAAATACGTTTCGTGAGAGCAGAGTTATACTCTTGCTTAAAAGCGAAGGAGAGCCGTCCAATCCAAGAGCATGGAGGCCCATTTCCCTACTTAACTCGGATTATAAGATATTGACAGTCATCCTTGCAATCCGCATAACTACCATTCTGCCCGAAATGATAAGCGACATACAAACATGCTGTGTCCCAGGTCGTACGATATATTCCTCGCTTGCGCTGACCCGCGACTTGTTCACGTATGCTACAAGAACACAAACATCTGGTATTTTTGTTTCCCTATATCAGGTAAAAGCTTTTGATCGCGTAGAATGGAACTATCTCTTCGCTGTGCTTGAGTGCTATTGTTTCCCAGCACATTTAACCGACGTCCTCCGCTTGCTCTACCCAGACTTAAAAACATCATTAATAGTGAATGAATATACATTTGAGCTTATTGAAGTAAGTAGGGGCATTCGACAAGGCTGTCCCCTCTCCGAAATTCTCTTTGTATTATGCATAGATCCATTATTGAAACAAATTCAGAAATGCACTTCAATACACGGTTTTTCTCTCCCAGGCTTGGGCGAAGTGAAAGTAGTGGCTTATGCCAATGACATCTTGTTGTTTATTCGGAACATAGATAGCTACAGGGCCTTTTTGCGAATATTTCACACGTATAGTTACCTGTCGGGAGCACGTCTCACTTCGAAAAAAAAGCAAGGCATTGTGCTTTGGGATGCACATAGAAGAGTTCCCTGACGGCGTCCAAATCGTCCAAGGAGTTAGTCTTAGGTGTACCTCTCCTTTTGACTGGTGAAGTAGCCCGCACCACATGGAAAGAAATCCAATACAAAGTGAACAGACGCATTGAAGTCACCAAAACCTTTCAACTTACTTTTACTGAAAGGGCTTATCTAACTAAATCCAGCATAACAGCGCCACTGCTTTATGTACCCCGATTTGCTCGACCACCTCGTCGGGTTTTGCTGAGAGTGGCTACTGCGTGCGGCTCATTTTTTGGGATAGCCACGCCGAAGCTGTCGCTAGAGCCTTGGTCCGCCTGCCAGTAAAATTGGGAAGGCTCAGCGTACCCAACCTTGATGTAATGTGCCGCATGTTGGCTCTCAAAACACCTGGGCAGTCTTAGAAATTTCATCGTATCGAGGCAGGCAACTAGTAGTGCATCTGCCAGGAACCTCTAGAAGACTTTTTTGTTTAGCAAACGACACGGGACCAGCTGCTCAGCAGCCACCAGCGTATTACACGCATGTTATAAAATCTTTGCAACAATGGCGAAATTATTTTCCAGTTGCAGAACTTACGGAAATGTCCCCTACCGACATGAGCAAACTAATAGCATTTAAAAGCCTATCTGAGGAACAGGGCCAAAAATGCCGGGCGAAAAGACGTTGGACTCTTACAAACACGTCTCTTTCTCCGAAGTCCGTGACCTAAACTGGCTTAGGGAATGGGAGGCTTTACCAACGGCCGACCGCCTTGCGGCGTGGGGCGTGGCGCCCTCCACCACATGCCCGTAGGGCGGTCGCATCGAAACACTGAACCATGTCTTCCATGAATGTATAGTAGCGCGCACCTTTTGGCGCATGGTTACCAGAATGTTTCAAATAAGTATGCATTGGAACCTTAGCCACAGGGATAACTTCGTCGTACTCTTAGTGGCTATCGGAGCCTTCGTCTTATGGAAACGAGGGGGACTGGCCTGTCTGAAGGGACGCCCCATGAGAGCCTTGTTTCCCCTACTACATCGGCTAAGAAACACAATGCTTATGCATCTTAATGCAGAACTAGTCATGCTGGGACAGGAGGCTTTCCTCCGACACTGGTCTACGTGATTTATTATCATTAAAAACAACAGAGTGTCCATGCCTTTCCTCTCCTATTCAGGAGGTGGGCTAGAGCTTGTACCACTGTAACATTACAGTGTGTATTTTCCGTTTCTTCTTTAGAAACATGTCCTTTGTGTGAAATATTGTTTTTGAGCGTGAGAGCAAAATGTCCCCACAGGTGAATGCTAAGCATCACCCTACACTGTGAATGACCCCCCCCCCTTGTTTGTTCACATAGCCTTACTATTTATTTAGGTTAATTATCTCAATTTCATGAATGTCCTGTCTTTATTTTACAATTTTGCATTGTACGTTACTGCCTATCCAATAGGTTCTTTTCGCTGTATATAACAGCTTGCATTGTACATACACATTGTTCACCATTGTCCATTTTTATGTGTGCAAATAAGCTGTGTATGTTATATCCGGAAATAAAATTCTCTTAAACGCTATCTGTGCAAGACTGCTACTGTAATCGGACTTTCCGTTTGCCGGGCACAGGTTCGCCCAAATAAACTGTTAAATCCCAACACAAAGTATCCTGTCTTCGGCCACGTCCCGACCCCGTAACATCTGGAGGAGGTGCTGTTTCGTTCACGTATCGGACGCCTCCGTCAAGCCGTGAACCCAGCCCACGTCGCGGAGATAACACCGACGCCAACCAAGAGCAGCGAACAAGCCGCCGACAGCAAGGTCTCCCACCGGAGTACGGGCTTCTACAAGACAAGGCGCGGAAGACCAAGGCCATGACCTCGACAGCAGCGACAATAAAAACCGCAGCGTCCCAGCCTGCGATCGTCATTTATCAACCCAGAGAACCACCAACGTTCCGTGGGTCATCGTTTGAAGACCCGGAAACCTGGCTAGAAACATACGACCAGGTGGCCGCCCTCAACCACTGGGACAATGAAAAAAAGCTCCGTCAAGTGTACTTCTATCTGGAAGACACCGGAAGGACCTGGCTCGAAAATCGGGAGTCCACGCTCCGAACGTGGGATGTCTTCTGCGGCGCATTCCTGCAAACGTTCAGGAGCGTCGCTCGCAAAGAGAGGGCCGCTGCTCTACTAGAGATCCGGGTTCAGCTACCAAATGAAAAGGTTGCAATTTTTACACAGGAGATGACCCGCCTATTCCGTCAGGCTGACCCAGACATGCCTGAGGAGAAGAAAGTTTGTTTCCTCATGCGAGGGGTCAAACAGGAACTCTTTGCGGGACTAATGAGGAATCCACAGAACACCGTCCAAGAATTTGTATCCGAGGCGACCACTATCGAAAAACCCTCGACATGCGCATCAGACAGTATAATCGTCGCCTGACTCCAGAATACGCTGCCGTTCAAGCCAGTGACTCCGAAGACCTGCGTGAAACGATCCGAGCGATCGTATGGGAAGAGCTGCGCAAGCTGTTGCCTTCGGCGCAGCCTCATGTGGATTCAATCGCAGACACTGTGCGAGAAGTTCGGCAATCGCTTCGAATTCCCAAATACCTCTGCCCGAGCCAGAAACTATGAGCGACGCAACTGCAGTGCGCCACAATGCTCCTCCTCGTTCACGCCAAAACACCGCCTCGTCGGACTTCCGTCGCCAGACGCCACCACCGCCACCACCACCACCGACGTTCTACCGTTCGCCAGCGGGCCAGCGCAGTGCGCCAACGAAAACGGGCGTTTGGCGTTCACCGGACAATCGCCCGCTCTGCTACCACTGCGGCGAGGCCTGGCACACATACCGCCGTTGAAAGTACCGACAGATGGGACTGCGTGGCTTCGCCGTCAGGGCACCGCGTCCCCAGCCAGGAGAACGGCCACGTGACATCGCCGACTACCTGACAGGAACTCAATGGACACCACGAAGTCCTTCCCGTTCGCCGTCGCCCAGCCGCCACATGTAACCGCACCCCCGGCAGTACTCTGGCCCAACGAGGGGCAGGTCTCCTAGCCCGTATCCGGAAAACTAAGGGCAGCAACCGATGGAGGTGCGCTTGCTGTGCGACGAACTACCGAAGATCCTCCGACGACGACAGCGTTGCGACAGAGCTTTCCGAACACAACGCCAACCAGGCAAAGCCCTGAAGGCGAAAGCTCGCTTACCGAAGGTGGCCTGACGACGCAACATAGAAGCAGCGGAACAAGGCGACGCAGCTGTGACCCGACACCACGCCTTAACTGTAATGCGAGACGGCTAACTAGCAACTTCGACGTTCTTTTCGACGGCCACAGTGCGACCGCTCTCGTCGATACTGCAGCCGACTATTTCGTCATCAATAAGTAGTTTGCCGCAAATGACCCACTGATGACGGAATAGAAGAAAGTTAGGACAGCTTGGGAAGGCCCTGAAATCCGCACAGCCGGAGGTAATCTCGTAACGCCTGCAGGAATCTGTACAGCGAGAGTCACCATTAACCACCGTATTCATCCTGCAGACTTCATAGTTCTACAGCGTTGCTCAAGCGATGTCATCCTTGGCATGGACTTTTTAAGCCTTCAAGGTACTGTCATCCACCTAAGAACACAGTCGATAACGTTATCCACGGAAGAAGCACTACCGCCGCGCACGCCGTCAAGAAACCATGCCTTGAATGTACTGGAAGAACAAGTCACCATTCCGCCTCGCTCTAGCGTCATTATTTCAGTCGGCGCTCCTGAATCACCTGACTTGGAAGGCTTCGTTGAGAGCAGTCAGCATCTGTTGGTCACCCGAAATATTTGTGTCGCAAGAGGAATTGCAGAGCTGCGGGGAGGCAAAGCAACGGTTATGCTCACGAATTTCAGCAATAAGTACAAACATGTGAACAAAAGAACAACGGTCGCATACATCGAAGAAATTGTCGAAGCCACCAGTGCTTTCGTTTTCGCCGATTCTGCGGAACCTGCTCAGAGAAACGAAGCCCCTCCCATAGCTTTCGATGTCAATCCCAGACTCCCGAACCATAAGGAAGAACCGCTCAAGGCCCTGCTCCTGCAATACGAAGACTGGTTTTCGTCATCATCAAAAATTTGGCAGACTCCAATTACGAAACATCGCATCATAACCGAAGAAAATGCCAGACCACTCCGTCAGAGTTTCTATAGAGTTTCGACGCGAGAACGTGAGGCCACGAAGAGACAAGTTGATGAAATGCTGCGAGATGACATTATCCAGCCGTCCAAGAGTCCGTGGGCATCCCCCGTGGTGTTAGTGAAGAAAAAGGATGGGACCCTACGTTTCTGCGTCGATTATCACCGCCTGAACAAAATCCGAAGAAAAAACGTGTATCCTCTCCCACGAATAGACGACGCATCTGATCGGCTTCATAACGCCAAGTACTTTTCGTCAATGAACCTCAAGACTGGCTATTGGCCAATCAAAGTCGACGAAAGAGACCGAGAGAAGACCACGTTTATGACACCAGACGACCTCTTCGAGTTTAAGGTGATGCCCTTCGGCCTTTGCTCAGCGCCTGCAACTTTTCAACGCGTTATGGATAGAATACTGGCAGGATTGAAGTGGCAGACTTGCCTTGTGTACTTGTATGACGTCGTCGTGTTTTCCTCGAGTTTCGACGAGCATCTTCGGCGCCTTGAAGCTGTACTTCAAGCCATCAAGACGTCCGGACTCACAGTGAAGCCAGAAAAGTGCAGATTTGCACACGAGGAGCTCTTGTTTCTGGGGCACGTTATTAGCGAGTCTGGAGTTCGTCCCGATCCACGGAAAACAGCCGCCATCGCCGACTTCCCGCTGCCCACTGACAAGAAGGCGGTGCGCCGATTTCTGCGCCTGTGCGCCTATTATAGGCGGTTCGTGAAAAACTTCTCCCGCATCGCCTATCCTCTCACTACCCTTACCAAGGCCGGCGTAGAGTTCAAGTGGGAAACGCCGCAGAAACACGCTTTCCAGGAGCTAAAACATCGCCTCCAGACGCCTCTGTTAATTGGCCATTTCGACAAATTCGCTGAGACAGAAATATACACTGACGCAAGCAGCGTAGGTCTTGGCGCCGTTCTTGTCCAGAGGGCTGACGCACTTCAGAGGGTTATTAGTTACGCCAGCCGATCGCTATCCTAAGCAGAAGCCAACTATTCTACCACAGAAAAGGAGTGCCTCGCCATCATCTGGGCTACGTCTAAATTTCGCCCCTACCTCTATGGCGGGCCCTTCAAAGTTGTGAGCGACCATCACGCCTTGTGTTGGCTAGCCACCTTGAAAGACCTTTCAGGTCACCTCTCACAATGGAGCCTGAGACTTCAAGAATATGACATTACTCTCATTTACTAGTCCGGCAAGAAACACTCCGACGCCGACTGTCTCTCTCGTGCGCCTGTCGACCAACCACCACCCGACGACCCGGATGACCACTACTTCTCAGGAACGATAACTACCGACGACTTCGCTGAACGACAGCAGGCCGACCCGAAACTTAAGGCCCTAATAGAATACCTCGAAGGCAGGACCACCGAAGTCCCAAAGGTATTCAAGCGCGTACTTGCATCGTTCTTCCTGCCGAACGGCCTTCTACAAAAGAAAAACGTTTCACCGCTTCGAGCTAAGTACCTCCTTGTGGTGCTTTCAGCTCTGCGACAACAACTCCTGCAGGCCCTGCACGACGATCGGACAGCAGGGCACCTCGGTGTTTCTCGCATGCTCGCGAGGTTACAAGAAAGGTACTACTGGCCACGTCTTACCACCGACGTCACTCGTTATGTGAGGACATGCCGGGACTTTCAGTGACGCAAGGCACCACCGACAAGGCCAGCGGGACTTCTGCAGCCAATTGAACCACCTTGCCGACCTTTTGAGCAGATTGGTATGAACCTACTGGGGCCATTCCCGACGTCGGCTTTCGGAAACAAGTGGATCGTGGTAGCTACCGACCACCTCACCCGCTATGCCGAGACGAAAGCCCTTCCCAAAGGCAGCGCATCCGAGGTAGCTAAGTCCTTCGTAGAAAATATAGTCTTACGTCACCGCACCCCGGAGGTTCTTATCACCAACAGAGGAATGGCATTTACTGTGACTTAACTCAAGCGATCTTGGCGTTCAGCCAGACAAACCACCGCTGGACGACAACGTACCACCCACAGACCAACGGCCTCACCGAGCGGCTTAACAAGACGATCGCCGACATGCTGGCAATGTACGTCGACGTCGAACACAAGACGTGGGACGCCATTCTTCCGTACGTGACCTTCGCATACATCACGACGGTGCAGGAGACAACGGAGATATCTTCATACAAGTTGGTCTACGGAAGAAGCCTGGTAACGACGCTCGATGCCATGTTCCCCAACGTCAATGACGAAAAAAACCTCGATGTGAGTGAGTACCTTCAACGCGCCGAAGACGACCGACAACTCGCGCGTCTCCGTATCGAGAATCAACAGACGACCGACCGCCGCCGTTACAATTTTCGGCGACGCTTCGTGGAATACCAGCCCGGTGAACGTGTTTGGGTGTGGACGCCGATACGCCGACGTGGACTAAGTAAAAAGCTTCTGCGACGCTACTTCGGACCGTACAGGGTGGTTTGACGTCTCGGCCCACTTGATTACGAGGTTGTCTCCGACGGCATCACGAACTCTCAACGACGCCGATCACGACCTGAAGTCGTTCATGTCGCGCACCTGAAGGCGTTTCATGCACGTTAACAAACGGAGACAGTGTTTCTGTATTATTATTTTATCGTATTTATACATTGTACTTTCTTGCATTATTGTTGTACCTTCATCTTTATTTACAGCATCGGCACGATGCCTTTTCCAGAGGGAGGCAATGCCGCGTTCCAGTTCTCAAGTTTTGTTATCGCCCCAAAACACTACACAATTCTCAGCGCCAACCGCGCCTGCAGTTTTTGAGAAGCTTCCGGACTGTAGTAAATCATTTTGATAAGATCAAGCCCACTCTGCGAACTGTACAGATTGTTCTGGAACCTACGTCACCGCCAGCGATAACGCTAGAACATTCAACAGCAAGACTATAAATGCCGACGTTCTTCGCCGCTTGTGAGTAGTTGATTGACGACGCTCCGTTCACTGCTATCTGTGCAAGACTGCTACTGTAATCGGACTTTCCGTTTGCCGGGCACACGTTCGCCCAAATAAACTGTTAAATCCCAAAACAAAGTATCCTGTCTTCGGCCAAGTCACGATCCCGTGACAATATTTTAGGTTGATGATGCTACGCAGATGAATGGGCTGTTACTTTCGGGTGCTTTTATCTCCAGGAAGTGGGGGCAGAAACGCACACGATCTTTTTATTCAGACTGAACACCACTTAAAAAAAGGTTCACATGAGATCTCTGTGTAAATTTTCAGTAGACGTTGTATTCAGAAATGCCTTCAGGATTTGGTCAATCACACCTAAACAAATTGGAGGATCCTTAGGTTCCCCGTTAAGAGTTGAACGCCATAGCGAAATCCGGCTCCTAGTGCGCGCTTCAACCGCTAAGTGCATACTTATTATTATGTTCTGCTACACACGCGCGCGCGTGCAAGCCAACGCACACAAAGGCGTGCGTGCGCAAATGCCAGCGTTTGATGGCACACAGACCCACACACACGTGCGCGCGCGAATACGGGTTTTTGATTTTAAGCAAGAGCCACATTGCCTCCAATATACACATCATGCACTCGCCATCTTGGAGGCGAAGCCATCAAGAGTTTCACAGTGTCTCACAGATGGTAGCTGTTTGCTGTTTGCTTGATAAACGCCTCTGGAAAAGCATGATATGTTTTGCGCTTATGGACAAAGTTGTCCAGTTTTAGAGCTGTTTGAAACTTCCTGTGTGTATTTAGCGGCGATGGCTGCACTATAGCAGCACTATCTCGGTCTTTTTTGACGTAGTCTGATATCCTCTCAAATGCAACTACAGATCGTCGAATGGGCTCGTTTTCGTCGTGAGACCGGTTGAACAGAATGCGTTGAAGAGACATCTTTCACAGCATGGCATTTATGTAGTTTTTTTCTCTAAGCAGCTGCAAGTAACATCGTGCCTTTGTGGTAGAAAACCAAAAATGATATGTTTTCTAAATAAAGATTAAACAGTGCTTCATGAGTCATTCTGGATACCACGAATATCTCTGGTTAACCTTGCCATGTGCGAAAATTTCTGCACGACGTACTGGTCACTGGAAAAAGACACCAAATTAGGCTACCTTATTTGGGACACCAGATGTACGGCGATACTCAAATCTGCATTGTTTGGCAAAAAAACTAATATGGTGGGCTGTCAAAGTTAGTTATTACGTGAATAGAGAAACCGTCATGTTTCAGAGAAGTGCTACGCAAGTGTCTCAGGCTTGAAATTTTTGGTGCGGTAAATTCATGGCCTTCAGTTGTCAAGACTCACCCCCGTATTCACAAACGCTCCTCGATTCGACTTTCACTCCTCACTTGACAGAGTTGAGCACTGCGCCACCACTCGGCTGGACATAACGCTGCGCTACTCAAGAATCGCAGCAGATTATCGCTGATATGCAGTGACTTCCCGTGCCAAGGGGCGGCACTCCCATGTGCTTTCTCAAGTGAAGGTAAAGCGTTCAGTAAAGAGACGTTCTAGAATGCGGAAGTCAGTTTTCAAGGTATCAATGCTTAGGCAAACTTACGATCTCCACCTCATCAAATTCCTAAAAACCATTTAAACGTCCTCTTTTCCAACCTGACAAGTGTCTCAGTGCGACAGTCGACAGCGTCCAGTGTACCGCATGAAGTATATCAGTGTGCTGTGCGGCCCTTAACGTTAACATGGACATACATCATTGATGATGCTGGCTTGCTTGAGTAAACGCCAGCTGAAAACGACAAAACTTCAATCCACATTCTCGCTATATCGACGCCGTGAAATATCTGAACAAGAATGTGTACGGCTTACTCCAGCTGCAATTTCTGTATTCACTCAATGGAACACTGAGTACGGCCAAAACCTGCAACATACTGAAATCCATGATAGACTCCACGAAGACAAAAAATAAAAACAGCAGAGCCGTTGAAAGATTGCTGCACTTATACCCTGGTACAAAAGGGGACCTCATTCAAGCCATGCATAAAAATGCTTTGCGGAAAACGGAGCGGCGCCTTCATATCAAGGAAGGTATAAAGGATCACCGCAACCTGATTTATACAAGCCTTTTAAGGACGCTAAGATAAAAGCAGCCATATTTAGTAACAAGAACACAGCCGCGGTCGCAGATAAATCACCAATGGTATGATCAGGAACCTAAATGAAGAAGACATTGAAGCTCTCACTAAATACATAAACAAACATTGGCTGGCTGTAACTGACCCACCAGAATGGAAACATGCGATTGTGGTAATAGTGCCTAAACCAGGAAAAAAAGTTGCCATTGAGAACATGAGACCTATCTCGCTCACGTCCTGCTTAGAAATATATTTGAAATACTAGTGAACACCAGGCTCCTCAACCATCTCGAGAACAACAGCGTCATGCCCGAAACTATGTTTGGCTTTCGCCCACATCTTTCTACGCAAGATTTTCTACTACTTTAAAAGAACAAGTAATAATGGACATCTGTAAAGTTGCGGAAAACGACAATATGGCAGTTGACATGAAGGGAGCCTTTGATAACATTAGTCACAAAGCAATACTAGAAGGTCTGGAGGAAGCTAACTGTGGAGAACGAATGTTCGACTACGTCAAAAGTTTTCTTAGTCACAAGACTGCAACAATCAAGCCGGGAGATTACGAATCCGACATCCTTAAACCTCCAAACAAAGGAACACCCCAAGGAGCGGTCATTTCACCGACACTTTTCAATGTTGCCATGATAGGCCTTGCAGGACAACTCAAAGATATTGCCGGTCTACAACATGTGATATATGTAGACAATATTACGGTATGGACAACCACAGGCAGCCTAGCAGAGAAAGAAGCTAGGTTACAACAGGCAGCTAGAACCATAGAAGAGTACGCAAAGATACGGGGTCTTCAGTGCTCAGCCGAAAAGTCAGAGCTCATTCGCTTCATGAAGAGAAAAGCATGGAGGATCGACCCGAGTCTAAAGCTGGAAGTCAAGCTCGACGGAAATGTCATTCCGAAGAAAGATATGATACGAATACTAGGAATGTGGCTTCAAGCTAATCAGAAATGTTTGCAAACACTAAATCAACTCAAAACATCAGTACAGCAGATCTCACGCATGATTTCGCGAATAACAAACAATCGCAAAGGCAAGAGAGAACAAGATACCCTAAAGTTGGTCAAAAGCCTCGTCATCAGTCGCATTACATACTCGCTTCCGTATCAAATTATGAACAGAGAAGAGAAAGAAAAAGCAAACCAAATAATCAGAATGGCCTACAAGACAGCCCTGAGATTAACGCGGAATACTTCAAACGACAAGCTACTGGCGCGTGGCCTTCATAACACAATTGAAGAATTATCCGAGGCCCAGTTACTAGTGCAAGAAAATCGCCTTCTCCAGACCCCAACGGGCAGAGCAGTCCTAACAAAACTAGGGCGCAATACTTTATTACAAACACACCAAGAAACTGAAGAAGTACCAAGCGAACTTAGAGAATGTTACACCGTATTGCCAATAACAAGCAACACGGATCCTACTCTGCATGCTGGAAAAAGAAAGTCAAGGGCAGACTACATTGACAAAATGACAAGATTTTTGAACACGGCCAAATTCACTGACGCCGTGTGTGTAGGCACCGACCGTAGAGGGAAAATTACAGCCTGCGCTTCAATAGATCAGGCGTCGACAACACGAGCAGAAGAAGTTGCGATAGCACTTGCAATAAAAGAGAGTTGGACGCGAAACGCTCCATTACCAATCATTATTGATTCGCAGAAAGCTTGCAGAAACTATCTAAAGGGCAAAATTGGAGCAGAGGCGCTCCGTATATTGGTTAGGGCAGGATAGGACCCCACAGTAAAATACGTACAGGCTGTGACTTGGGCACCGGGGCACGAAGGAACCTGCGCGCGGACGAGGCGGCTCGAGTATTCACAAATCACCGAGCCACTCAAGACAATGCAAGTAATGACCTTACACATCTGGACCCTTGTTTCGCAGCGATTTTAAAGTACTACAGAGAAAATGGACAGCTCTATCCACGTCCTTATACCAAGCTCAGCGCTGTGGAGGCAACAGCGCTAGAAGAATACGGACTAAAACTTACATAAACCTGCACACTCTTCACCTGATTTACCCCACGGCGTACAAAAATATATGCCCGTGGTGTGGAGCCACCCAACACTTTTTCACATCACGTGGGAGCGTGCAGAGCACGAGGAACACGACACCACTGGCACGTGGGATGAATGGGAGGCACTGCTGTCTGGCCCAGTCCTAGTGAATCAGCTGCGACTGATCCACAGAGCTTAACGTATGGCTCGCGCCAGTGGGGCCCTGGAATAGGGGCACCACCCTGCCGGACATACTTCGTTCTCCACCCCGTATATTCCTCGAGGCACTGGAGTTCAAGCCTGTCTGGATTATGTATATAATAACGTTTTCTACTACTACTACTGCTACGCTAGAACGGCGGTTGCTCGACGCTGAAGAGCTACATTCTGTAGCACTGGCATTACATAATTAGCGAACACAACCGGTTAAAATGACATATATACCAGCTCCGTCACACAAATAGAGTAAAGTTACACTCGCGACGTTTCGCAAAATTGCCAACACTACTTTAATGGTATCGTGCTACGTCACTCGCATCTACCCAGTGCCTTACGCCTGAAAACGCCCGATCAGCAATGTACTGGACAACAGGCGTACTTGCTCATCCAGCAACCGCGTACTTAGATCAAAGTCACTAGCGAAGCCGTAGAGCCTGTGGATGTCGACATCCCTACCGAGGGATCAGAGGCCAGCCACCACGGGGACCTGGACGACAACTGATGGCTCTACACCAGAGCCCGAGATGTTATTCTGTGTAAAATGTTGCCCTAATGCCACTTCCTCTCACATAGTCGACCCTAAGCTTGGGCACTCAGATTAATATCATGAAATAACGTTTATTTCCTGCTCCGGCAAAATAGCAGTCTAACTAGTAGGCACGACAATTACAGTGTGCTGATTTTATAATAAACACAGTGGAACTACATGTGGACGAAGAATGTAAAAACGTCAGTAAAAGCACTGACTCACCACTGAGACTTATTAAAAAGAACACTGTTTTATACAAAATGTGACGAGCACAACTATGTCGTAAATGATAGGAAGAGTGCCAACAGGAGTGTATGCCGCAAGATGTCTCAGCCATGTACTCAAAAATACCTAATCACCAAATGGCGCCTGAAAAAAAAACATCAGCTCGCTCTGAGACAATAAAACTGATGGGGCTAATGCAAAAATTTTTTTATACAAATGTGAACAGCTACGATGATTTCTCTCAGGAGTTGGTTTTTATAAGGGTGAACGACAGTGCAATATTCAAAATGGTGTTCCCAACCACATTCACGGCAGCGCTTTCCGATGTGGGACACCTTATCTACCCTGCTGGCTTTTTCATTCTCCTTTAGGCAAATATTGATACAGCACCCCGTTTTCTTTATATACGTTCTTCATATGACAGTGACGTATTCTACAAGACAACCATTTTATAGAAAACATTTGCGGCCTCGTACTTGACGCTGTATATGCTAGAAGCATCCTACCTTCTCTATAATTTGCGTCAAATTGCATACAAATTTTCAAAAAGTTTCGCCAGTGGCATAAGGCCAGCAGCGTCTCATGGTCGACATGGGCGGACATGAGTTCTATAGAGACAGTTGTATCTGAGCATCCATTCGTACCCGTACGCTGCTGCATTTGACAGGGCTGCCTAGAAATTCAGCCACGCGAACTTCAATCTGCAGCAATTTTAACGTACGTAGATCGCACGGAACGGTAGACCCGGCTGCCGGCCCTCGTCAAAGCAGGGTAGTCTGGCAGTACTCCTTATTGCATGAACTGTGGCAAGCCAACATATTTTGGAGGGTACAGGCCAGTTTCTGCCGTACACTTCCTGCAGAGAAAGCGCATCATACTCAATCTGTCAGATCAGAACTGCAAAGTTACATAAGCCTGCTGCCACCGCAATGAGTGTGCATTGCAGTAAAACACACTCAAGCAGTGGTGGTGGTGGCAGCAGCAATATCCTGCTGTTGGCAGACATTGACTAGAAAGGTCAACTACAGAGGAGAAGCGCTCCACTAGACTGCAGGCCAATGCAATGCAACTGCTGGCTGCCGGGTGCATGGGAAAAGAAGGTCAGAAAGTCGCAGAAGTCGAAGGTTCTTCTTTTCATTGATGGCACACGGTGTATTCTACTTTCAGTGGCTTGGCGCAGCCCAGCTTCATGACGCTACAAGTCATACATATCCGTGAAACTCTTTTACACTCCCATACCGATTTTAATCTACACAAAGTTAAGAAGGCGATCACAATAGAAAGCAGAGGGGTCAGCTTGACAGACAGACAGACAGACAGACAGACAGACAGACAGACAGACAGACAGACAGACAGACAGACAGACAGACAGACAGACAGACAGACAGACAGATAGATAGATAGATAGATAGATAGATAGATAGATAGATAGATAGATAGATACATAGATAGATAGATAGATAGATAGATAGATAGATAGATAGATAGATAGATAGATAGATAGATAGATAGATAGATAGATAGATAGATAAAAGTACCAGCAGTTTTCTAAGAAGCACTGCACATTTACTATTGAGCTGGAGTGATTACTCACCTCCACCTGTGTTGTTTTGCTTTTTTGAAATTATCGCACAGTGCTCTGACGTGTAGTTAAGTGCATTGGTAAATTTCATAGATCCACCTATTGAAGAAACGCAAACACACATTGAATACACACACACCTCTTAGCCTGTTGCACACGCGGGTTCAAACGAAGGCTGTAATGCACGCTTTGGCTTCAAGAGTAAAAGAGTAAGAGATGGGTGGCCCTGACGTCATTCTTTTTCGTCATGGTGTTTAGTGAGTGCAATAAATCGTATCGCAAATAGCAAATTTGCTAGCATATGAAAAGTAGAGTTTATAATACGCCACGGATGCAGTGGTGAAAATTCACATCAGCTACCTCAATTTGGCAGTGTCAAGCTCTAGTGCAAAAAACGACATCCCCAGAGTGATGCCATTGCGTTTTTCTTGGCTCTGGTACACGTTGGAGACACTAGTACGTTCTGGTATTTATGGTACTTTGCTGAGCGCACTGGGAAGCAGATGTATCGCATTGGTAAGGGCGCTGACGTAACCGCTGGGAGGCTGGTGCACTTTGGGAAGCGCTAGAATTTTCACTGGAAATCGCTGGTGCATACTGGAGCACCAACTGTTTGTACCAGCGCAGCGTGCATATTTATGTCACGTTTGCCGTGGTAATTTTTTGTGTCATTGAATATAAAACGCTCTATTTATTGGCTGGAGAGATGCTACCCTAACAGATACGAAACCTACCTGAATTCTGCGGCGCACGTACGTATTGGATCAATTATAATGCACCTTTTTAGCGTGCCCCAGCGCATACCGGCCATAATCGCATCAGCCGTGTATTGCTGTAACGACTTCGTGTTGCAGTGTTTATAATCCTGAAGCTGGACGCCAATTCTAACAGAAAGAGAAAATGGTTTTTGTCGTCATGTGGACGAAACGTAATTGATCTCTCTCGATCGCTTCGCAAGGTTTTCCAGTGAAGGTGAGGAAAACGCTGTCATTTGATTCCGCCACACTGCGTGAATGAATGTATGGCCATGCTTATCCTTTTGCTTATTTCAGGTATCACAGAGAAACGTTCCGAAGCTCAAATGCAGAAACTTCAACTGTCCCAACTCACCACGTCGAAAGCGGTCTTACCCAGTGCCTGACCCAGCCAGCATTCGGCCTTTCTTGCCGGCCGCGTCGGTGTGTATATGACCGACGTTTCTTGCTTCGTGTACACACAAATTTAAAGTGTGAGAGTAACTGTAAAATATAGTTTAGACATCCGTGAACATAAATCGACTTCTACCTTGTGTCGATGTTCACACAAAGAGCACTGATGATCGATGCGTCACGCCTTCAGGTACGCAGGCTGTCACCGAAAGCTGCCGGCCGCACTTAGCCGGTACTTCTCTGACTGATATGTAACAACACACAATTTTCAGGTGGTAATTTGGTACGCCTTCGTGAACTGACTCGCTGGTTACATTTTCACCGGATTGCATTATTATTTCTTTGGGCGTTTTTTTTTTAATTGTCGGTACTGATATAACTGCAAATCTGTACCCTGGCACGCCCACTGTGTGCTGCAAGTGGAGGCCAAAAAGGCAGCTGTCGCTTGGTATCGTCATTCCTGAAATGCATGTCTGGCAATTATTGACTGTATAATTAGTTCATGTACAGTTTAGGTAACAGTTAGAAATGCTGCGAAGCTCACTTGCAGAGTCTTCAAGCATCGCCACTCAGCTGCGACGAGAGCGGCCTTACCGAGTGCCCCGTCCCAGCGAGATACATCGTGCCGGCCGCGTCGGTGTACATGCTACCGGCGCTTTTCACTTTAAGTACGCACAATTCAAAAGCGCAAGAATGACTGTAAGGTTCAGTTTAGAAAACCCTGAGCCTAAATCATCCCCACAAGGAGTGACGACGATCGATGTGTCATGCTGTCAGCAAAACGGGCTGTCACTGAAAGCGTCTTTCAGGGCGCAGTAGGTGGTAGTTTTCGTACTCGTATGTGAAAACATGCAGCTTTGAGTTAGTAATTTGGTACACTTTAGTGAACTAACACACTGGCATGCTTTTCCAGTGGATTTCATTAGCAATTTCTTCGGTGGTTTTTTAGTTGCAGGTATTAATATAACTGCGAATCTGTACACTGGCACGCCGGATGTATACTGCTATATCGTCAATTGCGCCGAAAAAAATACTGAATGTTCAATCATGTGCGCGCATATATGCCAAACAAGTCATTTTAATCATCCGCGCATGTTCACCAGTGACAAGTGTGAGATGTGACTATCAAAGAAAAAAAAATGTCAGCAGGAACAGCCGACAATCTGTGGCTATTCCTGCAGTCAATTAGATTTTTCAGAGTTAAAATGTGGATTCTTCAAAAACCTTCGCGCTCTTGACAATATACACACGTCATTCGGTGCCCCGAAGCCGGTCGTCACTGTCAAATCAACATGCAATTGTTATTTCAAAGTGAATATCGCGTCAATGTTGACTGTGAGACTTTTAAACATGAAGTCAAACGACGTGTTTTCTTTAATAAATACTCATTTCACAACCCAACAAGCATGTTTAGGCGTGGCGTAGTGGACTTATGTGTCCATGTTTGCTAGGGGTATACTGCATGTAACTAGGTTTTTGTCTAAACTATGGTGTATGATGCAAGTCTCGTACTGTTCCAGGGTAATTGTTCAAAATTTACATCGTGTGTTTGCAATATTTGTGTGGGGGTCCAACTACGAAAGGTTCAGTCGCACAAATTTGTTTAGACAGGTGAAGTGTGGAGACCTTGAATGAGAGGACATCTGTTTATTGAACAGTTGGTAAATAGGTTTGTCTTTTTTTGCAGACAAGAGATCCTTTCATACTAACAGTGTGTCATACAAGACTAAGTAGACTGTCACCTGAGTTTGTTGTGAGCACTCATGTTACTACAGGAGCTGTGCAAGAATACATGAAGGATGTTGTGGTCAGTGTGCGGTTTTCGTATGTTCGTTTTTCAACTGACTACCTGTCATCTTTTGGAAAGGAAAAACTGTACAAAGTATTATGTAACACTATGCTCACCATTCCACTGTGCAGAGCGCTATATACATAACGCAAGGGTCAGAATGTACTTAAACGAGTTAAAAAAAATGCCGGCAGCTCCAAGTGAGAAAAACATTCTTTTTAGGGGCGAAGCTCCTTAGGGCGTGGGCTGTGCGTCCCCTGTAGCCTGTATGTAGCCACCTCTAGTTTAGTTCTTGCAGTGTTCACAAGATGGCGGTACCGTCTCCTGTATGTAGCCACCTCTCGTTTAGTTCTTGTAGTGTTTACTTGATGGTGGTACTTGTAGCTGATTATGAAAAGATGCAAGATGTTATAAACTAGAAAGCGGTACTTGTAGTTGCTGAAAGACGCGAGATCTTATAAAATAGGAATGATGTCACATATGGCGTGTGTCATTGGTTGAAGGCAATCGTTCGATTTAGTGCGGCGACGTACGCTAGGGGGAGCGATGTAATAAAACCGAGTGGGCAAAATGTACAGAGGATTCATGGTTTACCAGGTTTACCTCCGGAGCTTCGCCCACTCATCATCATTCACTTCGTGGATATGGCGGAATTTTTTAAATTACACACCGGCACACTTTCTGTGAGAACCGTCCAAGAGGAGCGTGGGTTTTATGTGCCTTGGGGAACTCATTGTCTATTGTGTAAGAAACTGGAAACCATTGACTATGTTTTCTTGCACTGTAGGGAAGGAGTTTAATTTTTGTACGTATTACAAACAACAATTAAAAAGAGTTGCCGTTAAACTCTCATGAGATCGGGTATTTGGCAATAAAGATTGAGAATGGATAACCTTTCTATTTTATTATAATGACTGTTTTGCACAGTATATGGCGCTCTAGAACAGCTAGATTTCACTGTGACCCTGACAGGAGACCAGCAAGAGTGTATCTTAAAGAAAGTATCTCAAGATTTTTCGAGGTAGTAAAAAAAGACGAATGTGTACCATTATGGTTAGAAAGGGTAGAAGCCCTACTGATAATGAAGGAATTCTAAAATGTGATGTATAATATGAATGTTTGATGGTCTTGGGTATTTTTGAGCTGTTTGTATTGTTTATCGTGTATTGAAATATCTTTTTCTTAGAACCCCGTGTGTGAAGCCTAACAAGCCTAACAGGAATTACAGAAAAAAAAGACGTGGCGTAGAGGGTCGAACACTCATTTCAGAATTGAAAAGTGGCTGGTTCAAGTCTTGCTAGGAAAGCTTTATTTTTATTTATTTTTATTTATTTATATATTTATTTATTTATTTATTTATTTATTTATTCATGTTAAATGGGCACCCCGTTTCAACCATTTGAGGCCATTTTGCGCAGCGTATCCAGCGCCTCGCTGTTACTGGGACGCTGCCGCTCCAGCGTCCCAGTACCTAAGCGTCGGGAGGCACTGGAACCAGCGCAATACTGGGCCCGTAATAAGACAAGGCACTGACACTGGTACTCAGCGGCACTGGTATTTGCAATAGGGAGCCCAATAGAATTAACATAAACAAATTAGTGGAAAGGCAATACGGCTGTTAAAGTTTGCTTCCACAAAATTCATCTCTTCTGTGTGTGCGCACAATGTATCCTGTATATATTCAAGCCTTCGAGCTATGAATAAATCAGTTGGAAGTGAGCGCTGTGTGTTTGATGCATGGGTGTGTGCGTGTGTGAGTGATCGTGTCAAGTTTTCGCGCTCTAATTAACCTTTTGAAATGATCTACCAACTAGCCCAACAACAAGTTCTCTTAGAATTCATCTCTTACACATACCCATGCGTAACCTTTTAGTGTCAGAAAATTGGAATATGTATCGTATATTCGCATCTGTAGCTCTAATTTACATGCTATGCTGATGTGTGTTCTTGGGATGCATTCGCAAGAAGCATTGCAGCTCGAATTTCAGTGATGCCGGGTGGCACTATATTTTACTTCTAACATATTACTTGCAAGCGCTGACCTGTAAAAACTACTCACGCGCTACTTTTATTTCCACTTCGAGATGACGCGCAGAAATAGAACAGATATATTACTGAAATTTCATCAGTTTACTTCGTAATTTAGCGTGTTATGATTTTAGAAGCTACACCTTCTTTTATTCAATGGGTTTCGAAGAGTGCGCCACAGACACCCACGATAAGACGAGGCCATTTAGCACTTTTACTACCTACACCTTTACAAGCACAGAATCCCGAGAAAACCCAAAGTAACAACACAATCTTCAACCGCGAAGTCATTGTCCTAATAGAGCAGTTCCTAAGGAAGTCGGGAAAGCGAAGCGTGCCCGCTGGTCTCAACAATGTTCATGGCTGTTGACTATTTCTAAAGAACACTCGTAGAACGACGAACGGAATGGCCTTCCAAGATAGCTGCTCGAGAATGAGACAGCGATGCCACAGTGAGCGAGGTACCGGGCACTAGAAGCCTCGAAGCAGCAGCACATCATAGACTCGTCGCCATCGTCTGTTGGTTGCTGCCAGGTCCCTCGGTGCTCAGCCGGTCTCTAAAGCACGAATGCGAAGCCAGCTGCCCAGGAATGTCGCCCGATATCTTCGCCGCTTCTTTCCTGATTCCTCGGGCCACTCTGCTATTCTCTTTTTTTGCTCGTGCATGCCATAGCCCACTTGAATTGGTCCTTGTTTTTTGTTTTTTCCCAGCTTTCTGATGAGAAAAAAATATATGAGAAGTTAGCGAAGTCCTAGGCATTTAATTGCGCATAAACACTCAGTACCCTATGAAACTTGGAGCCCACAACACGCTTGAAGAAGTCATCGAGGCTTGAAAAACGGCACAGTTTGCCAGGCTTTCGGTCACACCAGCGGCGAGAAAGATTCTGGTTGGCACTAGAGTCAACGCCCTGATGCTCGCAGTGCAAAATACACCACCTAATAATTTTATGCACTCTCTCATGAAAGAGTGTCCTCTTTCATGTAATATGCGCCCAAAGTACAACGTGGTCAGGTGTTTCGCTGACGCTCACGCCCGCTCGTCTGTTTCATGCTTTGTCGATGCCGCCCACTACTTCATTACCACTGATTTTGCAGTAGTATCCATAGATACTAAAGGTAAGATTTTATCCTCAGCATGGGTTCAAATCACTTATTACTGAGCAGAGCACGTGGCCGTTGCACCAGCTCTCCTTGGTCCACAAAGAACTGGTATTTACACAGACTCTAAGTCAACTGCTAGGTCCTTCGCTTATGGTACCATTTGTAAAGATGTTTTAGAACTATTTTCACTAGAAACTCACACGTCACAACTATTATTTGGTTCTCTGTTCACCTCGCCTCAAAAGTCGCGAGCCTTCCTAATGTCAATGAGCTAGCCTACTCCAACGCGCTCGGCTTCTGACACCACGCCGGGACTTGCACAGCTCAGACAGAGATCTCAGCCCCCATCCTTCATTTTAGGGACATTTTGAATCAATCTGGCCGTAGGTCCTTTCCACTATCACACAAAAAAAGTTGCCTAGGCCACATGCCAACTCCATTCGCACGCTTCAGACAGGAACATACCTCGGCCTCGTAACCTAAAGCCATTACTCCGGCATTTCAGAACTTTGTGCTGACTACCACGATTGCAGTGGTTTTGCTCAAATGCTCTGGAGGGGCCCCTCTTTACAAGGAAAATATCAACAATTTTCTGAAGATGCCTCTTATTTTATGCTCACGAGCCCGGTCCTCATACAACAGCTCAAGGTCAACCAGAAGACTCATGCTGTGGCGGTGAGGCTAGGCCTCCCCGCTCCTGCGTGGGAGCGGCCCATGATCTTACCCCTATAAAATGGGGTTGAAATCCTTCATACCCGAATAAGTTTTTCATCAATACATTCATGTCAGGTTTGTGCGACTTTCTTCGTCTTCTTCTCTGCCTCATAATGGCGCACATTTTGAATGCCACAACGCACATCACTAATTTAAGATACACGACACATGTTCTAGTTTTATCTTGCGTCCCCGTTAATTCAGCGTTGTTTCTTTTATTTGTCGTCAGTATGTTTACCGACAACCACAAATTTCACCAATGCTGTTACTTTCATGTGACCGACAGTCTTATATTTTTGATTCGTAAGCCTTTAATAAATTATCTACTCCTGTGACGGTAGAAACTGGCGATTGTTTTGTATACACACGCAGCCATTTCAATTTTATATCCATCATTATGAATCTGGGTCCTAAACTGATTCAAATAATCTGGGTTAGGTGAACTAAATGAAACCGCAAGAACTGTTCTGTCCAAAGCCATGGACACTAGCAGAGATCGCAGAATAACGTACTTCAGAAATCAAATCCAGGGCTCAAGCATCAAAGTTGCCACTGGAAGTTATTAAGAATTTTTATTCCCTCTCATTCATCAGAACGGTGCAGGGCTTTTTTTCTGCAATTCGTTGTTTCTCCTACCGTCTATAGCAGTTCGCTATACACTCATTTTACCTACTATATTTACAGGCTCTATTAAGATAAGCCCCACCTCTTTTGCATTGTTATTATTTGCTTGGTAAAATTATCATAGTTTCCGGTGATTCGTAGCTCACACATTAGCCATGGTATAATAATGCTCTAAATCCTCAATAATGCAAAACTCATTCTTCTTACTTTATTTTACTACGCTTATTTTCGACGTCACACGTCTACAGTTCACTCTTACACGCGACTGCTATAGCAAACAGTATTGCGGATATCAACATGACTTTATTTTTATACACCGTGCTTTTGAAACACGTATTATTATCATACATTTTAAATTAGTTGTAGGACAATGAAAATATTAATCAGCAGATGGTGTACCTCTACAAAATGAAAGACCAGATTCTCAGAGCCTAGGAAAAGTTTGGCTGAGCGTGATTGGGCCGCGAGAGGCTACTTACAGTATGCTTTAAACAATTGTCTGCATTCCTGTAATATGCTGACGTCACAACATGGTACGTGCTTTTCGCCGTGTGGTTGCAGTCTATATACTAACATTTCTACGGTCGATTTGCATCGTGGAACTGTCGGTGACGAACAAATCATCAGGAAAATGTCTTTTGTGAAGCGCTAGCATTCATTTCAGATATTTTGTTATCAGACTTCATCTTAACAAACCAGTTTCATTGTGACTGCATTGGCTCTTTAGGCAAGACGTCAAGCTAGTGTTAATGTGTTTAGATGCGCCTTTCAAAGTTTCATTTAATGGATATCAAAATAAAACGTGTTATCAGCACTTCTGGAGCTTCGCAATTGCTGCGAGCCTACTTTGCATAGCACCGATTTTTATGGCAGTGCAAACTTTACATATAGAAATGATGTCAGTACTTTTCAAGATAGAAGTGCAAACTCTTCCGCCTAAAACAAGTAGTCTAAAGATCGAGTGAGGCACAAAACTGAGAAGGTACATAATCTGAATGCCTCGCATAAAAAACAACGTTGAAAACACTGATAGCTTGCTGCTGTCGAAAGGTGTAAATGCTTGCGCTGGCCTACGATTGCCTTCTGCTTTGTAAACCAGATCATATTTCTTCCTGTGGGAGCAAGAGACACAAAACATTGTGCATTTTATGTTACAGGAAACCTAGTCTCCAACGTTTTCATTTGGCAAACAAGAACCATAAAAACATTTGTGGTGTCCTTTAGCAACAAGGTCAAATCCAATATGTATATCGGTATGCAATTTGTTCTTTATTGTACAGTATGACTGCATGTCCTGATAGCAAAATATTAATTGTGCTTTCTGGCAAACACAGCGATAAAGCGGATCTTGGGCACACGTCCCAAATTTTGCTGGGAAAGAGTGACATTTTCTCATGACACGGTAATCTATGGCATATCTGTCCAAACTTTCATGCATGCTCAGATTTGTAGTGACGTTAGTGACCTGAATTTTTATAAATATACATTGTGTAAATCTTCAGTTTTTCATAATAAACATTTACGAAAGGTAGGAAAATACGTATCCATTGACATCGCTACGCAGTAAGTATCCATATATTGTGAATGCAAGAAAAGGGTGCCACCAGTTCATCACAAATGACTACCTGTATTGTTAGATGTACTAAGATGGCAAAACCGGAGTTTACTCATTTAGCTAGTTTAGGGAGGAATAGCGTTCGGCTTCCAAAACGAGCACTTGACACCTTAGAATTGCGCTCTCAAATGCTGCTCATGCTCGAGAAACACGGGCCTTTCCCCTTAGTTGATCACGGCTGGTTTTTAAAATGACCAAATCGCCAGTTGTATTTTAAACACAACCTCTACTGCCAACCTAAGATTTCTAACACGGTACCTGTTTAACAGCTATTACTGACAGCAACCTTTGGGAATGACGGCATGCTAATCAGTTAACAGGTAACACTATGCCGCACTCGGTATAGTAGAAAACGGACACTAAATAGGGGCTTCATTGTGGATATGAAACTTCAGCGCCTGTAAATGTATCAGCTGATTGGCCAGGGGTGTTTCCAACACAAAAGCTGTTTACGAATTCCTAACATGTTCACTCCATGAATAGTTATAATCATCATATACACGTAAGTTTGGCAGATTGTACTACTAGTCACTGACGCACTGAGAACGAAGAGGTCCACAATAAACACAGCAAAAAGGTGTGTGCCACAAGAATTTCTGCGACTTATCATACAACTATTATTAGTATAAATAGGTATGTGTCATGAATTATTAAGTACATAACGGCGTCATGCTATCTCCTTCGAACCGCACAGCAATCTGCGTGCTTATACCACAGTCACGCCAACGTCACATATGATGCTTTATTTTTATCGAGGACAGCGTACAATTCTCACCTAACTATGGCTCATGTTCAATGGTCAAGTCAATGGGTCACCGAAACGTCAAACGCATTCTCGAAGAATAAGTTACGACCCCAGAAGCAAGCCTTGCGCCTGTGCAAGAACAAGAACGGCAGCATTGTGTGGGTCTGAGCAGCACGCTTGAAAAATGGAATGGCAGAAACTTCTTCGACATCAGTATTACAAAACGCATAAGAGTGAATCTAATACTGCTTCTAGTCATGACCAGCGCCACGATAGAGCCTATTGCGAAGCGCAGAGAGCCGGTGCTTCCACGGGCAAAGCCGTCTTAAGATCTAAACATTTCGTAGCAACACCGTTTCAGCCAAGTTCAGCCCACGTACCTGTCATATTCAAGGCAACATCCTGTCGACAGAATCAGTGCGAGCATTTTTATATAGCCGAGCTGTATAACGTGAAATACATGTCATTGTTCTTGAAAATAATTCATCACTATCCTTACTGGTTTTCTCCATGAAAGCCCTGGGAAGAAAAACTCAGTGACTTGATTAGCAATGGATGTTATCATTCTCATCTTCATCTGGTTCAGTCCCAGCATACGTCGCGAATGGGCAATAATTATAATTGGCGAGAGATTGAACGCAGAGAGAGAAGACGTTTCAGAAAAGGAGATGAATAAAAGTAAGTGGAAGGTGGAGTAGAAGAAACCAATAACACAAAATAACGCAAAACCCCTATGCTGCAGTATTCTAACCTGGATTCTTAAGGTTTGAAGGCAAATGTCGAAGCTAGTTCACTATACCGGCACAGTAGCAGCAACGTTTAAGGGAGCCTTATGACTGTCTTGGTAGATATGAGAAAATGACAAAATGACAAACAGAAAGGCAAAGAACAAAGAAGGAGCATAAAACAGAAAACAGAGAGAAATAGCACCATCAGACAGAATATGACCAGCAGAAATTACAGCGAGACAAAAAAATAGATGAAATGAAACAGGAAAAAGTAGCTTGGAATAGCTCCTTATTTAGGAGATATACCATGCTGGTGGAAAGGTAAATGAGGTTAAGGAGCAGTGATTCCAGGATGAGAATGAGAGAAGGGAGCATTAAAATGCCATCGAATTATGTGCTTCTTCTCACTTAGCACCAATTGTTCATAACTGTCCTGAATTTTTTGCCTGCTGAATAGTTTACGCACGCCACATCAATACACAAACAAAATGTTCACAAAGACTAGTGCAGAACCTTTCGTTAGGCTCTTCAAGTTGCTTGTGCAAAATTTTCATCAGGCCAGGAAACCAAATCACGCATCTCTAAATTGTTTTTTTTTTCCTGAAATGCAATACATAAACGCCTATCTCGGATATTCGTCTTTACCGACAGTTGAAGAACAATCAAATAACTTTTTTAGTTAGCTCGACGAGTACCTAGACGGGCGTGAACGATACTAATGTTTATCTCGTTATAGGTAGTGGTCAGCAAAAATGTATGTTTTTAGTTTTGGCATGGATTCAGTAATCAAATTCAGCATACTTCTTCAAAGTGGCTCAGCAACCAAAACCGAACTACATCCCATCAACCATCAACTTTTATATTATCGGCCGTACGTTATCAACATGAACAAGTAACAGCAGTAACCAGTGTAGTCGCCTTTTCACAACCAGTCCTATTTAAGGGGCGAAGCTTCTAAATGCGTGTGTTTGTACATCCTCGGATGAATGTAGCCGTAGGAAGCCACCAGTGGCAGATACCCGCTCTACAACGGGTATGTGCCAGATGGTATACGAGATGGGAGATGGTGGTACGTGGAGTGTTAACTAGATGGACGCACAGATGGACGCACAGACGGACAGATGGACAGACAGACTGGCAGACGGACGGACGGACAGACAAATAGATGTACTCACGGACGGGCGCATGGACAGATAGAAGGTCGGACGCATGGATGGACGCATGGATGGTCGCGCGGACGGACGGAAAGAAAGAATAAGCAGACGGATGGAAGCATGGACGGGCTGACGCTTCGCCCCACTCATCACCATTCCCTCCTTGGATATGCTGTGATTTTTTAAGTTCAAATGCACTTAATAAGCGACCCTGAATCCGCCGTCCACAGTGCGACTCCTCCTCTCCCATAGCAACGGTGCGAGGAGCGGAGAGGAGCGTCTGTAGCAACGGCGCACAAACCACGTGATTACGCGCGCCGCGCCGGTTGAAGACAGGGCAGCGCGGCGAAGAGCCCGTGATGCTGAGCGCAAGCGGGCCGCGGATCCCGAACTCCGTGCGCGGGAGGCCGATGGGCGACGTAAACAGCGCATCGCCTGCAGTGATGAAGGCCAGCGGCGAGACGCCGAACGAAAGCGGTTGAAACAATCCGAACCCCCTGAAGCCGATCTGGCGGGGGGACGCGCGATGTGTGAGCGAGGGCGGGTCCTAGAGTTTGCTCGTCCAGACGCGCGCTTCAAGCGCGACTTTGTGGATCGCAGCTTCGGTCACAGGTGCGCCGTGTGTGACCGGCTGTGGTTTGACAACAACCAGAGCTGCATTTCCGGCGTGAGCAACGAGACCAACAGGTTCAACACGTTGCGGGTTCTTTGGAACGAGTTTGAAAGACGGTCGGGCGAACACCGATGTGACGACATGGATGCGCAAGACCCGTAGCTTGCTCCCTTCGGTGCGTTCCGGGTGTGTGCCTCGTGCCGAGAGTCCCTGCTGGCTGGGCGGGTTCCGCGGTTTAGCAAGAGCCACGGCTACGCATAGCCGCCTCGTCCCGCGGACCTCCCCTATCTGAACACGGTGGAAGAGCGCCTCATCTCGCCTCGACTCCCCTTCATGAGCATCAGGCGGCTCACGCGGGGCAACGGTCAGTACGGCAATAAGGGAGAGATCGTGAACGTGCCCATCGACGTTCCGAGCGTAATAAAAAATACATAAACATCTTTATAGCGCGAATTTACTCTCAGATATGCACGTAAACTCACCGAGATTTCCCGAGAGGCTCTATTGGTTCCTGGAATCACAATGCGATCACACGGGGGAGTTTTATGTTAACTCACTGGCGAATTCCAAAGGATTTTTACTCTACTCCCCCGCATAGCATCACCCCGTGCATTCGCACTTAACCATGTTCACCCTCAGGGAAATGCTTGGGATTTTTCTTAGCTGATGCAACTAGAACGATTGCCAAGATTTACAAAAAGTTATGTAATAATCATATGGGATGCCGCGTCGATGAAAGGACGCAATCCTGCATGCAACATAAGAACTCTTTATAAGCGTGTTAGCGGCAGCGCGGCGAGCATGCCCACGCTGTGTTCTAACTGTTAGAGAACAACCATTATCTTCCGAACTTGGCAGCCTGCGTTACCGGTGATTATGTCAGCCTTCGGTGGAAATACGATGGCGCTGTCCTTTATCGAACACCCGCTGCAGCATGTGGCCGAGGGACGACACCTGGGCCGGTTTTGTACGCAGTGTGCCGCCACATAGATAGATGCCTGTCAATGAAGTGGTGCTGCCCGGTTCGTTCACAGTGATGTGTGCGGCCTTGAGCCGGGTCCACTATAGGATGGCTGAAAACAGGGGCGCAGTCAGAAGGTGGCACACCAAACACGTGCCCCCCCCCCCCAAAGTTTTGTTTCGCCATGGCATAGAGACAATTCGGCGAGCTTTGTTGCCAATTATCGTTACGCCAGCAATATCATCAATTCACGTCATCCTAACGCTTTCTTTTTTTCTGCTGGTGACTTAACCTTTCCCACCAATTCCTGGTCTTCTGACCCTCCGGTATCGAAATCATTTTCTTCGAAAAGCTTCAGTTTCATTAACCTCTGCTCAGTACTTTCTCTCCACCAGATTGTTTCACAGCCTACTAAGTTAGCGAGAAAGTCTAAAAACACACTGGACCTTCTGTTAACAAACTGTCCGAATATGGTTTCGCATTGATCATACCTAATTTGTCTGAGTGACCATTGAAACCTATCCTTTGAATTAAATTATTTCCATCCTCCAAAGTGCAAAGTAAAAAAGAACCTCCGTAATTTCAAGAGAGCCAACTTTCAGGCTATTAAATGGAAGCTCTCTAGCTCCACGGAAGTTTTCTTTGAAGGTTTTGAAAATCGAAGAACAGAATCTAACTGTAATATGTTTGCGTCAAAAGTCCACAAATTAATTGACCGATACGTTTTCATGTGCACTATTTTCTTCCATTGCAAAGCAACGTGGAACACCGCGCACATAAAACAACTATGTAACAGAAATAAACGATTCATCCGTTCAGCCAAACACTATCTCTCAGAAACGCGATGGGGTGCGTATAAGAAGGTGAACAATGCATACGTTTATGTGCTTGAGACAGCCCGCAATATATTTCTACACATCACCTTGCCTTCTATCCTCAGTAATGCCCCAAACATTTCTGGCGTACCGTGAACCCCGATAGCTAAATGGAGTTATCAGATGCTTCTGGTGAAACGATTCTGCTCACCGACGGTGCTACGGTCTTAAAGGAAGTGTTTTTCGTAACTACGTCATTGTGTGTGACATTTCCCGATTTGCAGTGCTTTAACCTTGTAAATATGGACCTAATTATCATTTACCAGCTTGGTATCGAAACATTATCAAACCTCTGAGAGTTTCTTCAAGCCCAGGAATAGATCTCATCAATGCTAAGTTTTTAAAAAGCACCTAGGTATATACGAGCGTTATTCTGTCCTAAATATTCCCACAATACATTGATGAGTGCACCCTACCACTCGATTAGAAAATAGAAAATATGGCTCTACTTTATAAATCTGGGTGTAAAAACTCTTCCTTCAAATACCGGCACATTTCACTAACCAGTATACCGTGTAAAATTCTTGAACATGACATTTTCACTAACATTGTAGAGTTCCTAGATTCAAACTCATTATTCTGAATTGCTCAACATAGCTTCCGCAAATCATTTGTCTTGTAAAATACAGCTGGCTTTGTTTACCCATAAATTACATACCATGTTTGATCATCATTTCACTGCTGATTGTATCTTACTTGCAAAGACCTTTGAAAAAGTGTGCCATAATTCACCTCTCATGAAATTAAGCCAATAAAACATTGATCGTACGCTAGTTTTTTGGATTGAACATTTTTTGAACGGTCACTCACAATATTTGTCTGTGAACACTTTTAGTTGCCAACTAAGTCCCGTTCATTCTGGTCTACCCCAAGCTTTGGTACTCGGTCCCCTCCTTTTTTTATTTATAATAATTACTTACCCAAATGTATTCCATTTAACATTAATTTTTTTATTTGCTGTTGATTGTGTATTTATTGAGAAATCTCTGACCCGAACGACTTAACAATTCTTCAGAATGACTTTAACTCTGAATCTAACAGGTGTAAAATCTGGCTAATGAAACTAAGCACTACTAAATGTAAGTTCTTACGCGTTTCTCGCACATTTTCTTTCTCCACTACTTATCTGCTTGACAACTCCGCTCTTGAACCCGTAGCATCATATCGCTACCTAAGTGTTCACATAACTAAGTCGGCAAACCTGGTGTGTTCACAATAACAAAATCATTAGTAATGCTAACCGTTCGTTAGGTTATCTCCAACGCAACTATTCTTCTGCCACTGTCCCCTTAAAAATCTTCTTTTACAAAACTTCGGTACGAAGTAAACTAAAATATGTCGCATTCATTTGGGACCCGTCTACTAGATTACTAACCTCTACTTTTGAGCTCGTTCAAAATAATTCTGTCCGCCTTATCTTTGGCAACTACAGTTGAACCGCAAGTATCGCTTCCATGAGAGAATCCTTAGAGCTTCCATCACTCGCCTGTCACCGTAAAGTCTCCCGCATGTCTTTTTCACAAAATGTACTATAGTCACACCCTGCGTGATAACCTCCTTCTCTCTTCATCATACATCTCCCCTTGTTCTGACCATCCTCAAAAGGTGGAGATCTTGCGATGTTCAACTCCCACATGTTATGAGTCATTCATTCCCTAAACCTCACAAGACTGGAACAATCTTCCAGGATCAATCAGGTCTATTGCCCATCATTCTCATTTTTATGACGTTTTAAAGTCAAAAATACTGTTATGCAACCAACCAATTATGTGATTCTTCTCTTGGCAAACTGTCTGATTCTTGTTTGGTTAGTCAAAACAGCTAATGCTACTTGTTTTACTATGTTTATATGCTTTATCACCAACAGTCTGATTCTCGCTTGAATAGTTACAGCTTGTACTGTTAAACTTTAGCTAACATTGTATCTACAGAACAAAGTTTGTATTGTGTTTCTTTTAAATGTACCACTCTCCTCTATATTGCTGCTGTCCCTGATGGTGATTTGAAATGAATAATTGTATAAATGGTCTAGATAAGTGTGGTCTAAATATCCAGAGCGCTCCACTATGACATCAATCATATGGCGATTTTAGAAGGTTAAACCCCACATATCAGTCAATCAATCAATTAAAAATAGCCATTTTAGGAGGGTGCCTATCCTGAAATAAAAGTGGTGCCCCCCACCCTTCCCCAAAAAATTTCTTGCTGCGCACTTGGCTGAAACGACCTGCGGATGGTGTCACCGCAGAGAAAAGCGTGTGTGCACGATAATTGCTCCTTAAACGCAAAAGGTGTAGGTTTGCCGTGGTGGGCTGCAGGTAAAGCACGTAAGGTGGTAATGGTGCGTCGGAACCTGGCGACGAAGTCGGCGGGATTTGACATCATAGTCCTAGGTGGCAGTGCTATGATAAATTCACCTGGGAGACGAAGTGGTTCCGCTTATACGAGCTCTGCCGGGGTAATGTAGATGTCTGGCTTGAAGGTGGTGCGGAGACCGAGGATGACAGCTGGGATGACCTCAAGCCAGGTTGAGGCTGGGTGGCACATAATGGCGGCTCTGAAATGTCGGTGGAAACGTTCGACCATTCCGCTGGCACAGAGATGGTAGCTGGTGCTCCTCAAGCATTCAGGCTAGTGAGGACGTAATCGTAGTGGGATCCGTTCGTGTGTTATGCCTGCCAAGAAGAGCAGGGCCTCAACCTTGGTGAACCATACTTCGGGTGGTTCGACCTAGTGTGGTGACAGCTTGACAGTGACATGGCAGACGTGCAGGTCGGAAACGGTTGCGGTAGCAGCAGCACCTGTGTTGACCGCGACCAGTTCAGCAGAGCTTTGGGGAGTGTGGCCCAAGCCGGGTGCAGCGGAATCATCGGGCGGCTGTAGTTCAGTGGGTACGGGCTGCTGCTTAAGCACCTGTAGCTCAGCCTGCAGTTTCTGGGCCACTTGAGTGATATTTAGTGTTTAACATGCCAAAACACTATATGACAATAAAAGATGCCATAGTGGAGGGCTCCGAAAATTTCGACCACCTGGGGTTCTTCAACGTGCACCCCAATCTGAGTTTCTGGGCAAGTTGTACTTGCTGGCGCCGAGTGGAGAAGGCTTCTGAGTCTGCCATGATGGTGCGGTTAGTTAGGTTTCCGGAATACGAGATGTAGAATGCTGCCTCAATGAAAGGACGCATCCCAACACGAAAGATAATATTAGCATGGTAGTAGCAGAGCGGTGAATATGTCAACGCTGCGCTCGAACGCTTAGAGAACAACGATTATCTTACAAGCTTGGCACCTTGGGTTCATAGCCACTGGCGATGACGTCACCCTTCGGTGACGGTGTAGTGGTGTCGTCCCTCACTAGACGCGCGTCGTAGCATGCGGCCGAGTCACACAGGCTGCGCCAGTTCATGCGCAGTGTGTCACCACAATCAACTGAGTTGGGACAAAGTGATGCTTTATTGCGAAAGGAATCAGGTTAATATAAGGGATATAAATAGTATGAGCGCTAATAATATGAGTATTGTTGAATCAGTGCAGCAGCTTATAATAAAAAACTACGGGTGTAAGTTTGTCATTTGCATGAAAAGTCGTAAACGAATAATCAGGCAAGGACGCAGAAAACACTGGAGGTAAAAGTTTGGTACCCGTCCCCATCAATCTGTCTCGAACAGCCACTGCAACCTGATTATTTACAGTTTTGGGTGAAAATGCAGTTTCTGAAACAAGAACTCATCTAAGTACAGCAAAAAGGCGAATTGGTTAGAAAAAATTCAGAAAAATACGGCTCCCATTTCTTACAAGCACTCTCATTTATGTAAACAATTACAAAGAAATTAGGTTAGAGTACGTTGCAATAACCTTCTCTTGAACAAGCTCGCAGGCGCCAAAGAATAGTTATAAAGCTTGATTCAAATGTTTTTATAGAGAAAAGTTCCATAAACTGGGTGGCCCTCTCTGGGTTGATATTTCGGAATTAGAAACTAGGCAACAGCGTCTTCTATATGTCTAAAATAAATATTTCCTAGTAAAGAGTGACGAATCTCACATAAGAAAAATTCCAAGGTGACGCAGTTCTTATAAATTAACGGGAGCTCACTCACGTGGGTCTTTTCTATCGCCATTTAAAACCCTTATAGTTTCATATTGGTGGCATAATGACATGTGTAGAATATTGTATTCAGGCGTTTGGGCAGGTTCCGGTCTAACTTGCGACAGCAATGCACTACACAGATTTCATTTAATTCCTTTCTGTTTAGTGAAGTCTGTCTATGCAAATAGCAATCATTTCATAATTCCACCACACTTCGGCATTTCGTTTGTTTCTTGTATCACGCCAGTGCTTAGCAACATTTGTATATCCAAATTTCACATAGTCGTTTATGAACGCCTCAAAAAGACATATACGTCTAAAGAGTTGCCAGACATATCGAGGAGTTCATTAAAATATTCAGTGTATTAGAGATGGCACTAAATGAATCAGATGTTTTTTTAGTGTTCTAGATCTTGTTGGATCATTCGTTCCTCACATATGAGGCACGATCTTGTAACTGCACAAAGTTTCCTTTCTTAGGTTCACTCTTTCCCCAAAAACACATTTGATGGAAATTATAGCCGGACAACTAGAAGCAGTTACATTCTCTTAAAGTAACTCAATACAAACTAGTTAATACAGTGGACGTCGGGCATTCTATAGTAGTTCACACAAAAACAGTCTTGCGCTCGTAAAAAATACAAAACTACTTTATTATCCAAGTAGAATGCCTCAGATGTGATGAATATTTTACGACCCTTTTGTAAGCAATAACTCGAATCCTACTGATGAAATAAGCAAAGCTATGATTTGCTATAGATACCATAGGCAAACGTATGAATACTTTCGGCGTGATTATATATTGCAAATACATTTCCACAACCTCGGAAGCAAGCGTAATCAGGCGGGTGTTCAAGTAATTTTTTGTGCCTCGAAAATTGTTCGAGGTAGTCAAGGCAGTGAACGCTGTTTGACCTGCACCCACCCACATGCGCTGCTCGTGTTTAGTGGAATGCGTGGAGACCTTGGTACACACCATTCTGCTGACGTGTGAAAAAAGGGTATCTGCCCGAAGGGCAGACGCCTGAACGAGAGGCTCAAAAAGCACCACACTAATGTGACGAAACAGATGCGAGCACACACTCTACAGTCGGATGGGAGCGCTGGTTTAATCCCACCATTAGAGGGAGTTTGCTGGGCGGAAGGTACTGTAATACGACAGCGCATGGAAAAGTGAAGCTCGCGTAACTAACAAATATGTGTCATCGTGTGTGGTTGCTCCTTAAATCTGTTATACACGAAATGATATGCATTATTCAGGATTACAACACATGCGCGTGTTATTATCTGCAGCGCGTGAGGCAGTGGCGATGTATTTGCGAAAAACTTATTTTTCTTTCCTGTTTCGGATGATAGATTGTGGGATAGGGATGATTTTCTGTCGACATGCAAGCTGATTCATAAATAAGCCCTTAATTTACGCAAGCATCATGTACTAAGCCATCTTTTTTTTAGATTTGTGCTGTTATATTTTTGAGCAGCAAATGAACTTCATTATTCTTTAACCCACAGGCAACTGGCCAACACATAGTGCTCCGCTAGTTATGAAAAACACCCTCGCGTGAACCTATTTAAATTATTTGTATTACGTTCACGTTTTGCTCATCTCTAATGAAATTATGCTAGTGCATACTAGCACTATAGCATCAGTGAAGTAAGAACGACTCACCAATTCCCAGTTGAGAAGCCGATCCACTTCATCTTAGTCATTAACCGAGCACTGTGGTTCCACGTTACTCGATATTCTTTATTGCAATTTATATCAGGATACTCCATCGTAGATGAGCTAAGGTAGATGACCTTGGAGTGCATAAAATGCAGAAAGTAACGTATTGGGTGTAACAACTCATAGAATGATCATAAGCGAACACTAAAGGTTTAATAACATCACTCTATTTTCTCACCTATAGACGGTTTTAAGGTCAAAAGCGTTGTACCCTAGAAAACTTCCGGTCACCTGATTTACCAGCGTCTAACATAGAAACTGAAACCACGTTTTAAAGTTCTTTTTAAATGTAAGAAACTTCACCCTTTAGTTTTTAACATAAAATAACGTGCGTAAAGTTCAAGGAAATCACTTATAATTTTTATATATTTTGAAAGAACATTTCTTTGAATATAGTTTGCAAATAATGGAAAAAACATTGCACAAACTCATCAGGCTATTTTTTAAAGATCTTTGTGCCCACAGATGCTAGTACGCAACTTACGCAAGTGTTTATGTTCGAATACCTAGTTACCCGCATTCAGAAGCAAGTGCTGCGAACGGGGTTTGATACATGAAATAGATTTTAAAGCGTAAGTTATTCTTACATTATATAAACACTATCACACACATCTCTACCCCGCAGTATTTTCTCCATCTGCGAAATATTGCGTGTGAGGCGAAAACTACCTGATATGGACCCATTGCAAAAATGACAGCAACACTAGGTGGCGGCATCCATGGTAAAGGAAGAAACGACAACAAAAAGCGTGCGTCCACTGGGATTCGTTCTTCGATATGAAAGCTGTGTCCCATGCGATTCTACGCTGAAGTTGTTGCTGTTGTCGTATTGATCTGGCGTCAAATTGCTTCGGTAAAACTCAACTAGCTCCCTTCGTTTATAGGCGGAAAGCTAGAAAGATCACTTTTCTACCCGATCGTAGGGAAAACGGGTCGTATAGGAAGCTACTGCCATAACGAAGACGGAATAGACAGGAACGAAGCCCGGCGGACGCACGCTTATTGTTGTCGTTTCTTCCTTTACCATGGAAGCCGCCACCTAGCGTTGCCACCGTTTGTGCAAGTGGTCTATAAATCATGCATCTCTCCTTGTGCCCATACTGCCAGTTTTAGGGGCGAAGCTCCTTATGGTGTGGCTTGGCGTCTCTCGTAGCATGTAACTACCAGTGGCACATACCCGAAATAGCGGTCCTTAAAATGTCTGCTGGATGGGGGCACTTGTATATGATGAATACATGATGAAAAGATGTGAGATGGCTGTGCTTGGAGTTTTCTCAAGACATATGGACGGACGAACGGACTGACACACGCACGAACGGACAGACAGAGGGGCGCACGGACAGATGGACAGACAGAGGGATGGCCGCTAAAAGAGATGGACGGACAGACAGACCAATTAACAAACGGACGGATGCACCAAGGATCACACAGATAGGCGGACGCAAGAACGAATTGACAGACAGACTGACGAATGCTGCGCCCCACCAATCATCATTCACTCCGTGGATATGCTGTGACTTTTTCTTTTTAAAATGCGAATGCATGTCTTAGTCGGGCTATGTCAGATGTCCATCAGCATCCGTCCACTGCCCTCTGCCATATTAACAGCTGTAGGTGCGCCTGTCCCTTGCAACCGGAGCCCCCATCATGTCAAGCTTCGGTGTCGGCAGCTGTCAGCAACAGCTGCGGTGCGCACGCTTATCCTCGCCCCTAGCAACCGGAACCCCCACCTCCTTGAGTTGAACGTGACTTGCCACCACCTAACTGCAGTGCGTGTGAAACGGGTTGATACGTTTGTCCTGCCAGCCTTTGTGTAGTGTTTTTGACCATGCACGCTAGCTACTAGTGCTGGTAACGCATACCATGTTTCTCACGAAAGTAAAACACCTCATGCGGCGAACGGCACTATTGGCTGCACGGTGTACGAAGAAAAAAGAAATCATCACACATCTAACGCTGGTTCTCACGTGCGAAACGCCGTTATGAACGCTACACAATTCATTCATATTCACAATTTTCCTTGGAGAGGTGGTGATTGATTGATTGACTAAAACTTTATTTTTGTCCTGAGAAGACGCAGGGGAGACCCCGCGCCACCTGGCTAATTCCATGTTGGGACCGTCAAGCCAAGCTTGGCGGCCCGTTCATGGGCACTCTGGACGGCCAGGGTGGGGTGTGATCTTAAGTTCGGGGCTGCGTACGAGCGCAGCCCACAAGTCCTCGCTGAGGGCGGGGCCAATGGCTTCACATTCCCACAACACATGATTGAATGTGGCTAACAGTCCACAAGCGGGGCAATGCGCACTTGGATACCGTTCAGGGTAGATGGCATGAAAAACCTCAGGGTTAGGATACGCACTGGCTTGCAATAGGGTGACTGCCTGCGCCCTGCACAAGGCAGGGTGTGGGAAAGGGAATACCCTTCCTGACAGAAAGAAGTGCTTTGTTATTTCATTGAACGAAAGTACGGGGTTCCCAGCGAGCCAGAGGAACGGCGGAGGTGGCGTGGTCAGTGAGTCCTCGCGCGGCCTCGTGTGCGCCCTCGTCCGGGTTAGAGGTAGAGCCCTCAATCGACCCAGGTGAGTGGGAAACTAAGTGAGAGAATGGGGCGTGATACTATCAACACCGACTAAATTTGAAGGCAGAAAGGCTGCCACAGTGACGTCAGAGGGTGGGGGCTCAGTTATGCCGCGAACTCGGCGGAAAGCCTGTGTTTCGTTCACGTCTTAGGAGAACCAACGCTCCCGCTCTCGCAGCTGCTGCGGCTTGATTGGGCCGAATAAAAGTTGTGAAAAAAAAAGTCTTACTGAGCATGCTCAGTTGGGCAACTGGGCCCCCAACCTCTGACGTCACTGCGGCAGCCTTTTGGCCTTGAAATTCAGTCGGCGTTGGATACTATTGACGCTTTGGAGAGAGCGGAGGGCCTGAGGGGCTACCATCCCGGTTTCGTAGGCTTTGATAGCCGCCTTGGAGTCGCTGTATGTGGACTCTTTGCGACTATCTAGTATAGCCAGCGCGATTGCAACCTGTTCGGCTATCACTGGCTTCGATGTGCGTACCGTGGCGGAGCAAGTGAGCCTGGAATTTGAGTCGACGATGGGAACAGCGAATGCCTCTTGTTGGACATATGGCGCAGCATTCACAAAGCTTGAATCAGGGGGGTTGCTACGGACGTGCTCGAGCAAAGCTCTACCCCTGGCCCAACGGCGACCGACGTTGTGCGCAGGGCGCATATTGCGGGGAATAGGTGCGATGCGCAGTTGAGACCCGATGTTTCTGGAATCTGCATGGAATCGTGGCACTGGTCAATAGAGTTGAGGCTGAAATCATCGAGTATCTTGCGGTCCGATTTGGTTCCGGAAAGCCTGAGCAGCTGTGCGCGCTCTTGCGCCTCGATTATTTCTTCGAGTGTATTTTGAACACCGAGCTTGAAAAGGCTTTCAGTGCGAGTGCTTACGGGCAAGCCGAGCATGAGCTTGAAGACCTTTCTTATGAGGGAATCGAGCCTACTTCTCCCAGCACCATGCCAATTATACATGGCCGCCGAGTACAAAAGGTGGCAGAGCACAAACGCATTTATGATGCGGATGAGATTGTATTCCTTGATTCCCTGGTGTCTTTTGGTGATCCTCCAGATGAGGCTGAGAGAACTTTCCGTCTTAGTAGTTATCTGTCTGAGTGCAGCTCCGTTAGCACCATTGGACTCGATATACATTCCCAATATTCGAAGCTAATCCACTCTGGGCGCTGGGGACCCGTCACCAGTGAAAAGCTCTATTTCACTTTGAGACGCAGGTTTCCAGTCACGTTGGCTGCCACCTCGGGGTCTTTTCTTGTAGAGGATAAGTTCAGATTTTGATGGGGAGCACCTGAGACTGGTGGGACGGAGGAAACGTTCGGTCACGTCGATTGCGCGCTGCATGGCTTCCTCAACTTTACCATCTCTATCGCCGGTACACCAGTTGGTTATATCATCTGCCTAGATGGTATGATTGATTCCTTCAATCTTCGCGAGTTCCTTGGAGAGCCCGATTATCACGATGTTAAATAGTGTTGGTGAAATAACTGAGCCCTGAGGCGTGCCGCGTGAACCCAGGTTGATCTCTCGTGAGAAGTACCCTTCGATCTTGAGCTTGGTAGTTCTCTGGCAAAGAAAGGATCTCACGAAGTCGTAGACCATCTTTCCTAGCCTTAGGCTGGCAATAGACTGGAGAATGAATTCGTGAAAAACGTTGTCGAAAGCTTTCTCTAGGTCGAAGCCAAGAATGGCTCTGGTAACTCCCGTGCTCCGGTCAATGCGCTGATGCTTTATCAGCTTCATGGCATTCTGTGTCGAGAGACCAGCTCTGAAACCAATCATATTGTGGGTGTACATATCATTGGTCTCGAGGTGCATCTTGAGTCAGTTCAGAAGGGCGTGCTCTGCGACCTTACCGACACAAGAAGTTAAGGAAATTGGTCTTAGATTGTCTCTTTCTGGTGCTTTACAAGGTTTCGGGATTAAAACTATGTAGGCCGTCTTCCACTGTGTGGGGACCTCTCCACTTTGCCACACCTCATTAATCTTTTCCGTAAAAAATTCGACGGAGTCATCATCGAGATTCTTGAGCATCGTATTCGTTGTGCCATCAGGGCCAGGGGCGGATTTGCCAATTAGGGAAAAAAGAGCCTGTCGTATCTCGGCCACAGTATAGTCCTGGACCAACTCCGCCGCGTCACACCCCACGTAGTTGGGAAACTGTGTGCGTGCTGAGCTATCCGCAACTCGCAGATACTTGTCTATAAGCTTGTTGACAGCCAATTCGTCCGGGGTAGAGTCAGTAGCAAGATGGATGGCTCGGGCGAGGGATCGTCTCTGGCTGGACCTGATGGTGCTCTGATCGAAAAGGTGTTTGAGAAGACCCCAGCTCTTCCAAGATCTGAGCTGACCCTCGATGCTCTCACAGAGCTCATGCCATTGTTGTTTACACAAGGTTTTGCAGTGCTCCTCGAACGCCCTGTTAACCTCGAAAACCTTCTTGCAGAGCCTCCTGTTATGCTTCTGTCCCTTCCACCTCGTGAGTAGGGCTTGCTTGGCTTCTTGTAGGTGGGCCAACCTGCTGTCCATGTTTTCAAGATCGAGGTCAGTGACAACCTCTTTGGTCACTGCCGTGGCGTCATCTCTGATTCCTTTGTACCATCCTTCAAAGTCTGTCCCAGCTGTCGGTACTCTCTCAACTCTGACTTTGAGAAAAACGTCCCAGTCGACCATCTTATTTTTTTTCGTCCTAAAGCGGGCAATTGCGAAGGATACCTCGATGACGTAGTGGTCCCTTCCAAGGTCTAGAGCCGTGTTGATCCACTTGACCCCTCCTATATTCTTCACAAAATGAGGTCTGGGGTGGTATCCCGGCATGTGGAGTTACCTCTCCTAGTGAAGAAATCCTTGTCAGTGATAAGCACCAAGTCGGCTTCTGTTACAGTCTGCCATAGCTCGCGTCCCTTGGAGGTATCATACATTTATCCCCACACGCTGTGTGGGGTGTTGAAATCTCCTGCGACGACAAAGAGGTAACTACTGGTCATGCTCACAGCCCTTTTGAGGGCAGAGTTTGCTCTCGCCCTGCGATAACTGGGACTGCAGTATACGTTGGCAATAAAAAGGCTGTTTCTTCGAAGACCCTTCTTGGGTGAGTTCATTATAATTTCAGTCATTACGTACTCAATGCCATCGGCAACTACACCGAGGTCATGCGATAGGTAATTGTACATTTTGATGATAATTGTGGCAACTCCCCTACCTCCTGAATAGGATGACGCTACTAGGTAACCCTGAGTTTGATTGGGGTGCCAGACGCAACTTCCTGAACAGCGGTGATTAGGGCTTAACATCGAAAGTTTTTAAATATTTCTGTAGAATAGGCTTTTTGTGAGAAGACCCCCCGCAGTTCTATAGCCAGATTCCGAAGTTTTCGTCCACACTTTTCATGTTTAGGCGGAGGGGATGGTTGAGCAGCTGTAGCGGCCCGGAGGATCGCGCCCTCAGTCGCTGGCGCTAGTACATTGCGTTGCGCTGGGACCTGCAAAGGAGTCGGACCGGGGTCTCTCCTCGCATGGACCTCTTTTAACTTGCTTATGCGTTCACTCAGTGCTCCTAATCCCGTCGTGGGGTGCTCCACGGCTTCTTGAATTTTCGACAAGCTTGCCTGCATGTTGACGAAGAAAACCTTGAGTTCTTACAGTAAGTTTACCGCCTCTTCGCCTTTGTGTTCTCAACTGCTCGGCGCTTGGTTCCCCTAGGCCTGTGAAGTGCCTCTAACGTATCTATGGCGACTGGGGTTGGGGCGGGCTGCGCCGAAGTGGGCGAGGACGCGAGCTTTCTAATCTCCACCATCTCCGCAGCTAGCCTGCTCATTTCTTGCTTAAGCTGTGCGTTTTCTTTCTTCGGCTGCTCGTTAGCTCGTCGCGTCTCGAATAGCTCACTCGCGTGGGGAGAACCGCGATTGCATTTGTCACCTCCAGTAGTTTAACGTCTTCCCCGGTCCTTGTCGGCCCAGGAGAGCGTCGGCTTCTTGATGTTAGAGATGGTGGGCGTGCGGGAGCGGGACCTGGTCGGCCCCGACGAAACGTGCCCCCGCCTTGAGGTAGAGTGAGGCTGAGAAGTTGTTCTTCCCGGGCACGTTTTGTCGACCTGGAGTGCGAGCCGGAACATCCCCCAGAGGCCCCGCAGGGGCGCCTGCGCAAGTAGGCGTTTGGTGTGTAGCGACACCACGGACCCGAGCTAACGGGGGAGTCTCGGCTCCCTCCCACGCCTAGCCGTGCGTGGCTTTGCCGTGTCCGGGGAAAAGGGGATCCTGGGGGTTGAGCCAATGCTGGGTGATTGGACCTTTAAGGCCCCCCGGCCGAGGCAACACACCCCTTTGGCCCTGGCTTCACGTAGACGGCACCTCTGGGCTGACCCACCCAGGGGAAATCGGCATTCGCCTTTTCCTATCTTTCTCTCCCTATATCTTCGTCTTTTGTTGTCACTTTACATCTTTCCTGTTTTCTTCTCACTTCATTTTACTTCCAATTTTTCCTGGCGGCAAGGGTTAACCTTGTGTGGCTATCCAAACTAGGGTAAACCATATTGGGTTATAGTAACTGCGTACTGCTGGCGTTGCGCAGGCATGCCCACATGCTCTGCCACGTCCCCTTGTTGGACTCCGTGGTGGGTGGTAGGCGCCGTTACCGAGAAATACACATTTTCCCATGGGATCCTCGACCCCCTCTTCAACTGATCGTGCCTCGAAAAAGGTACGCACCGATGCAACTTCACTACTTTGGTCAAAAAACAGAGAAACTTTCCCAAAATATCATGTCCTCCACTGCGAACAATCATCTACAAAAGCTAGAGCAATCTCACCATTCCTTGTGGCCAAGTGCTTGCGAGAAACCATTGGAACCGGTTATAAGGCCACGAAGATGGCAAGTGGAGATCTGCTTCTCGAATTAAAAAACAAGGAACAGTACAATGAACTGTCGCACCTCGTAGCCTTTGGTAACATCCCCGTCTCTGTGAGTGCACACCGTACAATGAATACAGTGAAGGGCGTGGTATCGGATGAAGATTTAATGACACTGAGTGAAGAAGAGCTTCTTGATGGATGGAAGGACCAAGGTGTAATACATGTCCAGCGCATCATAATCAGACGCAACAACAACGAAATAGCAACAAAGCACTTAATACTCACCTTCAACTCAACCACTTTACCTGAGACAATCGAAACTGGCTATATAAAACTCCATGTCCGACCCTTCATTCCGAACCCGAGACGTTGCTTCAAATGCCAGCGATTTGGTCATGCATCCCAGAGCTGCCGAGGGCAGCTGATCTGTGCTAAGTGTGGCACAACCGGCCACAGTGCTGATCAATGTAGTCATGATGAGGTCCTCTGTGCTAACTGCGAAGGTAGTCACCCCGCATACTCCAGAGCGTGCCCAGCCTGGAAAAAAGAAAAAGAAATAATAACTATAAAAGTAAAGGAAAATATCACATTCAAGGAAGCAAGACAACGGGTCTCACTAACATTGGCACTAAAAACACCTTTTGCCGAAGTGGTGCAACGAGGGGCGGCACCAAAAAGACCCTTGGCCTTTGCCCGGACCTCGCCTAGCGTGCCTAGGCCAATGCCACAAGCCCCTACGGCGGGAGCAGCTAGCGCTGCCCTGCCCACATTCAGCCAGTCCACACCAGCGACCTCGACAAGCTCTAACGGCAGCCAGGGCAATCACGAGGCCAAGGGGGCTTTATCGACCCCAAGCTCGGTGGGGACAAAGACTTCGTCGATCGAGGCGAAGTCTAAGCGACGCACAGATCGCTCTGTAGAGCGGGCGTCCGGTGCCTCGCAAGAAGATATGGACACCAGTTCATGCCATACGGCGCAGGGAGCGCCGAAGGAGCGGCGAGCTTCTCTCGACCGCTCCAAAAAAGACAAAACGCCGATTACAGGGCCTGACAAAGGCCCTGTAAAATGAGCTAATCTCCGTCTTTTCTGCACACAGCTCCTTTTCTCTTTTTTTCCACTATGGACAAAATCATACAGTGGAACGTAAGAGGAATACTTAGAAATTTAGATGACGTCCAAGAACTTCTAAGTAAGTTTAACGCGAAAGTGTTATGTGTGCAAGAAACGCACTTAACTCCTAAGCACAAGGACTTCCTACGGCAATATATTATTTTCCGAAAACACCGGGAGGGTGCTGTCGTACCATCTGGCGGTGTAGCCATTATAGCTGATCGTAGTATAGCATGCCAGCATTTGAAGCTCCAAACAGCCCTTGAGGCAGTGGCCATTCGAGCTGTACTTTTTAACAAACTCATTACCATATGTTCTGTGTACATACCACCGCATCAACAGCTACAGAGACGGGATCTAGAATCATTATTAGATGAACTCCCAGAGCCGTTTCTGGTTCTAGGTGATTTTAATGCACACAATGTCCTGTGGGGCGATGCTCACTGTGATGCGCGATGACGTCTCATTGAGCAGCTCCTTTTCTCTTCTAGTTTATGTCTTTTAATTATAAAGGAGCCTACGTATTTTAGCTTTGCAAACAACACGTACTCCTCCATAGATCTTAGCATTTCATCACCGTCCCTTTTACCTGTTTTTAAGTGGAAAGTTCTTAAAAACCCTTATGGTAGTGACCACTTCCCAATCATCCTGAGTGCGCCGAACAAAGAACAACTACCCCCGCAGGTTCCTCGATGGAAGATTGACTCAGCTGATTGGGAAGGGTATGGAACTCTTACACACATGACATGGACTGAGCTGTCTGCCCTGACCATAGATGACGCTGTCACGTATTTTACAGCTTTTATACTTGATGCCGCATCTAAATGTATTGCCAAAACGAGCGGCATGTCTTCTAAACGGCGAGTCCCATGGTGGAACGACGCATGCAGGAAAGCACGGACCACTCAGAACAAAGCTTGGGCGTTGCTTCGCGATTCGCCTACAGCGGAAAACCTGGAAAATTTCAAGCGGGTCAAATCGCAGGCAAGGAGAACGCGTCGACAAGCTAGACGAGAGAGCTGGACAAACTTTATATCGAGTATCAACTCGTACACAGATGAGGGAAAAGTGTGGAATAAGGTCAAGAAAATTAAGGGCCAACAAACGTATTGCCTTCCACTAGTAAATAGCCTCGGGGAAAGCTTGGAGGATCAAGCCAACTTTCTTGGCACACATTTCGAACACATATCGAGCTCCTCACACTACTCCGAATCCTTTCAGAATTACAAGGCACGAATAGAAAAACAAAAGTTAGAAAGAAAATCCACAAGAAATGAGGCGTACAATCAACCATTCTGCTTAGCAGAACTGCGAACAGCACTCAGCTGCTGTAATACATCTTCCCCAGGTTCTGACAATGTAATGTACGCGATGCTGAAGGAACTACCCTCCGAAACTAAAGAAACCCTCCTCTGTCTTTATAATCGCATATGGTTTTCAGGTGTGATCCCCTCCTCCTGGAAGGAGGCTGTTATAATTCCGATTTCGAAGCAGGGAAAGGATCCCTCTACTGTATCAAGTTATAGACCCATAGCGTTAACAAGCTGCCTCTGCAAACTATTTGAAAAAATGAATAATTGCCGCTTACTCCACTACTTAGAAACAAACAAATTGCTCGACCCATACCAGTGCGGGTTTAGAGAGGGCCGATATACCACCGACCATCTTATACGTATCGAGGCACACATACGTGAGGCTTTTGTTCATAATCAGTTTTTCTTATCTGTGTTCCTCGACATGGAGAAGGCCTACGATACCACGTGGAGGTTTGGAATATTGAGAGACCCCTCACACTTAGGTATACATGGTAATATGTTCAGTGTCATTGAAAGCTATCTGTCTGATCGTACCTTCCGCGTTAGAGTGAGCAATGTTCTGTCCCGAACATTTGTACAGGAAACCGGAGTGCCACAGGGTGGGGTGCTCAGCTGTACGCTCTTTATAATAAAAATGAATTCTCTCCGTCTGTACATTCAACGTAATATTTTTTATTCAACATATGTCGACGATGTGCAGATAGATTTTCAATCGTGTTCTCTTGGGATCTGTGAGCGACAGGTTCAGCTCGCCCTTAACAAGATATCCAAATGGGCGAATGAAAACGGGTTCAAACTGAACCCACAGAAAAGCACCTGTGTCCTTTTTTCTCGAAAAAGAGGCTTGCACCCTGAGCCGGAACTGGTCGTTAAGGGTGAGCGTCTACCCGTAAACACAGAACATAAGTTCCTAGGTATAATTTTAGATGCGAAGTTAACCTTTGTACCGCAGATAAAACATCTTAAAAATAAATGCTTGAAAACAATGAATATCCTGAAGGTGCTGTCACGAACAACGTGGGACAGCGACAGAAAGTGCCTCATGAATCTGTATAGAAGCCTTATACGCTCACGTCTTGAGTATGGGGCAATAGTCTATCACTCTGCCACGCCAAGCGCTCTGAAAATGTTGGACCCTGTTCATCATCAAGGCATCCGCCTGTCCACAGGCGCCTTTAGAACAAGCCCAGTTGAAAGCCTTTATGTAGAATCGGACGAGTGGTCACTCCATCTGCAGAGAACTTATTCTTCCTTCATGTATTTCCTTAAAGTAAATGCGAACAGTGAGCAACCTGCATATTCCACCGTCAACGACCTGTCCAGTTCTCAACTTTTTTACAATCGACCTGCAATGGCACGCCCTTTCTCGCTGCGTGTGAGAGACCTAGCTGAAGAAACAGATGTTCCACTGCTTGAATACCACCTCAGCCCCCCCGCTCTGCGGCTCCCGCCATGGCAGTGGCAGGTTATAGACTGTGACACATCTTTCGTAGCTGTCACAAAGCATGCCTCCCCCATACACATTCGGATGTATTTCTTAGAGCTGCAACATAAATATGACTGTCCAGAATATTATACTGATGCATCCAAGTCCCATACTGGCGTGTCTTATGCGGCGGTCGGCCCATCCTTCTTGGATGCCGGCGTTCTGTCCACCAGCACAAGCGTTTTTACAGCCGAGGCTTACGCGTTATTCGTAGCCATTAAACACACCAAAAAATTGAATACGCCAAGGGTAGTTATATACACAGACTCCCTGAGTGTCGTAAAAGCGTCGAAAAATCTTAAAAAACACAGAAAGCCTATAATTATATCCCTCTATTCGGTACTCTGTGCGGCCTATACTTTCAAGCAACATATCGTCGTGTGCTGGGTGCCAGGACATCGCGAGATCGAAGGAAATGTGTTGGCCGACCAGCTCGCCACGTCAATTAACGGAAGCTCCACCAACTCTTCAGTTGCTGTCCCTATAATGGACCTAAAACCAAACATACGAAAAAAGCTCAGGGCTTACTGGCAGAAGTTATGGGATCAACAAACTCATAACAAGTTACACTTGATTAAACCATACCTCGGTAACTGGCCACCCATGTCGAAAACACGCCGCACAGAGGTCAGTCTCTGTCGGCTTAGAATAGGACACACACACAGCATGCACACACACCTTTTGTCTGGTGGTGACCCACCCAGCTGTCACAGATGTGGCCGTCCACTTACCGTACTTCACATACTCCTTGAATGCTCTGAGCTAGAGGCTTACAGGAAAAAACATTTTACACTAGCGTACAAGAAACACATACCCCTTCACCCAGCTATGTTTATTGGTCGCGAACCTCTTTTTAAGTATAATGCATTGAATGCATTCTTAAAGGAAGTAAATACTTTCCATGTTATTTACTCAAGTGATCGGTAGCACGGCCTCCGAAAGGAGGCTGCTGCTGCAGATGCTGCATCCAAAAGAGCACCTGTCTCTCGGCCCTTGGGACCAAGGGTGCTGGCGAGAAATCGGTGCTAATTATAACGCTCCTATTTTATGATGTCATGACAATAAAGACCCATTCTCACCAGGCATGCTTCACTTCACTTTCATGATTTTAATAAATATATGTCTTACGCATCTTTAGAGCGCAGAACTTTAGGCCCTTTTACAGCCATTTATCATAACCATTGCTCTCATCCCATATCATCTCCTGGCGCTCTTTGGCCATCAATGGCCCTTGCGCCATTAAAAAACATATATCATCATCATCATCATCATCCCCCAGAGGCACCACGGCACCTGGATCTGGAGTGGCCTCCTGACCCTACTGAAACGTTCCGTATGAAATCTTACTTAAAATATATGGACTCCGTAACATTTCCTTATGCTACATACGGAAAATATATGGAGTTTTATGGAAATATACGGAAGTTGTATGGCATTTACGGAAGGCTTCTTATGGAGTCTATGGAAGGATAAGGAAATTGTATGGCGTATACGAAGAGCTTTTTATGGAGTATACGGAAAGATAAGGAAAATGTATGGCATATATGGAAAGCTTTTTATGGAGTATATGGAAGGATAAGGAAGTTTTATGGCGTGGATGGAGTGAGTTTTATGGAAAATATGGAAAGATAAGGAAACTTATGGAGCATACGGAAAGTTCATTTTGGAAGATATGGAAGGATAAGGAAAGTGTATGGAGTGTACATAAGCTTTCATAAGGAAAATGAAGAATGTAAGGTCTTACGGAAATATACAGATTTTGTTATGTGCTTACGAAAATGTGCAATAGTGTATGAAAGGCATGTGGATTGTTGCAAAAATGTGGAAACTTTACAGTTGTCACATTTTCAGCAGGAAATCCGAGCTCTATAAAGTTATGAATGAATGCACAGTGACATATATAGCACAAAAGAATAACGCAGGCTAGTCTGTGTTGTCAGTCACCGCTGTTCGCCCTTTTTCAGAATGAGTACAACTTCTGCAGATGACCAGGTGGTAAAGTCTGTCACACGGAAAATGTGTCATTCACAAGGAATGACAATAACTGTCATTTTACTTGCATGCTGTCACATGAAAACAAATCAAGCAAAAAAAGCATAACTTCAAGGGCTCGTTTTTTGGTAGAAACAATAATAATGAGAACTAAATTCAATGTAAATGAACTTGTCAATATTATTGAAACTGTTCTCATTAACATTGGCAAAGAGAAATGTCATTTTAAAATATCGACCATGAGCTTAGCTCTCCTGAGCACCGACAAAAGAAATGAAAATCTATGAAAATTAATTGCATGTAGCCTAAAAATAATTTTTTATTGATAGTATGTGCTCCTACAATATAAATACAGCTATACACAACTTGCCACAGCTTCACGACAGAAACGAGGTAGGGGCAGAGGGAGTGGTCAGAAAAATAATTAAGTATAAGAGCACAACTGATATGTACGGACACATTATGGTGCTTATCATTGATGCTCGGATGGTCGTGTATAGAGCTGGGTCGTTTTGAGATTTTCAAAAGCATTGTTTCAGACCACCATGCAGATTAAGCTTCAATTGTAGTGCTACATAAGACACAACTTATGGGCCAGCTTTAATGAATAAGAAGACTATAGGTTAAACAAATGCTTTAAAATATATATCATATCATGGCTGCATGGACGCATACAAGCTATGTAAAGCGCAATAAAGTGAGGACACATGAGCTTCTCTTGATGCTTCAGTTATACATAGATGCTTCAACTGTGCTGCAAAGAAATTTAACCAATGTCTGTGTGTGCAACATTGTCCATTTTAAACTATCTATATGCATATATAAAATTCCTACTGCGAGTTAAGCTACGTAGCACTCCATAACTCTTCCTTTCATTAAGGGCAATTCTTCAAACAATCAAGATTATTCATTTTCTGTCTCATGACTTCGTGCCCGCAATTCTTGCTTTGGTTCGATCATAATTGTACAGCCCTTATTTGGAGCAATCAAAAAACATCAAACAAAATATGTTTTGGAACTGCTTCTCGGTTATATTGCCTTCCCTCAACTGCCACAGCTTGAAATGAGTCATAAAGCAAGTCTCGCGCATACCTAGGGCCTACCCTTGAAGAAACTGGTCTGGCTGTGAAATGCTCAGTTTTTTCTGTAATGAATTTTTTCGTTTGAGTTTTCTCACTTCTCGAGTCCCTTCACAATCAAGCAGACCCAATGTTCCCCTTAGTCCTTAATTTTGTTATATTATGAAAAAAAATAAAAAAATTAATAATGAAAGTAAAAATACTAATAACTGTTGCGCAAAAAACACAGTCCCACATACGTACTTGAACGCAATATTGCTTTTATTTTGTTTTAGAACCTAAGGCATTAGAAAAGATAGCAGTACAATAAAAACGTTGAAAAAAAAACAAAAAAATTAGACTTGGCGGGACTCGGACCTGCGCCACTCAGGTATGCTCGCGTACGTGAACTGAGTGCGTTAGCTTGCTAAGCTATTCGCGCTCAAGACTACAAGTGAGTTTAAGTTATGTATATAAATTTGCTTTTTACACGCTAGGTGTTGGCATATTTATGTACGATATGCGATCGTATCTATTGTTGTGTGCATAAGTTTTGTGATTATATATACGTCACATGCTTTTCGCATGTCTTTCAACTATAGATTGCTGCCCCGCCGCGGATGAAAACAAGTATTTTTACACCCACACACAAGCTTGAGCAGTTGAAGGTTGTTTCCCGGGGCTCTCTTGCGATTGAGTCGGCCACCACAGGGAATTAGAGTGATATGCCATTAATCCCTGCATCTAGCTGTATTCCACTTACAGCTCTATCGCTTGATGACATATCGAGCGCGGGGCGCGACACTATTGCGCATGACCATGCCTCGCGTAGTGGCGACATCAGCTGATTGCGCCGGCCGGCTTGCTTTGATTTGCTTCAGAGCAAAGAAATGTCACACCTTGAAAGATTGCGTACTGCACTATGTCAAAATGTTACTGCTTTGTAGCCATCCTATGATTCACTGAGAATTGATAACTCTGATATCACTACTGTAGAGCTTTCGTCGGCGACACGCACCGAACGTGAAACCGCATTACGTCCGTCGTAGAAGCAGTAGGAGGCTGTCGTCTGCTAGAACAAAAACAAAACAAAGACCTGCGAAAATATTCATAAGTTTTAACTTGTTTTTGAATAACCGTTTATTACTTTTAAAGTTATTTTGCCAGATAACATACATTTTTTTCAGTTCATGGCAGTGACAGATGTTTTTTTTCCTCACACAGATATCCAAGTCAAATCCATTCACAGCTAAAGCCACATGTTGTTTGTCTTCTTTGTTTTCGTGGGCATGCCGTTTCGGTGCGTCTCTCATGTGTTTGCGCTGCTACACACGAGAGCACGAAATGTTAAATTTATGCAAGGAAGCGCCGTTCCTCGTTCGTGTGATGTGCTAAGATTGCGCCCTATTCCCGCGGTTGCTCGAGTGCGGATCAAGTGCGAGTCGTCCAAGGAATCGGCGGGTTGGGCGGGCGCTCGAAGGACTCCGAGGTGACGGCTGAATCCTGTGGTCGCTTCCCCAGGACAGTGTGAAAGAAACTAAAGGTAAGGGGGACACTTTTTTATGTAGACCAAGTATGCCACTCAGTGCAAGTGTGTGTTGCTGCACTCAAACGAGGCGTCGTGAAACGGCAACCTTACGCGCCTTTGCGAGTGTGGTTGCCGATTCGCCTTGACAACGCTAACGCCAGCAGAGCCACGGCGCATCGGCGCGGCCTTACTGGAGCTGATTCGAGACAACTGCGGCAACATGCATGTGTATGGTGACCGATTTTTTTATATGTGCAATGTAGTGAGGAAGACGCACACGGCGCTCGCTACGTTGTTGATTAAACGAAGCCTGCAGTGCCATTTGATGCAAAGCAGCATTTTGTTTACGTTCGCGGGCGATACAGTTTGTAACTTGGCTCGATTCACCTAGCCAACCGCCTAAGTGGGTTGATTAGCATACATTCTCGGTAGAGCGTTATTATGCCCCTAAACAGTGGCGTGTGCTTGTTGAAAGATATAATGTGTGTGCCTAGTGTAGAGAGAGAGAGGTGTTCGTGCAATCTGCATGAGTACCTGCAAGACGCCTTTGCTTGTAACTAATAAAGTACCGGCCAGCACCTACATTGTACGCCTGACTTTGAAGAAAACTTGCATGCACAATGTGAGATTTTGTAATCTGCCAGAGTTACTTTTTATAAAATGATACACTGCCAGCATGTTCAAAATATGTTTCGCTGCTGTGTGGCAGGGGTGCGGTTATCACGCTGTTGTGTAGTTGCTGATGCAAGCACTTATAGTTTTGATGCGTTAATATTTCTCATCTAACTCATCAGGTGTTTGGCTGTTTCAGCACAAACAAGGCAAAGTGAGAAGGAAGACGGGTAATGACAGGACCAGTGCCGACTTTTGTTTGCAGGAGAATACCCATGTTGGTGGATTTATTGTGACAGCCTTTCTGTGTTGCTTTTTTGCCCAATTTATGCAACAACACAGTTATCAGCAGTATGAGAGAGAACACTGAAATTAGCTTTTAACGATCATGGTGACTAAATGCCCAGTAATTCACAGCACAAAGTAACAACAAAAGACATCAGTATGATCAATGTGGACGAGTACAGTCTTGCATCTAAAAATATATTGTGCAAAATGTTGCCTAAGTAAGAAACCTCTTAATGTTTGCAAATAGTGTGACGTCACTTCAAGCACCGTGCCAGCCATTCCCTACCTCTGTGCAAGGGCTGGTTGGCACGAAAGTTGTTTGTGACGTTCCTGATAGACCACTGAGATGTATGCGATTCTAAACCTGTAGCCTAATATATACGTAATCTTTTGTGCTGTTACATCGCTGCATGTGACACCTACAACTCAACTTATTTGCATATTTACATTGCTCCCTTAGGACCTAACACACAAACTTGTTTGCATTGTCACTTCATGAATATCGAGCGGTAAAGGTACTGAGTATATGCGAAACAAGAATCTCTGCTTAATACATGAAGACGTATGAGGCCTTCGATAAAACGAGTTATACCTTTATTGGGCTTGCGTACTCGTCGGGGCGATTCGTACATGCAGCTTCAGCAAGTGGTATCTTCCAGCCCGGTGACCATGCAATTTTTTTCTGCACACAGCGCAAACACCGAGATGTACCCACTCGCAGATGGTCGCGTCAAGTGCATATTTACCTTGACTAAAATGTCGAATCAAGTTTTTTCATCGACCGGTCCCTGTCATGAGTGCTAACGCCTTCGCAAACAAGACACATTGTTATTGACACCGCACACACCACACACAATATTCCCAGTTGAACCGATATTCGCAATACCTTTTAATGCACACTACATGCCGCAATCAACAGAGCACAGTTTTGAAGACTATGCGGCTGTTCCTCGCACACGCCACCACATGTGTTCACTTCTTCAAGATAAACAGACAGCGTGGCAAATATTTTACCACACAGTTTGCCACACAGTTTACCACACAGCTGGATGTTTGCTGACACATACTACAGCTAATGTCGACATTGTAACGTGAAGTGTAAGCTTTGAAAAATTAAAACTTGCCCCAAACACCGCACGACTGTACCGGGCTGAGCCACCAGCGGGAGTGTTTTTCCAGCCACACCTTTTACATGTACCAGTTACATCATGCTGTGACGTACCTCAGTAGGGGCCTATCGCTGCATACTTTAGGTGAATGGGGGTCCTGTTAGTGAAAGCAGGCATTGTTGATTTCGTAACTTGTTCATTCCCAACTGGACCTTCATTTGCACGAGTTGTCTGGCTGATATTCAGGCAAACTTTTATGCAATCAATTATACAGTTCGTAGTCTGTGCTTGCCCCATTTTGTTGCTACTGGTGTTTCTTGTTGTTACTTTGCACTGCTCATTACTGCTCACCTACAGAAACTAGCCTATCTTGCCGCTGTTTTGGACAAGATGCAGGTGGCAAGTGCGATAGTGTTGATAACTCTAAATTCTCAAGCAAAAATTATCGTTTCATATTCAGTTAGTTGCATTCATATCAGTACATTATAAGAAATCAATGATTAAGCATGAATCCGTGTTCCTTCACATAATTCTCACAACTTTTATATAAAATTAAATGGTGATTATAAAAAACATGACTTTTAGCTAAACTTCATGCTCTTTTCTCGAACAGCTGACAAAACGCTATTGCTTGCTTACTTGCCATGAATTGGACTGTGTTTGAAATACATTGCAATTCTTCACCGAACTGCCAGTACACTTCACCTTGGAGGAACATTTATTAACCATGGATTGATTAATTAAAAACGGAAAGAAAGAAGTGGCAGGCCGGGATACTTGATATTGGCATTCGTTTTGCTACCCAGAGCATTATCATGCAAACTTCCTACAGAGTGGTTATGCGTCTTGCATGTGTGTCTGTAAACCAAGAACTTTGGATAGAACTATATTTGTCTTACAAATGGTTGCAGGACTGTGGAGGCTGTAGGGCTGCTTAAGAATGGTGGAATCCCTGGACATGTGTTCAACCTTGCTGCATCAGCTCCTTGGTGTTTTCACGGCATCTTTACAGGTGTGTTGGGTGAGTAAAGCAAGCAGGTTTCAACACAAAGAAAAGTATAATATGGTAGCACCTCTTGTGCGTGCCTTACATCCCAAGTATATCAAATATTTATCTTGCACCTTGTGGCCTGTAATTTTTAAAGAGACACTTCTTTTTGCTTTATATTTGAGTCTTGATGCTTCGGCAGCAATGTATTTGTGTTTGACAGCAAGTGTTCTTGAACAAACAACTGATCTCAATAATGACAAAACACCCTTCATACTTGCTCCTTAGCATAAGCTAGCACATATCTGTAGCAGATTCAATTATTCAATTTTTGCTGGGATGATAACGGGCAAGTAGCAAAGGCAAGTTCAGATTGTAGTGGTCGATGACGTCTTTTTAGGCTCTGCCATATTGCTTTGCAACCAGAGTTACTTGTGGCCATTTATACAATGAAGCCACATGACGTGCATTCTAAATGAGATTACCATATCACATTTCACTGCATCTTAATATGTGCCAAACAAATGCAGATATCATTAGCTTGCCACTATAAAGAGATCCTAAACCAACACTAGGTTGAAATTTAGTCGTGGTGTTGCAGCTGTGTATGACTCTACAATGGAAGCAAAGCCGTGATAATTTGTCTATATGTTACACACATTAGTAATGTTACACACATTGTTACATTGTTTTGTATCGTACAATGTTACACACATTGTACGATACAAAAGAGGTCCTCGCTTATTTCGCTTTTTTCCCTATGCTTCTTTCTTGTCTCTTCTTGCCATGTGCTCCTCCTCACTGTACAAGGAGCAAGAGCAGTGGGCACACAAACACGTATTAAAAAAGTGTTGTAAGGTGAGCACTGAGAAGCTGAACACTTCCAAAAGGCTCAAAGAGGTAAAGGTATTGTTTCTATCTACTTTTTGGGCACCCATAGCTAGTTGTGCTGCTGCATGTAAAAAATGAGTTAAATGTTAAAATTTATTTGGAGGTGGTTTGGCACGCATAATTGCAGTTACATACAGAACTAGGTTTCAATGCGTAAGCAAAATCTGTTCACTTTAAATCAATCCTAATGATATCTGAAATTCAGGAAATATTCACAGAAAAGCTCAAGAAAAGGCTAAGTGGTTGGTTCTTGAACGTGAAGGAGATACCCTTCTTCTAAAAGGTCGATAGACAGTCTAGTAGTCTCGATATTACATGCACTATAAAATATTCTGGTGTGGTGCTTTTCATGCATGTTGTATTGAGAGGGGTTTTTAATAGAACTGTTGTCAATTTGCCCTGCATTGCTGAAATTGTTCACTTAGTTATAATACATGAATCACTTTATGCCTTTTGATTTTATGCAAATGGTTTGCTTACCCAGTCGGTTTAACTTGATTTGGATAAAAACATAAATGCTCTAAAATTTTTTTTTACTATACAGCAGGTTTGTTTTTAAAATACGCGACCATTGATGTGAACGCAGTTGGTGGCGTGCTTGATTAATCCTTCACTACCACCACTCTAACTACACCTGCTACAGTGCATAGTGTGACAAAAGTAATCGTACTTAACATTACTGGCAGCATACACTTTTATTTCTCAAAATGTGTTAAAAAGCCTGGTAAAAATGTGTGTACGTTTTTTTTTTGCTCCAACTAAATATTCTAGTCTACTCAAAGTAGCTTTCGCTCTTTTAAGGTCCTCAAACTATTAGGTGTTCAAAAGAAGTATCAATGCCATATACTTTCTTTGTCCGCCTACTCACCACTCTAATAATGAGAATTACCCGACAGCATTACCCAGCAAAATATAGGGATGTTATAAAAAGTATAGTCAATTCAATTGTCGAAAAACGTTGCTAAGTTACGTTTTTGTTCACTTTTCTTTTCACAATTTTGTTAAATTTACTTTTTAAAACATCTCCTATAGTGTGTTTGGCATTACTTTCTGCTAGTTCTCATTATAATGAGTTCAACAAAGACAACAAACCCTTAAATTTATAGTTCTTTCCTTTACTCATGAATCTGAAACAGTGAATCTCAGTAATCTTAGCGGTGTGTGACTTGTTTTTTTTTTTTTTGATCAGTTGTGCATGTGTTCAAGTACATGCATTTAGTTGGGAGGGCGAACTATTTCCACCTCCTGTGACTAGCAGATTTTCTGAGAACTGACAGATGCATAATGCTGCCAAAGAAGTATAGGGATATTTGAAGTAATCGTAACGTAATTGCAATGGTAATGTAATTGCCAGTAGGCAAAAAAAAGTGTCCCACACTCGCCATATAGGTAACAGGCAGCGCTGACTGACTCTTCGATGCATAAATGCGCATATATACCGTACAAAATGGAAGAGGGATAGCCGCCATGGTAGCTCAGTTGATAGAGCTTCGGACATGTTATTCGAAGTTCGCAGGCTCAGTCCCTGTACGGGGCAGGTTATCTTTTCTTTGTTCTACTTTTCTTTCTTCCCAATTACAACACTTCTATTCTTCTTGAAGATTTTCTGGTGTAAAAAAGGTACCTTATGATCTGAAGAGGCGAACAGAATGTGCGAGTGTACGAGTTAGCTCTTGTAGTGGTTACAAGTAAGATATGTTTTGAAGAATAAATCATTCTGCCACTTGCCTAAAGAACGGCTACAGGACATGGCGCTGGTTGCACTTTGTTATTTTTGAATCAAGCTATCTTGTATTCTATTTTTATAAATTACATGAGATACACATCACGGTATCACACACTTTAATGCCACAAAGATTATGCAGCGAACATTGTTATAAACGCGAAATTGCATAAGGATAAGGTGAAAACTGCACCCTCAACGAGAATGTACAGGGAGCACACGGTGCAGGCGTCATTCCTTCTGCCCATGCTTTTCAAGTGCGAGCTGTTTTCACCTCGTTCTGACCAACTAACTAGATTGAGATGTGTTGTTAGAGTGCAAGAGGATGCTCCACGGGAAACTAGGTTTGTCTCAAACTCTGTGTGTGTCTTTCAACCTATATGGTGCCCGGTTCAAGAGTTCATGCAGACCAGATCGTGTAAAACAGGACTGTGTAAAATGGACCGTGTAAATAAAATAAAATGGACCATGTAAATAAACAGGATCGTGTAAAATGTCGTTTTCGTGTGCAACTGTAGTTGTGGTTGTTCTGGATGACCTTTCTTTATATACACTACATAACAAACTTGCTCCTTTAGAGTCGAGTGCATCTTGGGATCGATTGTAAATGTTTGCATATGAGAGGCCTTAAGTTTTATAAGAAATTCCTCAGAGTGCCACGAGGAAATGTGTGTTCAGCGAAAACTTGTATATCATTATATACAACTCTTAAAGCCTTGTCTACAATTTTGTGCAGGTTGACCTTGAGCAGAAAACGAGGAGTGGCAGCAGCCCCCAGAAAAGAGCAAGCACCATCCAAGCTCCCGAAGCTCTCTTCGACAGGAACAGCAAGGTTACTGTGTGGCATTGAAAACCATTGCAAGGAGTGCCTTATCAGTACACTGTGCTGCTCTTTCATCGCAGTAGACGAAGTTGACCACACCAAAAGAACTTCACGCCGTGTATTGTGAGTGCTTCAGTGGTTTTGTTTTTGTCCAGCCAGCAGTTAAGAAATCATGTGTCAAATTCAGCCGGGACGGCTAAAGGGAGTTGGGCAGGCATGTTTGGACATTTGTCTTGCCAAGTAGTGCCAATTTTCGCACTGGTCCTGTTGGAGTTACTGCCACAATCACAGAAGCTACGTCACCTCTCTAAATGTACAGATGTGTCGGGGAAGATTAGCTGCATTAGGTTTTTCTATAACTGATAGCTGCCAACATTCTTCATTATACAGGAGTTTTGTTCCTCACTTGTGAGTGTAAAGCCCTCCACAGAAAAAATGCAACACGTCTACTTCCAGAAGGCTCCAAGGCCCTAATTGTAGGTTTTTTCGGCTTGTATCATAAGCACCTCGTTTGGGTGTACATGAACATTTTATAAACATGTGCAGCGAAAAATTTGGGTGGCTGGTGGTTTTGTCGTTATCATGTTCCTCGCAGTATTCTTAAGCATGTTGTGCATTACGTTGTCAATCTGGTTCATGTGCATAGAAGACATTACGAAGTATAAGGCTACAGTATAAAAAGCCTGGAAGCAACCTATCAATAATTTTTTTACAGAGTTGCTTAATCTGATACATGATACATCACTAAACTTTCGTGCGTATTCATCAATGTAAGCTCGTCTTAGTGTTATCCAAAATGAAGATGTGAGTCGACAGATGGAAACATCCTGTGGGGTAATCAGGGTGAACAGTGGAAGTGCTTCAGACAGGCTGGCCGTTGTTGCGATAGGAGGACCTATTTTTTAGAAGTCACCTTGTCATCCTTGGCGTGTTTAAATGGGGTCAGTAATGACATCATCTTTTGGTGTAGGCGTGTGTGCCTGTTAGAAATGTTTGTCTGAAAAAAAAAACCTATAACGCAGAAGGGTGCAGCCCGTGCTTCTTTTCAAGTTAGGTTGCGCTGATACAAAGTGTTCTCCTGTCGGAGGTTGGGGGTAAGGGAAGCAAAAAAAAATAAATGATAGAAAAGAAGAAAAAAGAAGAAAGAAAAGGGGAATGCAAAGTAAAAGTAGTGCTACACTGCTCCTACTTTGCATTCCCCCTTTTCTTCTTTTTTTCCCTTGTTTTCTTTTTTCACCTTTTTTGTTACATTTGCATTGTCCCATCTAGTGCATGAATCAATGACACATGGCTTTGCTATAGCAAAGATGCTTATGTGGTGTTGGATTGAACAGTGCATTGTACTTCATTCAGTTAATTACAGACTGATCAGTCTTGCAATAAGTGCTTCCTGTCTATCACCACACATATTCAAATGAAAAGTCTGTGCTTGGCTCTTAGTATGCTGGTATATAGCTTGTTTCTTGGACTACTCAAAATGAATGTTATTTTGCTGCGGTTTATGGTAATGAATTTATCCAACATGAAAATATCTTGCCTTGTGAACTTTGTCGGACCTGCCTTTCTTTTCCTTTCCTATGCAGGCATTGTATGTGAGGGAGGCAGTAACAGAGAGGTGATAGCTTGAGCTTCGAGAGAATAAATGCTGGCAGTGAGGCAATTACACATCAAACATCCCAGTCATTTTGCCAACCGTCCTAAATGTGTTTTGAAAAAAAAATATTGTGCTCGTTTACTGTAATGAAAACAACAGAGTGCTAAAATATATCGCAGAGAACAAAATATTAAGCCACGTTGGTGCCTTCTGGACTTCCCAGGATGTCGTCTGGGTGTTGTTTGTAAAAAGTAAAAAGTGTTTCAAAAATACTGCCTCTTCTACACCAAATTCGGTCTAGGTATTAAGTAAAGGTGATTGTGTGTAGTGCATGAAGCTCAGTAATATTAGTGCAATTTTTTCGCCACATCAAAAGCAAGAAAGCAGTTCTCTTTATATGGAAAGTTATATGATTACACTTTGTCTTAAAGTAGAAATGAATTTTTGAAGTTCTCTCATGATGGCTGTTTTCTGCAATTGATATACGACAGCTTCCGTTCCGAAGTTCCCCATGGCCCTCAATAGGAGACTTCAAAAATCATTTTCCTCATTTAAACAAAAATTGTAATGATAACACTTGCCATATAACAAGAAATGTTTATTTGCTTTCAACTTACACATAAAAGTAATTTTCAATTAGACAAACACACAGCTCAAATTGCATCTCAATGTGGACAAAAACAATTATATAGTGATATTTGTAATCTGGACCTCACATTATTTTTTTTCGTGAAATATAACTTCTGTGCAGTGAGTATTTCTGGCTCAAATGTTTATACAAAGTGCAGTATTGCCATACAAGATATGCAAACGATAAACAGTTTGGCTGAATTCTTCAAAGCTTATAAAGCGGAAAAATTGCACTAATGTTACTCGGCTTCAAATACTTTAAGAAGCACCTTTACCTAATATGTAGATCAAATTTGATATGGCAAGAAAAAGTGGTACTCTGAATTTTTTCTCACAAATAACACCCGCACGACATTCTGCGAAATTCTGAAGGTACCCACGTGACCACTACTTTTTTCTCTTCAAAACATTTCTGCAAATAACTATTTTCAGAAGAGTAAATTATCATCATTTTTTTAACTATACATCTGTGATGGTCGCCAGGCAGTATGGTTTGTATGTTTGGTGTAGAATAGCCCAGTGCGAAAAACAACAAATGTCTGAGCATCCTTTGACGCTCGGGCAATTTCGAAAGCATTTGTTTGTTAGCAGCAATTCAGTTAAGCCCTTATCTTTATGGTTAGGCCTAGAAACAAAACACAAGTAACCAAAGTAGTCCTAATAGTCATGCAGTCTCGCTGTTCCAAGGCTTGTGGAGCCTAATTTAGTGCAAGCTTCACCATTTTTTAAAAATTTAGATTCAACCAACAGGTTTAGGAGGCACGGTGCATTTTCAGCTAACTTGTTTCACACCAGTTACTTAGATAAAAAGCGGAAAGTAGAGGTAAAAACACCATTTTAAAGGCATCGTCGGTAATAACAAAAAGGACTGCTTTCTTTTTTTGTGTGGTGTTTTGCCTGAAAGCGGTGCTTTTTGTGGTATAGTTCATTGTCTAGGGAACATAGGCCTTAAAAACTAACATTAGCCATGTTGAGGTCAATTTCTTGGTTATAGTCACAGTAGCCATATTAAAAATTATGACTTCAAACTTGATTGTTCTTTTGAAGATTTTTTCTAGCATAATGATATTTCAGAGTCTCAGTCAATTTTGTTATAAGAAAACGTGATGTCATAATTGGGTCACTTTTTGTAGAGTCGTTAAGTTCTACTTACCTTTTACATTCCTAATAGAGCAGTTATTTTCAATATCGGTATTTAAAATGGAATGAGCATGCTGTATGTAGTAAGGTGTAAGCACTTACAAATAGCACATGAACCCAACTTTTCTGTTGGCAGTTTATTTCTGTTATTCTTGATTTATATGTGGTGTTTCACGTCCGAAAAACCACTATATGATTAAGAGAGACGCCGTAGTGGAGGGCACTGGAAACTTCGACCACTTGGGGTTCTTTAACGTACACCCAAATCTGAGCCCACGTGTCTACAGCATTTCTGCCTCCATCGGAAATGCAGCCGGGATTCGATACCTCGACCTGCGGGTCAGCAGCCGAATTTCTGTTACTCTTGCTCCCCTATTTCTGTGCAGTTCGGTTATAGTTGTCTGGCTTGCACAGATTTTTAATGGCACCTGCCTGGTCCTGCTTGCTTTCATGGTGATTTAAACCTTCATAATTTGCATAGGTTTACCTCTCAAAATTGTTCAAGATGCCAATTTTGTGCACAAACTGCATAGTATAAAGGCAGCAGATGTACATGCACACACTATTAAATCTACATTAAGAGCTTTCACTGGTAGTTCCTAAGTTTTTCTGTGCAGGAAGCATTTAAGTCATAATTCTATAAAGACATATCAATAGATTATCTCTACCATTGAAAATCGTGACAACCTAGTTATTTTCACTGTGATAAGCATGTTGTTTCCTTTAATGTGGCAGAACTAATTTATACACTTATTTCTTCTATTATTCACATATGCATAACATGAAGGATTGTGTGCCTTACATTTTCAGTTTCATTATGTGTGTTATATTTCTTGTGCATGTGAACTAAGGTGCTAACATGTGTCTCTGACATTATTTGTGCCAATTATTTACATTTCCAGGTGCCTACGAAGGCCACATAAGTTCTGTGGCAGTGACCTCCCAAATTTACAGTGGTGCCGGAGCCTCAAGCAGCATTTCGCCGATCTCCACAAGGCGTTCATGAGATAAACACTGCTCCACACTTTCACAGTGCTATGATTATTATTTATGTTCAAAGATTTCATTCTAAAATTGCTGTTACATTGTGTTTTGTGCCACCATCCTGTGGCTTAGGTGGAGCTTGTGAAATTACGGTGTAGTCACCTCATTTGTGTACCATCAACACTGCAATGTCGCTATTCACAGCTGAAGCATACAGACAAATAAAAAAATATATTGATTGTAGCAGGGCTGATGTGTATAATAATGCTTCTCTATTGCAAATAATAACTTTATAAGTTCTTTATGTCTTGCATAGAACACTGCAATAGTGCGTTGCAATGTAACCACCATTTATGATCGCTAGCATGTTAATTGAGTAGCTTTGTAACGTATTTTAGTTAAAAGCTAATTTTGCTTCCGCAACACAACAATTAGAAAGATGCCGATGATTCAATTCCTCATCATGCATATTTAAGAAATATTGTGATTTGTACACAGTATTGCATGTGCTCAAGATGTGGGTGTCTTTTCAATTTACACATTATATTGCTTTGCACTAGATTCAGACGTAGCATGCACACATTTCAGTTTTTGTGCATCATACGTCTTTTCATAAAATGCGGCGTCCGCATCATGCGTCTCTCCATAAGATGCGGAGTCCGCATCATACGTCGTTCCATAAGATGCGGAGTCCGCATCATACGTCTTCCATATTCCAATAATTCCGTACTTGAGGTCTCCGCATCATACGGAACGTTTCAGTAGGGGAGCCTCCCCTGGAACGGGGCCGTCCTCTGCGCATAGCATCCGTGGTGGGTGACGAAGACTCGAAATCGTCCGCAGTGTCGAGGTGACGTGGTGAGGACGGTGACGCAGCACCAGCCATTCTGGCACGCTCACTGCGACGACGACGCACAATGTATGGGATCTTGAACCTTTGAGCACAGTCTTTGCTAGCCGTGAGATGATGGCCACCACAGAGTTTGCACTTAGGAGTGCACACATGTTACTTGTCGGGGCTTGCGGCACCACATCCTCGGCAAATCGTGTCACCGGGAGTGGGCACACGTCAGCGCGATGACCAAGACGGCCACATGCATAACATACGTCGATTTATCTGCGGTAGAGTGAGCACTGAATCAGCACTGGTCCATACCTGACAAAGTTTGGTACACGATACCCTTCGAAAGCGATGATGACCGTGCCAGTTTGGGCTAATCTCTTGGCTGCTAAGGCGTGTGGATTATTTGTGTTGACAATCTTTGCATTGATGACATCAGGGCTGTCTTGAAGCGGGACGTTGCGAATCATCCCTTTGCAAGTGGAGTGTGGGGCAGTCTCATAGGCACTTAGCTCGTGCAGCTTGCCCGAAATTAGTATTTGCTTCATCCGAACGTATTGGTCTGCGTTTTCGCGCTTGGGAGTACTGAAAAGTATAATATTTTGCAGCAAATTCGGGCATAGAGTATCCTGGCACAAATCTTCCTTGCTTATGCCAGCGGCAACTAGTATTGCGTGTGCCACCGTAGCTGCGCCAATTTTTGAGATATTGAGTCCACCTATCGGCCGGATCACAATCTTGATTACATCTTGAGGAAGGAAGGGAATCTTTCTCGCACGTATTACTTCGGACTTCAGCGCAGCGCCACTCGATCTGCCGCGGCGTGCGCCCGGCTGCGACAATGGCGCGTTAGAATCAGCAGTGCGTGTTTTGGCGCCCGCTCTTCTGGCCCCAGCGGACTGTTAACCTTTATCTTGAGTTAACTATTCTTCTGAAATATCTTCTCCGTGCACTTCATACTCCATCGTGAGCAAAAAATTCCGCGCACCGGGCCTCCGAAGGGCCAGCCGCAGGCGAGAATAAGCCCAGCAAAAGCGCGGTCTCCCAAGCCAGTCGTTAGGGTTAAAGAAGGCACCGCTCCACAGGAAAAGAATTGTTCCTAACTTGACAAAAACTCACTCACTGTGGTGAAATAAGGTATCGGTAGGATCCTGATGACTTGTCCGACCGATGCGAGCACCAGTCCTGAACACTTGAAGAAAAACTCTAGAAACACAGATTAAGTTGCGCGTCCACTGGAGCTGTACGAACGCAACCTCCCATTCCTGGTCCCCTTGGAGAGGTGGGCCATATTTTCACAATCTGCCTAATGGTTATTTCTCTAAACATTACACTAAGAACGCGTGCTTAAAAGTGACATAAATTTAAACGCTAAAAGAGCGGCTCCAACGTACCATACCGCAAGATGCTTGTGTTGCCGAATTAACTCCCCTGATTTTGAGGTTGCAATAACTGTGATGGTGGCAACTTCCTGTTGGCAGCGTCGCGTCAAAAGCGCAAAGTATGTATTCCCCCCCCCCAAAAAAAATGGAGGATACTTTAGATATGCCTCTATGAAAAGAACGTTGTAGCTTAACTGGTCCCCGTTCGCACGCCTTCTTCATTCTTAGCCGTTTTTTGCTGCTAAATGGACACCTAAACTCTGCTGTTAGGAGCGGGAAGTCTGTGCGCCTGTAGAGTGGCCCGTCCAAACTGTCTTGGATTTGCCTACTGCAAGTACGTCGGTAAAGTACGAACAACAAAATAGTTGTTCTTTACGCGGGTTGGGGAGATCAATACTCGGCGTATTTTCAAATGCGAAGCATTTCTTAGTGAACCTCGGCAACTTTGAGCGTATCTATCTATCTATCTATCTATCTATCTATCTATCTATCTATCTATCTATCTATCTATCTATCTATCTATCTATCTATCTATCTATCTATCTATCCATCTATTGTAACAAGGTTCATTTGCAGAGCTGAACGCAGAGGGCGCAGCGGTGAGCAGCGTCCGGCCAAGCGCAGCAAGAACGAGCTTATGCTGATGGTGATGCCCCTGAGGCTCCGAGAAATGCTGCTGAGGCCTCTCTTCTTCCCTACAATCGCCCTCCGTAGAAAAAGGCACCATCCTGGTGGATTAGGGAGAAGAAACGACTAATGGGTCATATAATGGCTTGAGGCGAGAGACGTGGACAGTGTTGCGGCCGCGGTAGCGTAGGTCTGTGGATGGGATTATGGGCTCCACGATAGAATTGACGAGTGACGTTTGCTCTACAACGCGGTATGGCCCGATGTATTTAGGAAGACGTTTTGTGGAGCGGCCAGGTGCAGTGGCAGGTGTCCGAAGCCATACCAATGAACCAGGTGGAAAGTTTGGAGCCGAATGGTCCCCAGTCAGGCGAGATGGCTGCTGCAACTGGTCCTCGGTAGAAAAAGAGCGGGCAAGCTGGCGGCATTCTTCAGCATGGCGAGCAGCTTCGGACAGAGTTGTACTTTCGGACTCATAAGTTTTATATGGGAGAATAGTGTCTACTGTATTTGAAGGTTCTCGCCCGTACAGAAGAAAGTATTGTGAAAACCCAGTAGTAGCTTGTACGGCAGTGTTATACGCGTAGGTGACGAACGGGAGAACTTGGTCCCAATTTGAATGATCAGAAGCGACGTACATCGACAGCATATTGCCAAGAGTACGATTGAAGCACTCCGTCATGCCATTCGTTTGAGGCTGGTACGCTGTACTTGTGCGGTGCACTATGCGGCATTCGTTGAGTAATGCTTTCAAGGCATCAGAAAGGAAGGAACGGCCTCTGTCACTTAAAAGCCCGCGAGGGGCACAATGACGCAGAATGAAACGTTGCAACAAAAACGTTCCAACGTCACGGGCTGTGGCAGTCGGCAGCGCGCCTGTTTCGGCATAGCGTGTCAGATGGTCTATCGCAACAATAATCCAGCGATCATCAGCTTGAGTTGATGGTAGTGGTCCGTAAATGTCAATGCCGACGCAATCAAAAGGTCGACTAGGACAAGGAAGAGGTTGTGACGGGTAGACTTGCCCGGGAGGTAACTTTTGTCGTTGGCACTGAGCACACGAGCGAATGAATTCCCGCACGTACTTATACATGCCACGCCAATAAAATCTTAGTCAAAGCCTAGCGTATGTCTTGAAGAGGCCTGCGTAAGCACACAGTGAGTCCGCGTGAAAAGCTTCGCAGAAGATAGCAGCTCGAAGATAGAGGGGTATCACGAGGAGACACTTGTGACCGTCAGAAATGTAGTTGCGTCGATAAAGAGGATCATCCCTTAGGCAAAAGTTTCTAGCCTGGCGGCGGAGAGCGCGAGACGGCGAAGGAGTGAGAGGATCAGAAAGAATGCTTATGAGGCCACTGATCCAGGGATCCTTTCGTTTTCCACGGTCATGTTGCGCAAGGCAGATGACGCAAGTGCAGGCTCGAGGAAAGAGAGGCAAACACCTTCATCCGATATAGGTGAGGGAGAAAGGGCGTCGACGTCCGTGTGCTTACGACCAGATCTGTAAATAACGCGGATGTCGTATTCCTGAAGTTTGAGCGCCCAGCGAGCAAGTCGTCCGGAAGGGTCTTCAAGTGTGGATAGCCAACAAAGGGCGTCGTGGTCAGTGACGACGTCGAATGCGTGACCATACAGGTAGGGGCGAAATTTTCCAAGAGGCCAAATAATAGCTAAACACTCTTTCTTGGTCATGGAGTAGTTGGCCTCAGCTTTCGTCAAAGTTCGGCTTGCGTAGGCGACGAAATATTTATCAAACCCTGCCGCCTTTCGTTGCGCGAGCACAGTGCCGAGTCCAACACCGCTGGCATTAGTATGAACCTCCGTGGAGGCGGCAGAATCGTAGTGGGAGGATGGATGGTAAAGTTAGCAGGCGGCGAAATTTGGTGAACGCATTGTCGCATGCTGGTGACCAGGTGGAAAGGTCCTTGTCGCCTCTAAGAAGGTCCGTTAAAGGCGCACATACAGAGACAAAGTTTCTAATAAAGCGTCGGAAGTATGACGACAATTACACAAAACTTCGAAGTTCCTTTAAGTTATTTAGCATCGGAAAAATGGCGACTGCTCGAAGCTTGGCGGGGTCGGGAAGTATGCCGTCCGCGATGCGACGTGGCCAAGAATGGTGAGCTGCCGGGCACCAAAACGACACTTCTTGAGGTTGAGTTTAAGGCCGGCGGTGAGGCGTGTGAGGACGTGCTCGAGACGATTTAAATGGGTGTCAAAATTGGCGGAAAAGACAACTACGTCATCGAGGTAGCATAAAGGTGTGTTCCACTTGAGGCCTCGTAACATAGTGTCCATCATTCTTTCAGAATGGCTAAAGTGGTACAAAGGCCGAAAGGCATAACGGTGAATTCGTAGAATCCATCAGGTGTGACAAATGCTTTTTTCGGTCGGTCAGATGCTTCCGTAGGTACTTGCTAGTATCCAGACCGCAAATCCAGCGAAGAGAAGTATTCTGCTCCCTGCAAACAGTTAAGGGCGTCGTCTATTCGCGGTAACGGGTAAACGTCCTTACGGTTGATCTTGTTTAAACGTCGATACTCCACACAGAACCCAATGAAGCCATCCTTTTTCTTAACAAGAACGACCGGCGACGCCCAGGTACTGTTAGAAGGCTGTACAATACCCCGCTGGAGCATGTCATCAACCTGGTCATCAAAAACACGGCGCTCCGACGCTGAGACTCGGTAGGGGCGCTGTCGTAGAGGCGTATGGATTCCTGTGTCAATCTTGTGAGATATGTTCGATGTGCGACTGAGGCCAGAAGCGTGGCTGTCAAAAGATGTACGAGACTTTTGCAGGAGGTTCACCAACTGGCTTCGTTCTGAAGAAGATGTTGCGACTTCGATGGAGCGGTGGAAAGCGTCAAGGAGTGACTGGTCAACAACAGAGTCAGAAATGAGTGCGCTGAGGTCCGTAGAAAGTAAACTAGATGGGGTGTCAAAAATGTTATGGGCGTCGATCGGATGCACGTGACCAAGACATTCACCTTAGAATAAAGGTAAAGGCCCTTCTAGCGTATTTTACACGAGCGTCTTCGTGACGCCATGGTGGAAAGAAAGGAAAGCAATGGGCAGTGGAGAACATTTGCGTTGAATGAACAGAACAGAGGGCGTAAATAGAACATCACCGTCGGAAATAGCATCACACGACACAGTCACCAGCAGAGAAGAGCGCGGTGGTACGGTGGTGTCGTCGTAAACAGACAGTTTATAATACGGCAGGGAAGCTTCGACAGCGTAAATATCAGGAAGTGCAGATTGCTCAAGTTCAGCGCGACAGCAGTCAATGACGGCATTATTATTTGCAAGGAAGTCCCAGCCGAGTATCATGTCATGGTAACACGAGGGCAGCACTATGAATTCGACGATATACACAATCCCTTCGATGACAACTCGTGTGGTACAGGCTGCGAGAGGTGTTACACTTTGTGCGTTTGTGACCGGTCCCGTTAATTAGGGAGGCGATCACCGGGCTAATTCCAAGGGCCGAAGTATCGGCCCCCCGAACCGCACCACGAAAGCGTGGACAATTTAGGATTGGTCTTAATTGGCGCGCCAGCAGACGCCGGCTGTGGCCCAAAGAACAAGTCAGAGCCGAGAGTTGATAAACAAAACAAATATTATATTCTCAAAAATGGCAGATCGAAAACAATACACAAGAATGCACACTCCACAATAGTTGCATACAATACGTCACCAATCAAACAACGTACTACACAGTACAATCAGCCACACTCAAAACAACGGACACAGACAACGATACGCTCTACAATGCAGTCGCATGCATTGAGCATCCAAGACACTTAAAGACTAAAGAGATAGACAACCTATCCAGTCCAAAGTTCTTGGAACAAAAGTCTGAATGATACTCTTCCGAGAATCACTCACTCAAAGTCCAGCGTTGTTGTCGTTCCGCGCCCTCGAAGTTTCTCTTCCAGGAAACCTCGCGTCTTCAATTGGCCACTCTCCAAGCTTCAAACTTCTTCGCCCGAACACGTCGGCTTCACACACGCAGCTGTCGCCACCCACGCGTCCTCGCTCGATAGCGGTAAACACACTCTCTTGCTTGTAGTTCGAGTCGTCACCCGTCAGGTGGAAATCCTCTTCATCTCCTGCTTTGTCGCTACGGACAAAACCTTCGCCGACTACACGGCGGAATCCCTACGCGCTCTGGCGCTAACTTCCGTCTCCTCCTGATCTCTCGTCTCCGCTGCTCGGTTAAATACCTTCCGCGCGACATTCCAGAATGTTCTCCTCATTTCGTCGGCGCGATGCGCAGCGGAGGCAGGGGAGAGGCGCGAGACTGTACGGGGGCCGACCCGACAGATGACTCAACTCGGCATACACGCCCCTTTCTTTCTGGAAATTTCTAGCGCTTGCCCGGCCGCCGCTGTGGGGTGAGGAGGTTCATCGGCGAAGCCACGCTTCCGAGAGGAGAGGCGTCGCGCGCCCGGGGAGCTTTGGATGCTTGTTTTCTCTTTTCTTTTTTTTTCGTTGACCTCGCCGCGTCTCTCTGGGCGCGTTATCGCAAGAATTTGGCGGCGCGCCCGTTTTTAGCGCTCGTTCTGTGACACTGCCCCCGACTTTAAGAATATTATCTCATAATATTCAAAACCACACAAACGAGCGCGAACAGTCACCACACACTCTGAAAGACTGTAACACAAACTGTCGCTCATGACACTTCACATTCGCAATAGATCGCTCAATACAATCTTACATTGTAGTTCAATTCCACAACACATGAAATATAGCCACAGGTACACGACTACAACACTTCATCACTCATTCCAAACAATACAAACGTACAAAGTTCTCTCATTTCAACAATTATACAACACTATACATCACACCACAGCACAGACACTTCGACACTTGTGACACAGGATAACACAATATTAACACAACATATGGCACTCAGCACTGCCAAACACATTCTGATTCGACTTCAGCACTTATCCTGTGTATTTCGAGCTGCGCTTGCGTCCTTTCTTGCGGTGCTCGCTCGATTTCTTCTTGTTTTTCCTTGTTCTTTTTCGCCGAGCCTTTTCCAACGACGATATCTGAGGCGGCGTCTCAGCCATCGTTGTCACTTCCGACCCTGCTAATGGGTCATGACGTTCGACGGGTCCTGTCTGTTTATTTACCAGCTTGTTCATGTCTTTACATTTGGCCCGGCTGGCCCACTCCGTCTCCTTTGCACTGTCGGTCGGTTGAGGTCGTGCCGACGTAAGTCCAGTAGCCCGGCCCGTGTACTCGTTCAATACGATCATCTTATCATTCATAGTTTCTTGCACCGCGGCTTCACCTTGGGCTCGAGTGGGATCCGTCACGGGTTGCTCCTCCACTGTATCTCGCGGTCGTTGGGTTGGCGAGGGCTCTATCTTAAGGTCTTCTCCCAAACATTCCGGATCATTCGGTTCTCGCGCCCCGTCGATGTTTCCGATGACAAGGTCGTAAAGGGGGGTCGTCATACATAGAGCGGTAACCTTCCCGCTGAAGTACGGGGTTTCCACCTCCATCTCTGCTTCGGGAAGCATCCGAACTGTACGGTCAATTAAGCAAACCGGTTTCGTTTTGCCGGTCAACTCACTTTCCCGTACCAAATTTCTCCGCACGATAACCGTGGAGCAACCGGTGTCTCCTAGAACCGTAATCTTCTTGCCTGCAACCTTTACAGGCAGCGTTGGCATACCCTTCGTAACACCGCTTGGCTATTTTGACATTACAGCACCCACAATAGGAATTTTCTCCCCATTCTTCAACTCTACGAATCCATCGGTGACGGCATTATTATCAGATTTTGGTGCCACTTGCACACAGGATACCTGGTGAGTTTGACTCACTCCGTTCCGACAAGCGTCTGCTTTGTGCCCAGTCTGACCACACTTGAAACATTTTACTGCCGTATGGCTCGTAAAGATCGTTCGACAGTTTTTCGCGCGATGACCCACTCGGTTACACAGAAAACATCGCGGAATGTTCTCCGGTGCACGCTTCTTTTCCTCGGGAGCCAATTTCTTCGAATCCTCGGGACACTCCTTCTTGACTTTAGCCAAATTAGTGCCACCTTGCGCTTCCAAGAATTGATCAGCTAATTCAAGCATGTCTTCAAGTGACTTAGCTCTCCTCTCTTTCAAGTACAGCGACAGGCTTGGGTGGCAACTAGTAAGAAATTGCTCTCTAATTAGGAGCTCTCTAAGTTCATCGTACTCCTGCGCTGTCCCTGAAAGTTCAATCCATCTGTCGAAATAATGGCTAAGTCGGGCGGCGTACTGTGTAGCCGTCTCACCATCAGCTGGCTTTCCTGTCCTAAATCTGTCCCGGAATCTTTCTACAGTGAATCTAAATCGCTTCAGCAAAGCAGCTTTCACCTTTGCATAGTTGGCTGCATCGGTCGGCGTCAGCCTACCGTACACACTGAGCGCTTCACCACTCAAGCAAGTACTCAAAGCAGTTGCCCATTGATGTTCCGGCCAATTCTGGCTCTTCGCAATCGTCTCAAATCGGTGAAGGTACGCGTCAAGGTCGTCCTTCCTTTCATCAAACGCTACGAGCAGCTTGCTTGGGTTCAAGCGGAAGCCGTGATCTTCCCGTTCGCTGCTTTCAACTCTAGCTTGGACGGGAGTTTCGCTTCGCTGTTGCAAACGGAGCCGCTCGAGTTCCATCTCGTGCTGCCGCTGCCGTTCCCTTTCAGCCATCTCCGCATCTCTTTCTTCTTTCGCCCTCTCAGCTGCCAGTCTTTCTCTCTCTATCTCCAACTTCAATTGTTGCTCTCTTTCTTCCTTCAGCTGTCGCTCCTTCGCTTCTCTTTCTTCTCTCGCCCTTTCGGCGGCCAGCTTTTCTCTCTCCAGCTCCAACTTCAATTGTTGCTCTCTTTCATCCTTCGCCCTCTCAGCTGCCAACCTCTCTCATTCCAACTCAGCTGCTTTTTCTTCCTTGGCACTCTCAGCTGCCAACCTCTCTCTCTCCACCCCCTCTTTCTCCTTCTGGCTTACCCATTTCCGTAGTTCGGCGCCAGAAAGACCCATCTTCTCACCAAGAGCGACTAACTTTTCGAGATCCATGGTGTCTCGCAACTCGCAAGTAAAACCTTGCCGCGTGCAAAAAGTATCTGCCTAAATCAGTCTATCGGAACACTCCCCTGCACTCGTTAACGAGAACACTGCACAACACACAAAATCGTTCCGATAGCACTATCAACACTCGAGGCTCTTTCTCACTACCTTGGACACACTGTGCACCAAAAGGTCCTGTGTCGCGGATGCCAGATTAATTGTCACACCCAGGTCCCGTTAATTAGGGAGGCGATCGCCGGGCTAATTCCAAGGGCCGAAGTATCGGCCCCCCGAACCGCACCACGAAAGCGTGGACAATTTAGGATTGGTCCTAATTGGCGCGCCAGCAGACGCCGGCTGTGGCCCAAAGAACAAGTCAGAGCCGAGAGTTGATAAAGAAAACAAATGTTATATTCTCAAAAATGGCAGATCGAAAACAATACACAAGAATGCACACTCCACAATAGTTGCATACAATACGTCACCAATCAAACAACGTACTACACAGTACAATCAGCCACACTCAAAACAACGGACACAGACAACGATACGCTCTACAATGCAGTCGCATGCATTGAGCATCCAAGACACTTAAAGACTAAAGAGATAGACAACCTATCCAGTCCAAAGTTCTTGGAACAAAAGTCTGAATGATACTCTTCCGAGAATCACTCACTCAAAGTCCAGCGTTGTTGTCGTTTCACGCCCTCGAAGTTTCTCTTCCAGGAAACCTCGCGTCTTCAATTGGCCACTCTCCAAGCTTCAAACTTCTTCGCCCGAACACGTCGGCTTCACACACGCAGCTGTCGCCACGCGTCTTCGCTCGATAGCGGTAAACACACTCTCTTGCTTGTAGTTCGAGTCGTCACCCCTCAGGTGGAAATCCTCTTCATCTCCTGCTTTGTCGCTACCGACAAAACCTTCGCCGACTACACGGCGGACTCCCTACGCGCTCTGGCACTAACTTCCGTCTCCTCCTGAGATCTCGTCTCCGCTGCTCGGTTAAATACCTTCCGCGCGACATTCCAGAATGTTCTCCTCATTTCGTCGGCACGATGCGCAGCGGAGGCTGGGGAGAGGCGCGAGACTGTACGGGGGCCGACCCGACAGATGACTCAACTGGGCATACACGCCCCTTTCCTTCTGGAAATTTCTAGCGCTTGCCCGGCCGCCGCTGTGGGGTGAGGAGGTTCATCGGCGAAGCCACGCTTCCGAGAGGAGAGGCGTCGCGCGCCCGGGGAGCTTTGGATGCTTGTTTTCTCTTTTCTTTTTTTTTTCGTTGACCTCGCCGCGTCTCTCTGGGCGCGTTATCGCAAGAATTTGGCGGCGCGCCCGTTTTTAGCGCTCGTTCTGTGACAGCGTTAGCCGTTCTAAGAGAGAGGCCGGAAAATGGCATGAGAACTTTGCGAAGTTTGCGGCACAGGTTGATGGAAAGGATGGATAGAGCGGCTCCTGTGTCGACAAGCGCCATGATGACGATACCATCGACTGACATTTCAATGACGTTAGCTGGACAGGGGCGAGGACTTGTGCATGATGACGGGGACGCAGTTCGTGCCTCGGGAACTGCGGCCGTTAGTTTTCCTGGTCGGTGGGTCCGCAACGGTGACGCATGGGGGAAAGCGAACGTCGACGTGAAGATAAGGAGCGGCGGGTAGGGCCGTGTGGACGATTAGAAGGAAAGGAAGAGGAAGGAGGGCTTGAAGGCGTATAGAAGAAAACTGAGAGCCGAAAGAGGGCATTTGTCGAATGTTCTGAGCAGCCTGGCGACGACGACAATAACGTGCCACGTGGCCAACACCGCCACAAGCAAAACATATCGGAGGGTTGTCGTAGGTCCGCCATTGGTCGGAGTAAGCTCCGACTTGCGCCTGGGGGGCAGCAAAATGCGGCCGAGGTGGTATCGGCATAGGCGGCGTTGAATAGGTCGGCGGCGAAAAGGGAGGCGGCAAATACAAAGGCGCTGGCTGGAACGCAGGCCTGCCATCATTCTTCTTACGTAGTGGTGCTTTCTATAAGAAGAACTTTTCTCCCAGAGGAAGCACCTACCTGCTTGTCATTCCAACGTCAATCTGTAAGGAGATACTTAGCGTTTGCCACAATTAGCCAACGTCCGGTCATATCAAATACACACGCACATTGGCCAGAATCCAACAGAAATACTACTGGCCAAGACTTCCAAATATTGTGTAACACTACGTGCGCACGTGCCTCAATTACCAACGACGAAAATCGTCGCCGTTAAAACCAGCTGGACTATTACAACCAATTAAAGTGCCCACGGAACCTTTTGCCCAAATTGGAATGCATATCCTTGGGCCATATCCGACTTCCCATGCTGGCAACAATGGGGCAATAGTCGCCACTGATTATCTTACGCGCTACGCGGAAACAAAGGCTTTGTCAAGTGGCACCGCTGTTGAAATCGGACGATTCTTCATAGCAAATATCATCCTGAGGCACGGCGCTCCGACAATCATATTACCGTATCGAGGTACCGCTTTCACGGCCGCGTTCCTGAAGACAGTGCTTTAGCTCAGTGAAACAGCCCATCGTAAAACCACTTCCTATCATCCACAAACGAACGGCTTAACAGAACGCCTCAACAAGACTATTGCCAACATGTTGAGTACGTAGGTTGACATAGATCAGAAGAACTGGGACGACATTCTACCGTACATCGCGTTCCCCTATAATACAGCGCAGCAAGAGACTACATGAATAACGCCGTTTAGTCTACTTCGTGGCTGTGAAGTGATGACGATGCTGACGCCTTGTTACTGCACGACTGCAGTGACATTGAGTTGGACGCTGCATATTTAACCCAACGAGCAGAAGAAGCGAGGCAGCTTGCACGCATCCAAATCACCCAGCAGCAAAATTACGAAGCCCAGCGTTATATTCTGCGACGCCGACATTTCGTCTACCGGACGCGGCGAGAAAGTGTGGGTATGGAGTCCTATCCGACGCCGGGGAGCATCTCAAAAATTGCTGGAGAATTATTTTGGCCCCTACACCATTTTTAAACGCCTGAGCGACTTTAATTACGTAGTCGTTTCTGACAGCCCCTCGACGACTCACCAGTCAAAACAAGAAATCGTGCACGTTGTGCGAATGAATCCTTATTGTTCGGACTCATCTACTGCTTTTGTAGAAGAGCATCGGGACGCTGCTTTTTGGAGGGAGGTAAATGCCGCACTGAATATGCAGCACCCCGAGAACAACAAAGAGCACGCGCAGCGAAAGAGAAAGACGAGGTTCTCATCCGATCAGTTTGCTAGTGTTCTGGTACAATTAAAGTGAGTTGTCCTGTGTTCAACTGCAGCTGTTTCTGCACTGTGACAATATGACAGTTACGTGGGCTGAACTTGGCTGTAACGGTGTTGTAACGAAATGTTTAGGTCTGACGACGCCTTTGCCCGTAGAAGCACGGGCTCTCTGCGCTTCGCAATAGGCTCTATCGTGGCGTGAGTCATGACCAAAAGCAGTATTAGATTCACTCTTATGCATTTTGTAATATTGATGTCGAAGACGTCTCTGCAATTCCATTTTTCATGCATGCTGCTCAGACCCACACTATGCTGCCGTTCCTGTTCTCGCACATGCGCAAGGCTTGCTTCTGGGGTCGTACCTTATTCTTCGCGAATGCATTTGATGTTTCGGGGACCCATTGACTCGTATAGTTAGGGGTGAGTTGTACGCTATCCTCTATAAAAGAAATTATTATGTGACGATTGCGCAATGGTGTTCTACTCTTTGAGGCAAAGCCCAGGCGCCCTTTGAGTTCTTTGCACAATTCAGTGGCTGAGAACAGATGGGGAGATGTCACATGTGCACTGCATACACACAAAAAATATGCACATTTGTTATCTCATTTCGTTGGTGCGTCAATCTTTCGAAGGTAAAGGACTGCCAGTAACATCCTAATGCGCTCCCATGTTTTTATATTTCATTGATTTCACGTTATAGTTGAATTCCTGGCGTTGAATGATCATTGGCCTATTTTTGACGCAGACACACCGCACACCCTCTCTCCATTAGGATATGGCGCTGCGCCACGTCAGAACGCCACGCGCAGAGGCTCGTAATTAGCTTATAGAGGAATGGATTCTACTTAGGTTGCCTAGTAACTTCTTTGGAAATAGTACGCCTGGTCCTTACACACCCACACGCTGCGAACTTATGCCAGAATTGTAAACATCGTCCTTGCGCATTCATGCACTGTGAGACTTTCTCCTAACTTTGTATACTTTGTCCTCGCGTATTCACTCCTTGCGAGCGCGTCCTAGAGTGGTATGGGTCAATTGTTCTTACGAACAATTCTATATTCACTTGGGCACGGACAAAGTAATCTGAGAGGCTTTCATAATTTCAGCAGAATAACGAGAGCTTGCGGCGATAGGTACTGTGCAATAAACAGTGGTTTATTTTATCTTGAAAGGCTCCGCACTGTAACAAACAGGGAATGAAGCAAAAAAAAATCATAGATGGAAGCATTTCATGCGCATTCATTGTTGGGTATGTAATATCAACGAAACTGAAATCAAAAATAGCGTTTTACGTTCAGATGGTATTCATTAAAAGGTGCCCTTAGCATGAGTTCGATCGCCCCGTCGCGGTGGTCTGGTGGCTAAGGTACTCGGCTTCTCACCCGCAGGTCACGGGATTGAATCCCGGCTGCGGCCGCTGCATTTATGATAGAGCCGCAAATGTTGTAGGCCTGTGTCGTCAGATTTGGATCCACGTTTAAAAATCACGAGTGGTCGAAATTTCCGGAGCCCTCCACTACGGCATCTCTCAGAATCATAGGGTGGTTTTGGGACTTTAAACTCTACAAATAAAGAAAGCATGACTTGAGGCTAAACGCATAACGCTCGTTGTACACGTGCGATGCCGTACGGCAATTCGCAGCTATACAGTTGTTCGCTTTACTGCCACCAGCTGAGGAAGTGTCTTTTCAAACAGTTTCATTATTTCAATTCAGATCATAGTCTACAATAAAATCACAGAAAGTAACGTTTCTTTTGAATTCAGTAGCTTAATTTTTCCTTACTTCTATTGCTTCTTTCCTAAAATCTTCAGCATTTGTAGAGGCCTCGTGCGAAAAGATTTAGCTGCTTCCGAGCAAATTTCTTCGTTCGTGATACCATAATTTTCAAATTTAGAATCTAGGTTCTGTGAGCGAAACGCAGTACATATGTGTGCCCGTATGAGCGGGATGTTTTGTCCTGTTCTAGAATATTTTATGCTTATACAAATACAACTCATCTTTCAAAGTTGATACAGTGAGGCTTTATGGTTACAACTTATGTTTTTAACTTTTGACAGCAACGGGGAATTTTAAGGCGGAAGCTGTCTAATGACAAAATAGGAAAATAGGCGTCAATGGCGAACTTCAGAAATTGCTTTCTTCATTAAATAAACATCAAGTACGGAATACGTGCAGGTGTAGTTTCGTGCGGTAAAACCAAACGCAAAAGTCTTTACTGCGAAACCACTCAGGCTATCGCGCAGACACATGATAACAAATCTGAAGGTGGTGATGACACACATATCGCAGCTTTTTGTAATGATTTTACCTGAAGGCTAGCGGCAAAAAAGACACGGCCACTGAAAGCAAACATACGGGACAAGCGCTGTCTCATGTATTCATTTCCTTGGGCGTGTTTTTTTGCGCTATTGCTTAAGTATGCAAATTCAACCAGCCCAATTCACTAAATTATTTAGTACTTCTGTAATGCTCGTACAAGTATTCACGCAGGTGTTAGCCATTAAAACATATGCTCGCCATGCTGTCGAGTGATGACCATGGTCATCACTAGACACCGTGCTGTCTAGACAAATACTGTCTAGACATGCTGGCTAGACATGCTGGCTAAACAAATGCTGTCTAGTGATGATCATGGTCATCACTAGGCACCATTTGAACTGCAGTTCAAAAGATGGCAGGACACTTTGTGCGGGAGGTTTATCGCTAGCGACAACGATCTCCACACAATGATGCGCACAACGGTCAAGGGCTCTTTCGAGTTTGATCGTCAAGGTTACCATGGGTTCTCTGCGAAGACCAATCAAAACAATAGCACAAGACTTTCGTTATGATATTTTGTCATGCGAATGGCTGTGAAGAATGTGAGTTCTTCGCTTACCCAACGCATTCGCGATGGCCCGTATCCCGCGGTCTTGATGTTTTGCTTTTTAGAACAGCTCCAAAGATTCCTACAACTGAACTTCATTGCTCACGTGCATGAAGTCGTAGTCATTTGCAACGCAGGCCAATGGCAGCATTTCTTCGTAGCACGTTGCGTCTGCTCATGTTTTCCGTCACTTGCCGTCGTTCTGCCGAGTGACCCAGCAACGACTTCACAGTGGTGCTGTGGCGCGTCCCACTAGCGGGGAGTATACATATTGTCGCGAGCAAAAACAAGATCTGCAGCCAGGAGTTCACCCGAACCGGAGCAACCAAAACGTTCTCTTCTTCTTCGTAGCCTAAAACGGGTATGAGCCACAGCGGCTCGTTCATCAATGGTGGCATTACCCCCTCTCCCAAGAAGCATCGTCTCGATGCTGTACATGAAAGCAAAAATAAGAAAATGAGATGAAAATTACCATGCAAGCAAAATGAATGGCGTAAGGCGGAATAACATAGTTGGTTGTGGAGTCAAGAGTTAAATGAGAAATAAGAAAAATAGGAAAGAATGTAAGGGAGAGACTAATAAAGTCAGTGACTCTCTGGCGATTCACAGCGCGAAAAGTATGGTTTCAGCCGTGAAACGTGAACGACTTCAGTTTGCGGGGTGAAACGGGAACGTCTCGAAGTGCCTTCTGGGAGAACCTCATATGTGACGTCGCTGAGACGTCGTACGACCTTGTAAGGGCCGAAGTAGCGGCGAAGAAGCTTTTCTGAACGGCCACGTTGTCGGATAGGGGTCCACACCCAGACTTCATCACCGGGCTTGAAAATAACTTCACGGTGACGAAGATTGTAGCGGCGTGCGTCTGCGCTTTGGTGATGTTGAATACGGTGACGAGCAATTTGACGGGCCTCTTCTGCACACTGCGCGAATTTGGTGGCATCGGTGCGGTATGTTCCTAAGTTGTCGGGCAGGAGCATGGCGTTGAGCATCGTCGTGACCTCGCGACCGTGGACTAAGCGAAAAGGTGTGAAACCGGTACTTTCTTGGACAGTAGTATTATACGCAAAAGTTACGTAGGGAAGTATGGCGTCCCAGTTCTTGTGATTGATGCCCACATACATTGACAGCATGTCTGCAATTGTCTTATTGAGTCGTTCAGTCAGCCCGTTTGCTTGCGGGTGGTAAGCCGTTGTTTTGCGATGTTCCGTGCCACTTAATCGCAAGACTTCTTGCAGCATCTCTGCGGTGAAAGCTGTCCCACTATCAGTTATGACGACAGCTGGAGCACCGTGATGTAAGACGATGCTGTTCATGAAAAATTGGGCGACATCTGCTGCGGTTGCTTTTGGAAGCGCCTTCGTTTCACAGTAGCGTGTTAAGTAGTCGGTAGCGACCACGATCCACCGGTTTCCAGACGAAGAGGTGGGGAATGACCCCAGCAAGTCCATGCCAATCTGATGAAAGGGCGCCTTTGGTGGGCCTATTGGTTGCAGTAGTCCCGCTGGTCGTAAAGGTGGAACCTTACGTCGCTGACAGTCGCGACATGTGCGAACGTAATGCTTCACAGTCTTTGCGAGACGTGGCCAGTAGTAGGAGCATTAAATCCGTTGCAGCGTGCGCGTATAGCCGAGGTGTCCGGACGATGGCTCATCATGACACGCACGTAAAATGTCACCACGAAGCGTAGTTGGCGCAACAAGCAGATACATAGCTTGTGTAGGATGAAAGTTCTTTTTGTAAAGCACTCCATCGCGGAAACAAAAGGAGGATAGCGAGCGTGCAAAGTTTCGAGGAGGGTGGGAATTGCGTCCTTACAGGTAGTCAATGAGCGGAATGAGCTCCGAGTCGTGACGCTGTTGCTCAGCTAAGCGGGTTGCTGATACGACAGAAAGAAAAGTGTCGTCGTCTTCAAGGTCAGTGTTGGCATTTTCGACCAGTGCACGTGAGAGACAGTCGGCGTCGGTGTGTTTCCGCCCAGATTTGTGGACGATGGTGACATCGAAATCTTGTAGCCGAAGGCTGCATCGTGCTAGACGACCTGAGGGATCTTTGAGATTTGCGAGCCAACAAAGGGAATGGTGGTCGCTAACTACTCTGAATGGGCGGCCATACAAGTATGGGCGGAATTTTGTTATGGCCCAGACAACAGCGAGGCATTCCTTCTCGGTTGCAGAATAGTTTTTCTCCGCTGGGGATAACGTTCTGCTCGCATAAGCGATCACGCGCTCTACGCCATTATGCCACTGAACTAATACCGCTCCTAGTCCAACGTTGCTGGCGTCAGTGTGTAATTCCGTGTCAGCGCTTTCGTCAAAATGACCCAGTACAGGCGGAGCCTGGAGGAGGTTTCGGAGCGTGTCGAACGCATGACACTGATCGGGACCCCATACAAACGAGACACCGTCTTTTGTAAGCTTGTTGAGGGGTTCAGCAATCTTCGAAAAGTTTTTGACAAAGCGCCTGTAATACGCACAGAGCCCCAGAAATCGGCGTAGGTCGCGCTTATTTGTGGGCACGGGAAAGGCGGCAACAGCACGGGTTTTCTCCGGATCTGGGCGGATGCCGGCATGGCTCACAACGTGACCAAAGAACTTCAGTTCTTCATATCCAAAATGACATTTTTCGGGTTTGAGAGAAATCCCCGCTGTTCTGATTGCCTGAAGTACTGCCTGAAGGCGTTGGACGTGTTGTTCAAACGTGTCTGCAAAGACCACGACGTCATCAAGGTAAACAAGACATGATTGCCATTTGAGCCCTGTGAGAACCGTATCCATGATTCTTTGGAAAGTAGCTGGCGCTGAGCATAGACCGAAAGGCAACACTTTAAACTCGTACAGGCCGTCGGGAGTAATAAACGCCGTCTTTTCGCGGTCGCGCTCATCCACTGCGATTTGCTAGTAGCTGCTACGTAAATATTTAGCGTTGCGTATACGGTCCAACGAGTCATCTATCCGGGGTAGAGGATAAACGTCCTTTTTGGTGACCTTGTTCAGTTTACGGTAATCAACGCAAAAACGCAACGTACCGTCCATCTTCTTTACTAGCACAACTGGCGAAGCCCAGGGACTGGTTAATGGCTGGATGACGTCGTCCTGAAGCATCTGCTGGACTTGGTCACGTATAGCGTCTTGCTCTTTTTGCGACACTCTATAGGCGTGTTGTCAGATGGGTCTCTCGGTGGGTTCCGTGATGATACGGTGCTGAGCAAGTGGTGTCTGTTTAACCCTTGAAGTAGTGGCAAAGAAGTCTTGAAATGAGCCGAGTAAACGCAAAAGGCTTTCTCGTTGAGACGAAGGTAGTCTCTCGTTTACGTCGAGAGTGCTCGTGAACGCCTCGTCAGGGTGGCCATTCGATGAAAATAAAGCTAACGTGGGCGAACCATCGGCATCGGCAAGTTCTTCACAATATGCAGTGGCAGTGTGTCTCGTTAGGTGGCGATATTCGTCGCTGAAGTTCGTGACCAGCAGGTGAACATGCCTATTGCTAGGCTGAATGATTCCTCGGGCAACACAGATTTGTCGTGAAATAAGGAGAGACAAATTGGCCTCTGCAATTACCGCGTCAGACATGTCCTGTCCCAATTCTACTTCAACAAAGAGGCTGCTTCGAGGTGGGAGAGTCAGAGAATCGTCGGTAACACGAAGTGCTCTTTTCCGGAATTGTGTACTGTCAGTTGCAGCGCAAAAAGGATCCTCGAACGACACAAGTAATTCACGGAGGTCGATGACGGCGCCGTATTCACGAAGGAAGTCCATTCCTAGAATGACTGGCCGAGAGCACACGCGCAATACGAGGAAAGAGCCTGCAAATGTCGACGTACGTATACGAATGCGTGCCGTGCACATACCGGTAGGCATCACCAGATGGCCCCCTGCCGTGCGCAACTGCGGTCCTTGCCATGATGTGGTAACCTTCCTCAGTTCAGGTGCCAGTGCGGCGCTCATTACGGAATAGTCGGCCCCGGTGTCGACGAGGGCGTTGACAGCATGATTGTCGACGAAGACGGCGATTTCGGCAGAAACGATCTTTCTGCTGTCAGAGAACACTGCAGAACCGGAATGGTCCTTGTCTGGTCGTTGCGTCGAATGAGGGTCTTTTACAGTTCGCCGGGCCGCGACTTCACCCCCAGAAGTCGCCGTTCCTAGTTTCCCCTGCGGGGACTTGGTGACTGGCTCCTGAAAGGAGCGGAAGACGATGTGGGCAAACTGGGTGACGTAGACCAGCGAGGCGACGGTGATCTCGACTGGTGGTGCTGAACAGTCGAAGGTGTTCGCTGGCCCGTGAGATAGGCTTCGATTTCGCGGGGGCGCTCACCGTAGAGCGGGCATCGAGCTTGAGGATGGAAGCCGCGGAGACCTAGTTGCCGGTATTGACAGTTCCTGTATACGTGACCCGCTTCGCCGCAGTGATAGCAGAGCGGACGGTTATCCGAGGTGCGCCACGTGCTTGCCTTGCTACCACTTTGTCTTGAGGTAGACTGCAGATAGGTGGGTGTGCTCGGGAACCTTGAGCCGTGAGGCGGGCTCGAAGCAGTGGTGTGGAATGACTGCAGAGCCTGGTACCTGGGCCGCATAGCAGGATCTGTACCGGCGGCGCAGGGGATCGCAATGCCGCTGCGTATGTCAGGACTGGCGCCTCGGGAATCGGTGGTGTGATTGGGGTCAGGGGTGTGACGGCCTGCCGGACTTCTTGTCTGATTACATCTGCGAGGGCAGACACAGGTTGATGGGATCCCACCGCCTGAAGCTGTCGCAGTTCATCCCGAACAATACTTCGAATGAAGTCTGCGAGGGCCTGTCTCTCGCTGTCAGAGCCGATAGAGCATGCGGTGGCCGGGATCTGGCGTTCGTATTGTGATGACCGCTGTTGCAACGTACGTTCCATTGTGTTCGCCTCACTGATGAACTGGGTGACTGTCGTTGGTCACCCAGTTCATCAGTGAAGCCCAGCGAAAAGCTGTTCTTTTACTCCACGCATCAAATGCCTCACCTTCTTTTCCTCGGGCATGGCGGGGTCCGCGCGCTTGAAGAGCCGAAGCATGTCCTCGACAAACATAGATACTCGTTCGTTCGGCCGCTGGTTTCTGCAGGATATGGCTTGTTCGGCCCTCTCCTTCCTCTCGGTGTTCCGAAAGGCGTCACGGAGCTGACGGCTAAACTCTTGCCAGGTTGCAAAGGAGCCCTCGTGGTTCTCGTACCATGTCTTCGCAGAATCCTCCAAGTAAAAGTAAACTCTGCGCAGCTTGCGAACATCGTCCCATTCGTTGATACAGGCAACCCGATCAAAGTGGTCGAGCCAGTCATCAACATCCTCGAAGATATCTCCATGGAACGGCTTTGGTGTCTGTGGCGCATGAAAAACATGGGCGAGAAGAGAACCATGGGCATCGCTGGTTTGGACCGCCTGGCTTGTCATCGGAGTTGCCATCTTTCTGGGTGTCGATGTCAAGGGACCAAATTCAGGGGGTAACCCACGCAGCCGGTGGCTGCTTCTTGCTCTGGGAGATGTAGCTGTCTCCACGATGGCCGACACAGCCGAAGTACACGTACCCCGCACCTCCACCAGTAATGTCGCGAGCAAAAACAAGATCTGCAGCCAGGAGTTCACCCGAACCGGAGCAACCGAAACGTTCTCTTCTTCTTCGTAGCCTAAAACGGGTATGAGCCACAGCGGCTCGTTCATCAATGGTGGCAATATAGTTGCCCAACAATGGCGCAAAAAGGTCGGACTTAGCCCTACCCAATGCTTCCGTGACCGGAGGCGCTACTTGAGAGTAAAACCCCCGTGTAACGATTCTAACGCGTTACACCGACTGAACTCTGGTTGATGTAACGACAACTGTGCCTTCGTGGAGGCATAGCACAAGCACCTTTAAAGCACTGTGCAGGCATATCTGGAGGAAATTGTTAGTGCTAGGCTCGACCATATATCAGTAAAATGCACATCGTTGTGACATTGAGTAAAATAACGGTGACCTTGTCTTACTCAGTGCCTCTCACTTTATGAACCAGGATGAAAGTTTTTCAGTGAACTTCCACAGATTAGTAGAGTAGCTCATTTGATTTTCTTACCATTATTGGCCACGTCCATAGTCCACTGCGTGGAGCAGTTGACGCTGAAGCAGTATCCTAAAAAAACAACGATTATCAGTTAGGTGCGTTCTTATAGGTGAAATCCCGAAATTGTTGTAATTAGCCCTTGCCTAAAGGAAGTTTTGAGAGGCAATGCTGGCTTTTTATTGCAGTAATTACGCATCCATTTAAATTCAAGGTTGTTCCAAAGATTTATTATGCTTACGGCAATAAAATAGATGAGAAGGCGAAGAATATTCATGTGATGGTTGCTTGTTTGGCACGGTTTGTGAAAGTGACAAACATTTATGTGGCGTTTTTTTAGATTTCAAAAACGCTCACTCAGAGACATTTGGAAAGGCGTCATGGTCCCAGGTTAGATGTTTGGCAATGCAGTCTTTGGCATGAGGTCAGAGGTTCAAGCAAAATTGAAAATTAAACAACGTGGCATAAGTATACTTGCTTTTGGAGCACACGGCTACACCAAAATCAAGGGGTACAGGGTGATATGAAAGGACATCGTTTGAGTGCAGGGAAGCTAGCAGCAAGATAGAGTTTGAGGAGCAATTGTGAAAATGGGAAAGGATCGTTGGGCTAGCAAGTTTTCAGCTACTTGTACATGAAGAATGTTGATACTAAATGGAGGAACCAAACTCGAAAATTGTCAAGCAAGTATTTAGAAAACAGCAGTATACCAAACCAAAAGGAAGCATCGGTTAAGAAAAAGGCCAATGAAACAGGGAGAGACATGTGGAAGATTGTAATGCTTATGAAATTATCACTGGAAACCTACCGAACTTTCAACCAGGAAATTGCAAGGGAAAAAGTCTACGATAATTCTTGGGGTAGTTATGTGCTGTTAGAAGCCAGAACAGGCATATTGCGTACCAAGGTGTACCGATCCAGTTACGAAGGCACATTAGTGTTATGTAGTGAGTGTGGAGACGAGGAGAAAAGGGCAGAACATTTGATACTGTTCTGTAAAGGCTTCACTCTATCGTCTGAGATAATGACGCGCAATTTTTCAAGACATTGGGGTTTCGGAATAGTGAGGGCAAATTAGACTTTAAACGGGTAGATATATTCAGGGCGAGGCTAATTGATTGGTGGCTACAATCAAGGCGTGAGTGAAATCCAAGCTTTCAGCACATAGTGATAGTACATGATTTCATGACTAGGTGGCATGAGCAGCCTATAGCTTAAAGGTCACAGCTGGATATATTCAATCACTCATCTATCTAGAAAAACTCGATAAGACTACAGATGTGTTCCTATGACTCGGAAACTTGTTTCAAGGCGTTGTCCTACCCAACAAAAATAGTTTCGGGAAACTTCATTATGCTAATTGTATAATGCGACAAAATATTCACTTCGCTTCTACATTTCTGACGTCTGCACTAAAACGCCAGTGCTGACATAATACATATATATAGGTTGCCCTTTAAATACCTGTGCAGTAGACGTGCCTCGCAATGCTAAGCTGCACACACAGCGGCTAAACGTTCAAAAACATATCTATAAACTTCATAGAACTTACCTTAAAGACACAAAATTCCGCAGAGACTATTCGCAGATTGCTTGAAATCAAATTCCACAGAATGTGATATCCGCCACGACATAATCAAAGAAGCAGTGACACCAAATTTCAAGCTCGAGCTGTGGCTTTCATTCGATTGCTTGGTATGCAATCGTTATTTTAGTGCAGTATGGATGGCGTTCGTTAAGTAAATGTCATTCTATTTCGAGTGCAAAGAGCGCCTAAATACTCAACAATGTCTTTTCGGATTGACAGCATTTTCACGTGTTCCGCGAGCTTTTAGAACCCACTTGAGGTGCTTAGGGATGATGAGCGAGCTGTGATGACTGCAAATTTTATTTTTGTAATAACGGTGTCTAATTGTGGCATCATATGGGGGGGATGGCTGGTTGTCTGAAAATGGCCTCACTTGCTTCATTTCTCTTGGTTAGTGCAGCGCGTTCACGAAGGCTGTGGTTTTGTAGTGTCGCCTTAGCTGAATTGTCGGACTGTCGTGAGCGCAAATGTGGCTATTTGAAGCTGTGGCCATCACGAAAAAGTAATACCCTTGTTATACCTTTGTTACACAGGCAGCCTAAACCGCGGTTACGCTAACCGCAGTTACGTTAGTCGCGGTTCACTGATGTTACACGGCACACGAAACCACGGTTATGCCGCTAACTGTGGTTTTAAGAAACCGAGCTCTGCAACATCGGTTAGGTATTATAACCGAGAAAATGGGAGCGCTCACCATCGATGAGTGCAAGCCGGCGAGCGCGCGTGAAAAATGCTCAATCTAGCCGGCACGAACCAAGCGTAACACCTGATAAGGATGTGAGAAAATCATTTGAGCTATATGGGGAGCACGTCACGCAATGCATATGTGTACGCGGCAATTACAACCGATTGGAACGCCAAGCTTCCGCTTGAAGCAGAGCGATTCACGCCAAAGCAAGTCCGGAAGAAGATAGACAATCTGAACAAGATGTACCAGTCGGTGCATGGATGTACTATGGGGCACATATGACATTTATGCCTGGTTGCTGCTGAAGGAAGGAAGGAAGGAAGTATGTTTATTTACAGAAAGGCAGAGAGGTCGGCCTGAGCGATAGCTTGCTCTAGCCTGCTACTCTACACCGGGGGAAGGGAAAGGGGAAAAGAAAGATTAATGGATGACGATGGTGAGATAGAGAGGTGAGTATGTGGTGTCCTTTCTAGCTGAGACACATTTTATAGCCGCGCACATAGTCCAGTTGTTTCAAAAAAAAGGTAATAACTGCTCTTGTGACTGCAGTTGCACTGTTGGTGTCTGGCCAAGGGCCCAACATGGTCTCATCAGTTAATGACCTACTGCGATATTGTTCAGTAGAAGAAATCAGTGTTTGTCGTTCACGTGCGTATGCTGGGCAGACACAAAATATGTGCTCGAGTGTTTCTGGCACATCACAGTGTTCACAATTAGGACCGGTGTTACTGCAACCGATGATATGTGCGTAACGTCTAGTGTACGCTACACCAAGACGAATGCGGTGGATCATACTTGTGAGTTGCCGTTTCAATTTAGGAGGCATGCGGAACCTCATTTCCGGGTCCCATTTGTGAAGTCGCTGGTGTCGCCGTTCCGGTTTGGTCCAGTGCTGAAGTGGCTAAGAAGGTCACGCCGCAGCTGCGCGTTCTTGTCACACTCCCCTCGCACGATTTCTTGCAAGTGCACGCTGATATCAATCACTCCCTCACCCGAAGCAACGCTCGCCACAGCGGCCGCAGCTGCCGGCTCCTTCGCCCGCTCGCAACACACTTATCTCTCGTTTCACCCTCTCCAATACCCGCAACCCTCGACCATACGTCGAGTGGAAACACTCGGGTTTTTTTTTCTGCGATGAAACTTACACGAGACCCAACTCACCGACCCAGTCTTCACGTTTCAAGCAAATGTTTACTCGAGTAAATGCTACACCGCGTTCAATTGTTTAAAATGGTTTTTCAGCAGCCGTGTCAACGCTCATTTCAACCAGGTCAACGTCTTGCACATCGCTGCTGCTTCGCATTCCACCAGGGTTTCCTTTCGGGTGATAGTCCATAAATTTTTCTCACTGTTTTTATGGTCGCATGTCGATGCTAATGACGGCGGTGACGATAATGGAGGTGGTGAAGACGTGCCTTTACACGTGCGCGGCGATCCGACGAAATGTCAACTAAAACTTGTGTCAGCATTTAGTGTTGGGACGTCATAAGATAGGCTGATGGCGGTGGTTGCGACAATGGAGGTGGTGAAGACGTGCGTTTACACGTGTGCGGCAAGCAGACGAAATGGCAACTGAAACTTGCGTCAGCGTTTAGTTTGGGGACGTCATAAGATAGAACGGGACGGGAGATGACAGCTTGGTAGTGTTGGCAGTGCTTGAAATTGTTGGGCTTTGCACCCATTTTGAAATATATTCGATACTGTTCATACTAATCAATGTTGTGTATAATAATCCGTCTAGCTGATGCATTATTAGTACTGAATCATTACTTAGGTGACGATAACCACGCATCGACGCAAAAAAACGTGACATTCGTCAAGTTGATGTCACTGCTACTATAAAACATTTGTATTCAACTTTGTGCTCCTCTGGACGCCTAGATAAAATGAAATATATATATAGGCTGATCTCAAGTTATGTGACCCCGTATTCTGCAGTGTACGCACAATTTATATGATCTGTTTGCCCAAGAAAACTCATCAAAACTTATTATTCATATAAAGAATTCAAACAAGCCACAGCTGTCCTTTCTTATTTGCGTTGTCCCTAACTAGGCCACTCAATACATCACTTTCACAGAGAAACTGTATGCGCTGAGGGTTCTGCTTATGTTGAGGTCTGTAAGAAAATGTCTAGTTTGCCCAGGCATCCCAATGTGCGGGGTTAAAACCGCTCACAATTTCAATGTTAAAATTTAGTGATAAATATCCTTTCTGAAGAAATTCTTTATCACTGATCACTACGAGCTCCCCATACGAGGAAGCAGTGTTGGCGGAACAGCCGACTGAGGTATCACGTAGCAAGAGTAATACAAATTTATGATGGTCTTTTTAGGCAAGTTTGCATTGAGACCTGTTCCAAGTCGTATACAGAATCGGCGCCTGCGCTGCTCAAGGAAAATGTGATATATATTTGATTCAGTTCTCATTCTTTTATTGTAAACAAGGCAAGCACTTTTCTCTATGTAGAACAATACGCTGCTTCGACAGATCCCGCATTGCGTAATGCCATAGACATCTCGCTCAAATGTCCGTCATCGGGTTGAGAGAAAGCATCACAGTTTTTACATACGAATACATCTTTATCATGTACACAGAACGATCACTGCTGAAAATGCGCCACTTTCGACTTTCATATGCACCTGTTTTGATATGTCGCAAAATGTACATATATATGATTTACAAGTATAAATATTTACTTAGAAGAACAACATCAAGAAGTAGTGATGATAGGACATCAGAATAAAAATATATTGGCTAAGTAATATTTACTGGCAATTCTCAATATACAAGACTAATATTTTCGCCAAGATAATTTTAGAAATGATACCCTATCAGTACTACTTTGTGAAGCTGTTCTAGTTAGTAAAAAGCTATATTTGCTATCACGTTAACCACACCTATAACTAACAATTACCATATTGACCAGAAACATTGAGTGGGTAACTTACCGTCTGTTCAGTCGCCAGATTTGAAGGGATTACTATAGCAATCAGAAGGCATGACCTACGCCAGTTGCTGTACGAAGCCAATGATACCGTTGAACAAATAGGGCTCGGACAAATATATTTGCTAGAACTTTCTTAGAGAGTTAAAAGATACAAGTATCCCCTTATATATCTCTTGCAGAATAACCTTCTACTCGCGAAGGCTAAGTTCAATGGCTATATAAATAGACACAAAGGAGCACAGATACCCTTTGTTTAAGAGTTCCTCAAGAAAAAGTTTGGCGCATCGGTGGACTTGCACTGGGGGGCCGGTTCATTACTACATCACCCTTTCTCTACTCGAATTTCATAGTCACATAGCTTAGCCAGTTGATTTGCTTCTCTATATCCTGCAAATTCTTCTTTGGAAGTTTTTTGTACGCTGTAAGCATACTTGCTTTAAACGTAAATGCCTTTGCATAGCCAAGTTCATCGACATGAGAAAATAATAATAATAATAATAATAATAATAATAATAATAATAATAATAATAATAATAATAATATTAAGAATAATGTTATTCTTACTATTATTTTTATTCGTTTTCAATACGCTCAAAGTACAAATACACAAGGAAATACTAGTCTAGCGAGTTGAAAATTGCCATCCAAAGTAGCACAATGCCCACTAGTTCATTCGGGAATCACAAAAGTAGAGGCTCAGTGGGATTGATTGTTAACAAGAACAGTTAAACGTAAAGAGAAAAATGTATTGAGGAGAGCAGCGGCTTTACTTAGCTTCCTATTCAAAATGATGCGTAAGGAGGAACTGCTATAAATATTTCTAGGTTCATGCAATATGACCTCTGTTGAAGTTTTGAATTAGACAGTGCTCATAATTTGACACAACAATTGACTCGTCACGCTTCTGCAAGATCAAACCAAAGAATCGAGACTCCTTCGTCTAGAAATTCAAAGCACTACAAAAGTCTCTAACTAATGTCAAAGCTTTTAGGAATTGATCTATCTAGATCTGCACAAGTTTATCCCCCTTGTCAAGCAACTATATTACTATCTGCGGTAACTTACGTGATATCTTATTGTATATTGTGTCATTCACAAGAGCTGTAAGGAGACAAGCCGTAACAAAAAGCCTTTTCCCTCGACCATCTGCTTTAGAATTAACTTCATTTACCCGCTACAAAAAGAGAATGCATTTGATGAACACGCAGCAACGTCACAGCGAAAGCATGAAGAGGGGTCTTTCAGAGCCTTTTCTAAGCACTCTTTGGGTAAATGCTAAAAGCGCACTTGCTGGCTACCCACTACGCCATAAACAGTAAATAATTTCAAAGTAAGCCGGCATTCACTAGGCTATCCTTCAATAATCGTCGGAGAAGCGTGGTATCTTCCAAGCAATGTTGCGAGAATTTTTTGTCATACGCAGCAGCTGACGACCATGAAAAAAAACGCCTGAAGAGGTTATATGCCACAGTGTGCACCAGCGTGCCTCTAAAATGGCTAGAATGCTGGGCTGGCACACAGTGGACCCGGGTTCAAACCCTCCTATGTCACCACATGCTTTAGATGTTCTTTATTTGATTTTTTTTGTTATTTTGTGTGATAGCCGTTACGGACGCCAGCAGCAGCGGTGGTGGTGGCGGACAACAACAGCGCCACACGTGACCCTTCTTGTGATCCATATTAGCTTTCGCTGTAAAAGAGTGGCACAGGGGCTGTTTTGATGGAGCAAACCATTTAACAAGTATTAGCCCGTGGAAGAAGACGACGATCACAGGTGCTGAGAGTCTGTGAGAGCCTGTGCTATTGACTTGTATTGCAGTGTGGACTGTTTGATTATCCTTCATCAATAAACGACCTTAAAGGGCCAGTCAACAGGCTCCGAAACCCGCAGGATAAGCTCGCGCAGTTTTCCTGTGCGTGACCAACCTTCTTCAACGCGCGGTGACGTCAACTCAGTGATCGGCGACGTGACGTAGCACGCATTTCGTCGATTGGTCTAAACCAGGTACCAATAAATAGTAATATTGTCAACGTCCCCGATCGCCGAGTTAACATCACTGCGTTTGGAAGAAGGGTGGTCAGGCGTACGAAAGATGCGCCAGCTTTTCTTGGGCGTTCCGGAGCCTGTTGACTGGCCCTTTAAATGACTACAAATTTCAACGCGATAGCGTTCACGAGCCTGTGTTAGAGAAAACCCGCCGCCGGCATCGGCCATGTTGGTTGTGAGCGAAAAACCGTCTGTGCGTCTGCGACCGAAAAATCAAGTTATCGAGATAGCCGCAAGAGTTCGCTATTTTTGCACGTGTGGGCGTGCGAGGACACTGAAAATGCCACGCATTTGAAAAATATGGCAGCATATCCATGGAGTCAATGACGGAGAGTGGCCCGAAGCATCCGTCCGTTTATTTGTTCTTGCTTCCTTCTATCCATGCGTCCGTCTGTGTGACCGTCCATGCGTCCATTCGCCCATCCGTACGTGCGTCCGTTCGTGCGTCCGCACGTCCAACTGTGTGTCCGTCCCTGCGTTCGTCCATGCATCCGTCCTTGCGTCCGTCCATGCGTCTATCCGTCGGTGCAACCATCCGTGAGTCCGTCCATGCATCTGTCTGTGTGTCCCTTCGTTCATCTATTCAACGCTCAAAGTACGACCATCTTGCATCTTTTCATCATATATTCGCGATATAGAAGCACTGCCATGCAGCGGACATTCCAAGAACTAAACGAGAGGTGGCACACGCACACTTTCTTACGGCTTGCGCTTCGTGTCTACTTCCCACTTTTAACCACCTCGAGTTCACTGTATTGATGGCACTGCGGCCCAACACGAGCTAAACCTTTCTAAAACCAAGGAGGTTACGCCCGGCGAATATAATGTAGCAACCCTTTCTTGTCAGATAGTGTTCAATGTACATGTCTTTGGCTGCTAATGGGGAATGAGAGACGGGAGAATTCGGCTTTTACTTTATTACGGCCTGCGCTTCGTACCTACTTCCCACCTTTAACCACCTTGAGTTCATGGTATATACTACTTCACTGTATTCATGGCACTGTGGCTCAACGCTCAATGAACCTTTCTAAAACCAAGGAGGTTACGCCCAGCGAGTATAACGTTGCAAACCTTTCTTGCCAGATAGTGCTCAATATACATGCCAATGGCTGCTAATGGAGAATGAGAGACAGGAGAATTCGACTTTTAGTTAACGCGCACGCGACCACTTTTTCATTGTTCAACAACGCACAGGAGAAATCTTCCACCGGCACCACCTTGCAGGTCTAAACGTAAGACTGGTTACACACTACGCCTACGACTACGAGGGACGAACGGGTGCCACTATAAGGAGCTTCGCCCCTAAAAAAAAAGTGCCCAAGGTCACGAGGCGCGGTAGTTTCTCTGCCCTGCACCCCTCCCTGCTTAGCTTCCAGCGCTTTCATCGGGACGAGAGAAGAAATAATGCAATTGCAGCATGCGACAAACCTTTGTTCTTCCACTCGCACAAGACAGATTCCTATAATTTTTGTGGCGTTGAATCCGTGAGGCAATAAACTGTGGTAGTGAATTATTTTAATGTTACTTGAAAAGTGTTTAGGGTCCTTTTAACGCATTTCGTTGGAGAGGTGTCATGACTAAAATGAGCCATTTAAGCGATAATAGTGCGCGCTGGTCCAATCTACGTGCTTGTGCGTGCTTCTGTGCCTTGTTTTTGTATGCAACAAACATCAATAAATAAGCTTTTAGCGGTTGAAGGGTGCACTAAGGGCTCCATTTTGCAATCACGTTAAACTCCTAAAGGCGAAAAAGCTTTAGGGTCTCCTAATTTTTAGATGTCATAATCATGGTTGGTGAATCAATGTTTAGCTACTTGCGTACTGCGGAATATCACAAAGGTGAACGCAGATTTCTCGTTCCGCTTTTACCGCACAGTCAGCCGTTGGTACACCGCGTTGGTCGAGCGTGGTCTTTCACGGCGCTCAACGCTTCCGTTCGATATTGACGGATACCGTAACGCGTAGCGCCGATGCATGAGGACGTTGCTGCCAGTGTAGCCGGCTGTGTGAAAAGACTATTTTGGTCATGTTGTTTGTTGGTTTTCAGGACAATATTCGAGATGACAGTGCCAACTCCAATAAGATTACCTTGGCAACCTCATACAATTGTAACTTGTTTTATCGATGACTTTGCTATAGACGGCGAATAATGGCCTGGTCAAGCACTGCAAGGCCAGAAAACAAAACAGTATCTCGTAAAATAATCGAAGCACCAATTGTTTTCTTCTTCTGCAGACGAATATCTGTTGGTTCATCTGCTCCATTCACTACGAAATCCGGGTTTTCTAATTAGGAACATATCTGACCAATGAAACTGCGTTCATCTAGCGACGACCAAGCTTATCAAGATAGCTCGTCTTCATTTTTCTTTGGTGAATTGAAGCAAATGCCCTCAGCAAGAAAGCATGAGAGCCCTCGGCAAGAGGTGGTGGTAGTGGTTAGAAGAAATACAAAGGCACCTAATTTCTACAGGCTGATCGGGAGCACGGCGCAGTGCTTACGGCAAGAAACCAGGCTGGACGCCTTCAGATGTCCACGATCTTTCTCACTCTCCACTTCTCCATGAATTTGTAAGTGCGTCTGTTTCTAGCCTCAATGAGGCAGCACTTTCATACACTGAAAGGCCCTCCGAACAGCCCCAAGGGACATGGATGGTCTCTATGATAGAGTTACAGTCTTAGCTGTACCAAGGAATCGCCAATCGTTCATTGCCACACACAGCTCGACTATTCAACGTCTCTGATAATCTCCCGTACCATTGCAACCACCTCCGGAGGTCTTTCAACTTCAAGCCGACCTATTTGGGTCAAATATCTGTAATTGTTCATCGCAGTAAACCAACATCCACGCACCATTGCTTAAGCATCTATACCGGGTTTCTCACGCTGAACAACATGTTATGGACGATCCAGGGTTTGATATGCTCAATCGTGGCGTCATGCAGCCATCGTATAGGCCATGGGCCTTCATGGTGGTATTATTGAAACACAAGGATGGCAGCACCCGGATTGTCTGTTGATTACAGGCGCCCTAATAATAAGACGCGCAAAGATAATTATTCACTACCCAAAATTGACGACATTCTAAACTGTTGGCAAGAAGCAGAGTTCTTTTCCTCGCTGGATCTTCGATCAAGATACTGGCAGGTTCCCATGGATGAAGCTGACCACGCGAAAATTGAGAAAGCTTCTAAGAGTTTAACGTGATGCCGTCCGGCCTTTGAAACACCCCTGCCTCCTTGGAGCTTTTGATCAACACCACCTTTATTTTAATCAATGCCAGTGCGAACGCGTGCTCTTCAATGGGAGTGGTCGGCCCACTCTAGTTTAGAAAGTGGTCATAATGCGACGCCACAAAAGGGGTAAGGCTCCTTGCATCACACGTGCATCCGAGCGCTTTTCCACAGAAGTGCGATATGTGTGCTCCTCTCCAATATCATACGACTATCAGGTTCGTTCTTCCGTACTCCTTTTTTGTGGCTGGAAGCAATGCCGCCGTCAACCCTCGGAGCTAGTTATGCAGCGGCATCACCGTGACGCGTCCCCATTTTCGCCCGGATAGCACCACGTATGGCGACAAACTGTCTGAAACGACCGAATCACTAACAAAGCCAGCGTGACTGCCAACGTTGTGATACCGAGGAACGGAACATGCCGCCCTGCGGATCTTTCACAAATGAATAAAATGTGACGAGGTTTATTAGTCGATAACCAAAACGGCAAGACAGCGTGAAGAACCGTCCAGCAGAGATCAACACAACAGCGAGCCGAAGCATGAGCCGAGAGAGCCCGGCGTTGGCGATGTTGCTCGCCGCAGGCACATTTTCTTCACAATTGACCCCGCTGAAAAAGGAGCCATCCTGGCGACTTGAGAAGTGTCAGGCAGAAGCTCATGGTATGGTTTCAGTCGGGAAACATGAACAATGTCACGTGCGCGCCGGCGCATGTCGTCCGATCTGGAAATTGGCTCAAATAGAAAATTAACCGGAGAGGTTTTCTCCAAAACGGTGTAAGGCCCCTCGTACCGGGGGACAAGTTTCGAGGAGAGTCCCAGTGTTTTGTGTGGAATGGCGAGCCACACAAAAAACCCTGGGGCATAGCTGGGATCTAAAAATGTGGTGCTATGGTGTTCTTTCTGGCGTTGCTGCTCTTTTGAGGTGAACGCACGGGCGAGCTGGCGGCACTCTTCGGCTTGTCGAGAAGTATCGGAGACAGGTGGGCACTGGGAAGCATCAGGACGGTAGGGTAGTAGGGTGTCGATTGTATCGGAAGGCTCGCGTCCATAAAAAAGAAAGAAAGGTGTGAATCCCGTGGTGGTTTGGTGTTATATGCGAATGTGACGTATGGGAGAACACGGTCCCAGTTGCTATGCTCAGATGTCACGTACATTGAGAGCATATCACCCAGCATGCGGTTGAACCGTTCTGTTAGCCCGTTAGTCTGCGGGTTTTATGCTTTCGTTTTCCGATTAATGACGTGACATTCTGAAAGCAGAGTTTCGACGACCTCGGAGAGGAAAGCGCGGCCTCTGTCACTAAGGAGCTCTCGAGGTGTACCATGTCGAAGAATAAAGCGACGTAAAATGAAAGAGGCGACATCCTGAGCTGTAGCGCTCGGCAAAGCGGCTGTTTTGGCGTAGCGTGTCAGGTGGTCAACTGCCACTATAATCCACCGATTACCATTTGATGTCAATGGAAGGGGGCTGTAGAGGTCAACGCCGACGCGATCAAATGGCTTGGCAGGGCATGGAAGTGGCTGCAATGCACCAGTCGCTCGTGGCGCTGTTGATTTGCGTCGCTGGCAGTCAGGACAGCACTGCACGAATTTGCGTACAAAAGTGTACATGCCGCGCCAGTAATAGTGATGGCGAAGGCGTTCGTATGTTTTGAACACCCCGGTGTGGCCACATTGCGGATCGTCGTGAAGAGAGGCACATACTTGTGATCGTAAAGTGCGTGGAGTGACCAGTAGCCACCAGCGGCCATCAGGAGCGTAGTTGCGTCGATGAAGGAGTTGATCGCGAATGGCGAAATGGAAAGCTTGACGTCGGAGAGATCGAGATACTGGAAGGTTGGGCGTGCCAGATAGATATTCGATAAAAGATGCGATCCACGGGTCACGACGTTGTTCGGTGGCAATCGAGTCGAGATTTAGCGATGACATGGTCTCGAGGCGAGTGTTTCCGCACGTCGGATCTGGTGAAAAAAGGTGAGCGGGACAGGGCATCAGCGTCAGAGTGTTAGCGTCGGCAGCGGTATACGACGCGAATGTCGTACTCCTGGATGCGGAGTGCCCATCGCGCAAGGCGGCCAGAAGGTCTTTCAAAGTAGAGAGCCAGCAAAACGCGTGGTGATCAGTTACTAGATCAAACGGGCGGCCGTATAAAAATGGCCGGAATTTTCCAAGCGCCCACGACAGAACCAAACACTCTATTTCTGTCACGCTGTAATTAGTTTCGGCTTTCGTCAGAGTGCGGCTAGCGTAGGTTACAACGTATTCTGAATAGCCGGGCTTTCGTTGAGCAAGGACAGCGCCTAGCCCGACGCCACTGGCGTCGGTGTGCACTTCGGTAGGAGCCATCGGGTCGAAGTGGCGAAGAATAGGTGGGGAGGTGAGCAGACGGCATAGAGTAGTGAAGGCAACGTCACATGCAGGGGACCAGGAGAGGAGGTTCACGTCACCGTGAAGAAGCTGGGTTAATTATGACATGATAAATGCAAAATTGCGAACAAAGCGCTGGAAATACGAGCATAGGCCTACAAAACTGCGAAGTTCTTTCATGGTCATTGGCTTGGGAAATTCTGCAATTGCTCGAAGTTTTGCCGGGTCAGGTAATACGCCGTGTTTGGACACGATGTGGCTTTGTATGACGAGCTCGCGTGCAGCGAAGTGGCATTTTTTCAGGTTAAGCTGCAGGCCAGCGTTGGTCAGGCCAGTCAAAACGTGCCTGAGGCGAAGGAGGTGCGTAGGAAAATAAAGGGAGAAAACCACGACATCGTCGAGGTAACAGAGGCACATATTCCACTTGAGGCCACGTAGCGTATTATCCATAAGACGTTCAAACGTGGCAGGCGCGTTACAAAGCCCAAAGGGCATGACGTTAAACTCGTATAGTCCGTCTCGTGTAATAAATGCCGTTTTTTTTGGCGATCGGCTTCAGCCATTGGAACTTGCCAGTAGCCAGACTGCAAATCTAGCGACGAGAAAAATTCCGCTCCGTGGAGGGTGTCGATGGCTTCATCAATGCGCCGCAAAGGATAGACGTCCTTGGGGGTTATCTTGTTCAAACGACGATAGTCCACGCGAAATCGGATAGATCCGTCTTTCTTACGCACGAGGACAATAGGAGACGCCCAGGGACTGTGAGGTGGTGGAATGACGTCTCTACGAAGCATATCTTTGACTTGATCGTTGATGACGCGGTGCTCTTCAGCGGAGACACGGTATGGTCTTTGACGCAGTGGCTGCTGTAGGCCGGTGTCAACATGATGTTTGACTTGTGACGTGCGGCCCAGTTGGGGCTGCGACACATCGAAAGAACTCCTGAACTCTTGCAGAAGATCAAGCAGGTCGGCATGTTCGATGGGAGTGAGAGTGTCGGCAATGGCACCAGAAAACGTATCCCTGGACGACTCCTCGAGTGCCAGCAGTGATTTTGGGTGGTCGCAGTAGTCATTCGGGACATCAACCAAAGCCGAAGGGTCAAGGTCTTGCACGCGCCCGAGACACTCTCCTGCAAGCAAAGTGACAGGTGTGGAAAGCGGATTGCTTACGAACATATTGCTTCTTCCGGCGGCAAGGTCGATTGTTTCGAAAGGCAGCGGCAGAGCTCGACGTCTCTTGAAGATATCCGAAGGCATAAAAAGGCATGTAGCGTCAGTGTAGGCGTTGCATGATACGGTAACAAGGGCAAAATTTCCAGGTAAAATATTGGTATCTTCATGGACGAGCAACTTCGCCGGCTGATGAAGAGCGTCAAGTAATGGGACATCACACAAGGATGAAAACTCAACTTCGGCGCGAGCGCAGTCGATGACAGCATTATGCCGGGATAGGAAGTCCCACCCGAGGATGACGTAATGTGAACAGACAGCGAGAACAATAAATTCCACGATGTAAAGATTGCCTTCGATGGACACTCTTGCAGTGCAGGCTGCGAGGGGCGTTACTTGCTGTGCGCTTGCGGTGTGGAGCGACAGTCCCGAAAGCGGTGTCGTAACTTTGCGCAATAAACGGCAGAGACTAGCGGCAATAACAGAAACAGCTGCGCCGGTGTCCACAAGGGCGAAAGTACAATAACCTTCAACAGTTACTGCGACCACGTTAGCAGGAGAGGGGCGAGGGCTTAGACAGTTCGAAAACGGCGCAGTTCTTGCCTCTTGAACTGCGGTGCTTAGTTTTCCTGTTCGGAAGGTCCGGGCCGGCGACGCATGGGGGAGGGCGATCGCCGACGAGGAGACGGTGCGCGCTGCGGCTGGTAGTCAAGGTGGTCATTAGGGGCATAGCAAGGTGACGAGACCGGCCCGTATTGGTCGAACGGTTGGCTGCCGGGTTGCGATGACCGGGCATAGTTGCCGAACGTCTCAGGTTGACGGCGGCAGTAGCGGGCAACGTGTCCGGTAGTGAAGCAGCCGTAGCAAATCGGTCCGTTATCGGGCGTCCTCCATGGATTGGTGACTAGTGGTGCCGCCCAAGGTGTAGTATAAGCAGCCGGGTGTGCGCGCTGTGAGCGCATTGTGTAGGGCGGTTGCGGAAGCCTACACAGAACGTCTGCATATGTGAGCGGGGCGGCTACGGGCTGTATCTCTTGCGAACAGGCGACAGGACGAGCCACAGGCTGCGCTACATACGATAGGGGCGCGGCCACAAGCTGAATCGCTGGCGGATAGTGACAGGGGCACCTACCGGCTGTGCGACACGCGGGCAGCGGACACGGCTAGATAGAGGCGGCTCGTAGTGTGCAAGGGGAACAGCTTGTGCAACCTCTTCCGATATAGCAGTGCGAAGCGGGGCGAGTAGACGGGTGGTGGTCTCGTGAGCAAAAGGCACTAGAGAAAGTTGGCGGGCGACTTCCTCACGGACGAAGGCTCGGACTTCCTGAAGCAATGGTGAGTTGTCAGGCATGGCGTCGAAACTGGACAGCGACTCACCACCACGCTGAGGTTGTCAATTCAGAGAGCGTTGCTTTTTAACTCGTCGTAGCTATGACATAAGCTGTGCTCGGATTTTCAGAAACTGTGCTCGTATTTCTAGCCAAGAGCATTTGAAATGCGCCATCGTTGATGCCCTTAAGAAGTGTTTGACCTTGTCCGACTCGGGCATGGTGTCATTCGCGCGTCGACAAAGGTCGTCGACATCCTCAATATAGCTGGTGAAATTTGCGCCAGTCTTCTGAAAGCGGACACGCAAGCGCTGTTCTGCCCGCTGCTTGCGGACAGCCGGCCGACCAAACACTTCTGCACATGACGTCTTGAAGACGCTCCATGTGGGTATGTTGTGTTTGTGGTTGTTAAACCACAATTCTGCGACGCCGGTGAGATAAATTGTGACACGGCCGAGCTTGCCGGATTCATCCCACTTATTATTGGCGCTCACCAGCTCGTAGTGCTCAAGCCAGTCTTCCACGTCGGTCCCATCCGCACCGCTGAAGACCTTCGGCTCCCGTAGCGTAGGATGGCCAGGGCAGTTGAACTAAGGCGACGATGCCGATGGGTTCGCATTGTCAGTCATGACGGGCGGTAGCGTGCGGCTTCGCAGTTCCAGGGTGTAGCGACGGGGATAAACAGCTCTCTTCACCAAATGTGACGAGGTTTATTAGTCGATAACGACAACGGCAAGACAGCGTGAAGAACCGTCCAGCAGAGATGATGATGTTGTTGTTGTTCTCCTATTGTTAGTGGCGCATACCCACTGTGGGGGATCGGCCAAGAATCGAGTGGTTTCAAAATTTACTGTTCAGATTGGGAATGATGGAGGTTTAATAGAAAGATTACCGATAGCCTAGGAAAGTGTGGTGCTTAATGTACTGCATACAAATGTTTACATAAACGAATTTATTCTTGGAATAGAGCAATAATCTGATTTTATACGTATATAAATGTGTGGACCTGTTAGGATAATGAAACTGGTTAATTAGTCAACCTATTAGTTTCATCAATATAGTACCGGACGGCCGCGCATAATGTCCAGCACAGCAGCGAGCCGAAGCACGAGCCGAGAGAGCCCAGCGTTGGCGATGCTGCTCGCCGCAGGCACATCTTCACAAAAGCATTACTTTGTATTATTCCCGTCGTGAACCACTGCTTGTAGGGCTCTCTTACCCATGACCGCCACACACAGGCGAAGGCTAGGTGATGAAAGAGAGTAGGAAAGGACTAGAAGAGAGGGTGTTCAAGAGCTGGATTGGATGCATTGGGCTGCCGTAGATAAAATAGAGGGGGCACTGGTCTGATAGACAACGTAGTTCGAGGCCTAAGACGGCAGACATGCTTTTACTGTCTCGACATCGTCGTAACTTTTTTCAAAAGAATTTTATACCTATCTTCTGCGCCAGACAAGTGTCCTGGAATGCATCACACATGCTGGATTCACACTAAATTTGAAAAATAAAAAATGTCATTTTGCCCTTCCAAAGCTTCCCATATTAGGGCTTGTTGCCAGCAAGGACGGCGTTTTACTTTATCCTGCAAAACTACGTGCCAACGCAAAGTTTCCTTAGTCATCGACACTAAAGAAACTCCAGAGCTTTATCAACTTATGTTCAAATTTTCATCAATTCGTCCGTGATTTCCCATCCGTAATGGCTCCTTGGACACGCCCACTTTCTGACAGCCAAGGCATTTTGGCGTGGCTTTTCACTTGCGATGACGCATTCACGAAACAACGTCTCCAGCTGACCTCCACTGATACTTCATCACTTTGATCCAGATGCCCCTACCGAAACTGACAACGACACTAGGGGAACCCGCTTTGGTGCTAGTTTTGCGCAACGCTAGTCTGGCTTTGACGAGTATATCGCTTGTTATGGCAGTCACACTCTTACAAAGGCAGAAGAGAATAATCAGTCAGAGAAAAGGAAATTCTAACGATTGTTCGGGCAATCTTAACATTTCAACCCTATGTCTATGGTCGTCCATTTGACGTGGGCAGATTAATGGGATGGATGCATGTATCCGGCTGCGTCTTTCAGATCGGGTGGTGGCTCGCGCCACTTAGTCAAAGAGATAAGTACTATCATCATGTGTTGAAGAATTGAATATTATTCGCGCCTTGATTGTAGCCACCAATAAGTTAGCCTCCTCCTGGTTATTTTTACCTGTTAAAAGTCGACTTTGCCTTCACTGTCCCTAAACCTTGATGCTTTGAAAAATTTGTCGTCATTATTTATGGCTACAGAGTAGAGCTGTTTAAAGAACATTATCGAATGTTAAGGCGTTTCCTCCTCCTCTCCATGCGCACTACATACCGTGTCTGTGCCTTTCACTTTAGCCCGGTAAGTCTTGGTTCGCAGTATTCCCGTTATGGCTACGATCAGCAAAGAACTATCCGAAAATTATTGTAGATCTTTTCTTTCGAAATTTTCTGCTTGCAAGTTTGGTAGGACTCCAATATAGATTTCATAGGCATTCCAATCTTCCACATGTCCCTCTCTGTTTCCTTCACCTTCTTTTTGACCGATGTTTTCTTTTGACTTGGTATTCTGCTGTTGTCAAAATACTTCTTTGACAAGTTTTGGGTTCGCTTCCTTCATTGAGTATAAACATTCTTGAGTGAAGTAGCAGAAAAATTTCCTAGCCCAACGCTTCTCTCCCATTTGTATCATTCGCTCCTCAATTTACGTCTTCCCTGCTTAGCTTTGCTGCACTCAAATTGTCTATCCCATTTCACCCTGTACCCCCTAATTCGGTGTATTCCCGTGTGCTCTCAAAGCAAGCCTACCTATGCCACGTCGTTTATTTTCCAATCGTGCTTGATCCTCTGATTTTATGCACAAGCCCGCGTGGCCGAACGTCCAACCCGGGACCATGACACCTTTTCAAATCAATGTCACAACGTAGTACCTAATGTAGTTCCTCAGTGCCCTATTTTTCATTACATTGACTTTTTGACAGCACTTCTTATTGATGCTGCAACAAAGTTTATCCCACAAACCAGACGCTCCACCAGGCGGCACGCTTCTTGGTGGAACAGTGAGTGTCGTAATGCTCGTGGAAAGCAAAATAAAGCATGGAAGCTGCTTCGAGACTTTCCGACAGCGGAGAATCTTACAAATTTAACGAATCTTACGCTAAATTTAAGAAACTTACGCTCTGACAGGCCAGAAGAAAAAGTTGGTTCAACTTTCCATCAGCCATCAATTCATATACACAGAAGGCTAACGTCTGAAACTTGATTAGGAGTATTGCAGGAAGACAAGTACATTCGCTCCCTCTCGTAAACACACAAGGTCACAGCTTGGAAGATCGAGCAAACTGTCTCGGCGCACACTGAAAAAATCTCCAGCTTGTCACACTATAGTGAAGCCTTCCAGAGAGACAAAACAAGAATTGAAAAGCATAAACTAGAACACAAATGTACAAAACACAAAGCATGAAACCAAGCCTTTTGCCTAGCTGAGCTCCAAACATCACTTAACTCCTGCAGTCATTCCACCCCAGGTTCTGATCGTGTGGTGTACGAAACGTTGAAAAACCTATGAATCGAAACGCAAGAAGCCCTACTTTGCTTGTACAATGCTATCTGGTTCTCTGGCGCTATCTCTATCTCCTGAAAAGGGGCTATAAATATTTCCTTTTTAAAAGAGGGCATGAACCCTTCGTCAGTTTTGATTTATAGGCCCATTGCACTTACAAGCTGCCTTTGTAATCTTTTTGAAAAGATGATAAACCGCTGACGTTTACATTTCCTTGAAACGCACAATCTGCTCGACCGATTCTAGTGCGGGTTCCGAGAGGGTAGATTCACCACCGACCAACTGGTGTGTATTGAGGCAGAAATCTGAGACTTTTTCGTCCACAAACAATACTTCCTCTCTGTGTTCCTCAATATCGAAAAGGCTTACGACACAACATGACATTTTGGCGTATTACGAGACTCGTTTCACCTAGGTGTGGATGGTAGAATACTTTCCATAATCGAAAGGTACTTGTCCAACCGGACATTCAGTACCCGTGTGGGCAAAGTTCTTTCTTAAAATTTGTTCAAAAACGGGAATACTGCATGGCGGTGTACTTAGTTGTGCACTTTTTATTATCAAAATGAATTCCTTGCACAGGTCCATCCCCCGCAATAAGTTCTATTTTACTTATGTCGATGACGTCGAGCTTGGCTTTAAGGCATGCAACCTGGCAATGTGTGAGTGGCAGGTTCAGCTAGGCGTAAAGAAGGTCTCTAAATGGGCAGAAGAAAATGGATTCCGACTGAACTCACAGAAAAGCACGTGTGTCTTGTTCTCCCGAAAGAAAGGCATGCACTCAGAACCTGACATTCAACTGAATGGTCAACGTCTGTCTGCTAATGCCGAGCGTAAATTCTTGGGCCCAATCTTGGACGACCAGCTAAACTTCACGCCGCACATCAAGTATATAAAAACAAAATGTGTAAAAATCATGGATGTTCTAAACGTGTTATCTCGTACAACGTCGGGTAGTGACAGGCAATGTCTCATGAATTTGATTAGACGCCTCATTCTCACACACATAGACTAGGGGCCGTTATTTATTAGTCTGCGACTCAAAGTGCTTTTAAGATGCTGGACCCCGTGCATCATCTGGGCATCCGCCTTTCTACGGGTGCTTTTCACACCCGGCCCGTAGAAAGCTTTTACGTTGAGTCAAATGAGTGGTCGCTTCATCTGCATAGAACTTACATGTCTATTGTATATTTCCTTAAGGTGAAAGTGGACAGCAAACACTTCTTATACTCCACTGTTAATGATTTGTCGAGCTCCATTCTGTTTCAAAACAGGCCTTCAATGAGGCAGCCTTACTCTCTTCGCCTGAAAGGTCTAGCGGAAGAAACTGGTGTGCCACTTGAACACAGTTAAGTGGATCCTGTAGAATATTCGCCACCGTGGCAGTGGCAGACTATAGACTGCGATGTGTCTTTCCTAGAAGTTACAAAACATGCCCAATTGCCCATATCCAGACATACTTCCTGGAACTTCTGACACCTCACTATAGTAACAGCTCTGCAAGCTCTTAAAAAACAAAGAACCCTGTCCTCATTTCAGTTTATTTTATGCACACTCTACACCCTTAAACAATGTGTTGTAGTGTGCTGGGTGACAGGGCTCCGTGAGATCTAAGGCAACGTGATGGCGGATCAGCTTGCTGCAACCGTCAACGAAAGCACTGCCACTAAACTCACATCAATCGCGGCCCTTGATCTTAAACCGTCTCTCAAACGAAAGCTCAGGGACTACTTGGCAGAGCGAGTGGGATAGACACACACAAAACAAACTACACGTTATAAAGCCACACCTTGTTCATCGGCTGCCAGTATCAAAATCACGTCGTACAGAAGTAACACTAACGACGCTCAGGATAGCACACACCTACATGACACACTCTTATCTTTTGTCTGGTGACGATCCACGATTGTGTGACAGATGTGGTGAAGCAGTGACAGTTGTTCACATTTTAATCCAGTGTGAACAATTAGACACTCTAAGGAGACAACACTTTCCATTACCCTACCGACAACATATACCGTTACAGCCGGCAATGTTCGTCGGTCGGAAACCACTTTTCACTCATAAATTGTTGCTAGCTTTTTAAGAGATTTCCATTTCTACCATGTAATATACCAAGGCATTGCGTAGCATGACCGCTCAAGAGAGATTGGTGCTGCTGTGGCTACATTGAAAAGCACTTGCCTCGTGGCCTTTGGAAATAAGGGCGCTGATGAGGCATTTGGGATAGTGCAAAATATTTTTACACTTGCTTTATTTATCAAAACCTTCTGTCACCTATTTTTACTATAAATATCACACCACTGTATTATTTAAATAGTTATGTTTTTACCCACGCTAGCGCGAGGAATGCCAAGGCCGCTATGCAGCAACGCACCATATCATTGTCAACATTCTAGTCACTGAAAGGGCACTCTTTGGCCATCAATGCCCTTGCGCCTTTAAGTCCTACACATCATCATCATCACATTTTTTATTACAGCTGCATCCCGGTTACCTTTAGTCATAACGTATCTTTCTCACTCCTTTAGGTACTCAGCGCCATTATTTATTTATAAAGACAAATATTTGTATTTCGCACTATATCTAGCGTGACTACTTCTATTCTATGCTCACTGCCTTTGTTATCATTCAAAATTATCATTACCGATTTTTCCCTGCTGAACTTCAAATTTAAAATATCTCCCTCATTACCAGAAAGGTCTATCAATTCTTGGAAATCTTCCTTGTCACCTAATAGTGCTATATCATCTGCATACATCAAAGAAAGCTGGTAATTACTGTTCAATGCGTTTTCCTTGTTTGGGAAAAGAGAGGCTGAAGCCGAGTAAACTATCCCCTCTGACACGGCTTCTAGTCCCTGTAGATACAGCATGAATAACAAAGGTTACAATGGACATGCCTGCGGAAGCCCGCGTTGTATCTACAAGTTCGGATACCTATTCCTTCTGTTTTATAACTACCTTGTTACTTTTATAGATATCCTTTAAAAGACAAGTTATTCCATCTTCCACATCGAGTATGTCCAGTATTCCCCGTCTGGTGGTTGGACATTACGTCTCCGAGGTTATAAGATCCGTGTCGTGTACAGGTCACACCACAGGCATTTATATACCGTCGCAACTACCGTTCTGACGGCCGCGAGTGTTTGCTTATTATTCCTCACCACCTACGTGCAGATATTTGCGACTACTTTCATGCACATGAAAAACGAACATGCGCACAATCCAAAATATTCAAGCCCGGGCGCTTAGGATATGCCTTGCTTCACTCCGGCCGCTGCGCACCGACAGCTGGAACAATTGCCATTCCACAGAACTACTCGATCATGACGCACATCACCATTGAAACGATGCGTACGTACCTCAGGCACCATGCTAGGAATCCTTTTCACCACTTGGCAACCCTCGCTACTGAGAGGCCTCGCACGAAATTCTGTGCAAATATCTGTGCACATCCTGCGTTGTTTACGTCAGGTTTTACGCCTGCTGAGAAACTGGTGCATCCTCCGTGGTGCCTGACGCTTCCGCAAGTAAGTCTTTCAATTTCAGGTAGACAAAAAATCAAAATTGCCTATATCAGCCTTCAAACAATTGAGCTTGCACCTCCTGCACAAAATGTACAATAACCATGTGCACACCTACACCAATGGTTCAACCACAGCGTCTGGTTTTAACGGTGCGGTGGTAATTCCAGCTAGAGGGATCACTCTGCAAATCAAGCTTTCACACGTCACTACGTCTACGGCGGCAGAACGTGCGGCTTTGCGTGCGCCCTAGAGTATATCAAATCCCAAAGACCGAGTAAATGGGCTGTGTTTTCCGACTCGAAGCCGGTCCTGCAGAGTATGCAGTCAATCCTTCGACGAGGTTGCCATCAACAGTTAACTTACGAGGTTGTCAAGCTTCTCCACCACGTCACAGAAACAGGCCACGAGGTCAAGTTTCAGTGGCTACCTGACCATTGCGGGAGCAGTGGCAATGACTCTGCAGACAACGTGGCTCGTACATCGCACCAAGAAGAGCACACCCTTCCGATTCTTTTGTAAAGGACTGACGCTGCAAAGCAACTTCGCCACCTGGCACGTAGTCTGTGTCTGCTGGAGTGGAACACCCCAAGCATAAGACATACGAGACTCTACCAAATAAATCCTCGACTGGAACTTCGACCTCCATCCAGACTTCGTTGACGTGAAGCTTCGCTTCTTTGTGGCCTTTGATTGGGGGTTGCCTTCACAAAAGCATATACAACCTTCATCGGATTGACCGACAATGCGGAATGCGACGTCTGTTGCACCAAAGAAGACATCGACCATCTGATATGCCATTGCCCTCGATATGCCTCTGAAAGACAGTAGCTTTCGGACGCATTGCGACAATTGCTACTGGAACACCGTCCTCGCCTTTCGTCGGCTCAAAAAGGAGTCAAAGCTGTCTTGTGCTTTTTGAGGACTACAGGCCTACGTGACCACCTTTAGTTTTTGTGTAGTGCCACCGCTGCATGTGCGTCAGCCCATTGACTGAAAATCCTTTTTTTCTCTTTCCTATGTCTCTCAAATTTATGCCCCCATTCCCCATGCGTAGGGTACCAAACCGGGCATGTGCCTGGTTAACCTCCCTGCCTTCTCTCTTGTTATTCATCTTTCCCCCTTTTCACTTTCATGCGGATTCCTAGTGCGGCTACGCAGGTGTGATAAATACGTATGCATCGCTCTGGCTGCAGTGATATTGGCGGAGAATTCACCGCTTTGCCTGATAGTATGCAAGTTCGTGTTTGAAATGTCAATGCCAAAACTGCCCACCGAACATAACCAATGGACAACTGCAGTGGCTGCTTTGCCCTTCCCGACCTTCAACCGTATCGGAATAGACTTGTGCAATCCCCTTTTCTACACACCTGACGGGATCTGCTGTGTGATTGTCGCTAATGGTCCCTCGACACGCTATGCTGAAACCACTGCGCTGGCAGTGACTACATTACGTCAAGTTAAGTTATTTGTTCTTCACAATCTTATTCTTCCCCATGGTGCACCATGAGCTATTCAGCGAACGCGGACGTACGTTTTTGCGAAGCCGTACACGCCATTCTTCGTGAACGCCACGTTCTGCATCGGACAACCAGCGCGTACCATCCGCAAAGGAGTGGAATGACCGAACGCTTTAACTGCATCCTGGGCGTCATGTTATCTGTGAATTTGTCCGCTGACCATAGCAACTAGGAAACATAATTCCCTTTGTTACTTACGCTTACAACAGCGCCGCTGAGTCTCCAACAGGTTCCTTTTCGTTTTTTCTCCTCTAATAGTGCGAACTTCCCTCGCCATGGACACCATTTTTTGTGCCTTCTAGACGCTTCAGAATCCACAACTGAATCCAAGGTCACCACTTATGCGAAAGAATGCACAGAACTCACACCTTCCTTAACGGCACAAGATCAAGTGTACCAGAAAGGCCATCATGACAGAAACCTAACTCCTCAGTCATAATCGAATAGCACGTTGGTAAGGCTTCGCGTTCCCTCATCTGCTCCTGGTTCACCGAAGCCTCACCGGTCAACTATAAAGTTGAGCCGGTTCTACCATCGACAGACTGACGCCGTTGCAGCGGCGAGACCGTTCATGTCTATCGATTGAAGCCGCAGTACCAACCACCTGTCGTACCCGCTCCATAGGTCACTAGTATGGCTCCTTTTCTGCGGGGGGGGGGAGGGAAAAGGCGAAGTGATTTGTAGCATTGATATATGTCACAGGCCGGAGCACCAGCGAAAGGACAGAAGGAAGAGCGTTGTTGCTGCTGACGCTCACTCCGCTTGGTAGCTATACGAGTTTACCTCTACGTTTTGCAAATAAACATGTCCTCGGCTCCCCACTGAAGGCGCACTAACAATATATAAGCTGCCTTGATAAACTGGTCGGAGCTTTACACTCAGCTGCGAAACACGTATGGATGTTCCGACCGAAAAGAACAAGCTTAGCGTCTCCTGACTTCTAGAAATCAAACACCCCAAAAAACCGTTGCCATGTTCGTTGAGGAGATGCCCTGGCTGTTCCGGAGAGCTGACTCCGCCATTGAGACTCACAGAAAGGTACGCTTTCTGATGACACCTCACTTTCTGATGACACCTCACTCGTGCGCAAAGAACCCACGTGGTACCATAGCGAAACTTCTCCGTGAAGCTGGAAAGATTCCACAGATGCTCAAGCAGCAGTCTTCGCACTACGATCACCTTATGAAGGCCACCTTATTATCATCATCCGCGGCACCACTCGACGTCACCATCATCACAGAACTCACCGAGCTTGTACACAGCATTGTACGCGAGGAGCTTATGAAACTTTACGCAGTGCCTACTCGGTATCTCCACCAAGAAATGTCACAATATAATGTAGCAGAAACAGGCCGAACACCAGGCTGGTACTATCACTGGCAAAGCGAACTCGTCGACCTCTTTTGCTTGTTTGTTTGTTTGTAGCCGTGAGTACATGGCACACACCCACTCTGGGAGAATAGCGAAAAAAACATCTAATATTCTATGGAAGATAACTGCACTATAGCTTACAAAAAAAGAAAAGAATTTGTTGAAGGAAGAATGCATATTGCAAAAAAATAATAAAGATACAGAGAATGAGTCTTCATCGTCTTTCCTTTAGCGGCGCATACAATTCCGCCAGTAATATTACCGCGTAATACACGCTTGTGGTAGTTTGATGAATGTCTTGTGGCTGGTGCCGCGCCAGCGTGGCGGAGCACGAGCGGAGAGAGACGATACGCACGACAGCTGCTCAGCTAACGAAAAGGGCCTCCCACTTTATTCGGGGCAGAATATATACAATCTCCGGGGCGCCACCTGCTAGTGGCAGCCGAACTAAATGACTGAAGGGTGGCGACCTCTACATCTCCCCCCTTGAAGACCAGACGGAAGACGGAGGACGCCAGACACTGCACATCACAAGTTCAGGCGGTTCGGAGGCACAACACGGCGGCCACTACGTGTTCGTGTCACACCATCACTGCGGTCACTGTCTGCAGGGGGCAGTCCAAGGGAATCGGGTGGTTGCACTATAGTAGTTTGCTGGGGTTCCAGAGGAGGCAGTGTTCGGTGTGGCTCCTGCTGCTCAGACGGCGGTGGTTCCACCCTTGGCGCAGGAGGTGCAAAAGGCACTAGGTGACGCCGGTTGCGCTGTAGGACGCCACCCTGCTCCGTTTCCACGACATAACTTCGTGGTCGGCGTGCTGGGCTAAGCACTGTAGCTTTGACCTGATCAGGTCGTACCCAGACACACTGGCCTGTTTGGAGCGATGACAGATCTTGAGCTCTGTGATGCCTGTTAAAGTCAGCGGCCTGTTTCTGCTTGTAGGCTGCATCTTTTCTCCTCACGTCTTTCCTCGACGGCCAGTGAGGACATAACTGGGAGTCCTGTTTCGGCACTTTGGTTCGGAGTTGTCGTCCCATCAAGAGCTGGGCCGGGCTGAAGCCATCGACTCCGGGGGTGTCCCGGTAGCTGAGCAAGGCCAGATGAGGGTCTGTTGCTTTGCGAAACAACTCCTTGATGGTCCTGACCATTCTCTCCGCCTCTCCGTTCGATTGCGCATAGTTCGGGCTGCTGGTGACGTGGTCAAAGCCGTAAGATGCCGTCAATGCTGCAAACTCGCGTGAAGAGAACGGTGGACCGTTGTCTGATCCGACTTCTCGAGGAGTCCCATGCCGGGCAAAGATGCTTTTGAGAACGTCGATGACTGCCTGAGCCGTTGTGCTCCGCAAGGTTACAACTTCAGGGTACCTGGAGTGGTAGTCCACCACCAAGATGAATGTCTGGCTGCAGAGGTGGAACAGGTCCACGCCGACAAGTTCTCAGGGACGTCCAGGTAGGACCGTGGAGACCAGGGGCTCTGCATGGTTCACCCGAGTGGAAGCACATTGCTCGCAGTTAGTTACCAGCGAGGTAATGTCTGCCGAAATGCCAGGCCACCAAATGGACTCTCGAGCGAGAGCTTTCGTCCTGTTGATGCCTTCGTGTCCTTCGTGCAACAGCGTCAAAACAGCCGGCCGAAGAGAATGCGGGATGACCATCCTGGCGCCTTTCAGTAGAACACCGTCGCAGATAGAGAGCTCATCTGCTGCTGAGGCATACTGGGAGAGGTGCAGTGGCAGTTTGGACTTCTGTGGCACCATTCTGGCAGAAGGAGGTGAGGGCTCTGCATTCGCCATCGGACTCTTGTGCTTGTCGCACGTCCTCTGGGCTTAGTGGCAAGGATTCTGACATGCCGCTGACCACTTGAGCTGCAAACAATTCTACGGTGTCCAGGGGGAGGGACGCCTTCTGGGTGATGCGTGACAAGGTATCTGCCGTAGCTAACAGCTTTCCTGGCACGTGGAGCATTCGGAACTGTTATCGCATGGTCTTTAACCTGAGCCTCTGTATGCGACGCGGCAGCATGTCCAGCTCCATCTTGCCGAAGAGAGAAACGAGTGGTAGGTGATCTGTCTCAACATCGAAGGTGATGCCGCGGACGAATTCGTCAAACCGTTGGATAGCCCATGTTGTTGCCAACGCTTCCTTTTCTGTCTGGCTGTAACGCTGCTCTGTCTCGGTCATTGATCTTGAAGCAAACACAACTGGGCGGCGCTCTCCAGAGGGCTGTGTCTGCAGCAAGACTGCGCCCAGTCCGAATGAGCTTGCGTCAGCCGAAATTGTGGTGGCGTATGAGGGATGGTACTTAGCCATGCAACGGTCTGATGTCAGGAGTTCCTTGATTTTCTCGAATGCAGCATTTTGTTCATGCTGCCACACCCAAGTCGCAGACTTGTTTAGAAGTGCTCTGATGGGAACTGTGACCTCTGAGATGCAAGGCAAAAACCGGGCAAGATGGCTCACCATTCCAAGCAGTCGCCGGACACCTGCGATGTCGGTTAGAGCCTCCGTGGCTTTGATTGCTTCGACCTTGTCTGGACTTGGCCTGATGCCTTGTGCTGAAACGATGACTCCTAGGAAGGAGACTTCGGAGACACCAAAACGACACTTGTCTTGGTTCAACGTGATGCCAGCTTTTGCAAGGCGAGACAGCACCTGGCTCAGTCTGGCATCGTGCTCCTCGCGGGTGCGCCCAAAGACCAGAATGTCGTCTATCATATTGGCGACTCCTTCCTGGCCCTCCAGGATCCTGGCCATCTGTTTTTGGAAGTACTCCGGCGCGGAAGTGATGCCAAAGGGGAGCCGGCAGAAGCAGTATCGGCCAAATGGGGTGATGAACGTCGCGAGCTCTTGGGAGTCTGCAGATAGTTTAACCTGATGAAAACTGGCCGTTGCATCCAGCTAGGAGAAAACTGTTGCGTCGCCAAGGAGGCCAAGGACTTGCTCTACAGTTGGTAGGATGTGGCGTTCCCGAAGGACAACCTTGTTCAGCTGAGTCAAGTCAACGCACAGCCGGTAGGAACCATCGGCTTTCCGTACTACAACGAGACCAGAGCGCCACGGGGTTGGGTTGTCGACCCTGCGGATCACGCCTCCTTCCTCCAGTTTGTCAAGCTCGTGACGGACGACCTCGCGTAGCGGGATGGGAATCCTGCGAGGCACACTTAGGGAGAAGGGTACGGCGTCAGGTCTCAGAAGGATAGTGTACTCGTCCTTGAGGGTGCCCAATCCCTGGAAGAGCTCAGCACGCAATGTTGCTTTTGGAGTCTGAAGTTCGTCGAGAAACTTTACAACTTCCAGAGCTTGAAGCGCCGGCAGTCCAAGAAGAGGTACGGTGAGAGACTGGATCACGTACAAGCGCTGAGAGCTCATTTTCCCGTGCCACCGAAGTCTCGCCATGTACGAACCAAACACGCGCAGCGGCTGCCCGCCAGGTCCGGTGAGCAGGCTGTTGACGGGGTCGAGCTTGGCCGGCAATGCAGGGAAGTCGCTCGGAACGGCGGACACCTCGGCTCCGGAATCGACCTTGAACTGCGCTGTGTAGTTGTCAACGGTGATGTCGACGAACTTTGCCGCGGCGGGCGTCCCGACAGCGTGTAGCTGAATGGAGCCGAGCTTCTGTTTTGCCTGCCGCGCGCGGCACACTTCCGCAAAGTGTCCTTTCTTTTTGCAGAAGTTGCAGACGGAGTTTCGAGCAGGGCAGTTAGAACGTGGATGTGGCGCGCGGCCGCAGAATTCACATGTTGACGGCTGGCAGGAGCGCTCTGCTTTCCGCGGGGGCGAAGGCCGCTTATCGTAGTTGCGGCGGCGAGAGGCGAACTTCTTATCTCGTACGGCGTCGAGGTGTAGCTCGCGGGAGTGCTCTGCGCAGTTTTGAGGCAACGTTTTTTCTTTGTCGGCGTCTTCTGATTGACGGGCCTGCATCCATGCTTCTTTGAGCGTCAACTTCGCGTTCCGGCAAAGCTGGTCCGAAAGGCGCGAGTCGCGGAGGCCGACGACGAATCTATCGCGTACAAGCCTTTGCTCCACCTCAGCTGACGGATAGTTGCACCGCTTCACCATTCTACACAGTTCGGCGTAGTAGGCGTCGACGCTCTCGTCGGGTAACTGAACACGCCGGTGAAAACGCGACGACTCGTACAGTTCATTCGCCGGATGCACGAAGTGGTCGGTGAAGCTGGCGGCAACCGCTTGAAATGAGGCGAGTGATGCGGTGCGAGCGAGAACTTCTCAAGAAGTGGGCGGGCCTCCGGCCCCATGCAGTACAACAACAAGCGTACCTGCATGTCGCCGGATGCTTGAGTCAGGCCGGAAACGACGACGTAGTCTTCGTAGCGGCTGAACCATGCTGGCCAGGTTCCCGGGTTCACAAAGTCGAACGGTGCGGGCGGCTGGAGGTTGACGCTGAGCTGTTTCGGCGCCACTCCGTCGAGGACCATCGTCGTGCGGTACGGGCGAGTTCGGGATGAGGGGGCGTTACGCAGCCACTTCTGACACCATGTCTTGTGGCTGGTGCCGCGCCAGCGTGGCGGAGCACGAGCGGAGAGAGACGATACGCACGACAGCTGCTTAGCTAACGAAAAGGGCCTCCCACTTTATTCGGGGCAGAATATATACAATCTCCGGGGCGCCACCTGCTAGTGGCAGCCGAACTAAATGACTGAAGGGTGGCGACCTCTACAATGAATTGGGGATGTTAGACTCCACATTCCTATGATTGCATCCGTTTAGTTTGCTCTGCCAATATTTTAGTATGAACATACACTACCTGGCCCACCTTTCAACCCTTCTGTTTCTTTCTCACCATTTTGAGCGGAAGCTGCTATGAAATCACAACACGGGTCACGCGCAGCGCTGTATTTGTCCACCGCCGCGGCCGCAAGTGTCCGTAACCACTATCACACAAAATCAGAAAAAAAAGTGGCTGATGCCTCATACAGTGGGAATCGATTATATGCGAAGCACGAATAAGAAAGGTTAATATGTCACTTAAACTCGGCCCAACTTTACGAGGTGGGGGTGAATGATGCCGTACATGACTTCCGTGTCAAGATTATTGTGTTTGAATGTGTCCTTTACCTTCGTCATCTATTCACGTTAATTGATACCAAATTTTGAATATGTGGAGCTAGCAAAACGGCCATGAGCACGCTATAAGCGTGCTATGTTGTCATGTTCTCGGATGAAACGCGTGTCAGGATTATCATGTTTGCACCAGTCACATATTTCATCATTTATTGACGTCCCATAACACCAAATTCGGTATATGTGTAGCTAGCAAAACAGCCGCAAGCAGATCATAAAGGGCACAATATACTCTAATGTAGCGTCGGCGCGTATGTCTGCTGGGCGCAGCGACGCTACGTTAGCAAAACACGAGCACTCTACACTCTAAATAATATCGAGTAAAAAGGTTGTCTTCTTGTCCCACAACAATAATCGTCATCAGACTTGCGTGCGCTTCCTTTCTTGAAAACTCGGCGCTGGCCACTTTCCTATCAAGAATGCAACGTAACCCTTATAATGGGCATGTCGATCGTGACCGGAATGTACTGGGCGCGGGGCCATAGCGCAAGGATGGAACGCAATATAGATGACAATTATTGCTGTCGGACAAAAAGACACCCTTTTTTACTAGCTCTTTTTTTAGAGTGTATAGACTAACGCCAGGCGCGACCGACGCGACCAGCGTCTGTCGGCGCGGCCCAACGGCAACCGGCGCGAAATTCGCGCCGATGTGTTACCCAGAAAACACCGCGTTTCCCTCTTTTCGTAAAAGAGGGACACCAGACGCGCTGAAACACGCATGCGTCAAAACAACGCAGTGCGGTGCGTGCCTGCGAGTATATGATAAGACAGGTGCCTGGCGTGGCGATGCCAGCGAGCACGCGCACCGCGTCCCGTTGAAATGTCTTGGCGCCTTGACTGTAGCATGTAGGCACGTTCACACATAACACGCACCTCATGATTATCATGTTTGCACCAGTCAGATACCTTCGTCAATGATTGACGTCACGTAATACCAAATTTCGCATATTTGTGAAGCTAGCCAAACGGCCACCAGCGCATCATGAGCGCGGCTTGTAGTAATGTTGTTACATGACACACATTTAATGATTATAATGTTTGCACCAGTCACATATCTTTGCCAATTATTCACGTACCGTTATACCAAATTTGGTATATGTGACGCTAGCGAAACGGCCGCGAGCGCATCGTGAGAGTGGCGTGTAGTCATGTTGTTACAAGACACTCATGTCATGATTTTCGTGTTCAGGTCTGTCGCTTGTGTTCACCATGAAATCATGTCATACCATACCACTTTTGCAACATGCCATGTGAACGAAACCACCCCAAGAGCTGCAGGACCTTCGAATGTAAATCAAGACACACAAGATATACATCATGATATTGATGTCATGACTAGTCAGATATGTTCTTCATACAGTAAGGTTATGGCATACCGTTGCATGAGTGGGAATGGAGGCACTGCAGCCGCCAACATGTTTGAAACACTTTTCCGTTTCTGAGTGCACCTGTTCATCAGTTTCTTCGTGTGGGACAACCTCACCATGCCCCGCCGCGGTGGTCTAGTGGCTAAGCTACTCGGCTGCTGACCCGCAGGGCGCGGGTTCGAATCCCGGCGGCGGCGGCTGCATTTCCGATGGCGGCGGAAATGTTGTAGGCCCGTGTGCTCAGATTTGGGTGCACGTTAAAGAACCCCAGGTGGTCTAAATTTCCGGAGCCCTCCACTACGGCGTCTCTCATAATCATATAGTGGTTTTGGGACGTTAAACCCCACATATCAATCAATGGGACAACCTCACCGACACTGCGCAAGTACTGGTAAATCCCGGCAGCTAATGACGGAAGCATCGACCCGCTGAGCCGAATGACGGGGCCCATGTTTCGCTGTGAAGCTACTGAGACATTCCGTGCGAACAGGCCGCGTATTACTGCTGTGCTGTTATTCCCAGCTATCAAGTCAACCGATGCCTCGTCATCGGCAAGCCGTAAAGGCTGCTGGAAAAGCTTGCAAAGATTTAGTGGGAATGGAGGCACTGCAGCTGTCAACATGATTGAAACACCTTTCTGTTTCTGGGTGCGGATGAGTACAGCGCCGCAACTTCACTGTAAAATGTCAAACAATCGTTGACTGCTAGTGCTTCCAGGCCCCCAAATATTGTTTCAACTAACATGTGAGTGTGTGTTTATCGCCAAGTCGTTATTCATGTCTGGTGACGTAGAGCTAAGCCCTGGGCCCCTCAGAGACGATCCTAACAAGGAACTACTACAGCTTGTTAAATCACTTCACGATAAGTTTGATGCGAAACTTGAAGTAGTCGTGTCTGGCCTGGGTGAAGTAAAAGAAGCTCAATTTTCGATCGAGCAGCAAATCGCTGATATCGATAATAGGCTCTCTGCCGTTGAACATTGCCTACGATCATCTGAGGTTCAACAAGTGGACCCCGTAGCGCCTCATTAGGCTGCACTGAACCAACGGCTAGATGAATTTGAAGTCCGTTCGCGTCGAGAAAATTTAATATTTTACGGCATAGCTGACACCGATTCAGAAACTTGGGCACAATCGGAAGAAAAAGTCTGCTTAATAATAAATTCAGCATTAAGCCTGAACCTAAACAACAGTGATTACCGGATTTCCCGGGCCCACAGACTTCGCCATTTTGTCACTAAAAAATCCCAGACCTGTTATTGTTCGGTTTTTAATTTGTAAACTAAGAGAAGCGATACTGTCTTCCAAAAGTAACTTAAAAGCAACTGGTGTTTCCGTAAGCGAAGATTTTTGTAAGGCAGCCAGACCAGTCAGAACAAAGCTGTACGATTTTGGCAGGATAAGCGGCGAATTTTTTTCTGTGAGGTACAACAAGTTATACATGAACAAAAAGTGTTACGTCTACTCCCCCGACAACGACAGTGTCTGGGAATTGCATTTTGGCAATGCTCCAAGTAACACGTAACTATCGTCTCGTGCTGCAAACTGCCATTCTGGTGGTTCTTTTTTTGTTGTTGTCAAATGTACGCAGTTTAATGAATAAACGTGACGCTCTAGCCCATATTCTTGATTAATGTGACGCTGACGTGATTGCATTGACAGAGACCTGGTTGACCGATAAAAGTTTTATCGAGGAGTTCTGTCAGTGCGAGAATAATTATGTTGTGTACCTTCAAGACTGTGATGTGAAACTGGGTGGTGGCGTGCTGATAGCCGTCACCGATAATGTAGCGTCTGCTAGGATTTCATTTACGACATCCTTGAAATCAATATGTGTACGTGCTGTCTTAAATTAAAAAAAAATATATTTCTCTGTGCTTGTTACCGTCCGCCAAATGCACCAACTGCTTACTGCGATGAACTTCATGACGTTCCTAATTTTCTTGTCTCGAAATTTCCCCACTCTTCTTTGCTTCTCCTGGGTGATTTTAATTTTCCTTACATGAATTGGGCTTCGCAATATTCCTCTGTTGTTGCTTCGTCTACTGAAAGCGACTCTTTCATTACCTTGTGCTTAAAGTTTAATCTTACGCAACTTGTTTCTGGACCTGATAGAACTAGCTCTACTTCGCCGAATTCTCTCGACCTCGTACTCGTCAACAACCCTAACTTAGTACACTCAATAACTTGTTTACCCGGAATAAGCGATCACTGTCTTTTACATTTTTTTGTAAAGGGCTACGTCATACGCAAAAAAAGCACTCCAAAATTGATCAGAAATTATGCGAGAGGTGATTACACAGCAATTATATTGAGCTTGCACTGTTGATTGAAGAGTGCATGCCAAAATTTTCAGCAGTACTGTAGAGGATAATTGGAATTTGTTCAAAAATAAAGCCACATCACTTGTTGCTAAATAAATTTCACTGCGCAGGCTTCCCTAAAAAAACGTTTTCCTGGGTTTTCGAAGACACTAAAAAGATTATCAAACATCAAAAAACGCCTCTTTTGCCTTGCGAAATGCATTCAAACATCTATTCAATGGAAATAATATTTTCATGCACTGCGTGTATATTGCATCGCGTTAAAAGAGCCAAAAGCCGTATTTTTTTTGTTTTGTACCATCACTTCTGTCTACTAATTCATCAAAATTTTGGAGCACTATTCAAATAAAAAAGAAAACTAGCATATCTTTTACAGCTTCTGATGGCTGCGCTATGAGCAATGAAGAATGTTACATGGTGCTAAATGACACTTTTGTAAAATCGTTTTCTGATAGCTATATTGACAAAGAGCCGCACTTTTACAAAAACAATTGTTTCCCCATAAATCCACTTCTAGGTATTTTTGGGGATATTTTGAAACTATTTCATTTTTAAAAACCATTGTCTTCCTGTGAGGCTGATGACATTATTTCCAAGTTCTTTAAAAATACTGCTGTGTACTCCTCTGTATTTATTATGTACATTTCACCCAGTTTATTGAGTGCTCGTCTGTGCCTACAGATTAGAAGGTGGCGAAGATGGGGCCTCTGTTTAAATCAGGTGACCCGCATTCTCCTCTCAATTTCAGAACCATTCGCTCACTAGCATTTTTCGCAAAATCCTCGAACATGTCATATTTACTAACCTCGTTTCATTTCTTGAATCCAATGCATTTTTCACTTCAATTCAGTTCAATTCAGCATGGGTTTCTTAAGAACTATTTCTGCGAAACACAACTTGTATCGTTTATGCATAATATTTCATCCTTCTTAGACAAAGGACTGTATTTTGTAGATTTTCCTAAGGCTTTTGACAAGGTGTCTTACTCATTACTACTTCTTAAACTTAGTACTCTTAATATTAATCCTAACATAATGAAGTGGATATAATGTTTTCTAGCTAACCGTACTTAATTTGTAACCGCTAATGACGCCGTATCGTCCCACTGTGACGTTTAGTCTGGCGTTCTTCAAGGCTCTGTTTTGGGTCCCTTGCTATTTCTAATATATATTAGTGACTTACCTACCGTTATAATAGTTCTATTAAACTTTTCGCTGATGAATGTGTTGTATACCATGAAATAAATAGTCTGGATAATAAGCTCGATCTTCAGTCTGATCTAGATAACATATCAAAGTGGTGCTCACAATAGCTAATGGTAATAATGCGACGAAATGCAAGAATAAGGCTGTTTCACGTCGCTCTGCTGCATCCATTCCTCTCAGCTATGCTATCAATAACATCAACCTTGAATACGTAACCTCGTATAAGTATCTCGGAATTCACATAACGAATAACCTTTCTTGGCATGCACACATTCATTGCATCACTAACAATGCCAATAAATCACTCGGGTACATACGCAGAAATTTTATAATGTCTCACGGCATTTAAAATTGCAACTTTACACACACTCCTTAAACCAAAACTCGAGTATGCCTCTTGTGTTTGTGACCCCGATCTAAAACATTAAAAATCATTATTGAGTCCGTTCAAAATCAATCAGTATGTTTAAATAGGTCTAACTATTCCCGCTCAGCTAGTGTTTCATTAATGAAATCTGATCTCGGACTACTTGATTTGCAGCTTAGAAGAAAAATTTCTCGTCTATGCATTTTCCGAAAAATTCTTCACTCGAAGAATTCAATTAAACAGGAGCTCCTATCACAACCGTCATACATATAGTCACGTCTTGACCATGAGCATAAAGTTCTCACTCGCCTCTGTCGCACCAATGTTTTTATCGAATCCTTTCTGCAAAAAAACTAGTGCCGAGTGGAACCGCCTTCCTTCCTCCATCGCCTGCACTGAAGACGCATAATCATTCGAAACTGCACTGACAGAATATTTTATGCGCCCTAAATAACTTTTTGTTGATAAACATGTATTTTCAGTGACTTGTATGTTAGGGGCGAAGCTCCTCATAGCGGTACACGGTCGTCCCTCGTAGTCGTAGTGTGTAACGATTGTTACATTTTGACCTCCAAGGTGGTGCCAGTGGGAGATTTCTTCTGTGCGTTGTTGAACAATAAAAAATAGTGCACAATGTACATGCCAATGGCTGCTAATAGGCAATGAGAGACAGGAGCATTCGGGTTTTAGTTAACGCGCACGCTGTGATTCCCATTAGCAGACATTGGCATGTACATTGAGCACTATCTGACAAGAAAGGGTTGCTACGTTATACTCGCTACACTTTAGGGCAAAGTTACCCGAAAAAGCAGTAACAGAGCCCAATAGGCGCGCGCAAAGAATGAATACACCGTTGATGAGCAACCACAGAAGGAAGCGTGCCGCGCGAAACCACTTAGTCTCCAAAGGGATGAACCGCCCGGGGATCGCAGGCAGCGCGAAAAGCGTTGCCAAGGTGACTAGCCCTCCTTCTTCACAGAACACATGTCCTTCTTCTCTGCTGGCTCAGTCTTTCCGGATTCGCTCGCAGGATTTGAACTGGACGGTCGTGCCCTCGCGATCTCCGACACCAGCGTAGCTCCTGCCAACCGGTTCGCCCTCCACGGTCTCCTGACGCTATGTGCTCTCCCAATTTGGTGCCCCGCCCTTGGACTGCTTAGACCGGATCCCCACTTTTCTATCTCCTTCTGTTTTCCGTCGCTTGCCTTTCTATTTCTTCATCTATTTTCCTTCTATTCTTTTTATCCATCCTTCCCCCAACCCCTATAAGGCACTGCACAGTGTTGCCTGAAGGCAGACAGAAATTAGGTGCCTTCATCCTTTTCCTTACGAACCACAGACCAACCAGTCTTTCCCTGTATTTTGCCGGCGACGGTTCGCAGTGCGTCACGCTCGGAGTGCTCGACCACGGCCGCCTGGATTCGATGATCGAAGAATTACGACGTGGTGCTTGTTTTTACGCTTGGATAAGCGTGGGCTGCGGCTTCTGCGTTTCGCGGCACCCATGAAGAATGGAGCAAGCCTCGACACGTCAGCACGCCGTGCTGTATATCTCTGGCTTCAAGATAGTCACGACCAACACACGACTGCAACAGTTGGGGAGGCTAATATAGCGGCCGAGAAGTCAACAGGCCTATCGAATATATACTTCAGTCCGACTCAGGGCAGAAAACAGCGCTGGATTCTAAGGCAAGTAGGTTACCTTTCTGTATTCTACTCTACTTGTCGCGTGTGCGATACGGATCGCCCTTGCCGGCAACGGGCTCGGTCGTGTTGTATGTCGCACGCACGAAATGCATCACGAAGGTCAGCTTCAGCGTCTGCAGTTCACCTGTGCTTTGCGACCACCTGTAAATTGGCCGTCATTGCCATCGGCCTTCCGTACGCTCGCTCATCGAGGGCTCGCCTGTCTTCGCCGCCGCGATGAGCTCCGCGCTGACGATATTGGGTTGAGACCTCGTCGGTGTGTTGGCAGTCGTCGAAAACACGTTGCGGGTTCTCGTAAAGAGCTTGGTTGTAGTATGTCGCACGCTGTAAGCGCACCGGCACGGGCTGGAGGGGCTTTCGTTAGCGTCGGAACTCACTTAAAATCTGTTGATTACAGCCGGTCGCAAGCAGCTCGGCGCCGTCCGCTGGCCGCGCGGCGGCGGACTCACGTTTGCTGCCGCACTCGCTCGAGTTTGTGGAAAAGGGCCGCATTACCGTCAATTTTTTTTGGCGCTACCTCCAAACCAGCTCGGCGCTGTTCTTGGCGGTGGCGAAGCGTACGCTCGCTTTCCTGCTCGAATTTCGCCGGCGGCACACACCCCGCATGCAACGCCGTGTTTGGTCTCGTGTTCGCTTGCTCGAGCTGAACGACGTCGCTCACTTAGGACTCGCCGACTTGTTAGTGGTACGGAGGTTCACGGATTTGTGGCTGCAGCCGCCGCTCCTAAGCTGTTGCGCTACGGGGATCGAAATGAGTCTTTGACGATGTGTGACATCACGGTGAAATTATTGGCATGTCATATCTCACGTATGTTTTCATTTCACCGTGCACGTATTTCTCATATGCATTTGTATTCTTCCTCTGTCACGTGTGACTCACTATTTTACAAACTTATTGTGCAGCCGTGAGCACACAGCGTGCTTAAGACAGTGTGCGCTGGCGTCTGCGATGCCTGTCATCCATCTCTTTCGTCAGAGCATCTTCAGAAGCACTGTGCAAGATGTGAAGGTAAAGTTATTTGTGTGTCATATTTTAACGCTTGTTTTTCTATTGTTCTGCACGCACTTGTCATATGCGTGCATTTTCACGTTCTGTCACGTGTGTCTAACTATTTTTACTATATTATTGCACGTGCAGCCGTGGGAACACAACAAACAGAAGGCTGCGTGGGCTGTCGTCTGCAATGCCTGTCATCTATCGCTTCCATCAGAGGAGCTTCCCAAGGAGCGAACAAGATTTTACAACGAGACTGGACTTGTACACTTCACCATGAATTCACTCAAAAGAATGGAGAAACTTCATGTGTATGTAGAAAAATAAAAGATTTCGATGTCTCGCTCTTGTCGTTCGCGTTTGCCATGAGTACTTTTTCGCGTGTTTTTTTCTGCGCAATTTGTTACTCACTGCGCAGAAAAACAGGCGAAGTGAGTATTAGGCCTGGCGGAAAATAAACAAAAAACAATGCTTGAACTGGGGACAAAAAGTTCATCCGCTTGGAGTATTTGAGTGGATCAAGCGTTCGTCCGAGAGGTGCAACTATGAGGACTAGCGGTTGCCAGGTAAGGTGTAAATGTGGCGAAAACAGTTGCTCTATAAGGTGCAAACGTGCTTTGCACCTTATAGATGTTACTCCTTTGAGGTGAATTATGAAACAAACGGTTACTCACTAAGGTATAAGTGCGAGGAATAAATGTTAGTTCCTTGAGCTCAGTGCTGGGGACTAACTGATAGACCCGGTGCCGTTAGTCCTTAAAAAGATTAATGGTTGTGGCAGCCCCACTAGTCCTCAAAACTACGAACCACACACCCTTTTGCCTTAGAGTGTAGGTGTAACCTCCTTAGTTTTAGAAAGGTCTAGCGAGCATTGAACCGAAGTGCCAATGAACTGGTATATACCATGAACTCGAGGTGGTTAAAGGTGGAAAGTATACTCTCTAAGGCAAAAGTGTGTTAAAAGGGTGTGTGTTTCGTCCTTTTGGGGACTAATGAGCTGCTACAACCATTAATCTCTTTAAGGACTAGCGGCACCAGGTCTAACAGTTAGTCTCCTCATGGGACTAACATTTAGTCCACGCACTTACACCTTAGGAAGTAACCGTTAGTCCCAGTTTACCCCGAAGGACTAACATTTAGAACCTACAATTGCACCTTATAGAGGAACTGTTATTCTCCAAATTTACACCTTACCGGGCAACGGTTAGTCCACACAGTTGCACCTTGTCGGACGAACGGTTGATCCACTCAAATACTCCAATCGGATGAACTTTTGGTCCCCAGCTCAAACATTGTTTTTTTGTTTATTTTCCACCAGGCCTAATACTTTTTTCGCTTGTTTTTCTGCGCAGTGAGCAACAAATTGCGCAGAAAAGAACACGCGAAAAAGTAGTCATGGCAAACGCGAACGACAAGAGCGAGAAATCGAATTTTTTTCTTTTTCTACATACACATGAAGTTTCTCCATTCTTTTGAGTGAATTCATGGTGAAGTGTACAAGTCCAGTCTCGTTGTAAAATCTTGTTCACTCCTTGAAAAGCTCCTCTGATGGAAGCAATAGATGACAGGCATTGCAGACGCCATTACACGCAGGCTTCTGCCTGTTGTGTTCGCACGGCTGCACGTACAATATTATAGTAAAAAATTGTTAGACACACGTGATAGAAGATGAAGATACACGCATATGACAAGTACGTGCACGTTAATTTAAAAACAAGCGTTAAATTATACACACAAATAACTTTACCTTCACATCTTGCACAGTGCTTCTGAAGCTGCTCTGACGAAAGAGATGGATGATAGGCATCGCAGACGCCAGCGCACACTGTCTTAAGCACGCTTTGTGCCCACGGCTGCACAATAAGTTTGTAAAATAGTGAGTCACACGTGACAGAGGATGAATACAAATGCATATGAGAAATACGTGCAAGGTGAAATGAAAACATACGTGAGATATTACATACTAATAATTTCACCGTGATGTCACACATAGTAAAACAATCATTTCGATACCCATAGCACAACAGCTTAGGAGCGGCAGCTGCAGCCACAACTCGGCGAACCACCGTGCCGCTAACAAGTCGGCGAGTCCTAAGCGAGCGACGTCGTTCAGCTCGAGCAAGCGACCGGGAGAACAAACACGGCGTTGCAAGCGGAGTGTCTGCCGCCAGCGAGCATCGAACAGGAGAGCGAGCGTACACTTCACCACCGCCATGAACAGCGCCGAGCTGGTTTGGAGCTTGCGCCGAAGAAATCGACGGTAATGCGGCCCTTTTTCACAAACTTGGGCGAGTGCAGCGCGCAAACGCGAGTACGCCGCCGCGGCCAGCGGACGGAGCCGAGCTGCTTGCGACCGACTGTAATGGCAGCCGATTTTCAATGAGTTTTGACGCTAGCGAAAGCCCCGCCAGCCCGTGCTGGTTCACTTACAGCCCGCGATATACTACAACCAAGCTCTTTACGAGAACCCGCAACGTGTTTTCGACGACTGCCAACACACCGACGAGGTCTCAACCCAATATCGTCAGCCCGGAGCTCATCGCGGTGGCGAAGACAGGCGAGAACTTGATCAGCGAGCGTACGGGAGGCCGACGGCAATGGCGGTCAATTTTGAGGCGGTCGCAAAGCACAGGCAAACTGCAGACGCCGAAGCTGACCTTCTCGATGCATTTCGTGCGTGCGATATACAACACGACCCAGCCTGTTGCCGACAAGCGCGATCCGTATCGCGAACGCGACAAGTAGAGTAGAATAAAGAATGATAACCTACTTGCCTTAGAATCCACCGCTGTTTCCTGCCCTGAGTCGTACTGAAGTATAAATCCGATAGGCCTGTTGACTTCTCGTTCACCATATTGGCCTCCCCAACTGTTGCTGTCGTGTGTTGGTCGTGACTCTCTTTAAGCCAGAGATATACAGCGCGGCGAGGTGACGTGTCGAGGCTTGCTCCAGACTTCATGGGTGCAGCGAAACGCAAAAGCAGCAGCCCACGCTCATCCAAGCCAACACACAAACACCACGTCGCAATTCTTAGATCGTTGAATCCAGGCGGCCGTGGTCGAGCACTCTGAGCGCCACGCACCGCGAAACATCGCCGGCAAAATACGGGTAAAGACTGAGCCAGCAGAGGAGGAGAAGAACATCTGTTCTGTAGAGAAAGAAAGCTGGTCACCTTGGCAACGCTCTTCGCGCTGCCTGCAATGCCCCAGGCGGTTCATTCCAGTGGAAACTAAATGGTTTCGAGCCACACGCTTCGCTCTGTGGTTGCTCCTCAACGGTCTATTCGTTTATCGCGCGCGCCAATTGGGCTCCCTTACTCCTTTTTCGGGTAATTTTGCCTTAGAGTGTAGACACGAAGCGCAAGCCGTAGGAAAGTAAAAGCCGAATTCTCCTGTGTCTCATTTCCCATTAGCAGCCCGTGGCAGTTACATTGAGTACTATCTGACAGGAAAAGGTTGCTGCATTATACTGGCTAGGCGTAACCTCCTTGGTTTAAGAAAGGATTAGCGAGCGTTTAGTTATTTTAATTTTTTATTTACCCTCAGGGTCAACAGACATTACAGAGGGGAGTGGTAAAAACAACAAAACAAGCTTGTAAGTACAAGAGGCAATACAATGTTTTTGGTTATACAAGAGCAGATTGAAAGAAAACAAGTGAAAGAAAGAAATGAGAAATATCAAAACGGCATTTAGGAAAATAGAAAGATACATTCTTATAAAAAACATAAAAAGAACGTTTCTAAGTATACAATGAGCATCGTTACACCTAAGTTCAACAGGTACAACTAATTCATCAGGTAACAGTGAGATCTTTATTTTAGAAATGTATTAGGTGAAATACTACGACCAGGTATTCAAAGAATTGGTTAATACAGTCACAAATGCGTCACGATCTGAAATTGTTACAAAAAATTCGGGAAGGCAATTCCAATCGCGTGAAGTGCGTGGTACGTATGATTGTCGAAATGACTCTGTTTGAGACGATGGGATGCCAACTGTGTGAGCGTGATCTAAACGACGAGAATCTTAATGCGGCGGAAGGATTAGTAAATCACGGAGGTATGAGTAATGATATATTTTAAGGAAAAGGGTTAAGCGGACCGTAGTACGAGGAGAAGCAAGCGAAAGTAATTTAAGGGTAGATTTTATTGGTGTGATGCTCGTGTTTCTATTGTAATTAGCGGTTATGAAGCGAACAGAGTTATCTTGTACCATTTCTAATGAATGCACCAAATTATGTTGATATGGATTCCAAACAGATGCGGCATTTTCAAGTTTAGTCCGAACTAGTGCTTTATACAACATCAGCTTGACAGAAGAAGGTGATTTGATAAAGCTAGACAAAGATATCCGAGCATGCAATTAGCGTTACAAACAACATAGTTAATATGAGTATTCCAAGTTAAGTTGTTACTGATATGAACTACGAGGTACTTGTATGAAGTGACACTGTCTAATGGTGTGTTATGTAAGTTATAAATAGGTAAAGTGGTGATCTTTCTTGACACACGCATGAATTAACATTTTTTAATGCTTAATTCTATTAGCCATGTGTTACACCAGTTAAGGACAGCAGTGAGGTCAGATTGAAGAAGGGCGACGTCGCATAGGTCCAGTTATTTCACGAAAAATTACGCAATCATCTGCAAAAAGATGAACAGATGAGGTGACACAAGATGGCAGGTTGTTATTATAGATTAGAAAAAGAAGCGGACCAAGAACGGAGCCCTGTGGTACACCAGAATGTACCGCACATTCCGCAGAATTAATTCCATTAGCCGAAACGTATTGTGAGTGGTTAGTAAAAAAAACTTTCAATCCAGGTTACAAGGCAGGGGTCAAGGTTAAGTAGTCATAAACTAAAAATGAGCAGTTTGTGGCACACCTTGTCAAAAGTTTTGGGAAAATCGAGGAAAATTCAGTCGGCGAGCAAGCTCTAAACAAGCTCTGAGTGCGACTTTTCTCACCTAGCAAATTTTCTGTGTGAAAATTTGCTAGGTGAGAAGCCAAAAGGTGTTCCAATATTTTACATGGTATACTAGTGATAGAAATGGGTCTGTAGTTTAAGGGAGAGTGCTTGTTATTCGATTTGTAGATTGGAACTACTTTCCCGACATTCCACACAGATGGGAGAACACCGTCGTTGAGCGACTGTTGAAAGATTTTGGTTAGTAATATGGATGAATAACAGACAGTATTCTGGAGGAATTTGACGTTTATTTATCACTACCCGGTGCCGAGGATGGTTTCAGTGACTTAATAATGCTTGCGACACCATCATAGCTGAGAATGACAGAAACTTATGATCGTGGTGATATGGTTGCACATGGGGAGCGTAGGTGGTGGTGGGTAAAGAAAAATTTTTTGAAAAAAAACATCATTAGGCATGTTCGAGCATTGGTCGGTCGGTATAGCGTTACCGCTAAGTTCAATATGTACTATAAGATCACTTTCTTGAGGATTGATCACTCGCCAAAATTTTTAGGGTTTGTCTTCAACATCTTAGGTAAGGTGTTGCTTAGAAAACCATCTTTGGCAACTTTTAAAACCGCCGCGTATTCATCAGCGCACTTCTTGTAATCTGACCAACGAGCCCTACTATTGATAACACTAGCCAATTTGAAGAGACGCTTCTTCTTATTAGACAAGCGTTTAAGCTGGTGTTTATACCATGCTTTTTTTAGGTTGGAGGAGATAGCGTAAAGAGGGATGTATTCATCTGTTAGTTCCACAACCTTAGCCAGAAAGATACTCCAGTTTGACTGAACGTCGCGATAGCCGAAATCATTCAAGAAATCATCAAGAAATACAGCAGGTTCATTGTTGATGGTAAGAAAGTCGGCCTTGTTGTAATCTCGTAGTGTCTCATTCGTTTTAACGTCTTTAGGTTGCGCAAGGCAAACGTTAAACGAGGGAAGGCTATGATCACTTATTCCAGGCAGGTAAGTTACATCAGCGAGCGTTACATCAGCGAGCGTTGGGCCACAGTGCCATGAATACAGTGAACTGCTATATATCATGAACTCGAGGTGCCTTAAGGTGGGAAGTAGACCCGAAGCGCAAGCCGTGAGAAAGTGCGCGTGTGCCACCTCTCGTTTAGTCGTCGAAATGTCCGCTGGATGGCGGTGCTTCTGTATACAGAATATATGATGAAAAGATGCGAGAAGGTGGTACTTGGAGTGTTGAATAGACCGAGCAACTGACACACAGACAGACGCATGGATGGACGCATGAACGGACGCAGGGGCGAATGCATGGCCGAACACAAGGACGGACGCAAAAACACACGCACGTACGGACGGGCGGATGGACGCATGCACGATGACACAGACGGACGCATGGACGGACGGAAGCAAGAACGAATGAACGGACGAATGCTTCGCCCCACTCTCCATTATTTTACTCCGTGGATGTGCTGGCAATTGTTTTATGTTCTTTTACTGCATGTTTGTTGTATTACGAACCCTTTCTGTAACGCCTTTATCTGCCCTGAAGGTAATCGCAATAAAATTTAAAAAAAACATAAAGTTTGCTATTGATATCATCATTAAAACGGCCAGGAGAGCTAAAAACTGGCAGATCCCATGTACAGAGAGATTCAATAATATGCGAAGCACAAATGAGAAAGATGATAAGTCACTCTAAAATTAGAACAACGTTACGAAGTGGAGGTAAATGATGCCGTACATGACTTACATGTCAAGATTATCATGTTTAAATGTGTCGTTTATTTCCGCCATCTCTTCACATCACATGATGCCAAATTTAGTATATGTGGAGCTAGAAAACGCCCGCAACCACTCTATGAGCGTGGTATGTTGTCATGTTCTTACATGACATGCGTGTGAGGATTAACATGTGTGCGCCAGTCATAGATTTTATCATTCATTGACGTCACATAACACCTAATTTGGTATATGTGGAGCCTGCAAAGCGGCCGCCGGTGCGTCATGAAGCGTGCAATATACTTCGATGTAGTGTTGACGCACACACACGCTGGGCTTAGCGACGCTACGGCAGTGAAACGCGAACACTCTATAGTCTGACGCCAGGCGCGACCGGCGCGACCAGCGTCCGTCGGCGCTGCCCGACGGCAACCGGCGCGAAATGCGACATGCTGCAATTAGTGCGATGCGTCACTCAGGCAACACTGCGTCTCCCCCTTTTCGTGATGGAGGGACGCCGGACACGCTCAAACGTGCTTGCATCAAAGCAACGCAGCGCGGCGCGGGCCTGCGAATTTATGCCAGGACCGGCACCTGGCCTGGCAACGCCGGCATGACACAACGAAGTGAATGCCGGTGAGCACTCGCACTGCGTCACGTCGAAATGTATTAGCGCCTTAAGTGTGGCATGCAGTCATATTCTCACATGACACGCATCTTATGATTATTATGTTTGCACCAATAACATACCTTCATCATCCATTGACGTCACGTAATACCGAATTTGGAGTATCTGAAGCTAGCGAAACGGCCGCGAGCGCATCATGAGTGTGGAATGTAGTCATGTTGTTACATGACACGCATGTCGTAATTATGATGTTTGGGTGTGTCATTTATTCACGTCACGTAATACCGAGTTTGGTACATGTGAAGATGGCCGCGAATGGCCGCGAGCGCATCACGAATTTAGCATGTATTCATATTGATACATGACACGCATCTCATGTTTATCATGTTTGCACCAGTATGATACATTCGTTATCAATTTACGCCCCGTAATACCAAATTTGGCATAAGTGAAGCCAGCGGAAAGGGCCGCCAATGCATCATAAGCGTGGCATGTAGTCGTGTTGTTACATGACAAGGCAATTTATGATTATCGTGTTTGCACCAGTCACATGCCTTCGTCATCCATTCATGTAACGTACTACCAAATTTGTTATATGTGACGCTAGCAAAACGGCCGCGAGTGCATCATGCGCGTAGCGTGTAGCCATGTTGATACATGACACGCACGTCATGATTATCATGTTATGGTCTGTCGCTTGGGTTCGCCATGCAATCATGTCATATCATACCATTTTTTCAACGAACCATGTAAACTAAACCACCGCAAGAGCTGCAGGACCATCAATTGTAAATCATGACATACATGGCATAAGTTTCATGTTATGACTAATCAAATATGTTTTCATACAGTCGTGATATGCCATACGAAGTTTGGTATCGATACAATTATCGAAACGGCAAGGAGAGCTAAAAGTCGTAGGCGGGTAGATAGATAAATAGATACACTGAATGTCACTGAAGTTCGCTAAGAAATGCTTCGCATTTAAAACTCAAATAAAGGTTACCTAGGTATAGTGGGATTCAAAACTGGGTCCAATGCGTACCAGCCTATTCTCGGCGACAACTTTTATCGGCACTGAAGAGAAAGCTACGGAGGCGGTGTTTCTGCACATGTAACGCTACGCGAAGTAGCCCCTTTTGGCGCGCTTCTCGTAACGGTATGGAAAGTGACGGGGGCACGTCATCAGAGTTTCACGCCGACAGCGCTTAGCATTTGAGGTGCACTTAAAAAGGCGAGACTTTCTCACGCGCTCAAAAACGCGAAATCACAATGAATAAAGTAAAGAAATTACGAATATCCTAATGGCGTGAGCAGCATGCTGTCTCGAATAGCTCCACGTAGAAATAAAGAAGGGGGATTTATGTTTGACGTTGAAAATACGAACGCTATTGTGGAACTACATTCTCTTGCGGTGAAATTCATGCAATATGGCTTTGTAGCCTTCGCTCCAACGCCAAGAAAAGCTGCCTTCTAACGTGAAGCCAAGCGGGTTTTCGGGATTTGTTCACACACTTGCTTTAGGCAAAATTAATATCTGGACAGGAATCGTGTTAGTAGAAGAAATAATGCGTCTTGGAACAGCAAACAAGCAATCAGGTGCCCCGCCGCGGTGGTCTAGTGGCTAAGGTACTACGCTGCTGACCCGCAGGTTGCGGGATCGAATCCCAGCTGCGGCGGCTGCATTTCCGATGGAGGTGGAAATGTTGTAGGCCCATGTGCTCCGATTTGGGAGCACGTTAAAGAACCCCTGGTGGTCGAAATTTCCGGAGCCCTCCACTACGGCGTCTCTAATAATGATATGGTGGTTTTGGGACGTTAAGCCCCACATATCAATCAATCAACAACCAGGTGTTACACATTTCGAAATGCTTAACGAGTGGGTCATCCAATTCTTCAACTCATTACAAAATCTTGTTCGTGATCACCCACTAATTGTGGCAAATACGTACTTCAGGTGTAAATGCTACTACATTTGACAAAGAGCCACTACTTGAAAAGCCACTACTTGACAGAGAAAAATCACAGAAAATTCCTTGCAAGTGTGTAGTGGATACAACGCATCTCCGAAAAAATAGAGGAATAGCGTGTTGAATTGCAGCCTACTGCACAAAAATATGAGTATTTCTGGCGTAGTGGCTACCCATCAAGTGTGTCTGTAGCAAATAGCCAAAGAGTGTTTAGAAAAGGCTCTGACAGGCCGCTCTCAATTTCAATGTAGTATGCGTTTCGCGCCGGCCTGGCGATTTTTTTTTTCATATCTTGATCTATTGGGTATGCCTTTCACCTTAAGTGAGATATTACGTTCTCCACTCTTCACATTCCCAGTGCAACCTTTTCCTATTGCAAAGAATGCCTGAAATGCTCAGAGTAAAGCATTGCAATGATTTGGAGACGGCAAAATAATCTTCACGAAGGGCATTGCACGACCTCAAAGATGAGTTCAGCGCATACTTGAAACTAATAGAAATACAGATTTGAGATATGCATCGCGTCCAATGACCTGTACATTGAAGGTCATTTAATGCACTTTGTGGAAGGGTTTAAACTAAATTTTGTTTCAGTAGTGAAGCTCCTTAAGGCGTGGGTCATTCGCCTCCTCTTTGTAGCAGCCACCTCTCGGTTTAATCTTTGGAATGTTGGCTGAATGGCGTTACTTGTATATGTTTAATATATGATGAACAGATGCGAGATGGTGGTACCTGGGGTGTTGACTAGTTGTACGAATAGACGGATGGATGGATGTACTGAAATAGAGGCCGACGGACACGTGGACATACAGACGGACAGACAGACAGGCGGATGGACAAACGGACAGATTGATCAACATACATATATACATACATACATACATACATACATACATACATACATACATACATACATACATACATACATACATACATACATACATACATACATACATACATACAGACAGACAGACAGACAGACAGACAGACAGACAGACAGACAGACGTGCGGATGGATGCGGCCAGCGGATGATTCGCGGTTTGTCGATGAAATCCTTCGAAGCTTCGCCTCACTCATCATCATTCACTCCGTGAATTTGCTGTGAATTCTTAGTTTGTTCCCCTAATATGCATAGCATTGTTTACGTGTAGTCAATGACGCTGCACGTGACGTAACCGAATAATGTATCTAAACGCGAAAGGACACTCTAGGACATTATCCTTTTAGCGTTCTAAAAGGGGATATACTTGAGTTCTTTGTCTGTATCACTAGCTAACTGTAGACAAGGTAGCTGCTAGCTCACTAGCAGCCAAGCCTGAAAGAGCACCATAAGGTTCGCGTGAGATGCCGCATTTTGGATTTCTTTAGTAAAACAGCACCACAGTTCTCTTGAACGATTGGCCTGAAAGGAACAATGATATAGCAGAACAGAACGCGAAGCACGGCTCTTCTCTTACCAGTGTTATTTTTCCCGGGCCGATGCTACATCGGTCAGGTGGGAGGCGGCGCTACGCAGCTCCCTCCTGGCCCAACAACTTTGGGCCGTCCAGCAGGCCCGCGAAGCAGCCGATAGGATTGGTCTAACGGTCCCGACGTGAGAGTCACCCGCTGTGCGCTGACGCGCGCCTTGCAGGACCTTGCGCGCCTTGCAGTAAAGTTTCGCAACCAACCAACCAACAGTTCTGTGGTTACCTACTAATTCGCCGAGCACCCCATCCTAGCACAATCGTACCAGCTATTAGTCCTGAGCGTATCTTGCTTGATGTCCATGTTTGGTGTTTTCTGGCACAAGGTTCATTTTATGGCCAAATAGCGCCATTCTATTGGACTAGAGTGTGTACAATATTGGTGGTAAGCGGCTGTATAAGGGCCTTAAAGCTTCTTGTGCTAACGCAGGTAAAAACGTAAAACTAATTACATCTTGTCTATGTCATGCAATGTGTGTAGAGTCAATGGATGACGAAAGTTTGTGATAATGAAAACCACGGTGGACATCTATAGCATTACCACAAGTGCCTCACTCGTTTAAACCTTTGCGTACAAAGGCCGCGAGACAAGTGCTTTGTTCAGTGCAGCCACCCCAACGGAGACATCTCTAGAGAGGTCGTGCTACGGAATGGCCAGGTATATGACATGAAAGGTACGGATGTTTCTCAAAAAAGCCGACAACGATTGATGTGCGAAAGGTGGTTCCCTACGAATGGACATTGCAGGGTGAAGTGGTATCTCCAGTCGGTAGGGTAATGGAAGTCTTGTCTTTCAACGTGTCTAATTGTTTACACTCAATTGAAATGTCAAGTACGGTGAGTGCCACATCTGTCACACAAAGGTGGATCGCCGCCAGGCAAAATAAATGAATGCATAGTTTGTGTATGTCCTCTTGTTAACCTTGTAAGCAATACTTCTGTGTGGTGCGATTTTCATACTGGCGCCCAATGACCAAGTTGCGGCTTGATAACATGCAGTTTATTACCTCTCTCTCTCTCTGTTTGTGTGTGTGTTTGTGTGTGTGTGTGTGTGTGTGTGTGTGTGTGTGTGTGTGTGTGTGTGTGTGTGTGTGTGTGTGTGTGTGTGTGTCCCACATGCTCTGTCAATAAACCCTGAGCTTTCGTTTAAGAACAGGTTTCAAGTCGAACGCAGGTATGGATATCGATGTAGTGGCAGCGGTTTCGTTGGCGGATCCAGCCAGCTGGTCAACCAAAGCGTTGCTTTTTATTTTGCGGTGTCCTGGTACCCCCAGACTACAACATTCTGTTTGAATGAGTATACTATGCATAAGAGTGAGTAAATAAAGCGAAGTACAGGGTTTTTGAGCTTTTTAAGAGTTTTCAGACCTTTTATTACGCCCAGGAAATCTGTGTATAATATTTGCCTTTTGTAGCTTCATTTGTTTATAGCGTTTAACGGCCGCAAGTATCGTATAAGCTTCACCGGTAAAAATGCTTGTATCAGAGTCCAGAACACCGGCTTCCAAATGTATGGGCTGGTGGCTGCGTATACGACACAGAACACAGAAGTGTTGAACTCTAAGGCATCCGTAAAGAATTCAGGACATCTGTATTTATGTTGTAGTTCTAGGAAGTATGTCTGAATACGTGCAATTGGCGCGTGCTTTATAGCCTCCAAGAAAGACACGTCGCAATCTAGCGCCTGCCACTGCCACGATGGCAGGCATACTGCGAAAGCCATCAAGCGGTGTTCAAGTTGCACACTGGTTTCCTATGCTGGGCACCTCACACGGATTGAGTAGGGCTGTCTCAAAGAATGTCGTTTTTCAAACACAGCAAAACATGACATGTCGTTATTTTAGAATGTGATGGGGGTTCCTTGTCTGCGTTCGCTTTAAGATAATATTTAAAAAACATGTAACATCTCTGTAGGTGGAGCGACCATTCGTTCGATTTGACGTACAGGCTTTCCATGGGGCTAGTGCGAAACGCACCTGTAGAGAGGCGGATGCCAAGGTGAGGAACAGCATCAAACAACCTAAATGCAGTAGGTGTCGCAAACTGATTTGTTATTGACCCATAGTCTCGGTGAATACTTTTGAGGCTTTTATACTAGTTCATCAGACACTTGTTGTGAGGTGCCCACGTAGTGTGTGGCAAGACATTTAGAACATTCATGAATTTTACGCGCTTGTTTTCTAAATACGTGATGTGTGGTATGAAGGCTAGTTTGAAGTCTAAGATTATGTCTAAGTATTTATGTTCAGTATTAACAGAAATACGTTGCCCATTCAGTTGAATATTGGGTTCGGGATGAATGCCCGTGTTCCTGGAGAAGACACACGTGGTTTTTTATACATTATGTCGAAACCCGTTTTCGTCTGCCCAATAAGAGACTTTGTCCAAACAAAGCTGAACCTGTGGCTCAGACACGGCCAGAACAAGACGTGAAATTTAGCTGGACATCATTGCCTTATGTGCAGCAAAACATACTTTGAGGTATGGACAAGCGCAAAGAAGTCATTTTGATATTAGAAAGTGTGCAACTGAGTACAGCACCTTTCGGCACTCCTGTTTCTTGGAAAACTGTTTGAGAAAGAACACTGCCCATTTGAACACGGAACGTCCGCTTAAACAAGTAATTTTCGATTGCAGTAAAGGTTCTTCCACGCATGCTAATGTGGGACAGGTCTCCTAATAAGCCAAAGCGCCATGTTGTATAATAAGCCTTTTAAATGTTTAGGAACACTAGAAGAATTTATTCTTTGTGGACTAAAGCGTCTCTGATCTGTGCCTCGACATGAACAAGGTGGTCAGTGGTGGATGTACTCTCTTAAAACCCTCATTGAAGCTGCTTGAACATATTGCTTTTTTTTCAAGAAATTATACAAATCAGAAGTTCATAATTTGTTTTCTAAAAGTACACACAGCCAGCTTGTAATTGCAGTAGGTCTGTAGGTCGAAATTGAAGAAGGGTCCGAGCCCTGTTTCAAAATGTGAATAACACTAGCATCTTTCCAGGAAGTAGGGATAGAGCAAGAAAACCAGATGGCATTGTACAAGCAAAGTGAGGTTCTTTGAGTTTAGATTGGTAGGTTTTTCAACATTCCATACACCACACGATGAGAACCTAGGGCGGCATCGCTGCAGGAGTTAAGTGATGTTTGGAGCTCAGCTAAGCTGAAAACTTTGTTGCATGCCTCGCATTTTGTACATTTTTTTCTAGTTTAGGCTTTTGCATTCTTGTTTTGTATTTTGAAAACCGTCAGCTCAGTGTGACGAGGTTGACACCCGCACGAAGCGTATGCCGAGGAAGTTCGCCTGATCTTCCAGGCTGTCATTCTGCGTTTTTACGAGTGGGAGTGAGAGTACTTGTCTTCCTGCTGCTATACCAACAATGCTGCAGTCTTCAGCCTCATGTGTATATGAATTGATCCTGATAAAAACTTCCACCAGCTTTTTTTCCTGGCCTGATGACGCAGTTTTCTGCCTTGAGACTTTATTATCGTTAAGCTATCAAGATTTTCGGCTGTCGGTGAGTTCCGAAGCATCATCCATGCCCTGTACTGCTAGTTTCGCACATTCCGACACTCAGTGTTCCACCATGGGACGTGTCACTTGCTGGGCAGTGCACATGTTTGTGGGATGCATTTTCTGCAGTGTCAGTAAGAAAAGCTGTGAAGTAGAGCACAGCTTCATCCACGCTGAACCCACATATGTCAGTACAACTTAAACGAGTAGTGGTCTGAAACTGTTCTCAGTTAGTTTTATTTGTCAGCCATGTGGGAACACCTGGAGCACTTTCATCTAATGTTTGTGTGCTCAAAACTACAAGCTAATGGTCATTTCTATATGGATTGTTTATGATTTTCCATTTCAGTAGGGGTAGGAGTGAAGGAGATACAATACTGAGGCCTATAGGCGCTTAAGGTTTGTTGGTGAGGTTATAATACGTTGGTTCTTTCTTATTCAACAGACATGAACCGGAAGAGAACAAAAACTGTTCACTTAGGCCACTTCGCGCATCCGAGTGAGGATCACCCCGTAGACTGCTATGTGCGTCCAGGTCCCCAAAGACTAAGTAGGGTTCAGGCAGTTCATCTATTAGGGACAGGAAGTCATGTTTTTCAAGGCGGTACTATGGAGGTATATAAAGCGAGCAGATGGTGGTGTGATTGTTCAAAGAAATGCTCAAACAGCCACTGCCTCAAGGGATGTTTGTAGTGGTAGGTGAGTATACGCTACGCCTTGAATAACTATATTACGACACCACCGAATAACGCCGCAGCATCGTCCAGGTACTTTCTGATTACAGCATTCTTGCTTAGAAAATTGGTGTTACTGGATTTTAGGTGTGTTGTACACTCAGCGCTTTTGGTGAGTGTTTGTGTAAAAGTTCTTGGACATCGTCAAGGTTTTTGAAAAGGCCCCTGAGATTCTAATTTATAATTTTTGTGTTCATGATGAAAGTATTGCACTGCTGTGTGTACGAATAGGAAGTGACTGTTTAGACAGCAAGTGGCAATTCAAATAACAGAAACATTGTCGGCCCCCTTTATCGGCTTTTTTTTCTTGGGGCGCTCGAACGAGCCGCGCCAAGTTTTCGACACAAAGGGTACCACCGTGTCAATTGCTTCCTTGGAGGCACTGTATGCCCGCACGTGCGAGCTGATCATAGGCCTCGCTTGGTGAGGTGAGGCCTTCAGATTTGAGGACCCTGGTGTCTCCGGTCTCTGTTCGCTAGTATGCGGAGTAGGCTGAACTACTGCCGCCATAAGGGTAGGCGCCACACCCAACGGCTCACTCTGCGCAGGCCGAAGGAGTTAGTAAGGAGGGCTGGTGCGACGCTGCCCTCTTTCGCCCCGTATCAGCAAGTTGTTGGGTCAAGAAATAGTGAAACCCTCCTTCTTGTTTTTTTAACGCATATCCTACTTACACTTTCAACGTGATGATTTATTTTTTTCCACATTTTACATGACTGCGAATATGCGGCAAGATTTCTATCACAGTTGACGCAGCGCACTGGTTCTTTGGAAACTCCACACTGCGCACAAGTTTGTCGGCCACGACAGCTTTGCGAGCCATGGCGACATCTTTAAAAATGGAAGCATCGTCCGGAATTTGGTATGTATAGTCGGACACGGAGCTTTGCGTACCCAGTTGCAACTGCCTCTCGAAGAATGCTGGAACCGAAGGTAATCCGTATATCTTTTTGGAATATCTTTGTCATCTCCCTTTATTCTAATCATCTGCGTATGGATTACGTTATCTTCTTGCCAGCCGTCAAGAAGTTCAACGTCTGTCAAGTGAACTAGGTCATCCTTCGACAATACTTTTTAGACAGTGTTCATCGAACGATGTGCTGATTCAATGATGAGAACATGGCCAAAATTCTTCAGGCTGGGTTGTTTTCATATTGTTTCTTGTCTCGGACTTCAATAAGGAGGTCTCCACTGGCCATTTTCTGTGCTTTGTAACTTGTTCCAAGCGTGTCTATTTGACACCTTGAAACTGAGAACAGAGAGAGCTTTCTGACTGGTTTTGCTGGTGTGGTACTATAAATTACATGATAGCTTGGGAGGTTGATTTTGTTCGGTTGGAGAAGCTGCGAGCTTGCTTCGGTTTGCACGCTCTTCATTGAATGGTGAAAAGAGAGTTGGAAGTTTTTAACCATAAAATATGGATTGTGTTCAGTAGCGGTGGCAGCCCCCCACCACCGAACCAAACGAGGGGACGCTGCAAGACAAAAAAAAATGGCTTGAAAATGCCAGCTGTGCACCGCTACTGTAACCTAAAGTGGGGAATTCGGAGGTAGAGTGAACACACGAGATTAATCCTTGCCGCCATAAAGAATCGGAAGTAAACTTAAGAGAGAAGCAGAGAGGACGGATAAAAAGTGAGAGATAAAGACGAAGATGTAGGGAGAGGGATATAGGAAAAGGTGACTGCCGAATTCCCCTGGGTGGGTCAGCCCAGGGGTGCCGTCTACGTGAAGCCGGGGCTAAAGCGTCGTATTGCCTTTGCTTGGAGCTTTGGAGGTTCGATCACCCTACGTCGGCTCAACCCCCAAGATCCGCTTTTCCCTGGACATGGCAAAGCCACGCATAGCTAGGTGTGGGAGAGAATCGAAACCTCCCCGTTGGATCAGATCCGTGGTGTCACTACACACTAAACGCCTACTTGCGCAGATGCCCCCGTGGGGCGCATGCCCGGCTTTCGGGATCGTCACTCATTGTATATGTTGACTATGCATTAGAACTGTACTTGTAATGCAGAAGTCGGAAAACGGTTTATAGAAATGAACGTACTTAGCAGTGAAAGAAACCAGCATTTACGTAACGTTCGTTTGCGCTACAAAGCTGGCGGTATTGTTTGAATACATTCAAGGGTGGAACCCATGTTCGTTCAAATATGCGAAAAAGCACGTAGAAGCTAGGAAGTTTGTCCTGTGTCTGTATTACTGCCTAGCTATTTACGGCGTTATTATTTTTCTGCTAACGAAACATTCCTTGGCCTAACAATGACCGCAAATTTCTGCTATTCGGCATTAGAATGAAATGCCTACCCCATGCGAAACGGGTAACATAGTCACAACATAAGCAGGACCAGTGGCTTTAGAGCCTTAGCAAATTTTATCGTGCCTTGTGCTGCAAGTGACATTGTGCAGTTCCCTAATCTGCTTCACGAAAGCGCCCCTTCAACGTAAGGTAATGTGTGGGTGATGAGTAGGTACTTTTTTGGTGATGTAAATGATGGTAATGTTCGCTATGAATTAATAACCCGGGGTGTTTTGTAATATACTGGTATCGTCCAAGGGACCATAAACAAGCTCGGTAAATATGAAAAACGACCGGGTTATTTATTCCCGTTTTTGAAACACGATTCGTGACGCCAGTGGTCTCCTCACGTGACTTCGGGATTGAACAAGCTCTTGGTTGTTCAATACACGGAGACACCTGTTGTGCATGCATTGTCAGCTATCCTGCTTCACCATTTGCTCGCATGCCCGTTTGCCCATGTGTCGCATGTGACTGTGCACGCTAAACTGATTTCATGTATTTCTATGCGTTTGCGACTACGTAAGCAAATAACGCAGCGTATAGGCACAGATCATTAAATCCTGACTGGCTGAACGCTCAGTGCTGAAATTCCACGGAATTCCAGGTGATTTATGAAGAAATTGATTGCGATGAAAAGATACCACTCGCAGAAAAAGTAGTGAAAAGAAAAGCATTGATTGATTTGTGGGGTTTAACGTCCCAAAACCACCATGTGATTATAAGAAACGCCGTAGTGGAGGGCTCCGGAAATTTAGACCACCTGGCATTCCTTAACGTGCACCCAAATCTGAGCACACGGGCCTACATCATTTCCGCCTCCATCGTAAATGCAGCCGCCGCAGCCAGGATTCGAGCCCGCGACCTGCAGGTCAGCCGCCGAGTACCTTATCCACTAGACCACCACGGCGGGGCGTGAAAAGGAAAGCAAAAGTCATGTGTCTTTTTGAACTTTGTGTGAGATGTAGGGACTTGTTATAACCGGCGAGACGCAGTTCACGTGATATGATACCTGGAAAGATTTGTATTTTTGCCAAGCCATATGACACTATTTCTTTATTTGTTTGTTTGTTTATTCATGCGTGTACCTAAAGTGCCATGTAGGTGCATTGTTGAATCCCGGCTGCGGCGGCTGCATTTCCGATGGAGGCGGAAATGTCGTAGGCCCGTGTGCTCAGATTTGGGCGCAGGTTAAAGAACCCCAGACGGTCGAAATTTCCGGAGTCCTCCACTACGGCGTCTCTCATAATCATATGGTGGTTTTGGGACGAAAAACCCCACAAATCAAATCAATCAGGTGCGTTGTTGAAAGGGTTTTACGAAGGCAAGTTACACAAACGTCATGAAAGAAATTGTTTTTCGCAGTACACTTCATAAACAAAAAAATATTCTCAGCACACTGTAAATATGAAGCTACCTATACTGGAGAGTTGGTGGTAGATAGAAAGAGAGGCAAAAAAAAGTGCATATTTTTGTGAAGTTCATGGGAGCACTGTGCGAGTAGTGGTAATAAAAGTGGTGGAACACTGCTTCATTCATGTGTGCTTTTTCGAAAGAGAGTAGTGGCAAATGAGTTTGTTCGAAATATATATTCACGTACTTTTAAGGAATGGCGCTGTCCTGCTGAAATATATTTATATATATTTTTTTATATTTCATTCTGTAGATTCAAGTTTTCTTTTTATTTTTCAGTTGCAGAAAGTACGTAGTCTCATATACTTACGCGTCGACAATAGTAACGGCCATCTCAGTGCATTCCTAATTCAGCCTTATGATCAAGTTGGGTTGTTTAGCATGATGTTCAAGTTAGAAACCGGGCATGTGGCAGGTTTCTCGATGCCGACTATTGCATCAATACTACGCTTAGTTGCCGGGTCCCAGCCAGTGCAAGCATGTTCTGAAACTAGCCATTCATTTGATGATGAACAGAACAGAAGATGGGGTTCTGTAAGAGCGTGTCAGAAAGTATCACGCGCAACTTGCTTGTGAAATAATTGGCACCACTTTGTGAAATAATTTATCATGGCGTTTGAAGAAACAAGAATATATGCACATTATTTACACATAGCAGTTAAAACACTGTATGGCGAACGCTTTCTTCTTTGTTTCCTACGTTGAGAGCTCACGGCTGCTTCTCGGCCGCTTCTCCTTCTTCGTCATCTTCTCAAAGAAAGGTAAATATTTAATACCCTCCGAACATTACAAAGGTCCGCCTTTTGAGTTCATTGCAGCGAAGACAGTTTCATTTGGTACAGAGGCATGACAGGTCGTCTTGACTTCGGTTCGCACAACTGCGTGGTGCGTTTCGTAGTAAATCCGAGATGATTGCTCCACAACTCAATTCACTACTCTCTCGGCATGCCCCATCTTCATGTAGTTATTAATTTATTATTCATTTAAAATTTCTCACAGGCCTTCTGGGCATTGTGTAAGGGGGGCTCTAAAATACCACAAATGAGCAGAAAAAGTGAATGAATCAAACACCGCTAGGAAACGACAAAGAAAAAAATCAGCAGATCCCACGTACTTGGAAATCAACGTTATGTAAAGCATGCGGAGGGAAGGTCACCGTGTTGCAATTTTTTTATTGAGCGACACGTCATGAGATGACTCTAAATATATGTACAAATGTGGTACGCACAGATTTATGTTGAAGAGTTGCAGAGGTTTATATAACCAGTTGCTTGCACTTGCGCACATGCGTATTATCATGTTCCAGTTGGCATCGTATCTTTGCCACAAAACAAAAAGTTGTCAGTTACAGTTTCTATTGCATCAAGTGTCATGTTGGTTCTCCCGACCAGGCGTTCCTGCTCCTCCACACTGCACCAGCTGCATGTTGGCGTGGGTGCGCAAGCTGCGGTATGAGCGGCATTTGATTACATCGTATACACCCAGCTTCCACTACGACACCATCCTCGCGCTAAGTGCAACTATAGAAACTTTAAAGTGTAAGTACCAGGGTGCTGCGTGCCGCAATGCAAAACCATTTGGAGACTGTTCCGCTGCTCGACAACCGACGAAAACGCTGGGTTACACAAGTGAAGCGAGACAGCTTTGAACCAATTACTTCTTCTCGTGTTTGTTAGGTTAGTACCAGTGGTATTGCAAGTGGATATTTCCTGAAATGGCTGACTTCGTCTTGGACAAAAAGCAGTATGAGCAAAGTTTTTTTTTGCACAGTAAAAAAAATGCATCAGGATTCGCTAGGCTAGGCCAGGTTATGCAAGCGAAAGCTGGTTAATTTGACTATGCTTGTTTATCCTCGTAGTCAACGTGCACTTTACCAATCGAATGATATGGCTAGTCGAACATGTGGTCCTGCATGCATTCACTATCTGCTTTTCATCGATTTCTGAAGCCGTCGCCGCATTCGCCGCGTAAAACTCCAGGTCAGTAAACCATCAAGTAACGCTCGCGTTCGCGTCTTCCTTTGCAGGCAGATGTTTACGTTTTTTTTTTCACTTTCACCTTGGTCGCTGATGAATGGCATTTGGCGAGGAAAACAGACGAGCCGACGAAGGCGTTCCCTGTAGACTCTTGTAGTGTTGCGTACCTGCGGCACAAATCAATTTTGTGCGACTTGCCGTTGGGTATTCTTTCTCTTTTTCAATTACACACGGAACCACATCGAAACTCACTCAACAATGGCAAAAAGTATTTCGCTTAATTAATATAGACTGCGACAGATTTCCTGTTGGTGCACGTCCGTCCTTCTGTCTGCCTGTCGGTCCTGAACAGGGCCGTATATGTGTATTAAACAAGTCAATTGATGGCCCATAACTCAAATATGCTTTGTGGGAGATTGGTGCTCTGTTGTTGTTTTTGTCGTTCCTTTGTTTCATAACCAGTGAAAAAGATGATTAGATATCATGAACTCAGGTTTATTTAGTGCTTGTACATATAAGATGTATGGGCAGCGTATATGTTGTTAAGGCCATGTATGAATTTTCGCCTTATTGCTTTGTTGTAGGCTATTGCGAGGACACAAGCTTCCAGCAAAGGAGGTAGAACCGTTTGGAGTAATTAAGGCCAGATTCCGTTTGGATGCTGTTTGGAATAAAATCTCACCTGGAGAATCTCCCTTGCTGCTCTTCTCTGCTTTTTTATAGCGTAATGTATTGGCTTGGGGGGGGGGGGGGGGGTTCATATTGTTACGCAAGAAAACAGACGGTGTATCGACGAGGCTGTGGATGAAATATATTTGAAATCAGCAGGAGTGGCGTGAGCGGTTCACTAGTCACCGAGTGGATACCACCCTGCGTTCTCTCCGTCCGGCACACAGGCGTATCTTCCCACAAAATTTCAACAAGCATGTAGCATAATTCGCGGTAGCAGAAGTGCCGTCTCGGCATATTAGATGTCAATGTCAGCGGGAGAGTGGTAACGCTTCAAGCATGCTACATGTATAATATCGGTTGTCTGTGGGGCAGTTGAAGGCGATGAGGCAGCAGGGGCGATATCGTATGTCACAGGAGTAACCTCATGAAGGACTCGATATGGACCTGTGTAGCGGAAAAGAAATTTTTCCGACAAGCTGATTTGACGGACCGGTGACCACAGCAGCACCAATGTGATGCGGGTTCTTGTTGCTGATTTGTTTCTCCTGGTTGAGCCCCGGAGAGTTTTTCTAATAAGGACAAAGCCGTTTGCTTAACAAACAACACCTAAACATTTACTGCAGAACTGAAGCAAAACTCAAACACAAACTACAAGAAATAAGTAGCTGGCTAAAAGCGGGATTTAGAAGGAAAACAAACATCTAAAGTCCCGAAACTGCCGACGGAAAGTCACAGCTACATGATGCAGTTCTGACGCGGTGATTCGGCGGTGCAGGGAAGAGAGCAAGTTCGATCTCACCAAAACGTTGCTGCTGTAATGGTGGCGACGGCGTGTACCGATGCTCGCTGGCGGCGACGATGGAACGGGACTCGCTCGGTGATGCCTGTGGCGGCCCAGATTCGCCCGATGAGGTGGCTGGTTGCAAGGCTCAGGCCCGTGACCCGAACTGCCGTTGCTGCACCCGCACCGGAATCTGCAGGCCTTGGTCTCGACCGTTGAGGCAGCTCGCCGTCCTTGGAAGGCGTTGTCCGGAGGTCCAGACCGGGTGAAGTCCAGAAGGCTCAGGTCTGCCACCCGACTGCCTGTCTTCAGCTCCCAGCTGTGACCTTCCTCTTGCCTCGTTCACCTCGAACTACTAGCTCTTTTGCCCTTCAGGATTGGCTTCCTCTGGGGCACACTTGTCTCGTCCCGATTGGCCTTTCAAAACTCCGTGGTGATCAGCCATTGGCCCTTGTTTGCTTTATGGTCTTGGATGCTTGCGCTCCACGCTCTCACGTGTACCGGTCCTCGGCGTCGTCGTTGTTCAGGCGACCCAGCACGTGCACTCGGTCATCCTTTAATTTCGCGCACTTTTCAATCATTCACAATTACGCGCACCAGTCGCATCACCATCGCATCACAATGGCCCCCTTTCGAAGAAGTTTTTCCCGTTGAAAAACTGTCGTTCGATGCGCACCACACAAGCTATCACAACACACCGATGGCACCACACTGCTTCTTCGTTGACATGTCTCACGTCGAAACACCGAGTCCACAGAACGTAACATTCAACCAACAACAATAAGAAAAGTTTTTGGCAGCAACTAAGAACAGTACAAATACAGTCATTAACTCCAGTAACAGTCCACCACACAAGCATAACCTTGTAATAATAACACACAGAACATATTCACTGCAACCTACTCATGTAGTCGGCTCCAACATTCTCGGATCCCTTTATATGTTCTACGTGAAAGTTGTACTCCTGCAGTACTAAACTCCACCGCAGAACTCTGCTGTTGAGGTGTTTTGCTCGAGATAAGTACTGCAACGGTTGGTGATCTGTTTGAACCGTGAAATATGTCCCATATAAAAATATGTGGAACTTTTCCACTGCCCACACCAACGCGAGACACTCCCGCTCGATTGTTGAGTAGTTCTGTTCTCGAGGCAGTAGCTGACGACTGGCGTATTTTACCGGGTATAAAACACCGTCGTGCTCTTGCATAAGGACTGCACCGATGCAAGAATCGGAGGCGTCACTGCGGAGTACAAATCCACGTTTGAGATCCGGAGCCTTTAAAATAGGTCCAGACGCCAGAGCTTGCTTTAGTGTTTCGAAAGCTGTCTGCCCTTCAATATTCCAATTGATCTTGTTACTCTCCCTTTTCTTTGTCATCTCTGTCAGAGGCAGTGCCTTCTCAGCGTAGTGAGGGATTAGATCACGATAATATCCTGCCAAGCCAAGAAACGAACGTAGTTGTTTCTTCGTAGTGGGTAATGGGGCTTTGGCGATTTTTATGATCGTGTCCTCTACCGGCTGAATTGTTCCATCTCCCAGTCGATGACCCAGGAACACAATCGACGTCATTCCAATCTCCGATTTCTGGGGCTTAATTTTGAGTCCTGCTTCTCGAATCCTATTCATCAGTTCACTCAGAGTCTGCATGTGTTCCTCCCAGGTTGTCGTAGCGACGAGAACATCATCGATATAATGAACGACGTTCGGGATGCCCTGAAGGAGACGTCTCATTAGCCGGGTAAACACTGCGGACGCTGTTTTGATACCGAATGGCATATAGAGGAAATGGTAGTGTCCCGATTGGGTGGAGAATGCCGTTTTTAGCCGGGATTCTTTGTCCAAGGGCACCTGCCAGTATCCTTTCGTAAGGTCAAACTTGGAGAAGAATTTTCTGGTGCCGATCTCTGTAAACAATACATCCGTTCTCGGAATTGGTTCTGCGTCGGAGACCAACACATCATTGATGCGACGGAAGTCGATGCAAGTACGGTAACTCTTATCGGGCTTCTTCACCAGCACCAATGGTGAGTTGTAAGGTGAGTCGGACCTTTCAATCACTCCGAGTCGCAGCATTTCTCCGACTTCTTTCTCAACTACCTCTTTCATTGCGAATGGTAACGGATATTGTGGAGTGTTGATAGGCTCGGACGTTGTCAGTTTAAGACGACACTCTAACAAGTTTGTCTTGCCGGGGACTTCGGAAAAGATGTCTTTATGGGTGGCTAGGAGCTCGTCAATTTCTTCCCTTTGTCTATTCCTGAGGTTAGGACCAAGCTTGATAGCTTCAGTACCAAAGCCCTCAGTAGCTTTAAAGGTAGGCACTGGCGTGTCTGTCTCTTCCTCTTCCACTACAATGAAAGATGCGGACTGGGGTGATATTTCTGGAGGACGCTCTTCGTAGCGTTTTAACATGTTTATATGGAACAGCTTGGTAGTATGTCCCATATCCAGCCAGTAGTCAGAGTCACCCTTCTTTCCTGTGACCCTGAAAGGTCCTTTCCAATGCATCATAAGCTTGTTTTCCGTCGTGGGAAGTAGTACGAGGGCGCGGTCTCCAACCTTTAGCCGACGCATCCGACTTCCCCGGTCATAGTATTTCTTCTGCGTTGTTTTAGCTCGTGACAGGTTTTCTTGTGCCAACTGCAATGTTTTTTCTAGGCGATCTCTGAGATCCAGGACATACCCATATGTTGTCTTCACTTCCTCGCTTTGATTGTCTCCGGTCCATAATTCTTTAAGTAGACTGAGAGGTCCTCGAACATTTCTACCGTAGATCAGCTCAAAAGGCGAAAATCCCAAGCTGGCTTGCGGGACTTCCCGGTACGCAAACAGGAGTGGGGCTAATAGTCGGTCCCATGTCTTGGGTTCCTCTTGGCACAATTTACGCAACATTTGCTTTAGTGTGCCATTAAATCTCTCCACTAAGCCATTACACATGGGATGATAGGGTGTGGAGCTGAGATGCTTGATCGCCAACAAGTCATTGACCTCTCTCATTAGCTCCGATGTAAAGCATGATGCCTGATCACAAAGTACCTCACGCGGGAACCCGATTCGAGAAAACATCTCTACCAGTGCCTCGGCTACTGTGGCTGAATCGATGGATGGCAGGGCTATTGCATCTGGGTATCTAGTAGCGAAGTCCACTAGTGTTAGTATATATCGATTACCCATGTGTGATATTGGCTTTAAAGGCCCGATAATGTCCACTGCCACTCTTTCGAATGGGGTGTCTATCAAAGGCATTCGACCTAGTGGTGCCTTACCAACTCTGCTCTTGGGGTAGGTTCGTTGGCATGCGTCACAAGAGCGCACGTATCTCCTCACTGCCTCTTGAACTCCTGGCCAGTAAAATGATTGTAGAACACGATCAATCGTTCTTTTTATTCCTTGATGCCCCGACATCAGGGTTTCGTGCGCCAAAGTAAGCACTTGGCTGCGCAATCTTTGGGGCACTACTACTTGTTGAATCACCTTACCAGATGGTAGGTGATAATAGCGGTATAGCAGCCCCTTTTCTATCTCGAACGAATAGGACTTTGATCCTCCCTGTAGCCCTTGACCTACTTTACTCCTGCAAGAATCTAGGGTCTTGTCCTGTTTTTGAGCGGCACTAAGATCCTTTCGGGTCGTCTTCAAGGTGGGTACATCGATTTCAGAGGAGATTGACCGTTGCTCTCGGATTTTGATACCAACCACTGAAGACTTCAGGGTACCATCCTCTCTATCTGCTCCTTTTCCACTCGCTATATAGTTGGGGTAGGTTTTTACCGGAATCCTTTCCTCCCACTTGGTATCGGGGTCATGGACTTCACGTGAACCTGGTACATTTCCGACGATAAGGTCGTAGAGTGGGTTTGTCATGCATTTGACAATAGATGTACCAGAAAAATAAGGTGAATGAATTTCCACCTCCGCCTCAGGAACGATGATGCTACTGCCATCGGCTAAGAATAGCGTAGCGGTAGTACCTATGAGGGCTTCATCGGGTACCAGAGAACGACGCACCACCAGTGTATTGCTACCCGTATCCCGCAACACTGAGACGGTTCGGCCAAAGATTCGGCCCTGTAACACGGGCATTTTGTGTGTGGCAAACTTCGGGTGAGTATTCACGGCGCCCGCCAGGTCCTCTTCTTTGTCCGGTGAAAGCTTCACTTCCGTTGAGTGCTCCTCTGGCGACAAAAGACATGACGTCTTGTTGGCTGAACCGTTCTTCTTTGAGCAAGTTTTGGAATCATGCCCCGCCTTCTGACAATATCCACAGAAAGGTTGTTTTGGCCTTGATCGGCACTCCGATGCCCTGTGACCCATTTTGCCACATACAAAACAACGTACTGCTCCTCTCTCCGAGTAACTACCACTTTTTTCCGTATTGCTTTTAGATTCCACTTTTTCTCGGAAAACTAACAGGTTGACTTGCCTCTGAGCTTCTAAAAAGTTATCTGAGGCCTCGGCCATGTCCTCTAGCTTGTTGAAGTTCTTTTCTCGCAGGAAAAGTGCCAAACGGTGATGACAGTTTCTTAAGAACTGTTCTGTAACTATCAAGTTACGAAGAGCCGAATATTCTTTTCCGGTCCTCGACATTTCGACCCAACGATCGAAAAAACTCAGTAGCCTAGTTGCGTACTGCTTGCCTGTTTCGCCGTCCTGTGGCTTGCTTTGTCGGAACTTTTCCCGATACCCTTCGGCCGTAAAACGGAAACGCTGGAGCAACGCCAACTTGGCTTTATCATAATCGAGTGAATCCTCCGGCGAAAGTCTTCCAAACACCTTTAAGGCTTCTCCGCTCAAACATAAACTTAAAGCTGTGGCCCATTTGTCCCTAGGCCATTCTTGACCGATGGCGACTCTCTCGAACCTTTTTAAATAGGCGTCCAAGTCGTCCCGGCTTTCATTAAATCCCGGTATCAACTTATGAGGATTCACGCTGCATGAAACACTCCTTTCTTGTGCTGAGCCTGGTGCTGAGTCAACAGTTCTTGTCTCTACACGGCTATTCTCAGCTTCGGCAAGTCTAAGACGCAGTTGCAGGTTTTGGTTCTCTAATTCCAGCTGCTCCTTCTTTGCGCGTGTCTCCAGTTCGAGCTGTTTTTCTTTTTCGCGCGTCTCGAGCTCAAGCTGCTCCTTCTTGGCCTGCGTCTCCCGTTCCAACTGTTCCTTTCGAGCTTCTCGTTCCGCAGCCCGTTCCTCTCGTGCTCGTGCCTCCTTCTCCTCGTACCATGCTTTAAAATCCGCCCCATCAATTCCCATGCGATCCGCCAAGGCCATTAGCTCTCGCATATTCGACATGATGTCAACCGCGTCAATAAATGAAGGTGTCAAACCAACGGCTTTGTCCTGTCGCGGACGCCAGTTTGTGATGCGGGTTCTTGTTGCTGATTTGTTTCTCCTGGTTGAGCCCCGGAGAGTTTTTCTAATAAGGACAAAGCCGTTTGCTTAACAAACAACACCTAAACATTTACTGCAGAACTGAAGCAAAACTCAAACACAAACTACAAGAAATAAGTAGCTGGCTAAAAGCGGGATTTAGAAGGAAAACAAACATCTAAAGTCCCGAAACTGCCGACGGAAAGTCACAGCTACATGATGCAGTTCTGACGCGGTGATTCGGCGGTGCAGGGAAGAGAGCAAGTTCGATCTCACCAAAACGTTGCTGCTGTAATGGTGGCGACGGCGTGTACCGATGCTCGCTGGCGGCGACGATGGAACGGGACTCGCTCGGTGATGCCTGTGGCGGCCCAGATTCGCCCGATGAGGTGGCTGGTTGCAAGGCTCAGGCCCGTGACCCGAACTGCCGTTGCTGCACCCGCACCGGAATCTGCAGGCCTTGGTCTCGACCGTTGAGGCAGCTCGCCGTCCTTGGAAGGCGTTGTCCGGAGGTCCAGACCGGGTGAAGTCCAGAAGGCTCAGGTCTGCCACCCGACTGCCTGTCTTCAGCTCCCAGCTGTGACCTTCCTCTTGCCTCGTTCACCTCGAACTACTAGCTCTTTTGCCCTTCAGGATTGGCTTCCTCTGGGGCACACTTGTCTCGTCCCGATTGGCCTTTCAAAACTCCGTGGTGATCAGCCATTGGCCCTTGTTTGCTTTATGGTCTTGGATGCTTGCGCTCCACGCTCTCACGTGTACCGGTCCTCGGCGTCGTCGTTGTTCAGGCGACCCAGCACGTGCACTCGGTCATCCTTTAATTTCGCGCACTTTTCAATCATTCACAATTACGCGCACCAGTCGCATCACCATCGCATCACAACCAATGAACCGGGCAAAAAGTGCAAGTCGTTGTGCAGTTGATCCTACAAACGCTGCTGGTTCTCTTGAGAGGCTAGAAAGCGAGTGCGGGCGATTTCGCGTGCGTGGGCAGCCCGATTGATAGCGTCAAGGGCATATTCGCTGGTCGGTGTAGTATTAGACGGAACGACTGTATCAAATCAAAAAATCAAATCAAAACTTTATTTCGTCCACAAGTGTGTGTGTTGTGGAACAGGAGGGCTCGAGAAAAAGTGGATTCATCCACTTGAGAAGCCTCGAGCCCCCGTTTTACATGGCATAGAGCGAGAGCATGGAAGTGATTATGCAGTACTGATATAATACAATACTTATACTAACACAGTATTACAATATTTACAACAAAACACTATACAATACAAAAATGTGCACACTATCTAGTGGTAAATCATTCACATAATCATGAGATCGCAATCAGCATTTCTTCATGCAAAAAAAATAACTGAAAAAAGACAAAAAGGAGAGAAAACAGTTAAAACTTGAAAACTCGTTGAAACAGAATCTATACTTTTTTACAGAAAAAGAGCATCAATCCTTGGCGGCAAAGAATGCTTTGATTGCACTGTCCTTAGTTGTCTCTAAAATGATTTCACATTGATGGAGTTCATTTAACAACTTTGGAAGCGTATGACGAAGCATTTGTTTTGTTATCCTAATGCGTGAAAAAGGTATTTTCCAGATATCATCATTTCGTGAATTATATGACCTTGTGAGTGGTGTCAACTCAGGAAATGTACGAAGTAGTCCGTCTGTATCGTGCTTGTATTTTCTGACTAGATTTAATGGATACAAATTGTGTACGGACGTGATGTTATATTTGATAAACAGGGCTTTTGTGTGCGCAGTTTTTTCCACGCATGCAATGTGGCGAAGTGCTTTCTTTTGTAAAACAAACAGGTGCTTCAGGTTTGTTAACGTTGTTGTGCCCCAGAGTAGACAGCAATAATTTAAGCGAGAAAGAAATAGTGCATTATAAATATGAAGCTTGACAGCTGATGGCAAGTGGAATTTGAATTTCGCCAGAATTCCTACTACCTTTGCTACCTGTGTAACAACATCATTTATATGAATGTCCCATGATAGATGCTTTTGAAAAAATACACCAAGTGATTTTACTGAGTCAACAATATCGATACGTGAATTTCCTAAGGTAATATTCAGAGTGGGTGCTACAGGTGGTTGTCGGGGTGTAAAGATAATAGCTTTTGTTTTGGCTGTGTTAATTTCAAGAAAATTGATTACGCTCCACTTGTGTAAGTCGCGCAGAGCTATGTTAACGTTATTTTGAAGAGTTTCGTAAGAATTGCTGAGAAAGAAAATAGTTGTATCATCTGCATAAGTTATGTATTTTGCTCCATAATTAATTTTAGAAATGTCATTTATATAGAAGTTAATTAATAGTGGTCCAAGTATCCTTCCTTGAGGTACACCTGAGGTAATTGCTTTTTGCCGAGATAAATTGCCTTGAATACAAACACATTGTATTGTGTGTTGCAGGTAAGACGTTATAAGAGCGAGCGGTGTGCCTCTAATTCCGTATAATGCAAGTTTTTTAGTGAGTGTTAAGTGGTTTAGGCGGTCAAATGCTTTAGAGAAATCAATGTATATGCCAGCTATTAGACTTTTTTCGTAGAATGCTTTTAAAACGATTTCTTATTGCATGACAAGGGCAAGTTCTGTTGATCTCCCTTTTCTGAATCCAAATTGAGTTGGGCCAAGTAAATTGTACTTGTACTTGTTTGCAAAACCAGTACTTGTAAAACCAGTACTTGTACTTGTAAATTGTACTTGTTTGCAAAACCAATTATTCTGGCATTAATTATCTTTTCTAAGACTTTGGAGAACACGGGCAGTATGGAAATCGGTCTGTAATTTGATAAGCTATTTTTTTCACCGCCTTTGAATATTGTAATAACTTTTGCTACTTGCATTTTCTTCGGAAAGACGCCGGTAGAGGAAGCAAGATTATAGATATGCGTAAGCTGTGGCAGTATGATCTCAAGAACATACTTGACTGGCCTAACTTGAATGCTGTCAATATCGCATGTTAAGCTGTTTTTTAAGAGATTTATAAACGTTAGCTATTTCACCATCAGTGGTGGGATTCATATATATGCTTGCCGAGTTCCTGCTGATCCCCTTTATTGCCTCCGGGGAATGAGAGCTATAAACTAGATTTACAAAAAAACTATTAAATTCTTCAGCTAGTTCTGCTCCTTGTATGACTTGATTGTTCAACTTTAGTTCATGAGTTTCTGGGTTTTTAGATGCATGATTTAGTAGCTCATTAATTTTTCTCCACATTACGTCCAAGTTCTGTTTATTTCCGATGTCAAAATAATTGTACAGATAGTTTCGCTTTGCATTACGTAATAAGGCATAAGTTTTGTTTCTATGTAACCGAAATGTATTCCAGTCGCCAGCGTTACGCGTTTTGAGAAATATATTAAAAAGCCTATCTTTCTTTTTAATCATTTTAGGGCACTCCTTATTTACCCAGGGCTTACGCGCTTTTTTACTTTTTTATGTGTGATTAATGGGAAAGACTTTGAGTATGCTTCAAGAAATAGGCGCGAAAATTCATCATATGCATTATCCGAAGTGGTAGACAGGTATACAGTATCCCATTTTATTTTTTCGAGGCTGTTGCGAAAGTTCCGCAAGGTTCTTTCATTGATGTCTTGAATTTTTTGCTCGTTATAGAGGTACGGCCAGAATTAGGCTTTTTGGTCAACAAAAAAATGGGCAAATGATCACTGATGCTCGGTGCTAATACACCACTGATGACTTCGGGCTCTGGTAAGTTTGTTATAAACAAGTCGATTAATGTTTCCGTTATATTTGTCACTCTAGTGCATTCTTTAATCACATTATTTGAGCAGTATGAAGATAGCATTGTGGATAACTTGTGTTGAGCATTTGAGTAATTTAACATGTCTATGTTAAATTCACCACCTATAATTAATACTAAATTGTTTTCACTTGCATAGCTCAATAAGTCTTCCAAATGTGCAATGAATGCATCGACGATTCCATCTGGAGGGCGGTACATTACAGCTATGACATAGTTGTGTGATACAATTGTGAGACACTCTGCATCATGAGTTATAAAACAAAATTCAGGAAGTAGGTCACAAGTAATGCACTTTTTGATATTTAGTAGCACTCCTCCACCACGTTTGTCCTTGCGGTTTAAGTGAAAAGTGCGATAATTATCATTCACTATGGCATCACAGTCCGAATTCTGCCACGTTTCAGTGAGCATGACTATGTCGAACTTGAAATAAAACCGATCTAGGAAAACGTTTTGCAAGTCTTGTTTATGATAGGCAGATCTGATGTTTAGATGGAAGCACGTTAGTCCAATAATGCTTTCGGAAGCTATTAGTCGGTTGACATCTTCGGGCTGCTATGTCATTTTCGGTACAAAATCATTGTTGAAGGCGTGTCACTGTACATTCAGATTATTTTTGCAATGTCACTCTCACAGTGTACGCGAACTACCTTGGACTGGTGGTCCTTGCGGGCAAAAATCTTCCCATCTCTTGTCCAAACAAATTTCCATTCACATGCCTTTTTCTTGCTGATTGCCATCCCGAGCGATCTCTTGAGAGTAGGGCAGAGGTGCTCGTTAACAAATACTGGCTTATTTGTTGAGCGACTGATGTCACTTGTTGATAGCCTAGCTTTCCTAGCCTTGAGCAAAAAGGCGTCACGCTTTGAGCAGCTCTTAAACTGCACTACGATGTTTGAGCAGGAAGCATCGTTCTTGGTTTTCACTCTATGGCAAACATCAATGTCGCTTGCTGTTATTGGCTCATTCAGGGTTGTTCCCATCTGACACAGAATTTCATGCAGATTCTCATTACTACTCTCCTCAATTCCCTTGATTTCCACATTGCGATTTCTAGAGTATTGCTCGCTATTTGTGATTCTTGTTTCATGATCATTTAGTTGTTTCATACACTTATCACAATCCTCTTTCAGTGCTAGGTTCTCTTTTTTGAGGGCCTCGTTTTCTTTTTGCAGCGTTTCATTGTTTATTTTGCTTTCATCAAATTGCTTACTTAAGAATTCAAGACTTTTTTTGACTTCCCTCAACTCCTTTCTGAGCTCACGCTCAATTTTAGATTTGAATTCTTTAAGTTCTTTCCTCATCTCTTCTTCAAAACGAGCAGACATGGTTAAACAGGAGATAAGTCAATAGTTTTGGTAGCAAGGAGCAGCAAAACAAAAACAAAAAAACAGAAAGGTGAAAAAATGCGTATATATGGCAGCGATATCCAACCTGCGACGATAAGAAAGATGTGTCTTCAGGCGTGTTCCACGCTGCCCACGCTGCTGCCAAGTGGTCCGGTGCACGATGGTGTCCGGCTTATGTAGGCTTCAATAGCCCCTGGCGGCAGAACGATGAGGCGGCTTCCAGAAGATACTGCGGCCACACCCCCAACGTAGGCACGTGGATTTGCAACAGGAGCAGCTGTGGCTTGTTTGATGGGGTTATCTGTGACGATAAGAAAGATGTGTATTCAGGCGTGTTCCACGCCGCCCACGCTGCTGCCAAGTCTAAGGGTATTTTAGGGGTAATGTAGGCTCTTGGCCGAACAACAGAAAAAACGGGGAGTAAGCGGCAGTTTCATGGCAAGAAGAATTATATGCAAATGTCACGTATGGCAAAGCAAGGGCCCAGTCAGAGTCGTTGGAAAAACGTACTTCGCAAGCATTTCTGTAAGTGTTTGATTCAGACTCTCCGTAAGTCCATCTGTCTGCGTGTGGTACGACGTAGTGAGCTTGTGATTCGTTTCCCATTACTGTAGGATATTGGCTGTAAACTTTGACAGAAAGGGGCGGCCAAGGTCTGTAAGCAACTGGCGTGGAGCTCCATGTTGCAAGATCGCGTCCTTAAGGAGGAAGTCCGCCACATCTGTGGTGCAGCTTGTTGGAGGTGCTCTTGTGATGGCGTAGCGCTTGGTGTAGTCTGTGGCCACAGCTATCTACCTGTTGCCAAAAGAAGACAAGAAAAAAGGGCCCAGGATATCTAAGCCAAGGGGGAAGAAAGGTTCTGGCGAAATGCCAAAAGGTTGAAGGTGCCCCTCGGGAAGCCTTGATAGTGTTTTGCGGAGCTGGCATTTATCACAAGCCGCAACATTTCTTCTGACTGAGCTTGAAAGCCCTGGCCAAAAGAAGCGTCGACATATCCCGTCGTAAGTGCGTGACACATCAAGGTGACCGGCATTTGGAAGGTCATGGAGTTCGCGGAAAACTGCCGAGCAGTGGTGTTTTGGAAAGACGAGCAGCTGGGCTGGTCTATCTGGGTAAAAGTTCTGGTGGTATAGGTGATTCGAGATGGTGATGGTGAAAATGGTTATTCGAGATGTTCGATTATAGCACGAAAGTATGCATCACGGCGTTGCTCGTCACCGATACGGGTTCGTTGCAGAACGGAGAAGACGCAAGTATCGGTGTTGGTGTCAGGGATGGTGCTCAGTTGATCGAGCGGGTAACGGGAGAGCCAGTCTGCGTCCTGATGTAGGCGTCCCGACTTGTACTTTACTGTATATGTGTATTCTTGCAGCCATAGAGCACAGCACCCAAGCCAGCCAAAAGGATCTTTCAGTGACGAAAGCCAACATAGCACATGGTGGTCCGTTGTTACAGAGAAATTTGTGCCATTAAAATATGGGTTGAAGTTCATGACTGCCCAAACAAGTGAAAGGCATTAACGTACTGCTATTCAATAGTTGTGCTCGGCAGCTGTGAAAAGGCGGCTAGCGTATGCGATAACTCGGTCGTGTCCCAACTGGCGTTGGGCTAGGACGGCTCCAATCCCGTGAGCACTCGCATAAGTTCGGACTTCTGTCGGAGCGGATGGGTCAAAGTGGGCCATTATAGCTGGAGTGGTGAGGAAGGTGATGAGGTGAGAAAAAGCGGCAGCTTGAGTGGAGCCCCACGTAAAAATCACGTTTTTTTCAGAACGTTGGTGAGTGGTCGAGCGATCGTTGCGAAATCTTTCACGAACCTTTTAAAATAAGAACAGAGTCCCACAAAGCTCCGGACATCCTTGACAGACCGGGTTACAGAAAAGCACGTGACGGCACGAAATTTCTCCGGGTCAGGCTGCACACCTGATGCGTCGACGAGGTGGCCCAACACCGTAGTCTTCTGGTGGCCGAAGTGACATTACGACGAGTTTAGTGAAAGGCCAGCAGTGCGGAAGATGTCGAGAACCACTTACAAACGCTGGAGGTGTCTCAAGTGTAGGCGAATCTACAAGAACATCATCCAGGTAGCACAGGCATGTTGACGACTTGAACCCTTGCAATAGCGAGTCGATCATACGCTCAAACGTGGCTGGGCGTTGGATAGCCCAAACAGCATAACCTTGAATTGGTATATGCCGTCGGGAGTTACAAACGCAGTGCTGCGGAAGTTCTGCGGCAGTAGCGGGAAACATGGCCAACTCAGTGACAGTGGAAGCAGATTGGCTTGTTGTCCGCTGTTCTGCATTCCGTTGGATTGTGGGATCTGGGCAGAAAGTATGGTTCATAACGGGGTGCGTTCATTGGCATCGGTCTGTAGTCCAGTCGGCAGATGGAGCAGGCGACAGGAAAACGAAGGTTAGTAATTTCTTGCCGGACGACTACTTGAATAACTGACACCACCGGAGGTGTTTGAATGGTGCCTTGGTCGAGTAGAAGTGGATAAAACGGCGCCGGACGGACCGCCTCAAACTTGCGCCGAACGATGCATGTAACATTCTAGTGCATGGGTGGTGTGGCACTAAGATCGGTACAGGTTGCCCCGCCGCGGTGGTCTAGTAGCTAAGGTACTCGGCTGCTGACCCGCACGTCGCGGGTTCGAATCCCACCTGCGGTGGCTGCATTTCCGATGGAGGCGGAAATGTTGTAGGCCCGTGTGCTCAAGTTGGGTGCACGTTAAAGAACCCCAGGTGGTCAAAATTTCCGGAGCCCTCCACTACGGCGTCTCTCATAATCATATGGTGGTTTTGGGACGTTAAATCCCACATATCAATCAATCATCAAAGATCGGTACAGGTTGACGTGACAGCCGTATTTTGGAGCAGCGAAAATTGAGGAGAAACTCGGCGGATTTTGGACATTTCGAAGCGGTGGCATTCTTTAATTATGAGATCGACGGTCGAGACGTTGTTGTACACGAGCAAGTTGAAAGCGTCCGCAATATCATTGAGTATGTGGCCTACCATGTCACTCTCTGTCATTTGCTCGTCCACTTTGCGGCACAACGCAAGCACGTCCTGTATGCACGAGACATACGACTCGGTTGATGACTGTACACGGGTGGCGAGTTCTTGTCGTGCAACCATTTGTCGACTGGACGGCTCCGCGAAGATGTCGGGTAGTCGTTCCTTGAAGATGTCCCAGCTGGTGAGCTCTGCCTCACGAGGGTCGAACCATACACGCGGAGCGCCATCCAAGTAAAAGATTACGTTAGCGAGCATCATGGTAGGGTCCAATCGGTGAGACAGGCTAACGCGCTCGTACATGCGGAGCCAGTAGTCAACGTCATGGCCAGGCTGGGCGGCGAACGTGCCAGGATCACGGGGGTGGGACATCGCATGGTACGTAGTAGCTGGTGCTCCAGCTGAATGCGGTGACGGGTTGTTATCATTGGAAGCCATGGCCGGAGGCTGGACGGTGCAGCCACTTGAAGCTTCGTGGTGAGGACGGGGAACGTTCCACCTTCACCAAATATTTTACGGAAGAAAAGAGACGCCGTATCAACGAGGCTGTGAATGAAATATATTTCAAACCAGCAGCAGCGGCGTGACTGGTTCACCAGACACCGAGCGGAGACCACCCTTCGTCCTCTTCGTCCCGTACACACGCGCATCATCCCACAAAATGTCAACATGCATGTAGAAATATGATTGAATTCCCTACTATTTTCTGGCAATGCTAACACCTTGTAGGGTTTTTAAGCAGTCCATTCTACAGACTCGTTCTCACAAAGTACACTAGCTGCAGGAAATTGTATTGTGGACAAAAGCAATGTTTAAGGTATGAGAAACAGGCTAGGCTACTTATGTGGTTTACAGAGAACATCGCGAGCTACCCGGTTGTTTGATCTGGCTTGCCTGTCGCTATGGGTACCGTCATATAATACAGCATTGTCTCGAGCCTTGCACTAAAAGACCTTCGAGGTGTCTGCAGTGATAAGGTGAATTGGCCTCAGGAATGCCGCGCACACACTGAAGTCGGTTGACAGTGACATTGAGGTTCTCCTTCTCGCATATATAGGCTACCGAAATATCCTCACTCGGCCAATGTGGTGGTTGTACTAGCAGAAAGAACGAACTGTTTTAAAAGTATTTTAAACCAACTCCAGTCAAGGAACACGCTTTTCCTGTTTTACAAAACGGCGGGTCACTTCAGAAAACAGCCCTCCATCTTTCAGAACTTGCTATATATAAAAAAACCTTCCCTTCTCGTTGAAACCCATGCTGCCCTCAACGTGAATCAGCGACCTCTGAAAACCAACATGGCGACCCGTCAAGTATTCGGCCGTTTTAGCCTGTTGAAAGCAACCATGATCGAAGTTGTCACCACCCTAAATCGCACGCACATGAAGGCTCCCTACTTAAGTGTGGGCTGTCGGCACACGATCTCTCTCAGCACCACTGTCAGCGTGTACTCCAATTTGGTAGGAGACCGCCAGGTGGCTGCGCCTATTAATAGCACTGGCTCTCGGCGCGCTTCCGTTGTTTTCCGTCGGACATCACTAATTGCGCGTCGACACCGCTACCCACTTAGAACACAACAGAAGCCTAAGTTGAGGCTCGGAGGTTTCGACATTCGACTGCAAGGCAGGCTCACCATGAAATTATTAGACATACGTGCATTGTGTCACAATATATACGCCGATGACATCACTCGCTGGGTTCCAGGATAAGGTTGTGACGGTCCCGTCCAGCGAACGTTACAGGCGGGAGTAGACAAAGTTCAGTAGTACTGATGTGGCCCACCAGGAGCAAGTGATGTGACACACTCGGTTGCGGTAGGGATCGTATGAAACGGCTGAAACACTCGTATGGCTGTGGTCCCTAAGGAGACACAACAGATCCCTAAGAGGAATAAGCATGACCACAGTGACGGTGTACCTGTCTTGCGGCAAGACGATGTTGCGCAGGAAGAAACCAGCCTCCACCTTAATGAACCAGATGACTGGGCTTCTATATCTGAATTCGGGCAATTCCGGCGGTGAAAGGCTGCAGGGCGCCGGAGTGATCGTATCTGGTAATCGCGCCATGGTCATAGGCGCGTCAGGATTGGTTGGCTCGATTCGGGTGTCTGGTAGAATCTTCTAGAATGTTATTCCGAACTACGAGAGAGAGAGAGAGAGAGAGAAATAAAGAGGAAAGGCAGGGAGGTTAACCAAGCTTGGCTCGGTTGGCTGAAGGCAGGTAGAGGAAAAAGGATACTGCTACATCAAATGACAAAGACCAACTGCTTTAGTACACGGCCTGCGTGTACTACCTCACGCCTGCACGGACTTTGTCTTCGTCACTGTGTAGGCATTGCCGCAAGTGGCTAGACCAAGCTTTTCTCTTGGCGACGGAGATCACGTTCGGTACACTCGGATTAACTGAAAAAGCTCTAGCGCGTTTTGCTTGTGGAAGCAGGAATTTGGGGTGCTTAAGCTGGCAGTGTTTAAAAAATTCGTGAAAATGAAGTGATGCATTGGAATTTTGCTTGAAACCCGTATGGTCTTGCGTAGTGGGATCATTTTGGACTCTTCGGCTTTCGTTTGCTGATATGTACATCCTGTTTCACAATTAGCGGAAATATCGGAGCGCATTACACGTGGTGCGGCCAACCATATAGTGGTGTGCAGCTGTAGCGCATGACAAGGTCCAAAACTACGCCCCTCAAGTGTCTGAGCACGCGTTAGCTGCTGCCGACGTGCGACTGCAGTGCCCGTGGCACACCGTGGTGTCATGCAGGCTTAGATTTCCTTTGTTTGAGAAAGACTGTACATTGATTTTCTTGTGAGCTGCGAACCATACGGTGATGTGAAAAGCATCAGGGGGCACTTGCTTGAGAATACTCGTCCTTTGTTTCCAGGTTAGTCAAGATAGGCCTACATGGCTGATCTCGGGTCGCTGAAGGTGGTCGTTCATAACTATCACCATGTCAAACTGTTCAGCCACTACCACTTTGATATATAGTATAGTAGTGGCCAAACAGGTGTGTTTGTGTGCGTGAATGAGTCGTGGGTTATGCTGAATTTAGTTTTTTGAAATAATTAGAACAGGATGCTGTCACGACTCCCGAGGATGAAGAAACATTTCTGCAAATGTGCTTTTCATGGTTATGGAAAGCTGAGTTTTTAGGCGTCCTGCAAGAAAAGTGCTTGTTGCCTAAATTACGTGTCATATTCAGCTCGAATTAATATTTCGAAATTATTATAACAGGATCTTGTACATGACTCCCAAAGGGCAAGGAACATGTTTGTATGTGTGCTTGACACGGTTATAGGTAGCTTCTTTTATGGCGCCCTGCAAGGAAAGCGCTTGTTGCCTATTTCATGACGTATTTCTAACCGATCTACAGTTGGTAGGCAACATTTCATTCCAACTTTAGCATCACATTTAACCGTGGTTATATTTTGCTCGCATACTGTTGCCATGGTCTAGCCGCGGCTTTGTAGCCGTCACACCAGGCAGTTTGGGCGTGGCAGATTCGCAAAGTGTTATCTTCGGTAGGCAGGGCTTTGCACTAACTTTTACTCGTTACTCCTGCTTTGGCGCACGCGCAGTTCATCAAGGTTGCACCAAATGGTGCACTATGTGGTTTGCTTGCTTGCTAGGAAACAGAGCGACGAGCTTTTATGTAGACAAGGAAGGTTTCGATTCGTTACTTTACATAATCGATGTAATACAAGGTTGTGTTTGTCTATAATGATTAGTTGGTCTTTGATGCCTGTCTGTTGCCTTCTTTTTTTAAAGCGTTTAATCAGTGTATTGACGGATGCGACAAGTTTTTGTGAGTAATACCAGTAAATAATAATAGCTTTCTTAACTGATCTTGGTAGTAAGTTGTAACTGCTCAAAAACAAATAAAATAAGCATATCATCTAGTTAAGATGGTAAAATACTGGTGGGAAAATGCTAAAATTAAAAAAAGACAATTCAGTGCATTCCATGAAGTATTAGAGCATGGTTCTAGCTATTTGTGACAAAGCAGCTGAATCACATCTGAAGCATATGGTTTGGAAACGTTAAACCCGAACAATTATTATTGAACATAACTGACGTATTTTCTGAAGTTAAATATAATCATGAACACACATGCGCGGCAAAAAAATTGTATAAGTGCATATGTACATATCGAGGAAGCACGCAGATGATAAGAAAATGGTTGCAAATAAATTTATTGTGAAAATGTTCTTGTTAACAACTACTTATGTTGTTTGTGAAGAATGTACGACGCTGTTTATGCTATTAGAATTAGTTTACCCACACTTGCATGGCAGTCTTCAATGTTGTAGCGTGTAGCGTTCGAGACTTTGCAATGATTTTGAAATTTCTTTGTGCAGAGGTAGACTTCTTCAGGTTTCCTTTCAAAGAACTTGTAATTCACCCATAATTCGCAGACGTTTTTGGGTTCTGTGAAAAGGCATTCATTGATGAATTATTCTCTAACAAATAATCGCGTTGTCGCACTTTATGCTGCGCCTCGGCGAATCGGGAAGCACAGGCAACACTGTATGGTGTATCCGTGTCTTCTACAGCGCACTGTAAACAACAATCTGCTGTGTAGCCCAGTGACTTTCCGTACATTAGGAACACGGGCAGCACATTATTTAAATCGGGGCTGCTGTGTGTAAAACTTTTACACCGTATATTTTTTAGCAAGGTGTCTAGTGAGTTCACTCCCGGCAGAAGTGCGCCCAGAAAAATATATAAAAAATTGCACAACCGAACACGAGGAGAGCATTGAAATACCCCTTGACAAATCAGGGCACGAAGCGGGGCGATTCAAATTTCTATGATGTAAGGACACTCATAAGGGAGCATTTCTCGCAATGGTGTAATAATCGGCTCATCAATAAAGTTAAAGAGGGATTTTCTGGCAGATTTTTTTGGGCATTTGTGTTCTTGGAAAAGAAAAGTATTCAAATCAATCGTTTAACCAGCTTCATTCCTGCAGTATTTTCTTTAATGAAAACATACGTTTGTGCGCTGTCTCGTTTTGGTAATATATTTACGATTGTTAATTTGTATAATATGCATCGCGTGCTGCTGGGTTCATCACTTAAGAAATAATTAGACATAATACTATATTTCATGTCTGATTGATTGATTAGTGGAGCTTAACGTCCCAAAACCAATATATAATTATGAGAGACACCGTAGTGGAAGGCTCCGGAAATGTCGACCACCTGGGGTCCTTTAACGTGCACCCAAGTCTGAACCCACGGGTCTATAGCATTTCCGCCTCCATATGAAATGCAGCTACCGCAGCCTCGATTCGATCCTGCGACCTGCGGGTCAGCAGCCGAGTACCTTAGCCACTAGACCACCGCGGTGGGGCATATTCCATGTCTAACTTGTAACTAATATATAAGAATAATTCGATGAACATATCTTCACAGATTCTCTAAAGCGCAATGACGTCATTGCTTTTGGTAAAAATCACCGCAAAAATGCAATAAATCATTGACAAAACACAAAAGCATCATTATCTGCCTCATATTTGAGATAAGTCTACCCTAGCACTTCAATTATGCACGTGCTGAACAAACATGCATGAATGTAGCCAGGGGCAATTTACCGAGGTGAAATACAAGCGTGCTAACATCCCTCAGTCTTTACGTCTTCAGCCTCATATTTGAGCACATGAATAAGCACGTATGATTTTGTTTGAGGCAGCTATCCTCAAGACTACATTCCAAGGTTTACGTACAGGGCGGAGCAGTCTTAGCATGCCAGTGTATCGCGATGACAATTGAGGAATACTGTTGAGTATCTGCATATCCATACTAAGATGCACTTGAAATTTTTTGTCTTAGCACTGAAATACTTTTACAATATATCAATTGAAGTGTGACACTATGCAGGACACATATATAAGCTTATACTTTATTCGTCTCAATTAATTTGATATCTCTGCTAAAATTCACACTTTTCTTTGGAGGCACCAACGATGGGTTCCCCACTCGCTCACAGTGGCTTATGTGGTTGTGTACTCTACGACGTTGACGGCACAATCACAGTAGCAGTATTGTCCTTATAAGGGCTGCCATACTTGGCTACTTTACGCCAGACTGGCTACTTTTGAAAGGCCGCGTTGACAGAAAAATGAAGGTTGCAGCTTAGTTACATTTAAAGAGGATAGTCTTTCTTGGCGACCTTCGACTCAAAACTTTTGGTCTGCCTGTATGTCTGTACATTTGTCTGTTTGTCTGCAAAGAAGGAGCGATACTTATAGAGTAACTTTTTTTTTCACAGACCACACCCAGACGACGTTCTGGGAACTTGGAAGGAACTCAAGTGACCATTTTGTTTTCTCTCCGAACTATTCTTGTCTGCGTTTTTCAATGCAATGAAGCAGATGGTTGCCAAAATGACTTGAACGTTTGGAGAGAAATTATCGAGGTATAACGTAATGAAGAAAGCACAGGTTCATATTCATAGTTGAAATAATAGGAGAGGGCTTCGCCGTGTAGGGGCCTTAGTGAGTCTGATAATGATGATTGCGACAAAAAAATGCATTGTGAGATTTTATTTTTATCTAGCTCGTGCGGAGGCGGGGAGCTGCCAGCTTTTAGAAGGCTAGCACGAGAGCAGTTTGCTGCCTACGACAAAAAAACTTCAACCAAGCAAGTCATTCTGGTTTTGGCGCTTTTCAGTTTGTGCGGAGGATCTATTTCTCTTTCTATTTCACATGCATGACTTCATGTGTGTATGTTAGTAGCGGGAGAAAAATGGCTGATCACTCACACTTTGACCCAAATATTATTGGGTAGTTAGAATTTGAGACTCTTCCTCTAATAACTGCATGATTGCTCCTATAGTTCATGTGATAGAGAGAATTGCGCCTCTAGTTGGACGCCTCTCTCACGAAGTATGTGCACCTTTTAGATGTGGAAGCATCTTATACTCGCGCCTTGTAGTGCGCCGTCCGCGCCGTCCGCACCGCTTCTCGAACATTCGACAGCTGACGCGCGCGCATGCGCCGTCGCGCCGTCGCCCACTATCTGTGCCGAGCGAGCTTCTCCTTCGAGAACATTCGACAGCTGACAGCGCATGCGCCGTCGCGCCGTCGCCATCTGTGCCACGCGCGCGCTTCTCCTTCGAGAACATTCAACAGCTGACAGTGCATGCGCCGTCGTGCTGTATATATACTCAAGGTCGGCGCTCGCTCGCTCAGTTGCCGCTCGTCGGTTGGTTTGTACGGCGCGTCGACGTCCAAGGTCGCGGTGAAATGAATTCCAACGAATCCACAAACACAATGATCGACGTCCCTTCGACCAGCGCCGTCCTTTCGCATACGTGTGTACGTGTTCACTCATTTAACACCCCCTCCTACAACGACGTTAACCAATTTAGCCATCGACCCAAGTAAGTCGCAATTTAACACCCCATTTCACAACCACGTTAACCAATTTAGCCATCGACCCAAGTAAGTCGCACTTTAACACCCCGTTAACCAATTATATGCTCCGCATCCTCCTCAGTGTTCCCCCGAGGGAAGCTGCGGGCAATTTTTAAGAGCTGCTAAAGGAATGTAACGGAAAATAAACCTCCCCTGGAAACTTCAATACCAGTTACAACTTGGCATATGCGGCAACTAAACGTATATGCATAAAAAATACTTGATATGTGTGTTTACGTACCTCGACTTGTATTCGTTTGCTTCTTTATAACAGCGCACTCATCTAGTACGTATGGGAATGTGTACATTGTGTATTCATTTGTTTCTGAAATGCAAAAATTATGATGAAAACTGAACCGTCGCCACACTGCTTAATTGTCAGGCTACCATGAGTGATCTAACTGCAGAGGCCAAACAGCAAGGTGCGGGTTCCTGTGGGTTCTCCGTTTTTCTGCATGGTGCCTATTGATACAAGAACCCGCATCCTAACACACGAGTCAGCTAATGTATGAAATGAAAAATTTTGTAGTACGCTGTGCCTGCGTAATAGTATGGTTGACATAAACTACTTCATTATGATTTACACAGTTATTGAATTCAGTGTACAAGCAATGAAATTTTTTCTATATTTGAAGAAAACATTTTTAAAATATTCCGGTGTTTCTGGGTGTTTGAGATGCTTCACTTTGCACGAAATGCAATATCTAGCTTTAGACCAATCAAGTACGCGTTCTTGCAACACATTTCCCAACTATTGTACAAAAATACTTAATACTTTATGAGAGCAGTAATGCTTTTGTAAATAGTCGTTTTACACTTTGTAAGGTTACGGATAGCAAAGCAGCCATTTTAAAAACAGACCTTGAGTTCTTATAGAATTCCTTTTAAACAACTATTGCGAACTCTCGTTATTTAAAACTCGATGATGCTAAATAACTGGTACAAAGTTTTATCAATAGAGTGTAGTTTGAACTAGCAGATAGGTGCTACAATGAACAGAAATCGCATCACTGCGAGTGCAGAAGCCAAAAAAGCGACTTAGGGCTCTCTAACGTGTATTAGGTGCTGCTACAGGTTGACAGCGTGGTGCACTCCTAGACAGCTGGACTCGACTTGTTCAAAATAAACCACGTTGTAGTACATGTAGTATGGCCGGAACGCCGAGAGGGGTCTGCGCTGAACTCGAATAGAACTAGCCATCTGTTGCAAATGCCTTGTATAATTCATTATCGATTTGCACCACTTTGTATAAACAGGGCCAGCTAAGAAGCGATCAGCTCCTCTGTCCGTAAATCTTTGCGCCGCTAATGGAAGGGGCCCTCGCATTTTTTTTTTCATTTTAAGCTGAGTGTACAAATTGCCATGCAATAATACAGATAGCCTTGTGCGAGCGTTCCGCAATATAGGTTGACCTTGGCGTCATACTAAATTTCATTTGATGCTTCGTTTAGCACCACTTTTTTACGTGAACAATAGACATGCCTTCCTACGGCTGTACAGCGACTATTGCCATATCACATATAATCATATGGTGATTGAGCATTCATCGTTTAAAGTAAGTATTCTAGCTGTCATACTTTGAGTGATTCCAATCTGAATAAATTGGAAACTTGCCTTAGCCCACTTATGTTTTAACGTGGTTGTTAAGTTATGTTTTCTTTAGCATGCTGTCAGCTTTTATAGTTGGCATATAGTTTATTAGGTACTTACGTTATGCCATGCTTTCATTCAGGTTGGCCTACTTTATTTTTATTTATTTATTATTTATTTGGGCATAACACATACAGGGTTTGCCCGCGAGGTAAGGCAAAAAGAGGACTTAAACCCCCTTACTAGGCCGTACCTCGCTGGGGCAGCAGAGACAGCGGATTCGAAAGTTGCAATTTCACAAGAACAGAATAAGTCAACATGAACATAATCACTAGTACAATAAGAGCATGATCGCTAATTACAGTAAGAACGTAATGACAGTAATGATATAATAACAGCAAGAACATAATTACTAAGCAACAAGAACATAACAATGCGGTGACCAGTAATGCTTACTTACAGTAACACTTAGTACCAATGCTAATGCAGTAACCAAAGATATTAACATTTACACAACACATCCAATTCCCAAGCAAGAAACATGTTCATTATTAACTGTTTAAATTCATTAATTGTTTTACAACTTCTGGCTATTTTAACAACATTAGGATACATATTACATAAAGCCATAGTTTCATACTCATTAGTTTGCATACTATAGTTTGTCCTGGCCTTCTTCATTACTATTGATGTGCGGCGTAAACTGCACCCTGTGTCTCAACTGAGGTACCGGTTTGAAAATGTCTCAAAGTTGCTGGAAACTTCTTTAAACAGCCGAATGCAAATCTTCGATCTGTAAGAGTTTCTAATGTCAAGGATATTGTAGCGCATCATTAATTTAGAAGACCCCATGTATTGATTTGAAGAGTTAAGCAAACGAACAGCTCGACGCTGTAGTACTGCTAGTTTTTCTATATCAGTTTTGTTTCCGTTCCCCCAAACTAATAAGCCATAGCTAAGATGCGAGTGTACAAGTGAAAAGTACAGTTGTCTGATGAACTTCACAGGCAGATAGCATCGGATCCGTCGTAGTAGACCAACAGAGCGTGCTACCTTGGTGCGGACCTTATTTATGTGCTCTGGCCAGCTTAAATTTTTATGAAATATAACACCTAGAAAAGAATGGCTTGTCACATGCTCTAGTTGTGATCCACACTATAAAGGTTTTACATCGTAGCTCATTTCTTTATTCTTTGAACAAAAAACCGTAAACTTTGTTTTCTTCGCAATCAGGTTTAGCTGATTTACATATAGCCATTGGTGAAGTTCTTTTAACCAAGAATTTGCAGTAACTTCTAGTTCCTGAAGGTCAGCACCAGAAAAAAACACATTAGTGTCATCCGCGTACATGATCATTTCATCTGTGAGTGGAATGTTTACTATATCATTTATATACGCGATAAGCAATAATGGCCCTAAAATTGAACCTTGTGGTACCCCATAAAAAATCGAGCTTTTGTCTGAACTGTAATCCTGCAGGCAAGTATACTGCAATTGAGAATCAAGGTAACTATTCATAATTTCTGAGGCTGCGCCGCGAATGCCACATACGTGGAGCTTGTTAAGCAATATTTCATGTTTTATAGAATCGAAGGCCTTTCGAAAGTCTAAAATTATACCAATGGTGAGTTTTTTTCTTCAATATTACTTATAATTGTATCTCTGATTCTTAATAATGCCATTTCAGCTGACTTATTCTTTTCAAAGCCGTATTGTTTATCCGAAATAATACCTTTATCCAGTAGAAACCTATTAAGGCACTTATATATAATACGCTCAGCTATTTTTGAAAATAATGGGAGTACCTGAATCGGTCTGTAGTTGTTTAAGTCATTGTGATTTCCACCCTTAAAGATTACTGAAACACAAGCTAGCTTCATTTTTTTCAGAGAAAATACCAGTGGAGAGTATACTGTTGCAAATATGTTCCAATAGACCGCATATTATGTGAGCAACTGCTCTAATAGGTTGAGCTTTGATGCCATCCTCTCCAGCGGCTGACTTGTTACTCAAGGAGTTAATAATGGAAAAAATCTCACTTTCAGATGTAGGCGTAAGAAATATTCTCTCGCCGACACGATTACCAATGTAACTTTCATAAATTCGATTTTGGCAAAAACCAAATATAGACGTTGGAGCACCAGCATTGATAAAATGATTATTAAAGAGATGAGCTGCATCAATACCGCAGTACTTAACATCATTTACAACAACCTCTGTTGGCGCATTTTGCGAACAGGAACCTATTAGCTCGCGGTATATGTTCCACATTCTACGACCATCACTCATAGAAGTTTCAAATTTACGTGTACAGTATTCAGATTTTGCTTTCTTCAGATCACTGTTGAGTTTGTTTTGGACTTTGTTGAATGCTTTTAATATTTGGGGGTCTCTTGTCTTTAAGAAGAGACTGGATATATTGTCTCTGTGTTGAATTCGTTTATATAGTTCATGATTTACCCATTCATTTCTAGCTCTTTTAGGCCAGACCACAGCGGAGAAAGGAAATGCTACATTGTATATTTCTTTCACTTTGGACACAAATAGATCATACGATGCTGAGGGATTTTCTTCAGCATAAACATCAGACCAATCTGCAATGGAAAGTAACGTTTGAAATAACTGTATACTTCGTCTATTTATAACACGCTTGAAGTTGTGATTTTTATCAATGCGCATAAAGAATGGTAACGCAGCAAATATCGGCAAATGATCACATATGCCAGAGCTTAGCCCTCCAGAAGATGTTTCATTTTTGTAAAAGAAGTAAAACATAAATCAATCAATGTTTTTGAACTCGGGATTATCCGCGTAGGAACTTCTATAAGGTTTTCATGATTATTTGTTAACATAGTTTCAGTAAGTTGCATACTTTCATTAGTTTTCGAAAGTAAGTCATCATTGAAATCACCAACAATAATCGAATGAAATTTCTTCATGTTCTCAGTGCTAGCAAGTTCAAGCACTGAGTCCATGTAATCCTGTTAGCGCACCTTGTGGTGGGTGGTAGACAGCAACAATCAGAATGTTTCTAGAAACTACAGCAACACATTCAAAATCATCGGTCACACACTTGAATTCAGGCAAGATTTCGCAATCATGGCATTCGCGAGCAAACAGAGAAACGCCACCACCTCGTTTTCTGGAGCGATAAACTGAAATGTGCTTATAACCCGAAAATGTATGACTTCATGCTCAGCCACGTACCACGTCTCTGAAAAAGCTAGGAAGTCGAAGCAACAATTTAGTTGCGATAGGTATGTCTCCATGTGAACTTGCTTATTTTTTAAGGTTTGCGTATTCACATGGAACAGTGTAAGCCCTTTGTCACAAAAACAGCTATTCCTCGCTACCAAGTTGTTAAAAGATGCAGCACTGTGATGAGATTCCATAATTGTGGAAGTTGGCGGCGCTTTATAGTCATAAACAATTTTTTCTAAGTCACCTTCCGTGGCGAGCCTTATTGCGCGAGCATTCGTCTGCTTGCGCACAAAGATAGTTCCCTCTGAACTCCAAACGAATTGATAGTTCGATTCCCTTGCCCGGTTTTTCGCAAGCCATAGTAACCGCTTGTTTGTAGGAGTCAGGTTATCCAAGAATTTATTACCCTGTGTTTTGCTCCCGAGATTTTTCTTCTTTTCGAACCACGCAGTTTTTAATGTTCTTGTGGCAAAGCGCACAAGAACGACAGGGTCCCTACCCTCTTTTGCACGCAGACGGTGCATTCCGTCAATATCTTTTTCAGATAGTGACAGCAGGTCAAGCTGCGCGGCAATCTTATTTATTTCTGTTAGCAGGTACTCGCCTTCTCGTTGAGCCAGACCGTGAATTTCTATGTTCTGTCTGTGGCTGTACTGCTCCAGAGTGGCCATTTGTTCTTTTAATTTTGAAAGCAATGTCACGTCTTGCGACTGTTCAACAGCCTCTATTCGGTGGCGTAATTCACCGATACCTTGTTCCTGCCGATTTACAGCATCTTTAAGGTGATCGTAGGTATCAGACAAATGCTGCACTGAACTTTCGATGCTCTGCACAGTTTCTTGCAAGCACACCAGTTTATCTAACTTTGCTTCTAGCGCTTGCATTTGCGACAGCTTTTTGTTTATTTCAGCAAGCTCAGTTTGAAGGTTCACAGATTGGCCTTATGTGTCAGTGTTCCCTTGAGCAATTTTACATGTAGGACATCTAAGTGACTTATTAGTCGCATCTTTCATCGTCTTAAACGACATAGCTGTGATGCCACTACATTTCCCGTTGAAGTCACCGCTGCAGTAAACACATCGCATGATGACACCATTATCGCTAAACGCAGTTTTACAAAAGAAACAAGCCTTTGCAGTCATGTTTGCTCGAGGGAAGTGATACACATGTCAAGACAATTCAAACAGTTTTCAGGACAGCAGCAGCAGCGGAAGTGGTGAGTGATAAGTAAGAATACAAAATAATATTGCAGACACTTTCTACTAACCTGCAAGAATATCAGGCGTGCGTTTAGACGGGATCCACCTACGCCAAACGCTACTGCTGCTGCCCGAGTGAGTCCCTTGGCCAGATGTCGATCCTTTTGTAGGCTCCATCAGTGGTGAGGTCACGTATTTCGGTAAAGGTCGCGTGCCTCGGCAATCCGTAGTGGCAGCAGTTTGTTGCGATGCAATTTGATCTGGTAGCGCAAAAACGTCCAGCGATAATCACCTGCAAGAATATCAGGCGTGCGTTTAGACGAGATCCACCAACGCCAATCGCTACCGCTGCTGCCCGAGTGAGTCCGTTCGCCAGATGTCGATCCTTTTGTAGACTCCGTCAGTGGTAAGGTCACGTGTCTTGGTAAGTGTCACGTGCCTCGGCAATCCGTAGTGGCAGCAGTTTGTTGCGATGCAATTTGATCTGGTAGCGCAAAAACGTCCAGCGATAATCGTCTGCAAGAATATCAGGCGTGCGTTTAGACGGGATCCACCTACGCCAACCGCTACCGCTGCTGCCCGAGTGAGTCCGTTGGTCAGATGTCGATCCTTTTGTAGGTTCCGTCAGTGGTAAGGTCACGTGTCTCGGTGTGGGTCACGTGCCTCGGCGATCCGTAGTGGCAGCAGTTTTTTTGCGATGCAATTTGATCGGGTAGCGGAAAAACGTCCAGCGATAATCGTCTGCAACAATATCAGGCATGCGTTTAAACGAGATTCACCTACGCCAACCGCTACCGCTGCTGCCCGAGTGAGTCCGTTGGTCAGAGATCGATCCTTTTGTAGGCTCCGTCAGTGGTAAGGTCACGTGCCTCAGCGATCCGTAGTGGCAGCAGTTTGTTGCGATGCAATTTGATCCGGTAGCGCACAAACGTCCAGCGATAATATTCTGCAAGAATATCAGGCGTGCGTTTAGAACGGATCCACCTACGCCAACCGCTCGCTGCTGCCCGAGTGAGTCCGTTGGCCAGATGTCGAATCTTTTGTAGGCTCCGTCAGTGGTAAGGTCACGTGTCTCGGTAAGTGTCACGTGCCTCGGCGATCCGTAGTGGCAGCAGTTTGTTGCGATGCAATTTGATTCGGTAGCGCAAAAACGTCCAGCGATAATCGTCTGCAAGAATATCAGGCGTGCGTTTAGGCGGGATCCACCTACGCCAACCGCTACCGCTGCTGCCCGAGTGAGTCCGTTGGCCAGATGTCGATCCTTTTGTAGGCTCCGTCAGTGGTAAGGTCACGTGTCTCGGTAAGGATCACGTGCCTCGGCGATCCGTAGTGGCAGCAGTTTGCTGCGATGCAATTTGATTCGGTAGCGCAAAAACGTCCAGCGATAATCGTCTGCAAGAATATCAGGCGTGCGTTTAGGCGGGATCCACCTACGCCAACCGCTCGCTGCTGCCCGAGTGAGTCCGTTGGCCAGATGTCGAATCTTTTGTAGGCTCCGTCAGTGGTAAGGTGACGTGTCTCGGTAAGGATCACGTGCCTCGGCGATCCGTAGTGGCAGCAGTTTGTTGCGATGCAATTTGATTCGGTAGCGCAAAAACGTCCAGCGATAATCGTCTGCAAGAATATCAGGCGTGCGTTTAGGCGGGATCCACCTACGCCAACCGCTCGCTGCTGCCCGAGTGAGTCCGTTGGCCAGATGTCGATCCTTTTGTAGGCTCCGTCAGTGGTAAGGTCACGTGTCTCGGTAAGGATCACGTGCCTCGGCGATCCGTAGTGGCAGCAGTTTGTTGCGATGCAATTTGATTCGGTAGCGCAAAAACGTCCAGCGATAATCGTCTGCAAGAATATCAGGCGTGCGTTTAGGCGGGATCCACCTACGCCAACCGCTCGCTGCTGCCCGAGTGAGTCCGTTGGCCAGATGTCGAATCTTTTGTAGGCTCCGTCAGTGGTAAGGTGACGTGTCTCGGTAAGGATCACGTGCCTCGGCGATCCGTAGTGGCAGCAGTTTGTTGCGATGCAATTTGATTCGGTAGCGCAAAAACGTCCAGCGATAATCGTCTGCAAGAATATCAGGCGTGCGTTTAGGCGGGATCCACCTACGCCAACCGCTACCGCTGCTGCCCGAGTGAGTCCGTTGGCCAGATGTCGATCCTTTTGTAGGCTCCGTCAGTGGTAAGGTCACGTGTCTCGGTAAGGATCACGTGCCTCGGCGATCCGTAGTGGCAGCAGTTTGTTGCGATGCAATTTGATTCGGTAGCGCAAAAACGTCCAGCGATAATCGTCTGCAAGAATATCAGGCGTGCGTTTAGGCGGGATCCACCTACGCCAACCGCTCGCTGCTGCCCGAGTGAGTCCGTTGGCCAGATGTCGAATCTTTTGTAGGCTCCGTCAGTGGTAAGGTGACGTGTCTCGGTAAGGATCACGTGCCTCGGCGATCCGTAGTGGCAGCAGTTTGTTGCGATGCAATTTGATCTGGTAGCGCAAAAACGTCCAGCGATAATCGTCTGCAAGAATATCAGGCGTGCGTTTAGACGGGATCCACCTACGCCAACCGCTACCGCTGCTGCCCGAGTGAGTCCGTTGGTCAGATGTCGATCCTTTTGTAGGTTCCGTCAGTGGTAAGGTCACGTGTCTCGGTGTGGGTCACGTGCCTCGGCGATCCGTAGTGGCAGCAGTTTCTTGCGATGCAATTTGATCGGGTAGCGGAAAAACGTCCAGCGATATTCGTCTGCAACAATATCAGGCATGCGTTTAAACGAGATTCACCTACGCCAACTGCTACCGCTGCTGCCCGAGTGAGTCCGTTGGTCAGAGATAGATCCTTTTTTAGGCTCCGTCAGTGGTAAGGTCACGTGCCTCAGCGATCCGTAGTGGCAGCAGTTTGTTGCGATGCAATTTGATCCGGTAGCGCAAAAACGTCCAGCGATAATATTCTGCAAGAATATCAGGCGTGCGTTTAGAACGGATCCACCTACGCCAACCGCTCGCTGCTGCCCGAGTGAGTCCGTTGGCCAGATGTCGAATCATTTGTAGGCTCCGTCAGTGGTAAGGTCACGTGTCTCGGTAAGTGTCACGTGCCTCGGCAATCCGTAGTGGCAGCAGTTTGTTGCGATGCAATTTGACCTGGTAGCGCAAAAACGTCCAGCGATAATGGTCTGCAAGAATATCAGGCGTGCGTTTAGATGGGATCCACCTACGCCAACCGCTACCGCTGCTGCCCGAGTGAGTCCGTTGGCCAGATGTCGATCCTTTTGTAGCCTCCATCAGTGGTAAGGTGACGTGTCTCGGTAAGGATCACGTGCCTCGGCGATCCGTAGTGGCAGCAGTTTGCTGCGATGCAATTTGATTCGGTAGCGCAAAAACGTCCAGCGATAATCGTCTGCAAGAATATCAGGCGTGCGTTTAGACGGGATCCACCTACCCCAACCGCTACCGCTGCTGCCCGAGTGAGTCCGTTGGCCAGATGTCGAATCTTTTGTAGGCTCCGTCAGTGGTAAGGTCACGTGTCTTGGTAAGTGTCACGTGCCTCGGCAATCCGTAGTGGCAGCAGTTTGTTGCGATGCAATTTGATTCGGTAGCGCAAAAACGTCCAGCGACAATCGTCTGCAAGAATATCAGGCGTGCGTTTAGACGGGATCCACCTACCCCAACCGCTACCGCTGCTGCCCGAGTGAGTCCGTTGGCCAGATGTCGAACCTTTTGTAGGCTCCGTCAGTGGTAAGCTCACGTGTCTCGGTAAAAGTCACGTGCCTCGGCGATCCGTAGTGGCAGCAGTTTCTTGCGACGCAATTTGACCCGATAGCGCAAAAACGTTCAGCGATAATGGTTTGCAAGAATATCAGGCGTGCGTTTAGATGGGATCCACCTACGCCAACCGCTACCGCTGCTGCCCGAGTGAGTCCGTTGGCCAGATGTCGATCCTTTTGTACGCTCCGTCAGTGGTAAGGTCACGTGTCTCGGTAAGGGTCACGTGCCTCGGCGATCCGTAGTGGCAGCAGTTTGTTGCGATGCAATTTGATTCGGTAGCGCAAAAACGTCCAGCGATAACCGTCTGCAAGAATATCAGGCGTGCGTTTAGACGGGATCCACCTACGCCAACCACTACCGCTGCTGCCCGAGTGAGTCCGTTGGCTAGATGTCGATCCTTTCGTAGGCTCTGTCAGTGGTAAGGTCACGTGTCTCGGTAAGGGTCACGTGCCTCGGCGATCCGTAGTGGCTGCAGTTTGTTGCGATGCAATTTGATCCGGTAGCGCAAAAACGTCCAGCGATAATCGTCTGCAAGAATATCAGGCGTGCGTTTAGACGGGTTCCACCTACGCCAACCGCTACCGCTGCTGCCCGAGTGAGTCCGTTGGTCAGATGTCGATCCTTTTGTAGGCTCCGTCAGTGGTAAGGTCACGTGTCTCGGTAAGGCTCACGTGCCTCGGTGATCCGTAGTGGCAGCAGTTTGTTGCGATGCAATTTGATCCGGTAGCGGAAAAACGTCCAGCGATAATCGTCAGCAACAATATCAGGCGTGCGTTTAGACGGGATCCACCTACGCCAACCGCTACCGCTGCTGCCCGAGTGAGTCCGTTGACTAGATGTCGATCCTTTTGTAGGCTCCGTCAGTGGTAAGGTCACGTGTCTCGGTAAGGGTCACGTGCCTCGGCGATCCGTAGTGGCAGCTGTTTGTTGCGATGCAATTTGATCCGGTTGCGCAAAAACGTCCAGCGATAATCGTCTGCAAGAATATCAGGCGTGCGTTTAGACGGGATCCACCTTCGCCAACCGCTACCGCTGCTGCCCGATTGCCTGGGTTATGCCTGGGTTATTCGTCGTGAGCCTTTTTTGTTATTTTTAATTAGAAGTTTGAGGTTGAAATAACTTTTTGTAGTGAGAAATAAAATTCGTACAATGCCTGCATCATTAATACGTGATGAAAATACGGAATAAGCTTTGGACTTAAGGTACTTATACGTTTCGCTCAGTCACTTCTTGCTAGGAGCTTTCCTTGTTTGTTTTATACATTCCATTGAGACTGTATATATTTTACTTCTGCTATGGTTACTTGAGCCTTCGTATAGATTACTGGATAAAAAGTTCAAGAACGCACACCACACATATATTCATGGCACAAGTCGGCGGTAGCTTGACTTTTAAGCAGTGTGTGGAACGGCATAAATTTATTGAAAACCTCCACACGGCTATGCTGTACGTTAATGCACTGGATATTTTACGACACTCATTCAACATGCTCTATACATCGTAAGAAATGCGCGCCTGCAGCAGGTATCCTGTTCCGCTCATATCTTGAACAGCAAATTCAAAGCGACTGTGTACCGTCCTTCACGGCTTTCCTGTTTTGTGTCGCAATAACAAGCGTACCATATAAAGTGTATAATCTTGCAGGGGTTTCTCTGAAAAGTTCGTGGAAATTAATAAAACCGAATCTTGCTATCTGAGTTAGGTCACCCTTCATCGGTGGGATGAATGCCCTGAACACTGATCGGTGGAGGTGATGACAATTGTACTGCACGTAAAAGTAGAATGCTTGTACCGTATGCGGCCATTGCATGTTTCATCGAGTTTTGTTTACTAATAAAACAAATACTTTAGTGGTAATTCAAGGCATGCGCACACTTTTTGTTTTTGTTATTTGCGGCGGCGGAGGCCGTGCTCACGTTTCGCCGCCGTTTGAATGCAGGGAAGTGAATCCACCGCTGGCAGTGCCAACAGACCCCTATTTGAACTCTGAGAAAAAAAAACAAATACTTGTCTCCGGCGCAGCCTAGCCGCTTTTGGTGCGTAAAATACTAGTTCAGGTTATGCATGTTTGTTTTTAAGCAAAATAAGTCTGCTTGCTAGGATTTCTTGTCCTACCAGTAGATTGCGCCACATCGCTGTTGAGTGATGCTAGCGTTCATTTTTTGTCGAATTGCGGCATCAAGTTGAAATTACAGCTTCTTTTGTAAAACAAAAGCACGCTCGTTGCCGCCGATGTGATGAACGATCTTCTCATTAGTGTCACATTTTGAAAAACAATTTTTTGAGCGGTAGAAAGCCTTTTAAGTCTATTCGATTGCATTGAAGTGGAGAGTAGTACCTATCCAGCCTGCTAATTCAGCAGGCTGGATATGCTATTCGTGATTTTAGTGTAGTAATACGGTGACTCTCATTTCTTTGCCAGTTCTCGTGCGATTCTCACTCAAGAAGCTCGGGAAGACAGGCGCTTCGAATATAGCTTCATTGCTTATCAGTTTTACTCAGATACGTTTTGAATACAAATGAATGCATAAGTAAATGAATGCAAGAGAATTGCAGAACCCATTATTTGTAGCATTGAGTCAGCACTTCAAACCCCTATTAATACTGGCGCCACAGAAGCAGGAACGTTATGTGACGTTGTCTGCGAATAGACCTATGTTTCAGCCCTTTCCTAGGAGCAACAAGGTGGAGGCACCTGGCTGTGCATAAATTGTGCTGAATAAACAAGGTGCGGCCTCGAGAAGAAGGAGTGCCTCTGCTTAGTATTTGGGTCAAGCAACCTTTCTTTTGTCTGGAGTTTTGACCACAAAGGCAACCCTAACGAATTTGTAAGTTTGAGATGCATATACAGATTGACCAATAAGTTCTTTTGATGTCAAGCATCGTTTGAAAAAGACTGATAGCTAATAATTGCAGAACGATACCACACGGAGCAAAAAAATCTAGCGTCCGTTTCGTATGTACATGCAGGCGTTTTGGTGTTTATTTCAACATTACATCTCTGCGTCCTAAATTGCTTCACCTATAGGTACACAAAACCTACATGTTAAAACTTCAAGAACCATTCAACCTCAACTTGTAGAGACTAGAGTACTACACGCAATATTTATTTTATATAGCATGCTCATCACAAAATCATCAAGGTATTTTCTATAAGTTATGTTTATGGTAACGTCTTCTAGTAGAGGAACATACGGCAGCTGTATTTTTGGCCTTACTTTCCATTTATTTTGTTAAATTTATTAAAATTTTCCCATTGTTGAATATTAACACCTACAGGAAACATTGTAAAAGAAATGCTGTAAAATCTCCCTAACTGATATATCAAAGAAATGCGCAGACACGAGTCTGCAGTTCACGGTCTTATGTGAGTGCTAGCTCTAATCTGCCCATAAACAAGGACAGCAAAATTTCCTGCACTGTCTTTCCAAACGAATTTATTGATCATAATTTCATGTAAACTTTAGCAAAATGGTGAGCGATAGGTTGATAACCACGAAATAATGCTTCAGTTACCGTAACTGAAGATAGAAGTACAAATTGTACATTTGACCTCAAACTCTACATACACCAGATTACTACGCCAGCAAACTTTGTTGAATAAACGTCTGAAATTAGAAATGACGTAAATTTAGATAACATACCGTTGTTCACCGATGTGAATCTTTTCACCGGTGTATTGTTTCTCCGTATTTGTGTGTAATCCACACGTTTATAATCCCTTGATCAGGAGAAAAAACAAAATTCATGGTCATGTTATATTACTTGCTACTCAAATTTAAGATCTATTTAGAAAATAACAAGCATACTTGCGCCAATGCCATACGTTCGGAATAATTAAAAAGCATACTTGCGCACGACTGCCATACGCATGAAATTCATTTGTAGTTATCAACTCATATAGCAGGACTACACAGCACCCTGAACTGGAAAAAATATTTTTTTCTTGCGCTTCCTTTTTCAAGTGTATCAGCGGATAAGGATACGTGATTATTGGTAGAAGCTTACAGAATGCCTGGCTGGTGTTACATTTCAACCCATCAATTTATTGTGTGGCGAATGCAATTACCCTTCTTTATGCATGCACAGCCTTTCTATCACATACGCCAAAGATCTCCTTGTTTATATATAGCATGGTGCAGTGTTTGATTCAAAATGTGCGTAGACTGTTACACCGCCAAATGAAATAAAGGTCAATCTTTCGAAAACTGTTAGTAAACGACGCAATGACAACACAATGCAGTCACGCACTTCTTCGACTTGTCTTGTCTCAGCGTGAACGCGTTAGCAAGAAATGTAACTCGTGATTTTCATGTTTTCTGCATCAGTCAGCATACTGGGCCCTACTCGACACGATGAATCTGACTTGTTCTTGAAAGACATGATGTTTTCGTGAAAGTACGTCTGCACTCCTGTTTTTAATCACAGCTAACAGTGCACACAAATCCGCTTCACAAGGTTTTCCCGTAGCTACGTAGTTAAATTGTGATCATCTGACTTGTTCAGTAAAAACTGAACATTTTATAAAAAATATATATGAATAATAAGAACAGTAACAATAATAATATTTGAAAGAAGAGTGATAGTAATAATTAAAATAATATCATTATTATCAATAACAGCTACAATAACAACGATCTTTTACTGACACTGCGAGAGAGCTGTAATGCAATACACAAAATTGAACTGCCAAAGCCTCCTGTGTTTGAAAGGCAGAGCTGACAGACATCAGAGAAAAATAAATTATTCATGGTAGACTACGCATATGCGAATATTTATTTTCTTTCGCATGTACATGCTAAATATGAACGCGAGTAGACAGCCAGGCACGAAGAAATAAAAGGTCCCCTAGCCTTACATTTGCTCATGCAATCGCAAAAACACAGTGATAGGACACAATCAAATTTTGTTGACTAAGAAAAAAAGTGGGGCAACCAAGATAACAATTTGCATGACAACACCTTATTTCGTCATTCATACACGAAATAAAATAAAGAAAATTTATTATATTCTTTTTTCTCTGGTAAACTAAGAACTATGCGTAGCCTTATGCACATTGAAGCCTTAATGTTCTGATACTGCAGAGGAATTTACTGAAAGAAGAGAACAGATACCACGAAAGAAAAAATATTAACGAGACGAAGGAGTACCTTCAGTCTGAATTTTTTCTTTTGAACGAAAGACCCTTGAGGTTAGTTAACTAACGCAAGCCGGTGCATATCGCGCATTTCAGTGTTCTTGAAGGAAATGAATTCCATAACACCGTACGTGGAAACTTTTGTGGGCTCGTAATGTGCGCTTCTATAACTGAACAATGCCGGACTGACAATGCCCTAAATAGGGCGCTTTGCCCACTACCATCAAAGCACCGCAATGTATCCTGCGAGTTTATTGATTCTAGGGTGTTCCTTCTCCATGATAGACGTACAGCGAACGACCTGTGTGCGGTCTCGCGCCTATGTAAAGTTCAGTGCTACACCACCTGTCTTTGCGCATTTTAGTAAGTGGCAGCACACTGCAGGCGATTTGCTTGTTGACCAATTTCAGACCTGATTGCCCATCACACGACTTCGAGGACTCTATTAAGTTACTATACTGTGCTATGCAAGACTAATATGGTGTACATGTGTCTTCCTGTCTGCACCGCATACATAATGTGAGCGCGACAAGCGAATGACTCTTTATTCTCTTTGATAACATCATCATCTGTAGATCTTCTTCATCTGTAAATATCATCACCAGCGTGATTTAGCTCGGTCCTGGCTGAATAAATTGGTTCCTCACAAAATATGGATAAGCCTTCTTTTACGATTGCATCCGATGTTTGCGGCACCGATAAAAATAACGAAAACCTGCTGCGCCACTGTCCTTCATTTGACTCAGACAGACAAGTACTTGCTAACGCATTGCGGCTACTGGATGATCGAACATTTTCTGAACAGGTGCTTTTATAGCATTTTTCATATCTCTCGACAGGGACAGCCCTTTTGTGTTTGTGGACGACGGGTTCGTTTGAACGCCTCTCATTTATGGTGTGGTCGTACACGCTGCAGTGAATTTACTATTTGTTTCTGCCCGTTATTTTCTTTCTCTTTCCACTTGCTCAAATTTGTGGTTCTCTTCCCTAAACTATTGGCGGAGGTTACCCAAGTGGATGTCTTTCTGGTTAACTCCCTTGCCTTCTCTCTTTGTCACCTTCCTTCCTTCTTTCAAACCATCTGCGTCCTTTTGCTCTTCCTTACTTTCAAATCATTCCTCCTTCTCCCCACTTATCTTTTCCGCACTCTTGCCGTACTGTGCAATACATGGCAATGTCATAATTAGGAAGCCTAAATGTCACTAGCCGAGTTAGTCGAGAGCCCGATGTTTAGGAACACTCTTTGTCAAGGAAGTGTCACCTCGCGTCTTTTTCTTTTACAGGCGTGTTGCTGCGTCACACTTCAATCTGCCTGACGTCGTTTTTATGATGGCGTATTTCCTTCAGAAAACACGTGTCTTCGCCTATGTAGCTGGCAGCACGCACTAGCAGGACTACTCGTGGACTACGCTTTGGCATTGCGCCTTAGAAGGCCAATTCTTCAGCCGTGGTGGCCAGTGGGTGAGCGAAGATGCAGGTTGTGAACCATGGTGACTAACAATTTTCCGGAGATCCTGACGAGTTTAAATGATTCTCGGTGCACGAGAGATGACAATGCGCAGGACCAGCTTCTTCGATTCTATTGTTGGCGGTGAGGTGGCAATGAAGGAACCGGTTGGCGTAGTCTGTGTTTCGCAGGTACCTCGCATCGACACGGTTGTCGCCCTCTCAATACATGGCGCCACACCCAGTGCTCGAACTTTTCCATGTATCTCTGCTTTAGTGGCTCGGCAATGTTTATCTACTTTCTCTCTTTTTTCAAGTGAGAAATATTTTTGCCCGTTAAACGAGCACTGAAACCACATAATCTTTGTGGGCAGTTCGATAGCACGACGTCAAGTGCAAATACGCACAGGTATGCGTTCACACCGAGAAAAGTCATACACTCACCCGGTCGTTTGAATTTAGACCATTAATAATTGACTGGATTAGGAAGCAGCACTGCTTTCAAAGTGTTCTGAGAACGCGGTGCACGGAATCACGGCCTACCAGACACATTTTTAATTCGCGAGGACCTTTAGAGAGACGAAAATATTACCAAGAAGCCTTGAGACCAAACGAGTGGCACACGTTGCGGAAGGCAAGAACATCTTGGAAGAAACTGCAAGGTGCCTGCCCAATGCGTGATTGAAACAAACTCTGAACAACAAGTAGCCCTTGAAAGCAAGCTTTAAACCCTTCAATGAGTTGAATTCACCGCAGACTTGACTGACTCTCTTCGCCGTATTGTGATGCTTGGTAGGCCTGGCCTCAACCTCAATTTAAAGTATGGCCTGTTTTGTGATCATGTTGCACATAAATATTTAAGCTCACAAGGCTGATATAGTGCAGTTTTAATCATTTATTGTGATGTGTTGCGAAGGTGGAGATTCTGCTGCGTAGAATCTACGTAACTGACAATTTTAGGTACGGGTTCGTGCAACTTTTAAAAACAATAGTCTTTCTTGGGTACCTTGGACACAAAAATTTCGGTCTGTCTATCTCTCTCTCTGTCTGTTTGTAAATTTGTGTGTTTGTCCAACCTAACAATACCTCAAACGGCACCAAACGGCCAACCCCATCCGCAGCGCTCACCAATATTGCTCAAGGTTTAGCGTTAATAGTTGTGCGATCGTCATTTAAAAAGCAATTATTGCGCATATCTGAGGCGCCACAACAACGCCCCGATGTTTTCTATGTCTGCCTTTACACTAGAAAAGGCACACGCATGTAACTTTAAGGAATGTAGCGTTTGTTTGCGCTGCGCTGACAATGCAACGCAATGGTCAAAAAGGTGTTTTCAACGCTTTGCTACGACGTCACATTGGTGGCACCTACTCGTCGCTTTGCGTTCTACAGCTTATCAGCTCCGAGACTAGCGCGTATCTTTCTGCGCGGGCTGCACGACTTCGTTTTCGAAGATAACTGCCAGATGGCACTTGTGTCTAATGTGCCTAGATGCGCTCGTTCGCCTCCACCACACCCTAGAGTCACTCTAACACAGTGCCTGCAGAATACTATTCACCAATTTTCTTTTGCAGAACATAAAACAAACGTTTTGTTCACTCTTCAGACGCAAGACTATCGTCTTTCGACAGCATTTACAGTGTAACATGTAGATTCGGGCCAATTGTTTGAAGTTCAAAGCGTCAGATAACTTTTCAGAAAAACAAAATGCCTGCACTTCTCTATAAAAAATGCGAAACACAATACAAATTTATGACACATCATAAAATTGAAGGTAAATTATATCGAAATTAAATTAATGATATTTAAACATAGTCGCTTCTAGGTACAAATGTGAAAACACTTCATACCAGGAGTGCATCACTAAAAACTTAGAAATATGGTAGCTTAGATATCGCTTTACAACAAACAAAACGAAAGCACCACTCCACTTAAAAAGAGTGGTTTTATAATCTGTAGAGGAGTTGGTTAACAAGGAATAGCATTACTGTCGGTGATGACATAACTGTTTTTCTGGTAAGTGCAGCAGGAGCAATGCGCAAAACAAAAATGTTGTTGCTCCTCCCACGGGAGTGCACAGCAATTGTGGGCGAGGAAACCAACCTCGTCATCTCCGGCATCTTTGGCAACGTTGCGGTGTACTCCTACCGATCGCTCACGTCACCTAATGATGCTAAATATGGGAGCATTGTTCATGTACCTGATCCTAAAGTTAAAATTCAGCAGAGCCAACGTAACTTAAGAATCGATGTTATTAGAAGCATGATGCTGAAGATAAAGTGACTCTGTTACATTTGTTATTGAGCTACACGTTACAAAATTGAGCTAAAATTGACAGATCCCACGTACAGTGGAAATTGATGATATCAGAAGCATGAATGAGGAAGGTTGATAGGTCACTCTAAAAATGGGCGCAATGCTATGAAGCGAACGCAAAATATGCCAGACATGACAAGCATGTCATGATTATCCTGTTTGGACGTGAAATTTACCTTTGTCATCCGCTAGCATCTAGTAATACCGAATTTGGAATATTTAAAGCTAGCGAAATGGCCACGAGCGCATCATGAGCTTGGTACGTAGTTATGTTGTTACATGACACGCATCTCATGATTATTATGTTTGCACCAGTCACATACCTTTGTTATCTATTCACGTCCCATAATACAAAATCTGTATATGTGAAGCTGATGGAACAGCCACGAGCGCATCATGAGCGTGGCATGTAGTCATGTTTGAGATGATACGCATCTCTTGACTACCATGTTTGCACCAGTCACATGCCTTCGTGATTCTTTCATGTCACGTAATACCACATTTAGTAATACCACTTGCCGGGCAGTCCAGATGTTTGTGGGATGCATTTTCTGCAGCATCAGTAAGAAATTCTGTGAAAGTACTGCACAGCTTCATCTACGTCAAACCCCCCTATGTCAGTCCAACTTAAACGAGTAGTGGTCTGAAACTGTTCTCAGTTAGGTTTATTTGTAAGCCATTTGGGAACACCTGGAGCACTTTCATACGATGTTGGTGCACTCAAAACTACAAGCAAATGGTCACTTCTATATGGATTGTTTATAATTTTTCATTTCAGTAGGGGTAGAAGTGAAGGAGATACAATACTGAGGCCTATAGACTCTTAAGGTTTGTTGGTGAGGTTATAATACGTTGGTTCTTTCTTATTCAACAGACATGCATTAGAAGAGAACAAAAACTGTTCAATTAGGCCACTTCGTGCATCAGAGTGAGTACCAACCCGCAGACTGCTATGTGCGTCCAGGTCCCCAAAAACTAAGTAGGGTTCTGGCAATTCATCTATTAGGGACAGGAAGTCATGTTCTTCAAGGCGGTACTGAGGAGGTATTTAAAGAGAGCTGATGGTGGGAGGATTGTTCAAAAGAAATGCTCAAACAGCCACTGCCTCAAGGGATGTTTGTAGTGGTAAACGAGTATATGCTACGCCTTGATTAACTATAATACGACACCACCGAATAACGTCGCAGCATCGTTCCGGTACTTTCTGATTACAGCATTTTTGATTAGAAAATTGGTGGTATTGGATTTTAAGGGTGTTGTACACGCAGCGCTTTTGGTGAGTGCTTGTGTAAAATTTCTTGGACATCGTCAAGGTTTTTGAAAAGGCCCCTGACATTAGATTTTATAATTTCTGTGTTCATTATGAAAGTATTGCACTGCTGTGTGTACGAATAGGAAGTGACTGTTTAGACAGCGAGTGGCAATTCAAATAACAGGAACGTTGTCGGCCCCCTTTATCTGCTTTTTTTTACTTTGGGCACTCGAACGAGCCGCGCCAAGTTTTCGACACCAAGGGTACCACCGCGTCAATTGCTTCCTTGGAGGCACTGTAGGCCCGCACGTGCGAGCTGGTCATTGGCCTCGCTTGGTGAAGTGAGGCCTTCAGATCTGAGGACCCTGGTGTCTCCGGTCTTTGTTCTCTAGTAGGCGGAGTAGGCTGAACTACTGCCGCCACTGGGGTAGGCGCCACACCCAACGGCTCACTCTGCGCAGGCCGAAGGAGTGAGTGGGGAGGGCTGGTGCGACGCTGCCCTCTTTCGCCCCGTATCAGCATATGTTGTTGGGTCATGGAATAGTGAAACCCTTCTTCTTGTTTTTTGAATGTATATCCTGCTACACCTTCAATGTGATGATGTATTTTTTCCACAATTAACATGACTGAATATGCGGCAAGATTTCCATCACAGTTGACGCAGTGCACTAGTTCTTTGCCAACTCCAGACTGCGCACAATTTGTCGGCCACGACAGCTTTGCGAGCCATGGCAACATCTTTAAAATATGAAGCATTGTCTGGAATTCGGTATCTATGTTCACACACGGAGCTTTGTGTACCCAGTTGCAACTGTCTCCGGAAAATTGCTGTAACGAAAGGTAATCAGTATATCTTTTTGGAATATTTTTGCAATCTCACTTCATTCTCATCCTCTGCATTTTGATTACGTTTTCTTCTTGTCAGCCGTCGAGAAGTTCAACGTCTGTCAAGTGAACTAGGTCATCCTTCGACACTACTCCTTAGACAGTGTTCATCGAACGATGTGCTGATTCGATGTTGTGGGCGTCGCCGAAATTCTTGAAGCTGGGTAGTTTTCATAATGTTTCTTGTCTCGGACTTCAATGAGGAGGTCTCCACTGGCCATTTTCTGTGCTTTGTAACTTGTTCCAAGCGTGTCTATTAGACACCTTGAAACTGAGAACAGAGAGAGCTTTATGACTGATTTTGCTGGTGTGCTACTATGAATGACATGATAGCGTGGGAGGTTGTTTTTGTTTGGTTGGAGAAGCTGCGAGCTTGCTTCGGTGTGCACGCTCTTCATTGAATGATGAAAAAAGAGTTGGAAGTTTTTAGTCATAAAATATAGATTGTGTTCGGTAGCGGTGGCAGCCACCCACCACCGAGCCAAACGAGGGGACGCTGCAAGACAAATAAATGGCTTGGAAATGCCAGCTGTGCACCGCTACTGTAAACTAATGTGGCGCATCCCAAGGTAGAGTGAACACACGAGGTTAACCCTTCCCGCCATGAAGAATCGGAAGTAAACACAAGAAAGAAGCAGACAGGACGGATAAAAAGTGAGAGATAAAGACGATGTAGGGAGAGGGAGATGGGAAAAGGCGTTGGCCAATTTCCACAGGGGGGGGGGGGGGGGGGGTCAGCTTAGGGGTGCCGTCCACGTGAAGCCGGGGCCAAAGGGTCATGTTGCCTTTGCTTGGAGCTTTAAAGGTTCGATCACCCTACGTCGGCTCAACCCCCAAGATCCGCTTTTCCCTGGACACGGCAAAGCCACACATGGCTAGGCGTGGGAGAGAAAATTTCGGTCTGGCTATCTCTCTCTCTGTCTGTTTGTACATTTGTCTGTTTGTCCAACCTAACGATACCTCAAACGGCACCAAACGGCCAATCCCATCCGAAGCGCTCACCAATATTGCTCAAGGTTTAGCGTTCATAGTTGTGCGATCGTCAATCAAAAAGCAATTATTGCGCATATCTGAGGCGCCACAACAACGCCTCGATGTTTTCTATGTCTGCCTTTATACTAGAAAAGGCTCACGCATGTAACTATAAGGAATGCAGCATTTATTTGCGCTGCGCTGACAGTGCAACGCAATGGTCAAAAAGGTGTTTCCAACGCTTTGCTACGACGTCACATTGGTGGCACCTACTCGTTGCTTTGCGTTCTACAGCTTATCACCTCCGAGACTAGCGCGCATCTTTCTCCGCTGGCTGCACGACTTCGTTTTCGAAGATAACTGCCAGATGGCACTTGTGTCTAATGTGCCTAGATGCGCTCGTTCGCCTCCACCACACGCTAGAGTCACTCTAACACAGCGCCTGCAGAATACTATTCACCGATTTTCTTGTGCAGAACATAAAACAAACGTTTTGTTCGCTTCAGAGTTTGCAGTCTGCCATGCGTAGGAGGAGCCATGACCAACTGGTACAAGAAATAAGACATTGCCATCATGAAGCTCTAGCACGAGGGCATGATATTATATATCAATGGCTGCCTGGACATATCGGTATTACCGGAAATCAATTAGCCGATGATGCAGCCCGCTCAGCCCATGAAGAAACCCGTGTAGCCCCGATTCCTCTATCAAGGAATGATGCAGCAAGACAACTTTACCTGCTGGCTCGAGACCTCACACGCACGTTCTGGTCGTCTACCAGCCTCCAAAGGTGTCAATTTTATGAACTGGATCCTTCGCTCAAGCTAAAGCTACCATCACAACTTTCCCGCTCCGATGCGACACTGTTATGCCGCCTTTGGTTGGGTGTTGCATTCACAAAGGTGTACTCCTTTCGCATTGGTATGGCAGACACTCCTACATGCGACTACTGCGGAGATGAAGAGACCATCGAACACGTCCTGTACAGCTGCGCTTGCTACGACACACAGCGATGCCAGCTACGGATGGTTTTCACTCGACTTGACCCCAGACCATTTTGTGTGCAGAAGATACTAGGACCTTGGGCATCTGCCTCAGTTGCGCAGAAAGAAACTAAAGCACTGTGTGAGGGATAAGGTTCGGGTAATCACGGCAACTTAAATAATCGTTGTCGAGACTGACGAAGACATTTGCAACTTGAGTTATAAGGCTTTAATGCCACAAAAAAAACAATAATGAAGCTTGGCGTGTTACATGGCAACAGCGAAGAACTGCCTTAGGTACGAGCACGACATACGTTCTCGGAAGACAAGGTCTGACGCTTAGCGTAGTCCCCCACTGCACTACACAAGGTTTGAAACACTTCACCGTGTGGCGTCGAAGGCAGATGAGTCGATGCGTTGCGTTGCGTCTTACGCCGACCTCAGCGATGACTCAGGCATGGTCGGAGCGGAGCGTGAGGCAGAGTCGATGTGTGACAAGCACGTCCCGGACAGCCAGTAGTAGGCCCAGGTCTGGAATACGCCCGGATCCGAGTACAACGGACCAGCGCCGGCTGCTGGATCTCACGGTAGAAGGGAGCCAGGCTCGTGCGGACCACAGGCACAGGTAGGCTTCGGGACCACGACCCGACGAGCGCTTCAGCCTGCCACTCTTTCGTTCAGATTCTTCTTCTCGAACGCCCCGTCGTCGTCTTCCTCTTCTCTCTCCCCATGGCTTGGCTTGACTTTGACGACACGATTCTGCCTTTTCCTTGTCTCATCGTCATCTTCGTCGGCGTACGGCACAGCACAAACTCACAAACATCGCGCACCAGATGAACCTACCGCGCATATCATGACAAAAGTCCCCCCTTTCAAAAGTTTTTTTTTTCAAAAAAAAACTGTCCAAAGTGCGCGGGAGACAAGACTTACGACAAACAAATGTACAGAACTGTTGCACCAAGAGAATAGTCTGTATGTGAGAGTCCCTAGGCATATGGTACATTATTACATTAATGTTGTATAGCTAGCACCTACACCTGTAGCCTGCTCATATAATCAGCACCTACGTTCTCTGATCCTTTGATATGCTCAACGCGAAAGGTGTACTCTTGCAATGCGAGACTCCAGCGCAAGATCCGGCTGTTCAAATGCTTGGCTTGAGAGAGGTATCGTAGCGGTTGATGGTCAGTCTGAACGACGAAGGAGGTTCCATAAAGGAAGATATGAAATTTCGCGATCGCCCAAACTAACGCTAAACACTCTCTTTCAATTGCAGAGTATCTCTCTTCCCGGGGCATAAGTTGGCGGCTGGCATATGACACCGGGTGAAGAAGACCCTCGTGTTCCTGCATAAGCACCGCGCCTATACACCTATCAGATGCATCTGTACGTAATACGAAGGGTTTCTTTATGTCAGCAGCCTTGACTACTGGCATAGATGCTAGAGCTTGTTTGAGGGTTTCAAATGCCTCTTCTCTTTCGGTATTCCACGCTAACTTGTTCTTTTCCATCTTTCTTGTCATTTCAGTCAGTGGTCTCGCTTTCTGGGCATAGTGAGGTATGAGGTCTCGGTAATATCCCGCCAAGCCGAGAAAAGAGCGAAGCTGCTTCTTCGTTTCCGGTCTTGGGGCTTTAGCGATCTTCGCTATCGTGCTTTCTACTGGGCGGATTGTACCATCGCCGAGGTGATGCCCAAGGAAGATGACAGAAGTCATTCCGATCTCACATTTTTGAGGTCTGATCCGTAGGCCTGCTTCTCGGATCCTCTGAAACAACTGTTTCAATGTCACTAGATGCTCCTCCCACGTAGCTGTGGCAATTAGAACATCGTCTATGTAATGCACTGTGTTTGGAATGCCGTGCAGCAATGTCCTCATCAATCGTGTGAATATGGCCGAGGCTGTCTTAATCCCAAAAGGCATATAGAGAAAATGGTAGTGTCCAGATTGCGTTGAAAAAGCTGTTTTCGGACGAGAACTTTCCTCTAAGGGTACTTGCCAATAGCCCTTTGTAAGATCTAACTTTGAGAAAACCGACTTCGTGCCGACTTCAGCAAACATAATGTCAGTTCTGGGTATGGGTTCAGCATCGGACACCAGAACCTCATTAATGTGACGGAAGTCAATGCACGCGCGAAAGCTGTTGTCCGGTTTCTTAACCAGGACCAAGGGTGAGTTATACGGCGAATGGGATCGTTCAATAACTCCCAACTTCAGCATATCTTGAACCTCCTTCTCTACTATTTCCTTCATTGCAAACGGCAACGGATACTGTGACGTGCTGATTGGTTTTGTTGTAGTAAGCTCTAGCCGGCACTCTAGGAGGTTCGTCTTCCCAGGAACTTCGGAAAATATGTCTCGGAATTCCTTCAAGAGATTGCACATATCATCGCGTTGTGCTTCGTCTAAATTACTTCCGAGTGTGACCGACTCAATACCTTTCCCTTCATTTACTTTAAATGTAGGGAGGGGTGAATCCGATTCTCCTTCTTCGACTACAACGAACGATGAAGCTTGACTAGTGACTTCTGGTTGACGTTCTTCGTAGCGCTTGAGCATGTTTATGTGAAACATTTTCGTGGTGTGCCCAAGGTCCAACCAATAGTCGTGGTCATTCTTTTTTCCTGTAACCGGAAATGGCCCCTTCCAGTGCATAAGAAGCTTGTTTTCCCTGGTTGGGAGCAATATAAGAGCCCGGTCACCAACTTTGAGCTGTCGGGTTTTGGAGGTTCGGTCATAATACTTCTTTTGCGAGTGTTGAGCTCGGGAGAGATTCTCTTGAGCCAGCTTCAAGGTGCGTTCAAGACGTTCTCTCAGATCAAGCACGTATCCATAAGTAGTCTTGATATCTTCCTCTAGGTCTTCCCCTGTCCAGAGTTCCTTCAGTATATCCAGGGGTCCTCGGACGTGCCGGCCGTAGATCAGTTCAAACGGCGAGAAGCCCATACTGGCCTGAGGTACTTCTCGATAGGCGAATAACAGAGGCGCAAGAAATCGGTCCCATGACTTCGGCTTCTCTTGGCACAACTTGCGCAACATCTGTTTCAAAGTGCCGTTGAACCTTTCGACCAAGCCATTGCATATCGGGTGGTAAGGCGTCGAGCTCAAATGTCGAATAGCAAGCAGAGCATTCACCTCTTCCATCAGGCCTGACGTGAAGCAGGATGCTTGATCACAGAGGATCTCCCGTGGAAATCCTATTCGAGAGAACATCTCCAGTAGTCCATCTGCTACTGTTGCCGAATCAATTGCGGGCAAAGCCACCGCGTCCGGGTACCGAGTGGCGAAATCCACAAGGGTAAGAATGTACCGATTACCCTTCTTTGAAATCGGCGTCAGAGGTCCAATGATATCAACGGCCACACGTTCGAATGGCGTGTCAATCAAAGGCATTCGTCCAAGAGGCGCCTTGCCTACTTTGCCTTTGGGATATGTCCTTTGGCATGCGTCGCATGATTTTACGAATCTTCGTACCTCCTCCTGTACACCGGGCCAATAAAACGACTCCAAAACTCGGTCCTTCGTCTTCTTGATACCCTGGTGACCAGATATCGGTGATTCATGTGCCAAGTGCAACACATGGACACGCAACGCCTTTGGAACCACCGCTTGTTGAACCGATTTGCCCGGAGTCAAGTGGTAAACGCGGTACAAGATTCCTTTCTCGAACATAAATGAGTGGTATGTGGCTCCTTTACCGCGGATGAGGGTGTCGACTTTCGCCCTACAAACATCCAGCGACCGATCTTCCTCTTGTTTTTGGCGAAATGACTCCTGTGTCACCTCTAAGTTTCCAAATTTAGCAGTCGTGAGCTTCCGGCGATGTCCTTTGCTTGAAACACCAACCATGACTGTGCTATTCGTCCCGCATCCATCCTTGGACTTCTCTTCAGAATTCAATGCCTGATTAGTTTCCGACTTCAGGCTCGCTGACTCCTTCCACGTTGAGTCGGGGTCATTAGCGTCACGGGCGCCGGGAACATTTCCTACGATGACATCGTAAAGTGGTGACGTCATGCATTTGACTATCGCATTTGCGGTGAAATAGGGCGATAGAATCCGTACTTCTGCTTCCGGTACCTCGATGCAACTACCATCGGCCAATAAAATAGTGGCGGTAGTACCCGTCAGCGCATCATCGGGAACGAGGGAACGTCGCACGACCAGGGTGTTGCTCCCAGTATCCCTCAAGACTGATACAGTATGTCCAAACACTTCTCCCTGTAACACCGGCAAGTTTCGTGTAGCTGTTGCGGTGCGCGTTCGGAGTGCACTAGCAACATATTCATCTTGTGATGAATCATCGGCACATCGGGGCGTCTCGGACTTCTGGTCAGTAGACACGATGCAAGATGTCATTTTCTTTGACCCGCCGTTGCTTGGGCATGCTCTTGCATCGTGGCCGGGCTTCCGACAGTGCCCACAGAAGACTCGTTGGGGTTTCGTGCGGCAATCAGATGCTCTGTGGCCGGGTCGATCACAGACGAAACATCTAAGAGGAGGCTGGGTATAAGTAAATCCTTCTTGCTCCTTGGGAATGTTGTTTGCAGACTGGGCACGAAATACCAACAAGTTTGTTTGCCGCTGGGCGCCCCGCCGCGGTGGTCTAGTGGCTAAGGCACTCGGCTGCTGACCCGCAGGGCGCGGGTTCGAATCCCGGCTGCGGCGGCTGCATTTCCGATGGAGGCGGAAATGTTGTAGGCCCGTGTACTCAGATTTGGGTGCACGTTAAAGAACCCCAGGTGGTCTAAATTTCCGGAGCCCTCCACTACGGCGTCTCTCATAATCATATAGTGGTTTTGGGACGTTAAACCTCACATATCAATCATCATGTTTGCGGCTGGGCTTCCAAGAAGGTATCAGCTGCTTCTGCCATTTCTTTTACCGTCCTGCATTTCTTCTCCCTTAGAAAAAGTGCCAGGCGATCGTGGCAGTTATTCAGAAACTGCTCAGCTACAATGAGGTTGCGCACGGATGCAAAGTCCTCGTCCGTTTCCGACATTTCCAGCCATCTATCGAAGTAACTCTGTAATCTCGTGGCGTACTGTTTACCAGTTTCGCCGTCTTCAGGCTTGCTTTGCCGAAACTTTTCGCGATAGCCTTCGGCTGTGAAACGAAACCTCTGGAGCAAGGCCATTTTCGTACTCTGGTAATCCATTGAGTCTTCTGGCGACAGACGACCGAAGACTTTCAATGCTTCCCCACTGAGGCATAAACTAAGCGCTGTCGCCCACTTCTCCTCAGGCCACTCTTGACCAACTGCTACGCGTTCGAACCTCTTGAGATACGCATCGAGATCGTCACGCCCCTCGTCAAACACTGGAATCAGGTTGTGAGGATTGATCAAGCACGGGCGGCTTTGACTCCTCTCAGGTTCGCGGTCCCGCGCTGTTGGCTCTCGGCTACCTTCAACCTCAGCTAGTCGAATTCGCAGTTGAAGAGTTCTTTCTTCTATCTCCAAACGTTCCTTCGCCGCCTGCCTTTCCGCGGAACGCTCTTCACGCGCTTGCACAGATTCCTCATGAGCCCGCTATAACCGCGCGTCTACCCACGTCTTCAGTTCGGCTCCTTGAAGCCCCATGCGTTCCGCTAGCGTTATAAGCTCTTGCTCACTCATCTTCCCTACAGATTTCAACCCAGTGCAAACGGCTTCGTCCTGTCGTGCGGACGCCAATTGTGAGGGATAAGGTTCGGGTAATCACGGCAACTTAAATAATCGTTGTCGAGACTGACGAAGACATTTGCAACTTGAGTTATAAGGCTTTAATGCCACACAAAAAAACAATAATGAAGCTTGGCGTGTTACATGGCAACAGCGAAGAACTGCCTTAGGTACGAGCACGACATACGTTCTCGGAAGACAAGGTCTGACGCTTAGCGTAGTCCCCCACTGCACTACACAAGGTTTGAAACACTTCACCGTGTGGCGTCGAAGGCAGATGAGTCGATGCGTTGCGTTGCGTCTTACGCCGACCTCAGCGATGACTCAGGCATGGTCGGAGCGGAGCGTGAGGCAGAGTCGATGTGTGACAAGCACGTCCCGGACAGCCAGTAGTAGGCCCAGGTCTGGAATACGCCCGGATCCGAGTACAACGGACCGGCGCCGGCTGCTGGATCACACGGTAGAAGGGAGCCAGGCTCGTGCGGACCACAGGCACAGGTAGGCTTCGGGACCACGACCCGACGAGCGCTTCAGCCTGCCACTCTTTCGTTCAGATTCTTCTTCTCGAACGCCCCGTCGTCGTCTTCCTCTTCTCTCTCCCCATGGCTTGGCTTGACTTTGACGACACGATTCCGCCTTTTCCTTGTCTCATCGTCATCTTCGTCGGCGTACGGCACAGCACAAACTCACAAACATCGCGCACCAGATGAACCTACCGCGCATATCATGACACACTGCTACGTTATCTTAAGTCAACACACCTAAGCGACCGCCTGTAGACTGTGTGTGCTCCCCGAGTGTGCTCGTGATTGTGTGTACCTTCTCATATTTCTGCAACCTCTTTTCTCCCCTTTATCCCTTCCCCAGTGCAGGGTAGCAAAGCGGATGTGCGTCTGGTTAACCTTCCTGCCTTTCCTTGCATCTTTATCTCTCTCTCTCTCTGTTCACTCTCTTCAGACGCAAGGCTATCGTCTTTCGACAGCATTTACAGTGTAACATGTAGATTCGGGCCAATTTTTTGAAGTGCAAAGCATCAGATAACTTTTCAGAAAAAGAAATTTCTGTTTATTGTGTTTCGCATCTCTATAAGAGATGCGAAACACAATAAAAATTTATGACACATCATAAACTTGAAGGTAAAATATATCGAAATTAAATTAATAATATTTAAACATAGTCGCTTCTAGGTACAAATGGGAAAACACTTCATACGAGGAGTGCATCACTAAAAACTTAGAAATATGGTAGCTTAGATATCACTTTACACTAAACAAAACGAAAGCACCACTCCACTTAAAAAGAGTGGTTTTATAATCTGTAGAGGCGTTGGTTAACAAGGAATAGCATTACTGTTGGTGATGACATGACTGTTTTTTGGTAAGTGCAGCAGGAGCAATACGCAAAACAAAAATGTTGTTGCTCCTCTCACGGGAGTGCACAGCAAATGTGGGCGTGGAAACCAACCTCGTCATCTCCGGCATCTTTGGCAACGTTGCGGTGTACTCCTACCGATCGCTCACGTCACTTAAAGATGCTAATTGTGGGAGTATTGTTCATGTACCTGATCCTAAAGTTAAAATTCAGCAGAGTCGACGTTACTTAAAAATTGATGTTATTAGAAGCATGATGCTGAAGATAAAATGACTCTGTTACATTTGTTATTCAGCTACACGTTACAAAATCAAGCTAAAATTGACAGAACCCACGTACAGTGGAAATTGATGATATCAGATGCGTGAAGGAGGAAGGTTGACAGGTCACTCTAAAAATGGGCGCAATGCTACGAAGCGAACGCAAAATATGCCAGACATGACACGCATGTCATGATTATTCTGTTTGGACGTGAAATTTACCTTTGTCATCCGCTAGCATCTAGTAATACCGAATTTGGAATACTTGAAGCTAGCGAAATGGCCACGAGCGCATCATGAGCATGGTACGTAGTTATGTTGTTACATGACACGCATCTCATGATTATTATGTTTGCACCAGTCACATACCTTTGTTATCTATTCACGTCCCATAATATCAAATCTGTATATGTGAAGCTGACGGAACAGCCACGAGCGCATCATGAGCATGGCATGTAGTCATGTTTGAGATGATACGGATCTCTTGACTACCATGTTTGCACCAGTCACATGCCTTCGTGATTCTTTCATGTCACGTAATACCACATTTGGTATATGTTAAGCTAGCAACCGCGAGTGCATCATGAGCGTGGCATATAGTCTCACTCTAACATGAAAAGCATCTCATGACTATCAGGTTTGCATCCCTCATATACCTTCGTCATGCACACACGTCCCGTAATATTTGGTATATGCGAAGCTAGCGAAACGACCGCGAGCGCACCATGAATGTGGTGTCTAGTCATGACACACATAACATACTTGTCATGATTTCCGCGTTAGGGTCTGTCACTTGTGTTCATCAAAGAGTCATGTCATACCATACCAGTTTTTCAACATGCCATGTGAACGAAACCGCCGCAATAGAAGCAGAATCGTGAAATGTAAATCATGACGTTTAGGAAATACATGTCATGATAATCATGTTATGGTAGTCATGATCCTCATACAGTCATGTTATGCCACACCAAGTTTGGTATCGATGCCATTAACGAAACAGTTAGGAGAGCTAAAAGACGTTGACAACTAGATAGATAGATAGATAGATAGATAGATAGATAGATAGATAGATAGATAGATAGATAGATAGATAGATAGATAGATAGATAGATAGATAGATAGATAGATAGATAGATAGATAGATAGATAGACAGATAGATAGATAGATAGATACGCTCTAAGTCGCCGAAGTTCGCTAAGAAATGCTTCGCATTTAATATCATATGAGCGACACGTTACGCCTTGAAGATAAATTTGTATAAATTATTGGAAGTTTGCTAGAGTGGCCTCTGGTGAGACAGCATGGTTAATAAGTGTAAACCGAATAGATGCGCGTCAACTCAATATCGCAAAGTCGGACTTCGTGTTAGAGCATTTTCCTCTGAACTGTAAGACGCCATTCGGCTAGTTCAAACAATGTTTCGTGGCCAAGGCCTTCATGCCATTAGGTGACGTCCTCTTATCCATCCATGTGTCCCTCCATTCGTACCCAGACATGATATGCACGAGCAATTGCGTCACTGGTTTCACTTGAATAATTTGGGTGTCCTCAGGTGAATTTCGCTCAGCATGGTGTCATTGCTGATCTGGCAAACATGATAATATTGACAGTAGCAACGAACAAATATTCACAAGTATGTGCAATGCTTTATGTAGCGAAAAAAATTGGCAAATCTCACGTACAGTGGGAATTGATAAAATGCTAAGCACGATTGTGAAAGCGTAATATGCCACGTTGAAATCAACACAATGTTACGAGGTTGAGGTAAATGATGCCGTACATGACTTCGTGTCATGACTATCAAGTTTGGATGTGTCTTTTACCTTCGTCATCTATACACGTCCTGTTATGCCAAATTTAGTATATGCAGAGCTAGCGAAACAGCCGCAAGCACGCTATGAGTGTGGTATGCTGTCATGTTCTTACAAGACACGCTTGTCAGAATTATCCAGTTCGCACCAGTCATGCACTTTCTTCATCCATCGACGTCACGTAATACAAAATTTGGTACATGTGGAGCAAGCCAAACGGCCGCAAGCGCATCATGAAGGGCCTAATATACTCCGATGTAGCATTAACGTGCACGCATGCTGGGCACAGCAACGCTACGCTAGCAAAACAAGAGCACTCTATAATGTGACGCCAGGCGCGGCTGGCATCCGTCTGCGCAGCCCGACGGCAATGGGCGCAAAATGTGACATGCTGTTTTTCACGCCGATGCGTTGCCCAGACAACAATGCGTCTCCCTCTTTTCATGACGGAGGGACGCCAGACGCGATGAAACGCGCATGCAGCAACGCAGCGTGGCGCGCGCCTGCGAGCATATGGCAGGGGCGCCTGGCGTTGCAACACCGACGGGACACGACGAAATGAACGCCGGCGAGCACGTGCACCACGTCACGTCAAAATGTATTGGCGCCTTGACTGGGGCATGTAGTCATGTTCTCACATGACACGCATTTCATGATTATCATCTTTGCACCAGTCACATACCTTCGTCATCCATTGACGTCACGTATATAAAATTTGGTATACGTTAAGCTAGCGAAACGGCCACTGGCGGATCATGAGCGTGGCACGTAGTCATGTTATTACATGACACGCATCTCACGATTATCATGTTTGCACCAGTCACATACCTTTGTCATCCATTCAGTACCGTAATACCCAATATGTTACGCTAGCGAAACGGCCGCGAGCGCTTCAGAAGCGTGGCAAGTAATCATGTTACATGACATGCATGTCAAGAATCTAATGTTATGGTCTGTCGCTTGTGTTCGCCATGCAATCTTGTCATGCCATACCAGTTTTCCAACATGCCATGTGAACAAAACCACCACGAAAGCTGCAGGACCATGAAATGAAAATCATGACATTCATGTCATTTATGTCATGATTTTCATGTTATGACTAAACAAATATGTTCTTCATACAGTCTTGTTATGCCACGACAAGTTTGGCAACGATATCATTATCGAAACACCCTGATGAGCAAAAAGTCATAGGCAGCTAGATAGATAGATAGATAGATAGATAGATAGATAGATAGATAGATAGATAGATAGATAGATAGATAGATAGATAGATAGATAGATAGATAGATAGATAGATAGATAGATAGATAGATAGATAGATAGATAGATAGATAGATACGCTCTAAGTCGCTGAAGTTCGCTAAGAAATGCTTCATTTTTTAGTGATTGTGGTTTCAGTGGAAACTAGGTCGCGTTTTTCACAGGAGAAAAGCAGGCGTGCCATTGTTTCTTAGGAGGAGCTTCCATTTGCTACTTTGCCAGGCTTCTCGTTGCAACAGTGGAGACAGTCGCACGTTTACGGAGAGGTACAAAGATGATTCCACGTGAAGCAGTTCTGAGGAAGGCCCGAACAATGTGGACTCCCCAGATACCAAAAATATGCCGATTGCTATACATCGAAATAAGAAAAAAAGGCATAGTCAGTGAAATATCCGCAGGCTCACGCCAACACAATTTCAAATTTATTAATTGTCCTTCAATATTGTTTGTTCTCTTGCGTAGTAAGGTGTGCTGGCGCGCCTTGGAAAGCCCAGATTATGCTTCAACGTTTGTTCTAGATTGATTGCTTGAACAATGTGATTTGATGCTAATGGAGAAAAAAGCACGTCCCTACCACAACGTTGTATGAGTGAAGGATGAACTTCAAAGTTCAGACACTTTAACCTAATGCATTATTTTTGGCTAGAACGTTCGCACATATTATTGTAGGATTAAACTGGTGATTGAAGAGCCTTCTTCTGTGAATTCAGTATATAGGCATTGCCACCGCACGCATTGCTGTTTTCCCACAGTTGCAAAAAAACGGAGTACATTATCCCATTGACATGAACAAGGTCTACATTTATTCTGAGCGTGATCTTCAGCTTTTGAGCATTAAAGGTATACAATAAGAAAAAATTTAAAATTCATACGGTGCCTAGACCCGAGTTAAGTAACGCAGGATTGCAGACTGCAAAGTAGAGTCGGTGTAAAGCCGCCAATTTCTGCATTAGTATTGGTTTTATGGGTAGTCAGTGAAGCTTCACTAGTGGTCAAATCATGCTTTACTCCACCGTAATCGTCACACTAGCAAGCGGACATTCAAATAACCAATCTGTTCATACTGTAGTGAGAAGTGGCATACTGTGGCGTATGCCAGCCGCACATTAACGAAGACAGAAAAAAACTTCTCTTTCAGATAAAAGGAATGTTTAGCCGTCATTTGAACTCTCGTCAAATTTTGTACATATGTATACCTATATGGTCGTCTTTTTGACGACCACTACGCCCTTTTCTGGCTGTCCTCGTTAAAAAAACCATCAGGCTGCCTCAAAGAAAGGGCGCTTCGCTTACAGGAGCATGACAACTCCGTTGTCTACAGATCAGACAAGAAGCACGCTGACGTTGATGCACTTTCCCGATTGCCGATACCTTTCGATGTGGTTTCCACATCAATGTCCTTAGCATCTCTGTTGCCCACCGACGCAGCCAAAATGGATGTCGAGCAGCGCAAGGCTCCCACCTTTTCAGCTCTACTCAACTCACTCGAGGATCCAACCCTTTCACTTTCTCGTACGCTTTGTCGCCAAGCCGCTACCATTTTCGTGCCCAACAGTGTTCTTTATTGACGAAACTATTCACCCGTTGGTCTCCAGTTGCTACTCGTAATTCCCGGACACATGCGTTTTAAAATGTGTGAACAATTTCCTGCTGCTCCTCATAACGTTCATGCCAGTGTTCTCAAAACGAATACTTGACTACGGCAAGGCTTCTACTGGCCTAGAATGTATTCCTCCACGGTCAGTGCATTCGTGCCTGCATGTCACGCCAGCGACGAAAAGTTCGCCAGCGGCCTTCTGCCAAATCGCAAAGTTTGCCCCGTCCAGCTGGTTCTTTGGATCGCGTTGGCATAGACGTATATGGCCCGCTTGCCTGCGGCTCTTCCGGTGACCAACCGATATGCCGTTGTAGGAGTCGGTCATCCGACGCGTTGCGCCGACACTGCTGCACTTCTGGCCGCTACAGCACACAACGTCCATGCATTCTTCCTTTTGCGGACCTTCGTTCTTCGGCGCTGAGCAGCACGGGAGCTGCTTAGCGACTGAGGACGCGTGTTCCTTTCCTAAGTAATACAATACCTCGTCTCTGCATGCAGAATCGTCTATCGCAAGTCAACAGCCCACCATCTGCAAACTAACGGCTTGTCGGAGAGGTTCAACCACACTCTCGGCGACATGTTGCCTATGTATTATGTCCGAACATAACAACTGGGACACTGTTTTGCCATCCGTAACATACGCTTACAACGCAGCCATACAAGCTACCACTGGCTTTTCACCGTTATTTTCGCAGTACGGGAGAGAACTGTCTTGCATTATGGATACATTGCTTCTGAACCGACGCGACACTTTCGAGTGCACGACGGTGTCTGAAGCGGCCGAATACGGGGAGGAGTGCAGGCAGCTTGCACGTACACTCATGAGCAACGCCCATGGTCGTGAAAAGCTCCGAGATGACAGTGACGTTGCTGCAAACATTTCGTGACGGGTTCACTCGCCTGGTTGTCCGTCCACCACAGTTCTGGACATTCAACGAAGCTTGTTCCCCCTTATGACGGCCCCTACCAAATTAATGACCGCACGTCCTCTCTCAACTACTTCTTTGGACGCTATCCCGCAACCCGAGCCATTGCAGTCGTGAAACGGTGCATTTTTTTTCTTTATTGCCTTCTTGACTACAGGTCAAGCTAATATGACAATCAGTATCACACGTGTTTCATGCGTGATAACGCGTCAAACAAAGATATTACATCTTCAAAACAGTTGGTAGTCTTATACACATCTCGCACTTTTATAACAGCTTACACGAAACACTCATTAACGGATAGAACTCTCACATCACAGTGTCTGTACGATAGCATACTACGCCAAACCGAATGAAGACCAAGTAAAAATATAACATCCAAATTTTGCACAGAACTATCGCAAGGCAAAACGAATTCCATATGAAGTAAGAGGTAAATCTTTCTTTAAATTCCTCTGTAAAATGTCCCAAAAGAAACTAGCGTTCTTACAATCAATAAACACATGTTCAATGGTCTCAGGTTTGTTACACAGGAGACAGCTGCTTCCCCATGGTACATACATCCCTCTCTCTTCAAGTCACGTTTTTACTGGCAAGGTTCCCGTATGAAGTTTGAAAAAGAAGGTTTTCACATTTGGTGGTATACACATGTTTTTCACTCGCTTTAGTACGTAATGAACATATGATTTTTCATACCTTGAACGGTACAGGGGCACAGGAAAAACATTCTGTATTAGGTCTTTCTTAAGGTTTTTCTTTTCACATTAGCTAGGTAATCTATCGAAAACCTCGCCCTTAAGAAACGATACGAGAACACAACTTCGCGCAAGAACGGTGACAAGGTGTGTCGTTCTCGCCTGTCTGAAGATACAAAGAAGTCAGGCATGTGGTGTAACAGCGTTGTTTGAAATAAAGAACGTAAAAACGAGTCTCTCTGGTCTCTAATGAGCAGGAAACGTGATAATACTTGGTTAAGAAACAGATGGCACAGAGACAGCCCTCCTTGCTTAACTCGCCGAAACAAGTTCGTTCTAGATGTTCTCTACCACGTAGAGCTCCAGATGAACGTGGCGAATATCCTGTGAACTTTGTGAATGATTTTACGCTTACAACTAAGTACTTGCAAAAGGTACATATTTTAGCAGCCAGAAACACATTGCATACAGCTGACCGAGAGAAAATTGATAAGCCACGACCGCCCCATCCTTCGGCGGTCGCACGCAGTTCTTCAGCCTTTCCAAGCCAAAATGCTTCACTGTCTTGATACCTGTCCAATGGTACCCCTAGGTAACGACTAGGCGTCGTGAGCCACTGAATATTTCCAAAGGAACTGGGCGCAAGGTCCCAGTTACCATGCCATAAACCAATGCTTTTCTCTTTCTTCATTAAACTTGCACTCGTGTCACAAAACCTTTGAGTGATTTTTAATAACGAAGTGACACTCTCTCTATCAACTGCAAAAAAAGCGATATCGTCGGCGTATGCCAACACACGCACTTCACATGACTGCAACATGAAACCATTAATCCCTGCATGGTGAATCACTTTCTGACACAATGGTTCCAAAAATATAGGGAAGAGCAAAGGACTTAGAGGACACCCCTGGCGCACGGAGGAAAGTACTTGTATGCGCTGTGAGAGTTCTCTATTTACAATTAAATTGGTGGTTGAACTTTTGTATGCCAATCTAATACCTTTACATATGATCGCACCAAGACCAACGTACTCAGCTAGCATGAAGAGTATATTGTGTGAAACCATGTCGAAAGCCTTGGCTAGATCAATTTGCAACATAGCTACTTTTAGAAGCGCCTCGTCACAATACTCCGAAATGCTCCTGGCAACATAAATATTCGTGAATATGCTCCTACGCTTGATGCCGCAAGTCTGATGTGACCCGACCAACTTGTATATAACTCCTTGCAACCTCCTAGCCAGAACTTTCATAAAAACCTTATAATCTACGTTTTTTAGCGTGATTGGCCTGTATCCTGTCACTTTGCGTAAAACATGTTGCTCTTTCCCTTTAGGAATCAGCACGGAGTGTGCTCGATTAAACGATGGAGGCAGAGTTTCGCGATCTAAAGACTCTGAAAAAACCTCATGCAATGCGGCGGCCATATCCTCCTTGAACGCCTTGTAAAAGGCGGCATTAATGCCAACTGGACCAGGTGATTTGCCCATGCCAAGATCATCGATAGCCTTCTCAATTTCCCCTATACTAATAGACATTTCTAAATAATTTGTGTCCTCATCATTGAGTGTCGGCATTTCTATCAAGAACTCATCTACAAAACCCGGCTCCTTTGGTTCGCGATAAGCAAACAAGTCCTGATAATAATTTTCAAAAGCTTTCATAATATCTTTATGTTCTTTCAATATTTTACCATTCCATTCTATCTCTAGTATGTCGTGAGCTCGCGCATATGCCTTTTCATCTGACAAGGCTCGCTTTGTCGGGGCTTCACCCACGAGGAATCTCTCAGCTCTTGCTCGTATAAATGCGCCTTTATATTTATCTTCTTCAAGATATTCAGTTTTGTTTTTGACAACCTGCAGTTGATGTGTGAATGAGCCCGGGTTTTCTGCTTCAATATTCACCAAATCATTTAGCTCTGCCCGTAGCTCACGTTCCTGTTTCCGAGCTTGATACTGCATGTAGCAACCACACTCTATTGCGTTCATTTTTATCCTTTGCTTAAATAATTCCCATCTTTCCGCGGCACTCTTTTCTGCGTTTTTGAAAAAATTCTCGATTTCCTCCTTTGTCTTATCTACAAACCTTTCGTGCGTAATTATCTTAGTATTCAGTTTCCATGTTTCCCATACAACCTTCTTTTTGCACTTTCTACCTATCTCAAACGAAACTAAGCAATGATCACTAAAGGAAACAGCATAAACGTCATAGTTCTGACATAAAGGTACTATCTCAGAACAAACATATGCTCGATCTAGTCGTGCGTGACTCGAACCTTGAAAATGTGTGAAGTGTTGGCGACTACCACCCATCGCAAACAGAGCTACGTCATGTAAAAAGTACTTATTAAGGCTGTCTCTAAGCAAACCAACGCTTTCATCACCTAATTTAGCAGTATACGTGCAATCGTCTTGGGTCAAAACACAATTGAAGTCACCCAACAGAATCACGCATTTCTGACATTCAAAGTACGCTTGCATTTCCCGAAAAAACAAACATCTGTCTCTCGAATTTGTAGGTGCGTATACACAGATAACTCTGAATTTAGTGTTCCCGTAACAAAAGTCACACAAAATAAAACGCCCGTGTAGGCAACTTTTGACCTCTTTCCCTACAATACCAAGAGAGTTCTTGACAAAAATAATACATCCGGCTGATGGTCCCGCTGCATAGCTCACACACGCATTGTACCGCAATAAAAATCCTGCTACCAAGCTATCGGTCGCGTCCTCAGTACTAACTTTCGTCTCCTGGACCGCGAGCAAGTCAAGGTCTTTTTCTTGCATCAAGCGTTTCAACTGGTACTGTTTGCGACGCGTTCCTAGACCACGTACATTCAGCGTACCAATGCGTAAAGGCGCAGTTATGCTAGCCATGTTGATGACAAAGATGAAAACTACAATGATGCGCTTACCGTGTCTCGTATACCGTGCAGTGGGAAAACCGAGGTCTTACGCGTCTCGATCCTGTCCCTGAACCAAGTCGTGAAACGGTGCATGTTAGCCGGCTCAAGGTTCATTATCAGCCTTTATTTCTACCCAGGCCTTAGTCGCCTCGATCACTGCTGTTCACTCCCGGGGGCTTTTGTAGGGAAGAACAGGAAGGCCAGTAACGTATGCTGTCGGACTAGTTAGTGTATAGCTCTGTAAAACATCGTAGGCGTAAACTTAAAAGAAAACAAAAAAAAATACATGGAAAAGCGCACACTCACAACTTACTTTAATTAAACCGTAGCTCTGAAACCATCAGGCATGCATGCAAACACACAAAAAGCTCCAACAACTATCATCGCAACCTATCATATAAAAAAACTAATTATCAAATTCATACAAAGGAGGGACACTGACAATGTTCACCAAGATACTTACTATACATAGCCTTTGCCGATTCACGTGTCACTTTGTCTTTGCTTCTTCGTAAAATTCTCGTGCTGTTAGCGACGTTTCACGCGAGCACTCGTTGCAATGACAGAGGACGAGAAAGTGGACGAATTCTTTGTGGTTGCGGCTATGCACGAAATCTGCGTTTCTGTCAGATTGGCGCTACTGCGACTGGAAATTATTACTACGTTTCCAATGAAATGTCTCACGACAATACCTTTAGCGCTGAAACAAAGAGCACCGGGCACAGGGCAGAGAAAGAACAGAGGAGAGCACAAAACTAACAACCGAATGTATCCGTCGGTCTTTGTTTCTCCATCCTCTCTTCCGCGATAATTACTTCCGCCTTAATCATGTACCGCTTGCGCTCTCTCCTGTTCTTCATAACATCAAAGAAGCTGGGTAATATAAAGATAGTGAGAGCTTATTTATTGGATGAAATTCGATATCAGAAACAAAATTAACATATCTAAGCGTGAGAGTAACTGAAACAATATCAGTAATATGAAACTCAGTAATCTTAAAGTACTGGTTTCACTTGTTTCTATAGGCATAGGCGAACCAATTTTACAAAATAACTGTCACGTGGTTGTGTTGGTTTATACTTTAATGATGACCAACACTAAGGAGAACTCATACTTAATATGAAAAATGGACCAGGTGGTACTGGTACCTCTTATACACAAAACAAGTATAATTCATCCTTAAAGGGACACTAAAGTCTAATAACAATTAGGGTCAGAGGGAAAGCTCACTGTATGACAACATCTGAATCGACAATATATGCCGGATGCCTTCACCTGCAGTATCACAGAAAGTAAGATTGCTTGTGTTAGTCAAATGTCCATTTGTTATCTGATTCTCAGGTTGCTTCTTCAAGAAAACGTGAAAATGGTGTTTCTTTCATGTTTGTTCTTCTCTCATTTTGAGAGTATGTACAGTTTAGATCTCTTCTTAGTTTGTTTTGCGATCATGTGGATGATCTTGGAATTATAGGAGAGCATTGTTTTCCAAGTCAAACTTTGCGTGTGGACATACCACGTTCTTCTCAAGTGTTCTTTCCCTGTAGCACATTGCCATAATACGTATTGCAGGCTGGAGAATCCCGTGTTACTGAGAAGACTCAGCAGTTTTGACGAAATTATTCTGCTAGAAAGCGAAATTACGTGACCTCGTTGATTGTAGGGCCAGACACAAGAGTAGGCTTCACAAGTGCCGGTGGGAATAGCGACAGGATTGTTCGGGCAAAGTTCATGGCGCTGATACGACACGCTTTGGGTCCTTCAGCTTTATTTTCGTGTATTTTTTACAATGTTACAATCAATATTCTGGTCAGAGTCTTGCATTTTATTTATGGATGCCAGTGCACATACTATCAACCAGAGACTTCTCTACTGGAAAAGTGCAATGCTTATCCAAATAGAAACGGTGAACATTATAAGACTTCTGTTTTTTTTTGAATGTTTGCACTGGATAAGTATAGCACTGAAGTGTATTGAAATACTTCGTAAGAAATCGGCATTAGCATGAATGTAGCTGTGTTGACTCACCAGGCATCATGGTATCTGATTCCTATGTCCTGAGAAAAGGTTCTGGCAGTAGCATTCAACTTTGTTCTCATTGCTGCTTTGCACAATATTCCAGATGTGTTCATCGTAGTCAAGTTTAGGTAAATGACACCAGTATTCATGAACTGAAGAAAAGAACAAGACAACAATAAATCTATTTCTTAGCGATATCATCAAGGCGTGGGGAAAAGGCGTCTACGCATACAATATCGACTAAATGGTTGGTTTTATCTTTAGGCAAGTTGTCACATCAAAATTTGACAGCTTTGATGACCGTTAGAGCCTGCTAAAATGCACTCACTCAAATAAAATCCGACAAATCAGCATTTTCCAAGAGATATACTCAATCCTAGAAACTCTGCATTCTCTTTTGGTGACGTGACCTTTCTTAATCCGTAATTAACTTTACACCCTTAAAAGGGGTTCGTCATGTCTAAAACAAACACCCTTATGCCATTTTAAACTGGCGTTTTCACGTATGAAAACTTACGCAACAGGGTATTTCCAGTGGCCAAAACGCTCTTGTAAATAAAAAAAATGTGAGTGAATATATCTACTAGTTAGGAATGGTAAAGTAATCGTTTTCATTTCAATTATAACCTTGTCATGAAATGTTATATTTGTGCGCGAAGTAGTTTATAGGAAAGTGGTGCAAGCAGGAAAAAGAAGCGGTGCGCTAAGCAAGACATCCTACTGTTGCAGAATGAAACGCAAAGAAAGCAATTGTTCATAAAAGCGTAGAAGCACTCTAGGCGTTTTGCTGTTGTCTTCTTTATTCTTGCTAAATTGTCTTTGACACACAGACTTCCATTTGAGCAGATTGGTTGAAACGAAGCCTATAACCTGGGCGCATCCTAAACATGGCACCTGCCAGCCTGGGTGGGTTCGAAAAGCCAGGTGGCTCGAGTGCGCAAGCGCACCTCATCATTTTAGTGGATCCTGCGTACTCGCAAAGCATGCCGTCTGGCTTTATTACCATACACAAGTTGACAAATATGGCCGCAATTTTCTATTTCGTGTAGTTATCCTCTAAATTTACAGACAACTCTCATATATTTTCACTGTTATGCTATGAATGGTAGCAGTTTTATAAGCAAAATATATGAACATTAAAGTGAGAGTGCTTGACTGCAACGCATGCAACACGGAGTTTACGCTTACATGAAGCAGTTCGGTGCTGATAATAATTTATGCAGATGGGAAAAGTAGCTATAGCTATAGCTATGCTCGACAGCAAACGGGAATTTATCTACAGCGACTCCAGGCCGGCCATCAAAGCCTTCGAACGCGGAGTCATCTCCGACCAGGCGTTACGTATCCTGCGCAATGCGGACCCGAGTGCCCTGAAGCACCACACTGTCATCTGGTTCCCCGCCCATCTCGGCCAGGTGCCGGGTGCCCTATCCAACCTCAACGAGATCGCCCATGATGCAGCGCGCGCACTTACCGACCGCACTGCCACAGGGCAACCTCATCTTGCTGGGTTGGATACCAATCGGGATGCACCAATTACGTACAATGAAATTACAAAGCACTTTTACTTGGAACGCCGCATTTTTCCACCCCCACATCCGAAACTTAACCGACCGCAGGCATTAACCCTACGCCTATTACAGACACACACGTACCCAAACCTTGCCACGCTTCACGTTTATTATCCCGATGCATACCCCAGCGACACATGCCCATCATGTGGACACACAGCGACACTCGAACACATGCTCTGGGAGTGTAGAACAACTCCTCCCGACTCTACCTCAAGCAAGTGGGAGAGGTCCCTCAGGAGCTCACTTCTCGCCGACCAGCGATGGGCCGTCCAGCAGGCCCACGAAGCGGCCGCCAGGTACTCCCTGTCGGTCCCTACGTGGGAGACGCCCGCTACGCGCTAAGCGCGTCCTGCAGGACCGAAATAAAGTTTTTTCATTCCATTCCATGGGAAAAGATCATGCCAAGCTTTTCAGTATAGCTTCATATGTCTTCTCACTGGTAATTCATGGGAAACCACCGCTTACTACTGGTTACTCACTTCTTCGCAAAGAAGGCTTAGTTGAACCAAATGTGTGCAGTAACATCGTGGACACTTTCGCATTGCTTTTTGATTTTTCGAAGTTCTGGTTTTTGCCACAACACGGCACTGCATATTTAATGACCTACACATTATCTAAGACGTATTCAGCCTTTAGAACACAAACATAGTGCCATTAGGGTTCATAGGATAAATAGTAGAAGGAGCACATAAACCCAAAAATGTAGGTCATACTTGTTTCACCTCGAAGCAGCCATATGCAATGAAATTTGACAACTTTGGATGTAGAATTCGATGTGCGCTTGTGGTGAATACGCCCACAGCTTTTGCATCTGCATTTCTTGACTTTCATAGAGAAACCGCATTGCACCTAACACCTTCCTGCCAAACTTGGTGTATTTCAGATACAGTTGAATTCTCAGGTGTCACTACAAATAGGTGCCTTAAAACACGCTCCAATTGGAAGCCTACCGTTGTGGCATTCAGTACGAACTTGGTGACCTGTTCCTCGGCAGTGTCCACCACTTTAGTAACATTGGCACAATTTTTTCACGTTATTAGGCATAATTGGGCCAGTTCGTTTTCATGTCTTACCTTCCATGGGCCTGTCCTCTTCTGTGGAGCACTTTTTTTCTGCAAAACAAAGAAATAATTCAGCTCTACGGCGACCCGCTAAACTTCTAAGAGTGATTTATCCGAAAAACAATTCACTGGCCAACCTAGGTCGTTTCGCTAGCTTCACATATGCCAAAGTTGGTATCACGTGATGCCATGAAGGACGAAGATATGGACTTGAGCGAACATGATCATGAGATGTGTGTCATGTGGGAACATGACTACATGCCACAGTGAAGGCGACAATACATTTAGACTCGACGCGGTGCGCGCACTCGCCGGCGTACATTTCGTCCTTTCACGCCAGCGTTGCCACGCCAGGCGCCTGTCCTGCCTTATAATCAGAGGTACCCGCCGCGCTGCGTTGCTTTGACGCATGCGTGTTTTGAGCGCGTCCGGCGTCCCTCCGTCACGAAAAGAGGGAGACGTAGTGTTGTCTGGATAACGCCTAAGCTCAAAATGCAGCATGTCGCATTTCGCGCCAGTTACCGTCGAGCCGCGCCGACGGACGCTGGTCGCGACTGGCGTCACACTATACAGTGCATGCTCACGTTTTGCTAACATAGCGTCACTGTGGCCAACGTGCGCGCGTGTCAACGATACATTGCAGTGTATGGGCCCTTCATTATGTGCTCGCGGCCGTGTTGCTGGCTCCACATATACGAAATTTTGTGTTACGTGACATCAATAAATGACGAGATATATGACTGGTGAAAACAAGATAATCCTGACGCGCGTGTGACGTAAGAACATGACAACATACCCCTCTCATAGCGTGCTCACGGCCATTTCACTAGCTTCACATATACTAAATTTGGTATCCCGTGACATGAATAGATGACCAAGGTAAACGACATATCCAAACACAATAATCATGACACAGAAGTCATGTACGGCCTCATTTACTTCTAACTCGTAACGTTGTGCTAATCCACCTCGTAACGCTGTGCTGACATTTCTCATTCGTGCTTCGCATATGATCAATTCCCACTGTACGTGAGACCTGGCAATTTTTTTTAGCGGAACATGACTGAATGGCGTTACGTTATTCAACTTCGAGCGCCAAGAGCTTCCAAAGGCTAAACGGCGCGCTCAGGGGCATATGAGTTATCGGTAGTATTTTACGGGTTAAACGAGCTCCTAGGCCGCGTCTGAGGCTGAGTGACAACGATCGAGCAGCAATTCTATGAAGCCTGGCTGGCTTGCAATGGCTTCACTTGCTTTTCTTAGCTTACTTCGTGCAACGCCTTCGTGTGAATTCTTCTTCTTCCGTGTTGTGCCTCTTCAGGGGATTTGTCGGGAAGTTGTGAGGGCGAATCTGATTATTTGAACCTACGATCATCGCCAATAAGTAACACGCACGCAGTGTTCATATGCCTTACTAGCCTGCGTGGCCCAAGCGTTCGTCTGCAGCTGCCTTGCCGTTGTTCGATCCGGCATCGATTTCAGAATCACTGCTCACTAGAGGATCAAACCGAAACTGATTCGTCGTGCCGCGAACCACCGCGATTGTGTATTCCTCAGTGTCTACATCGTTTTTTGTGGATGCTGACGACGGCGGCGGTAATGACGGGGATGGCGAAGCCTATCTCACCAAATATCAACAAAAATTCACGTCCCCAATTTGTGTGGGTACGTGAAGAAATGCGGCGTGACCGCGGGACATGGCCACTCGGCAGCGCTAGAAATTTGCGGGCTTTGGATGCCTCTTGAATTGGGTTTGATGCTGGTAGTACTAATTTGTATTACATTTATCATCTCGTCTTTCTGTTGCATTGACACTACCGAATCTTTACTAGGAGATCAATAACTACACGTTGATGCAAAAAACGTGACACGCATAATGTTTGTGTGACTGCTCCTTCAAATGCGCACGTTTGTTAGCTATCCCATTAAGCATTCTCAATATAAATAACATCTCCAACATATATCAGGTTCATTAAGCTTACCGGTTGTTCAGCTGAGACGCGAAGAGGCACGACTGCGGCAATTGAAATGATTAACCATGGGTGAACAATGTAGGGAGCCATTATAGCCGCGGCACAAGTAATCGTTCCGGAAATTTTGTATCATACAGAGTTCTAAACCCTGTTATCGAAACTCTTTATATCCGCTGCAATACAGTGTTGACGTCAGAAAGCTGAAGTTCACTTGGAAGTTAACGGAAGGACTCACAAAGCACTCGTTAAAGATTTATCGAAGAGAAAGCTTTGTCAATATTAGAACACGTGCTCAGGACGAGTTCATTGCTACTCTGCCCTTTGTCTACTACAATGCGGTAGCCATCCTGGTTGAATTTTTTCATCTGTGTCAATTACATTTTTAACTTTTTTTCCTTCAGCTGTCACCACCTTCACATCAGATGACAATGCCCCCGCTCACTCCCCAACCTTCAAATGTACGAATCAACCTTGAATATTTTACTTGACTCGTTGTTAATAATTTTTAAACACCATAATATCACGTACAGCGCGCAATACGATGGGGAGAGCAAGCACCCGTGGCTTTGCAATGAGAAGACTGGAACGGCTTCACTTCAATTTTTTTCACTACTGTGTGTTTAAAGTTACTGCTTGAAATAATTTGAAGCCTATGTATATCAGTATAACTATGTTTTTCCTTTTGTACTCTGAGAACTGACGCCGTCGTTTGATGCAAGATGAAGAATATCTAATTGTATAAATGGAATTATAACAAAACCTTCGCAGCTTTGCCCGAAAGGCAAAGGAATGAACGTGATAGCAACAGCTTGGAAGGTCCCGTGCAGAAAGGCAAGCAGATCAAAACGTGTTCCACGTTTCGCACGCAGAAATGACGCACGAAACGTACTCACGGGTACAGATGAACGTGAATAAGCACCTCAGTTGTTACTTCGCTGTGTCTGAAAAGCGCGCGTTTTTCACAAATGCAGGCTGTGCAACGATTGCAGTGACCTTTGTGTACCCCGAAACTACAACATCAATCATTACAGTGCAAGCCCAACGCCAGCCAATATCCTCCCAACCGGGAGATAACGGTTCGTGAGAGATCGTCCAATCCCCTCTTTTCCGCAGGCCAAAGTACGCATGAGAGATGAGAGCCACCGCATGTCCATTGCGACTTATTGCTGATAATGCTGAAAACACGATCAGTGCACCACCACCCCCCAGATGCCCACCAACAAAGGTAGATATGATTAGGTTGCCGTTTCAACGGTGACGGAGGTGCCCTCTAGTGGCTCAAGGGTTAACACCTCGCAATCCCGACGCCGAGGTCCCAAGTTCGAGTGCACACGCCAGAGTCTTTCTTCTGGACTTTTTCTTTGTTGCGTTTTAATATAAATAGGTACGTATACATATACTGTGCATGACATCGACGCCGACACACACGTCAACACCAACATGGGCGGCGAAATCCTGTCGAGAATGTCCATATAATTGCTATCACAATAAAACATCACCGAAAGCTAAGAGCACACCGGAATGCCGCGAGTGACGCGAAAGTAGAGAGAAATCGGTCGATCTTGCGTTCCCATGCTTGATAACATCCAACTAATTTCTGAATAATGGTATGTATTTGCTTTGCGAAGATTTTCATGTAAATTTGATTTGGTCGGAAAACCCTGCAGAAAGGCTTCGAACGCCGCGAAGATTCAGTTCATTGGTTTCACTCATGGAACACTCATTTGAGCATTCGTGACATGCGCGTTAGATGATAGTATGCGTTCGAGTGTTAGAGATGTCACGTGGTTTATTTACGTATAGACCTACTGGAAGGCCAAGGAACGCCAGAAGAGCGAGGAACGTCAACAGGCCGAAAATGACCGACATGAAGTTAAACTCATACAACCCATCAGATGTTACAAATTCAGTCTTCGAATGGTCAGGATCAGCCATTGGAACTTGCCAATATCCTGAGCGTAAATCTAAAGAGGAGAAATATTCTGCTCCTTGAAAGCAATCGAGGGCATCGTCGATGCGTGGCAATGGGTACACATCCTTCCGAGTTATCTTATTGAGCCGGCGGTAGTCAACACAGAATCGGATAGACCCATCCTTTTTGCGCACAAGTACAACAGGGGACGACCAAGGGCTCTGCGATGGCTGATTGACACCATGCTTGAGCATATCGTTGACTTGTTCGTTGATAATACGGCGCCTTTGCGCTGAAACTCGATATGGTCGTTAGCGGAAGGGAGCATGAGTACCGGTGTCAATGTGGTGCGTGATGTTTGCTGTGTGACCCAAAGATGGTTGAGCGCAATCGAACGCAGAACGGAACTCTCGAAGAAGGGACAAGAGTTCGCGTCTTTGTGTCGGCGATAGCTCAGCGGCAACAGAGGGCTGGAATGAGTCTTGCGCGGGCAGTGTGGCCACAGGTGGCGTCACAGCATTGAGCTGGAGGTGAGGTGGGTGTTCGGCAAACTCCAGAGGGCGCAAGAGATCAACGTCTTGTATGTTACCCAAACATTCTCCGCGATGTAAGGTAGCGTGCCAGCTGTCACTGCTGCCACTGACACATGAGCCCGCGCAAGCTTTCGCACCGGACCTTCAACACGCCATTCGAACCCAAGTCGCTGAGGCCCTTCCACCGATGCATAAGCAACCACCTGTCACTACGCCTCTCACGTACGCCGCCGTACGTACGAAACAGACAATGCTGTTCTCGCACACCCCAAAAATGACTTTTTAAGGACTCCATCCCTATAATAAAATACAGTGACTACGCAAGATTGTGAGGAATGGGGTAAAGGTGGGTTTCATAAATTTCGACCGCGTGGTGTTCTTTACAATGAGCTTTTTTGTATTCAAAACTTAACGTGCTTTCACGACTTGGTCCACTAGCATTTCGCTGACGTTAGTTCTGTTGTTTAATTATCCCCACAGAGAACACTCCTAATAACCTATTTACTGAGGAAACGAGCGAGTGACTAGGTGGGCGTGTACAGTGCCTCGCAAGTGTTCACACATCTCGTGGCCGTGTGACGCATGAATCTCATGCACTTGCACGGGCTAGGAGACTGGCCTCCAAGTTGTTTATAAATGAGACACGTCTGTGGAACACTTAGCCTGATCGTGCGTTGTTTCATACCAACATATCATTGCTTGCGTGTTCCCTCTTGCAAAAAATGTAACAATCTGTCTGCTAGCATTTACGAACACATAAAAACTAAAAAGAAACAGTGTCATGCAGCTTTCGGTGTAGTCCTAAAGCCTTCACAATAGCCACTTACGTTACTGTGAAGAGTTTAAACTTGTCTTTTTTGCCAAGGCATCAATGGCAGCAGTGTTCGAGTACGCACGTTAAGTTTCCTGCATTGAATACTTCTAGGGTGGCTTGCAAGACAAGTGTGCGACATGCGTGCCAAATTTTGCAGTTTTTTAGTTCTCATTTGTTATGGCAGGTGACACTGTTTGTCGTGTGCAGGCGCGTAGCCAGAAATGTTTTTCGAGCGGTGTGTGGGGGGGGGGGGGAGGAGAACCACCTTGATTTCGGGAAGAGCACCTCCTTTTAATGGTCATTTTTCGCTCTCTATGCTATGGAGAAAATATTCGGGGGTTGGGTGGCACGTGCCCTGTGTGCCACCCCCTGGCTGCTCCCCTGGTCGTGTGCCACGAGTGCTCCCTGGTCGTTTCCCTCTTCAGTAAAGGCAACGAAGGCGTCAGTAGGTGGATCAATGAAAAATTTTGTAAGCTGGTGGCACTCTAGCAGGTTTGAAAAACGCTGGAGTGATATTAGGCTAATTATTTCTGCAGTGTTATTTTGTTATAGTAACTTTGTTGAATAAGTTCAATCCGTGTTTGAGCATCGCTTGCCTTGAAATAGGCCTCCATTGTCCGCTTGGTTGTGGGTGCGATTGCGAAAAATGACGTCAACGAAGGAACGACAAACTGTGAGTGCAGTGGTCGGTTACGCAGTTACTAGGAAACGCACACCAACTCACGTTTCTGCTCCTTGTTTGTTATACTTATGTATAGCTGCCTGGGCGTTTAGGTTATCCTAGTAAAAAAAGACGTTTGCGTGAGTTGACATTGTCACGGGTTCGTGATATAGACAAAGCGAGCAGAGCAGAGGTCTAAGATGCAACTGTTTACACTGCGGAACTTGTGGATGGTGAACGCCAAGGGAAATCACAGCAACACACACTGGCACTGATAGCGCGCGGCTAACGGATCGTCGGCCGTCACTCAACTGACAAGCGGCGATGCGCCACGGCTTTTATGCAGGTACCGTCGAATATTCCAGCCTCATCACTGGCTTTCGTGCAAGCTCCCAAATGGTCTAGAGAGTTTTATGTTATACCGAGTCACCGTGTTGTTATAGACAGCATTTGTCTCATGGAAGCTTTCCTATTTCTGTCGAAGAAAAAAAAAGAAACTGGAAGGATGGAAGCACTGTGGCGATGACGCACAGGACAATATTAAGATTGAAGAGTTTCACAGTCGGTTTCAACTGAGGGAAAAAATGATGAGGAACGCGTCGCATGCTACCGATGGTCTAAAAGTCACCAAAACTATTCTGCAAAATATTTCAAGACTAATTTTCTTTTATGCCAAACCATTTTAGGTAGGGGGGGGGCGAGGAGGGACAGCACCTGACGTCATCGGTATAGCCAGCATTGCATTGTCTGCGTTCAGTCGTTGATCACGTGTACGGCTTCACCGTCATTGTCTTTGTGGATTCATTGACGCCTTCACTTCAAGTATCTAAACGCCGAATCAATGCTAGGTCATCAACATTTCGGTATTATAAAAGCACAATGTTGCTAATTTGTTAACTATATCACTAGCTGAGTTTGGACAAGATAAATGTGCTGATTAGCTCATTAGCTTCGGTTTTAAGGTTTGACAGATAAGGTATATGGTCTCGTGTTGGTGCAACAGTTGATAGTTCTTCGTTCCATCTGCAACATAACCTCATAATAGTACCTGCTATAACCGATGTACCGACCCTGACTGCTTTATTAAGTGGTGTCTCAATTTACCAATTCACTGAGAGTGATAATTGCATGGGTGTTGACCACGCAGGCAATACTTTTCTGAATCAGATATATTGATAATCACGTGTTGTACAGTGGTGAACTCTCATGTCTAGAACGACAGAGAATCGTTCGTAGAACAGCATGAGCGACATCTTCAGCCACAAATACCCCACATTTCAGCATGCGTCGTGACAGTGATGTGCCTGCCTGGCAGTTTCGATCCTTCTGGACTGCTTTCGCCGTCGAAGGACTGTGAACTATATAGCACCGTAAAAAATGAAAAAAACCAGCAATTGCCTGGATAGGCGCGTTTTATACTCTCAAGTTGTTTTCACTTCGTGGTGCCACATTACAGCGAGAACGCTTTGCTTAGTTTTTTTTTTTTTGCTTGCATTTTTGCGCTAGATTGTTTAGAGCCCTTTCGGCAGATAAAATAGACAGCAAGGCCGCGGAGAAAACTGCAAGTCAGGTACATCACTTGCACCGTACAAGCTCAGATGTGGTGCATTTGCGACTGCATATGTCACTCGTGCTGTTCTGCGTGCGACGCTTTGTCGTCCTAACTCGGTGACAACTTTTCTTGGCACTAAAGGGAAAGCTACGGAGGCAAAGCTCTTGCACATGTGGCACTACGCGACGTATTTTGTTTTGGCGCGCGTCTCGTAGCGCTGTGGAAAGTGACGGGAGCGCACCATCAGCGTTTCGTGTAGACGCAGACGCCGCTTAGCGTTCGACGTGCACGTAAAACGACGAGAATTTCTGGCACGTTCAGAGAGGCCTATTCACAACCAATGAGTTAATACCACTATCTGATCGTGAGAGCTGCGTCCAGTCTCAAACAGCTGCACGTAGAAAATAAACGGGGACCTTCTATATTTCACGGTGACAACGCCGGCGCTACTATGGAACTAGCTTCGCGGGCGGCAGAAGGCAAGCAATTTAGCTCTGTAACCTTCGATCTAATGCCAAGAAAAGTTGTCGCCGAGTATAGACTTGAGAGTTGACAACTGTATATCAGGAAGCAGCATACATGCAGCAGCCAGAAACACTATTCAGTCATTCCAGTGACCTAGACGGTGCCATGTAGCCATGCTTCGAAACTGTCACATGGTGATAAAATTGTGATGCAGTTCGGTCTCTCAGGGGTCATAAACTATTGAACGCGTCTTCACGCTCTGCGAAGCTGACGTAAACGCTCGCGACATCACCATCTCGTCTGCATGCCATTTCGACCTTTCGGTTCGCCACCTATAGCTGCTGCGATGATCGAATTTTGTACGTATATTCAAACGGTAATATTTTATGCAATTGTTGTTTCTTCAATTTATGAGCTTCTCAGTGGTGTAGCTCCGTGTTAAGTGTGTGCCATAAGTGAGTGAAAAAAATTAGCAGATTCCACATACAGTGGGAATTCTTGATATCGGAAGCACGAATGAGAAAGGTTGATGAGTCATTTTAAAATCAGCACAACGTTACGAGTTGGAGCTAAGTGATGCCGCACATGACCTGCTTGTCCTGATTATCATGATTAGATGTATCGTTTGCCGTCGTCACTTATTCACATCTCGTGATACCAAATTTAGTATATGTGGAGCTCATAACGTTATGCTGATTTTAAAGAAACATATCAACATTCCCCATTCGGGCTTTGCATATCATCAATTCTCACTGTACGTGGGATCTGCCAATTTCTTGATGTTACGACTAATCAAATATGTTCTTCATACAGTCATGCTATGCCATACCAAGTTTAGTATCGATACCATTATCGAAACGGCCAGGAGAGCTGAAAGTCGTAGGTGGCTAGATAGATAGATAGATAGATAGATAGATAGATAGATAGATAGATAGATAGATAGATAGATAGATAGATAGATAGATAGATAGATAGATAGATAGATAGATAGATAGATAGATAGATAGATAGATAGATAGATAGATAGATAGATAGATAGATAGATAGATAGATAGATAGATAGATAGATAGATAGATAGATAGATAGATAGATAGATAGATAGATAGATAAGTTCAAAGTCGCCGAAGTTCGCTAAGAAATTCTTCGCATTTAAACTGGCAACCCTGCGCGAGACGTGCCATAGAGTTCCTGCGTGGAGAATAACTCCACAGAGTTTCATTCAAGAATACGTACAGGGAAATCTGGTGGTAGTGTCTACGGGGGCTCTTTCAGTGCTGATTGTACCACCATGGAAATATATGGCAAGCACAGGCTTCGGATCTGCTTCGGATAAATCATGCTCTTGAGATTCGCGACGCATGTTCGCTGAGTGTAAAACAAAGTGACATAACGGTATTTTTAAACCAAATCTGCTTCAACTTTTTCTATGTAAACCTTAACGCAAAGGGATTTCATGGCCATGGGGTAGAAGTGAAACCTAAACAAACTAAACCAGCAGTGTAATTTGCTCTGCCATTGCGTTCCGAATTCGGCATCACAAGATAATCAATTACTTTTCGCAACACTTGAAAATAAACATACTTGTTTTTTCTCGAAAATGTGGTGTATCACTTTATGGACACAACAGTACAGTACTAAATAAGAAACATTTAACGTTTCGTTTGCTGTTATGTCAGGTGAATCGGTCTAAGTTGTGTGCGCCCAACGCTCCTCTCGTTTTGTTGTGAAGTCGTGTCAGGGGAGCGTGATGAGGCGTCTGCACATGCCACACCGGCAGAGAAAATGACATTTACCTCCTAATGCCTTCAGATTGAATGTCATTCGCGCGGTCCCACACGAATCAACGAAATGGCATTCGCTCAAATGCCATTCGTCACCTAGTGTTATCGCCAGAGCTCATTCGACGGAGAAATGCGTACTCTCGATGGTACAGCTGATGAAGTCATTGTATAAAAATACATTTGATTCAACTGGAAGGAAACGTTTGCGTATTTTATTTTCACTAATTACCTAAACAAGTGGTTTAAAACCTATCTTCAGCTGGTAGACGCTGTAAACAAAATGCGACAGGTGCCATTTTATGTTTAAGCTGTGGATCTGACTAGCTTCGGCTTCAGTTGCTACATGGTCGGTTGACACGTCATGAAACAAAGTAATGAATAAAATATAACGGCAGCGTATTATGCCTATTCATACATTTATTTATTATTTGATGTGTATGAATTTTGTAAACGCTCAGTAATAGTTTTATTGTTACTCATTCAATGCTCACGAGGAAAGTGCTGCGATCGACATCATCAAGTTAAATGTCTTTCGCTTTGGATAGGGAGCCTACATGAACGGCCGTTTTTAGGGTGGAGACATCTTAATAAGTGCCTTCAAGAAACTCATCCAAAACCAACGGGCAACGGGGCACTCTGTTGCCAGCTTCCACCCAAATTCAGCATAGTTTTCTGTGCACCGCCTTTTTGGAGCCAGCCAACACACAACACCTGGGCTTTTGACAGCGGCGGTTCTCAGGGTCGTGTAAGCGACCCAGTTCTCAAAGTGAGCGCACGAAGAAATTCGCAGCCCACACACAAACACTTGCGACATAATACTGAGGTTACGCTGACACGAACGCAAGCGTGGCAACAGCTCAGACTAGCGAGCGCGTCTCCGTACGAACGCGCGGACGCGTCCCGTTTCTGGGCTTCCTACTCGCAATGCGTGGACGCAGCAACGACAACTTCGGTTATCTACTCATTCGCGAACACCGCGAACACATATACGTGTGCCGCAGGAAAAAACAGTGAACGAAATACGCAGTACTCCCAGAGCAAATACGAGACACACTGGTGGGCTCCCAGCCGTCGCGCTTCACTTGAGCCAGCCATAGTTGTCGTCGGCCAGGGCTCGCTGGGAAGCTGAACATTCGCACCCCCTTTTTATTGTGGTTAGTGCAGAGCGGTACACAGCATCCAGGCCTTCTAAGGCTTCACCGGCAGCGTTTAACACGCTACCGCAACGTTCGACGCCGTATTATTGAGAACCAAACGCAACCGGGCGTAGACGCAGTGTGGGTACCAAGATGGGGCGACAGCGCGGCGTTGCTGTCTGGCAACATTGTGTTTTGGCGGGCGGCGGTGCGTTGGCGGCATGTAGTTGGTCAAAGGCTGACATCACCCTAAAAACGGCCGTTCATGTAGGCTCCCTAGCTTTGGACGTGTAGCGGCGCCGCTCTAGAAATGTAATGATTCGGGAACCGAATGTCTTCGCTACCGAATGTCATTTTCTATGCCCATGTAACACGGGTACACCAGTCGTTCTAAATAGGTTTCGGCAAGAAGTGATCATGAAAAAAAAAATGTGATTTCGATGCGATATCCTACACTAGCATGGAACGCTACATCTGTGCGTAGCAGTGAGTGGACGACGCTTCGCTTGAACTGTAAACTGCACCCTGTAGAGCTCCAGCGTCGCAGCACATCAATCAGCCTCTTTGAAAAACAAAGGCACTGCTTCAGCGCTTTTCACCACACCCCACTACCAGTCTGCGCGAAGAACAAAACTGAAACTGCAGAAAAAGTTTGTAGACAGTTTGATAGATAACGCAATCCAATTCAAAGCTTGTACTTCCGATAATTCCTATGGGGTACACAATTGCAGCGCGAGACTCCTCTCTAGATAATAATGTATAAAACTCTACGACCACCCTCAGAGCCCGCTGTCAGACTGTCCACTTCGAACAATGTTGCAAAGTTGTAGTACTAGAGAACTTATCACTATTTAAAACTTTGCCGTTGTACCCACTATGAGGCTCCAAATCAATGTGTTCGAGTACATTGCTCGGCACTTTTTATTGCGAAAGCTATTATGAGATCGCAACAAGGGTCCCATGCGGCGCCGTAGTTGTCCACCACTGCCGCCGGTGTCTATTATTCCTGATTGATTGATTGATTGATTTGTAGGGTTTAACGTCCCAAAACCACCATATTATTATGAGAGACGCCGTAGTGGAGGGCTCCGGAAATTTCGACCACCTGGGGTTCTTTAACGTGCACCCAAATTTGAGTACACGGGCCTACAACATTTCCGCCTCCATCGGAAATGCAGCCGCCTCAGCCGGGATTTGACCTCGCGACCTGCGGGTCAGCAGCCGAGTACCTTAGCCACTAGACCACCGTGGCGGGGCGGTGTCCATAATCCCTATAGCACGATGTAAGAAAGTTGAAACTTTACCAAATAAAAACACGAAAGGTACAGCTGGTTCCTAACCCGGGTCCCCTGGGCGCCAGCCGCGTACTTACAGAGCCATGCCTGTGCTTGAAAGGCAGTTGCACACTTGTCTTAAGCAGGCATAATGTCGGGAAAGGAATTGTGTAATAAAGCGTTTTCTAACAGCAAAAATAGTCAGGCAGCACGAAATGCGAACGAGTGAGTCGCTCAATGCTCCAACCTATTACAGAAGCCTGTTTTTGATCATCAAATAACCGTGGCGCATACCCATTTCAGGCATATTTTTTGTGGTCGTCAGCTAGTGCACAAAACATTTGCACAAAATTTTTTTCAAGTGTGTAGCTTCTCGGAAGAATGACGAAAGATAGCATGGTAAATTCTGGTGTACTACACAAAAAATATGATTATTTATGACGTATGGGGTATTCACCTGGTGTGCGTGTAGCAGTGACCCAAAAAGTGTTTAAAAAAGACTCTACAAAGCCGCTTTTGCAGCTTTTGCTGTGACTGTGCTGGTCATTTTTTTTAATGTTGCGGCTCATAACAACGCTGTATAGGGAAGATATGACTGAGGCAATGAATTGAAAGGCGCTATACCACCACACGTTCAGAAGTACGCATTATGTGATGCCAGGAAAGTTGTCTGCTTATGTTTCGCCTCATTATTGTAATCAGCAAAACAATGCCTAGGCTGCAAGGTGACATACCTAATGAAATATGAACCTGCGCCTGTTTTTTTTTACATTCATTCTGCTACAAACACCGGTGATGGTTGCAGAGGACAGCATCACCGCCCAAATCGACAGTTGTTTTGAGTTGACACTAGCTTTCCCTGTATTATTGTGATTGGCAGCTACCAACACACAATTAGAGTAGTATGTGGCCATCCTACAATGAAGAACAAGTTGCGCAGTGTTTACGTTTGTTGCGTACTTTTCTTTATTTCGCTATATCTATGTTGTTTGATATGCACGTGGGGCAACGTCTATCCAAAATGCAAGTTAAAAGGAGGCTCTTTGTAAGAAACATTATGTGTACATTTAATAACACGAAGTCACGAAGTCACGCACTTTTGACTATTGACTGACTAGTTCTCGTCTCGCGGAATAAAATAGTCGTGACAGTCTTGAGAACCACCGTTCAGAGTCAGTCATCGGCCGTGATCTGGCGCTGAACTCACACAAGTGTGGTACTACGGCAGGTGGGAGGGTCTCTGCCCATTCCGATAGCTTGCATGTGCGTATCCAGTCATCTTACATTAATAGCATTCATGGTAAATGAATCAGTTTCGCGGAGAAGGTGCATGAGACGTTGCTCATTTGACTAAATGAATTATTATAACCCACCGACAGCGAATGCAGATATAGTAAACCTACATTGAACCCAACACAAAATTTGAAGCATAACGAACATGTCAGATAGTGCTGGTTTTTTTCTGATGAACAGGGTGCTTGAAAATTTTCCCCGTTGAGGTTGTCCTTCGAACTTGAGTGTTGCGAGTACATGAGAGCCCTTGATTCATGAAAGGGAAAGGGATAGATGTAGTGACCGCCATTCTGAGAACAGTACCGGCAGTAAGTTACCCAAACAAAGACAATACATTCAGTGGACATCATACTAAAAGCAGGTCTGAGAAAAAATACTCAAACATTTATTGAGACGCAGACAAAAAAATAAACGCTAGAAGCCTAAAATACAAACATCCAGATACATTTAACTTTACGCAAAGAGATATTTGCAAAAGACTTTCGCACACGGAATAAAAGTATTCTGGAATACGGATATACGAATACAGATAAGACAATGCAATTAGTACAATACATGTTCAATTTAGGGAGTATTGATTCACTGCAAAGACATTTACGAGACGCAGGGCAGTGTTGTGAACAATTTTTAAGCGCAACGACACTTCTTAGTCCAGCAGATCAAACAAACCACTGACGAACACCAATGAATCGGGAAAAAACAATAATTTATTACAAACAAAACATGTGCATTGATGATATGGTTCTTGCGGTAACTGCACTTGAGCAAAAACAGGTTCTAATATAGGTTGTAATTTAACGTAAGTTCGGCCTCAACAAAAGTATTGTGAAATGACTTAATGCCCGAAAAGGATCATCGACTTTCATCGATAGGATTCAACTGCCTCCGCCTTTCTGCCATCACAGTGTTGGACACTTTTGGGCCCAAGGTTTACGAGCACATCAACCTTGAAGTCAGTTGTTTCGCACTAAGGTGGCGCCAGAGCTGGATTGAGTTTGGTAGCGTGTCTGAGTGTCCCGATTGAGTTGAAGAGAAAAAAAACGAAAGCAAACAGGTTTCGTGCCCTCTTTTGTACACCAAATAAGTGTTTAAAAGGTCAGAGATCCAAGTAGAGTGGATTTATTCAACCATCAACCCAGAGTCATGAGCCCCGAGTGTCCGGGATGAGTTAATATTCTAAAGTCCGGAGCCGCAAGCGAACTGCATGAGCCATTATTCTAACATACAGAGCCTTTTATTCCAATTAGTACAGTAGTTTTAACACCTCAGGCTGGCTGCTCTCTCGCGATTCAAAACAATCACAAACACGACACCACTCACCACATCACCACCAAGTAACACACTGTCGTCGAGGAGTCGTTGCACTCGGCGATACACAGTCCCTGCTGCCCATGACATTCACGTAACGTACATCGAGAAGACAAGTTATCCAGCGAATGGCTCTGCCTCTATCCAAGAGGGTAGGGAATGGTTTTCGGTGACATAATTGCTTTTTTCGAGACATACAAGACAGGCAGGCACCAAACAAGGCAAAAAGTTTCTCTATGTAGGCTGTGCCAGCTCCGACATCGCTCCACCGTCTCCACGAGCTCGCAAAATTTTCCTGCTTTTGTGGGGCGCATCCCGCCTTGGGGAGCATTTTTAGAAAAGTCGAGATGGCTTGAGTCATGCCCAATTCTCTCAAAGACAACGCCTCGCCAGCGACAGTCAGTCACTCAAGCACTTGACTTACTATGACGGCGACCAGTGGCATGTGCTTCGCGTAGCACAAAAGCCTTCCATTCCCCCTTGCAAAGTAGGCAGCTGTCTTTCTACCAAAAATTAAGAATTATCTGTGTGCCGCACAGTATCACAATGTACTCCGTATAGCTTAAAAGTAATTTAATACAAAGATACAAGTGCATTTTACAAATTTATATTAAAACAAAAAAAATTACAAGAAATATTTTCTTTTATTTTATTTTAGCACGTACTACAGGCAACATTCTGACCCTTGCAAGACGAGCATACATAATTGTACACACTGCTAAATATATATACATACAAAAATAGTATACACCTACATTTATATATATACATATTCAAAGTATGCAACAAAAGTATAACAGAATGTTCATAAAATATGCAGAAAGGTACATGTCAACCATATCGTCAGAGGTTCTTAGACGCCGGCAGCGAATTTCATTCTGGAATAATCCATGGAAAAAGGAAAACTTGAACGGGCCTGTTCTGACATACATTGGTGTTAGTGCATTAAAGCGATGGTGCCATGTTTCCCTTGTGGAAAGGAGGCTTACATAAAGAGGAAGGGCTGAGGTTGAATTTGTGGGTAATTTATGTAAATGTAGTTTATGTAAAAATTGCAGGCGGCACTTATGTTCTCTTAGTTGAAAAGAAGAAATATCATTAACCAACATAGGTTGGGGCGGTGAGTCTGAACTCTTTTATTTATCATAAATAAAACGATCTGCTTTTGTTGTACTTTCTCATGCTTGTTTATATCGAGCTTAGTATACGGATCCCACACGACGCAGGCATATTCTAGCTTTACCGAATATAGGTTAGATAAGCGAGTAACTGAATGTATAAAGAGAAATTTCCAAGATTGTGTCGCAGATACGTTAGTTTGGGAATGCAGTGGAGCATGAGATTTCGATGTAAAGGTTCCAAGAAAATTGTCGGGGAAGGTTACGCCACGGTATTCATAACTCCTAGCTTGTTTTAATGGAACAGACACCAATTTGTTCGCGTAATTGAGGGGATCCTTTTTAGAAGTTTTGCAAAGGGAGACTGTTTTGTCGGTGTTCGCTACGGTGCCCTATTTTTTTTTGCACCACAAGGATGTGTTCATATCTGAGCATCTAATCAAGCATCCATAAGATATGTTTCAGTATCTTTTGATAATCTTGTATTGCAATACTGCTCAACCTCGCTCAAGAAAGAGCGTACTTGAGGCGTCTGTTTTTCCTCTCAGCGATGATCATTCATCGCACCGACCATTCTTAGAGTTCATGGGACATGCGGCATTTCCACTGTCGTCATAAAGTATGGTATGACCGGGCTTTTGGATCGTGTTTTGTCGCACACAATAGCAGAAAGCGCCGCAATCACCGCGTCTTTGCAAACGTTGCGATCATATTATGTTCAAATTGTAGTAGGGCTGATCGACTAACAGTCGGCATTATAGCGACTGTATCGAGACCTACCTGAAGAATGTTCACATGGCAGTGTGGTTCTCAATGAACACCTGATCTGCAAGAACGTCTTGTTGCAGTGCATCCCATCCCACGTTGGCATTGGAGGCGATTAAATAGGTAATGCTCTTGTACATGAAGCACGAGGTTATGTTAAAAAAATAAGAGCTCCTAAAATTTACCATAGCATGGATGTAATAGGCAGTTACGTCAGGGGATTCACAAGTTTCCGCATCAGTCATTTGTGATCCGTGGACTTTTTAGAGAACAAGCGGCGCTTTCTTTTTTTGGCAGATGAAGACTCACTACGTATACACGCCAGCGCGACTATTCAAGGCTGAACGTGAAGCTTCCCCGTTTTGTTTCTTTTGTGGTAACATCGACGACATGGAGCCTTTGATCTGGCTGTGCCGGTGACTCATTTCAAGCTGTAATTTTTGTGAATCTTCCAGGGCAATGAGTAGGAACATGCAGTAAATTTTCCTGGCTTCCTGAAAACACTGGGTTGTGTGACATATCACGACGAGTACGTACTCTTCAGCAGGTGCTCACGCACAATCGTTAGCGGAAATTTAGGCCAGGCTCAACCCGCTCTTTGCTACACAACCATCATCATTCGAGAGCCGATAGGCGTGCGAAAAATGCGTATTGCCCTTCACATGACTCTGTGCTTCAAAGCTTTTCACACAAGCAAAACTAACTGTAACAGTTCATGCAGTGAAGCATTGATAACAGAATACAACAAGTTTGGTAAAAACCCATGGCGTTTTTCCAGGATTTAGTGCGATAGCTAGGAGCTAAGATTGTGTCATAAACAAACCCTCAATACTTCGTTCTTTCATTTAACCTAAATTAATGCCACCAGTCAAGTACAAGCTGACACCAAACAAAACGACAGGAACGTCTAAAGTGTGTGGAGATGCAGATGGCGAAACGGGGAACAGCGTCTCGTCCAGCTCAACTACAGTCCCGGACGGGCGCGAATAAAATGTCAGGCGCAAGGTTCTCTCTCACATGTAGCAGTTCGAGTGCTGAGGTTTAATGTTCCAATACCACAATATGTCTATTCGAAATGAAACATTAGAGTGTTTCCAAAATTTCGACCTAATGGTGTTTTTCAATAGGCACCTACATGTAAGCACCTCAACCACTAGCACTGCGCCGCTATCTGAATGCCGCTGCGGCGGCCAGTAGTAAAAGCCGCGAACATCAGGTCACCATAGAAGCACCATGACCCTTCCTCTAACGTTACCTTATTCACCGTTACCGTTCACCTATGCTCTCCATGTTAGAGTTAGTGCCAGATAATTTTTTTTTCACTTCCACTGGTGGGATTACCGGGCGTTGGCTTCTGTAGTGAGAGTCCGAATGAAAGTATGGATGGACCGACGGAAAAAACTTTATTTAGAACAGCTGCTTGGCGTCAGACCAGGCTCAAGCCACCAGTACATTATGTGCAGTAAGACGTAGTCTTTCCACCGCTGCCCGGGCGTGTTGGATTCCCTACAGTTGCTCGTGCACATCTGTGCAAGTCCGAAAACTTAGCCATTGCTCCTCAAGGAGTTGCAGACCTATATTGTGCTCTCGGTATAGGACCATTAGCTGTGCGCGTTGCCTTAGATATATATGCGTCCTATCTGTGTGTTCGTATATGCACAGGTTATCGCGTTATTACGATAAATAAAGCGTTTGATAACGGCGAATTAACAACCAGTCATGGTAAAATGCAAATAGCGCAACGAGTGGGCCGTCCAATGCTCCAACCCATTACAAAAGCTTGTTTTTGCTGCCCTAATTACTCTGTCGCACACCCACTCCAGCCATAGCGCATTATCGTCAGCCACTGCATGAACAATTGGCACAAAGTTCCTTGCAAGTGTTTAGCGGATACCAGGCTTCTCAGAAGAATGACATAAAACAGCATCGAATGCCGGTCTAGTACCCAAAAATTATTATTAATGCCCTAGTGGGTATCAAGCAAGTGTGCTTGCAGTGGTTACCCAATAAGTGTTTTGAAAAGGCTCTGAAAGGCCGCTTTTTTATCTTTCGCTTTGACTGTGCTGTGCCTTATGCGCAGTCCTGTCGTTTTTTCACCGCATGGTTACCATTGTGCCTAGTGTGCTGCGCCTGAATAACGGAAAGGATACCCTATACAAGCTGCCTACCTGGTTGTCGATCCAGTTACATAATAAATGATGAAAAACTCTCCAAGTCCATGCTGCCTACAGAGAGTGATCAGCGGGAAGAGTGGAAGTGTGTCGCAATACCACGACAAAAGGCTCGCGGTTTCACATTTGATCCCCGAATGTGTGCGTGTCAGAAAAAAGTTTTTATGCGAGTGACATCTTTTGCTGAACTAGTGGCTAATGAAACGTGGTGTTGTAAAGTCACCGCGCGACATTACAAAAATCAAGCCGACGCTGTCGCGAGGATTTCGCACAGTGTCACGGCGTATTTGTACAGTGAAAAAAGATGTAGAGCTTATGCACCTGCCAAGTGTCGACGGCAGCCGTCAGCGAGCTGTGCACTGTTCAGGCTGCATTGACCCAATGCACGAGCATTTTTGACGTAACTGCAATGGATAAAGGCGCATTTATTGAACTTGAGCATATGCCTACGTCTTCCTCGTTCTATGCCAGTGGGTAATACAGAATGCCGATGAATGAAATGCTCGCTGTTTTTGTTGATACAGGCACTAAGCTTATCAAGAGATTAGAGCTGATAACTCGAACAGGCGGAACAACATGCAGCCCCTCACAGCTTAAAAAAAGGAAAGTACACATCTGTTGCATGCAACAGAGACTTCAGCGCTACCACTAGACGTTTGCTAGGGGGATTTCCCAAGAGTGGTTGTACCACAGTGCTGTACAAAACTTGCTCAAGCTGTAAAAGCGTGCAAAGGAAAATTTCGATTTCAGTGCGTGATGAGCACGACAAGATAACTTTTTCTGTCACATTGTTGACGCCTCCAGAGTGGATCGTAGTTGGTCAATTTTCATGTTTGTGGAGGCATTTGAGGCTTCAGCCTTTACAGTAAAAATAATCAAAAAAGGCAGAGGAAAACAGCATGAGTAATCTACACATAGGAGCAAAGAGCCGAAAAACTACATTGCATGGCCAACCGAACTTAGAACGCGCTAGGGCAGTGTAGTGATAAATAACGCAAAACAAAACACAACAGCGTGGTATTGTTCGATCTTCAAGAATTGCTGAATTAATAGCACAGATTCATTCAAAGTGGCCGTTGATTAAATAGGCGAGAGGCAATTTTAAGATATGTATCTTCGTATATTGAAGCACCGAATGTGTATATATAGCCTGAATGGTTCGATATGCGCCATCAAAAGTTGCAACTTCTTCCGTGACGCGTAAAAAACCACCAAAGTCGTTGGATAAGTCGGGATTGTACACATATATTCACTAGATGCTCCATAGAAAAAAGTAAGCATGCTTTTACAGCGGTAGAATATCTTACAGTGCCATCAGCGTGCCTTCAAATTTCTTGCTTAAGGTCCTAATTTGATCCTAAACTTCACTGTGTTGCAGTTTTCCCGAATTCCCTTGAAGCTTGCATCACTATGAAGACGTATTCTACCTTCACAAATAATTTGATAACTTTGCACAGCTTCGGTGCGTGCCGTACAATTTCAGCGCCCCAGCCGCTCCGATGCCCGGATGGATTAGAAGATGTATCCGGCTGTGCCTTTTGGATCGGGTGGCGGCTGACTGTTATAACGGCCTGTAGTACGGCCATGATAAGTTGCTACTTTAGCGCTCACAAAATATTATTTTTTCTACAAATGAAGGCATTGCAGCCTCAGCTACACACTTAACAATATATACCAATAAGCGTGTAAACTATATAGGAAAACAACACGAGTTATACAGCCCCCGTAGCACAATCCAATCAGCGAACAGCATTTGTAAGCAACTGCTCAAAGGTGGTCCTAAACATAAATTTCGTCCTTCGTAAATATTATCCGATACTGGTAAGCAAAGAGTGCCTTATAAAAGTCTCTCCTGGAGTAGCACAGGCGTGGGACGCCCGCCATAGGAATCCTAAATATTAGTGCAGGCAAATGTAAACGCGCGTTCTATTCAAGAGGCTACACCTTCTTTTATCCAAGATGCAAGACTCGCAAAAATCTCCAAGATTACGTGATAATTGAAAACACTGCAAGTGACTACGTCCACCACATGGAATCTGGTTTTACCTGAACTACTTTAAATGTTTTCTACATAATGTAATGCTCATATTGTCACAAATGGTACACTAGCGAAACGGGACAGATCATTAATGTTCGATAAAGTGCTCGCTACGCGGATATGAAAAAGGAATTAGTGAAAGTAGCGGCTTAGCATTTTAACGTAGCGGGACACAACTTCAACAATCTCACACATTACATAGCTCAGTGGAAATCTCGGCCCACAAGCGACCAAAAATATACTGTCATTTTTTTATTCATACGTTCAGGTCACCTTCAGTCAGCAGGCAAGAATGTCAAAGAAAAGGGCTCTTAAATTACTTGATATAGTACATCGACAAAAAAATTGAGACTTGAGTCCTTCCATAACCTGTAATGTATCGTAGTTAAATGGTGTGTCAACGTCTCACAACCATGGTTTTGTGAAGCCCCCCACCCCACACCTTCCTCCGCTTTATTCCTCTCTATTTAATAAAGGAATACTTTTTCCCTTTTCACTCACACAACTCCTCCCGGCACTCCTCCCCACATCCCCACCCACATATTCATAGTTGCTCTCTTATCGTCTTTTGTTAAGATGGAGAAAAGGATACGAAGCACGTACACGCTAGCGCTAAGGAAATTCCATCTAGCCTTAAAGAAGATATGTCCACTTCTCGAAACATCTTCTTTACGTATTTTTTGTATAACAAGCTTCTAACTTCTTTTTGATAGCTTTGTTTTTACCATAGTAGTTAGAAGTTGGACGTTCTCTACTGCAGTTGTTTTTAAAATCAGCTTTGCTGCCTGATTTCAAACAATTTTGAAACCTAGCCTAATATAAGCTTGCAAATTACACGTACGTATTTACTATGGCCGTTTACCTTTTTACGTTTTATATTGATTTCTGGTTCTTTTCGCTCAACGGTCCCAGGCAGTGCCATGTCAAGTGTACGCATGTACATTGTGTGTCACGCATAAATCGAGACACCTGTTCAAGATGCAGTTCTCGATGAAGGCAAAACTAGTGCGTCATGATTTAACTAGACCTGAGCTACTTTATGGCATTTTGTTCATTAACACAGTTTTTGCTGTTACGCAACAGCGATAAACCCATGATTGTATAAAATTACTATTACTTTCATTGGTAGCCAATTATTTTAATAAATTACTAAGGGTTAACGTTATTACAGAGTATAAAAGCGCACGTAGGAACCTCAATAAAGTGTATATTTATTGTTCAATCTCATGATAGTCTATACAGAATTAGAATCTGTTTTCAGATGCGAAAACATTGTGAAAAGAGAGCAACGGGCATCCTTAATGAGAAGTGGTCAGGAGGCTGCACCTTGAAGCATCTCTTGCAACAGCAGCAGTATCGACCATGGTGGCATTTTCTCATGAGCAACTCAACAGATGGTATTTCTGTTTGTGATTTTTGCCTTTTTCTTGTATTTTTATGTCACTGCGGAAGCGGTATATTGAACCACTGCAGGGAAATAGGTTTAATGATGCATAGCAAGCTGTGACTCAAACAATTGCTGTGACCGTCAGTCATCTCGTATTGTAAAAAACTGCTTCGTGATAGTGTGCAGCTGTTCATTCAAACGCGAACACTTGAAAAAAGACCTTGTTGAGAAATAGGCATCTTGTTTAAAGAAGATGCGTAGTTTTTAAACGAAAGTTCAAGCCTATATTTCCTGCGATCTTATTAAATGATATAGCTGTCTTCTGGGACCATAAAAATGTCCAAAGTAGCAGATCATCCTGAATAACGCTGTTCGGGTTGATAATGCCTAAATAAATTGTCAATCAAGCTATTCAGTGAATCATTAAGACAGGCTCATATGTTTTTAGTGTCAAGTAGTGGTGTCATTTCCAAAGAGAGACAACTCATGGTTCTTATACGGCTTGCGATACGCAACATGCAAAAATGTGTCGGTAAATACACCATAGACACTGTAAATATAATAGTTCATAAGGCAGGAAGCACAATAAGTTTATTGTGATAATCTTTATGAAAATATTTACTTATTGCGGTTATTGTGAATTCACGACGCTGGAAGCTGTTCACAAAATAAGAGTGAGTTTACCATCACTGGCTTGACAGTCCTCATAATTGAATTCTGTGGCGTTGTTACGGTTGCAATATGTCTCAAAATTTGTTTTGCAGAGTTCTTGTTCTTGAGGTTCACTTTTCAAGTACTTGTCGTTCACCCATAGTTCACAGGCGTCGTAGTAATCTGTGGGAATGCACTTGACGATTAGTCTCGCTCTCAAAAAGAAAATACAAAAAGTATTTTTCTGTGCCTCTCGATGTTTTTAATGCCTTGGGAGGTGGTGCGAACGCTGTATATTGTGTTCCATTATTTTGCCGTGTCCCTATAGCTCTCGGGTAATAAAGATTGAAATTATTGAACAAGCGTGCACGTACTATTGTTCAATAGTACGTGCATGCTGTTATTTTCTTGGTCAAATATATGCCTCCAAAACAATAATTGTATTAATAAATGCTAGGGCTTTCCTTTATCGCTTCGTAGTTGTAACGTGTCACTCTACAGGAAGCAACCAGGATCCATCACACTAGCCTGATTTTGATACCACTGGCGCTGTTCTTCGCAGTTCTTTGCAAATCGGCATTGATATATACGTGAGGTCCACGTTCGGCGGCTTAATCTTACGCGTACAGCCACTCTGTACAATAAACGCATCAGATACAATAAACTGATGGCAAGATGGCAAGATAGATTATTGTATCTTTCGAAATGATGACAAGATACAATAAATTTGCCATCAGCGCAACGAAACACATGCAAAGCTAGCTTCTTACAACAGTCTTTTCATAGGGCCACTAGCAAACATACGTCTACGATTTGCGAAAATTTTTGAGACGGCTTTCCATTAGGTTTTTTTTGAAGCCCTTTCGTTCACGAATTCTTTTTTCGCTCGCTATGGTTTAGCAACTTCCGGTTTCAGTAAATGTGCGTAAAATACAGACCAACCATGAGGTGCCACGTTGCTATAAGAATCACTGTAAAAAAATGGCAGCATATCCACGGAGTGAATGATTGATAGTGGGGCGAAGCATCCATTCATCCACTCGTTCTTGCTTCCGCCCATCCAAGCATGCGTCTGTGTGGCCACCCGTGTGTCCATCCGCCCGTCCGTGCGTGTTTTTGTTTGTGCGTCCGCACGTTCATCTGTGCGCCCGTCCCTGCTTTTGTCCATGCATCCGCTCCTGCATCCGTTCATGCGTCTATCCGTCCGTGCAGCCATCCGTGCGTCCGTCCATGCATCTGTCTGTGTGTTCGTTCGTCCCCGTATTCAGCACTCCAAGTACCACCATCTCGCATCTTTTCATCATATATTCCTCATATGGAAGCACCGCCATCCAGCGGAAATTCCAAGGACTGAACGAGAGGAGGCACACGCACACTTTCTTACGGCTTGCGCTTCGTGTCTACTTCCCCCCTTTAACCACCTCGAGTCATGGTATATACTAGTTCACTGTATTCATGGCACTGCGGCCCAACGCTCGCTAAACCTTTCTAAAACTAAGGAGATTATGCCCAGCGAGTATGACGTAGCAACCCTTTCTTGTCAGATAGTGCTCAATGTACATGCCAATGGCCGCTAAAAGGGATGAGACAGGATAATTCGTCTTTTAGTTAACGCGCGCGCTGCTAATGTTTTATTGTTCAACAACGCACAGAATTAATCTCTCACTGGCACCGCATTGGAGGTAATTGTAAGACTGGTTACACACTATGAATACTACTACGACTACGAGGGACAAACGGGTGCCGCTATAAGGAGCTTCGCCCCTAAAAGAGGAACCATCAGTTTTCAGTGTATCGCAACGTCCACGTCTCAGGCTCCAAATGTTTGGAACGTTGCGTTCGTCAGCTAAAATTCTTAACACTCGCTCTTTCAGGGTCATACTTAAGAGATACTTACGATCTGCACTTGACCAAAGTTGTTAAAAAAATGTTCAAATGTCCGGTTTGTCCTCGTGAAAGGGTTTCGGTGCACCACGCGACAAACTTCATTTTATTGCATGAAGCATGCCAGTGTTACGCTATTGAGCTATCAATTGCTATATTATGATTGTCCAACATTACGATGTTGGTGTTTATTAAGGGTCTCACATTTATCAATAGTTTGGAGTTTCCCTGTTCGTGAAGACAGACCTGTTGGTGCGTATATTAAAATCTTGGTGTGTATATTAAAAACAGACCTGTTGGTGTGTATATTAATAAAGTAGAAAAGGTGCCTCAGCTGACAGTAAATTGCACATGTAGCAGCCTGTCAGAAATCTCACATGTGACATTCACTATCCGAAGACTATTGTTTCATAAACGAGTATGTTCTACTGAAATTGTATTCACCATTGAACCACTAAAATACAGAACACTTTCATGATCAAACACGTCTCTGCCACTGAATGCCCTATAAAGAGCGGCCATCATAAAAATTCGCCCCGTATCTGCATATTAATCTGCAAATGTCGTCGAAAGACGAAATTCTTGCGTCTGGAGAGATTAAAAAAACGTTTATTTGATGTTCTGCGCAAAAAAATTGGTGAATAGTATTCTGAAGGCACTGCCTTAGAGTGCCTCGAGCGTGCAGTGGAGGCGAACGAGCGTATCAAGTCACGTCACACATGTGACATGAGCGCCGTCTGGCAGTTTTCTTGGAAAACGGAGCGCTTGGCCCTGAGACGGGCGTGTGCAGCCGTCTCAGAGGTGATATAGTGTAGTACGCAAGGCGATTAGTAGGTGCCACCACCGTGTCGTCGTAGAAAGGCGTTTGAAACACTTCCCTTTGAGTGCAAGCGTTGCATGGACAGCGCCGAGTGATAAACGCTACGGTCCTTAAAATAACTTAGGTTTACCTTTTCTAGTTAAACACGCACATACAGAATATATACGTGTTGTTATGGTGCCTCAGATATGCGTGATAATTGCTCTTTAATTGACAATCGGGCAAGTATGAACGCTGAATCTTGAGCAACATCGATGGGTACTGCGGATTGGATCGGCCGTTTCAATCAACTGGTGCCGTTTGAAATGATAAGTACCGTTAAATGCATGTACTTAGCCTAATGCTAAGTACCCGAGCGTTGTGATTTCCCGAGCGTTGTGATTTCTGCGTCGGTTGCTGCCGTACGCTTTCCGCATCAAAAGACCAGCTTTTCAAGTACTACTTACGCCAATATCCACGTTTCAGAGTGGTGGAGGTGCTGGGTAGATGCTTCAGCCATGTCTTGGATGGCAGGTAGTTTCTTTTTGTGGAGTTCTAGGTTGAGTTAGGACGTTAGGGACGTCAAGGTCTGTGGTTTGTGTTTGCCATGCAATCATGCCATACCATGCCAGTTTTGCAAATTGCCATGTGAACGAACCCACCGCAACAGCTGCAGGACCATGAAATGTGAATCATGACAGTCATGACATACATGTCACAATTTTTATGTTATAACTAGTCAAATATGTTCTTCTTACAGTCATGTTATGCCCTGCGAATATTGGTATCGATACCGTTATTTAAACGGCCAGGAGAGCTAAAATTCGTAGGGCGGATAGATAGATAGATAGGTAGATAGATAGATAGATAGATAGATAGATAGATAGAGAGAGAGATAGATAGATAGATAGATAGGATGGAAAGATAGATAGAAAGATAGATAGATAAATAGATAGATAGATAGATAGATAGATAGATAGATAGATAGATAGATAGATAGATAGATAGATAGATAGATAGATAGATAGATAGATAGATAGATAGATAGATAGATAGATAGATAGATAGATAGATAGAAGTACTGGCAGTTTGCTAAGGAATTCTCCTTATTAAATATCGAATGAAAGTGATTACTCACCTCCACCTGTCTCATTTTGCTTCTTTATAATTGCGCAGTACTCTGACGTATAATTAAATGTAACTCTATAACTTGTGGATCCACCTATTACAGAAATGCAAATAGAAAGTGAAATTTCTGTTGTTGGCCTGTTCCACAATGTTTCAATGCAAAGTTGCGATTCCTGGCAAATAGTTAGGAAAAAAAATAGTGGTGGTTATATGTCATTGGCCCCATTCTTTTTCTTCATTGTGTCGACTGAGTACAATACCACACGTCTCTCCACACAAAGTTGCTTATCTATCGAAAGTGAACTTTTGTAGTACGTTGTGGCTGTAGTGGTAAAAATTCGCATCAATCAGCTCAGTATGACAGTGTCAACTAGAATAAATATAATATAGATAAAATGAGCACCGACTACAATACGATTGTTCAAGACTTCTTCGCCAGATGTGGTGTCTTGCACGTAGTAGTTCGTTACCTTGCACGAAGAAAATCATAATAAAGACGTCAAATTGCAATATATGCGTGGTATATAAAATGTGTTGTTCCTATTCGATGCGCACCAGTAAGGTATGTCGACGGCATGCATCCGCAAGCAGCAATTTTGCTCAATATTCATTGCTACCTGGTGTCACTATCTTTGCTTTCGACATATAACTTGCCAGCGCCAGTCTATATTCAGTGACGAAACAATATGTTCTGAGTTCTTGATGGCGGTAGAGAGATTTTCGCGACAATACTCAAAGCCTCATAAATGTACTTCGTCTTTGATATCAATTATTTTTGTCAAAAGCAATCGCTAATGCTTTTAGCAGCTATACCTACTGCTTTACTTGGAGCTAATGGCGCCTTTCAACAGCTGTCCCGTGACTCTGCGTCGTTCAATTTTATTGCGTTTGGCTAGAGGAATCATTACTTTAGGTAGGACTTTCACCAACCCTTTTTCAGAAATGTCGTTTTTACGTTTTGCGTGTTCATCTACTCAGCCTTACTGCTTCATTTCCCATCGAACTTGCTTTTAGGGGTATGATCTACATCTTTCAAAACATTTCTTGAAGCTACGCTGCAATGGGTGCTAGGTGTCACAAATTTTTGAAAGTTGTCAGCCGTTTTCATCATTTTTTGGGAATTTGGCAGCCCAACGACTCATTGAATTGAAAAAAAAAGCCAAGGATTTGCCGCACGTACCGCAACGCTATGGTAAATGTTGAGTTGCCGTTAATATTATTGGTTTTCGGTTTCTTGTAGCATTTATTGTTCAATTTTTTCACTTGAAATTTAGGCAACCATCATGTATTGTAAGTACTTAAATCTTCCTATCGTTGTTAATGGGGCTAATGGGATGAATTATTACCAGGTTCAAGAATGCAGACCACTCGACCGTACAAGGCACAAGCTGTCGAATAGATGCGCTGAAGCAAGCGCATGGGCACTTTCAACGTGAGTACACATTTACGCCTAAACGCACAGCGTTTTACGTTACCTCTAACTCACATAATATTAGACGCGTTTGCAGCATGCCTAATTTTCCGTGCACCAGATGAACATGACGCTTGAGTCATTTCTCTTCAGATGTAGTGGGGCCAAATACTCATCAAGCTTATTTAAGGCACGCTGCCAGGCCAGTTGTTTGGGGTTAATCATTCATATGGGTGTAACGAAACATGCGTGAGTGTGACTTCCTTAGCTTTGTCAGATAAAAAAGATGTATCTAGAATCTTCACTGCGACGTTGGAGAGAGCACATTGTCGCTTTGAGTAATTACACGCGCATGAACTGTGCTGTATTTTTACATGATGGCTTCTACGTTTTATCGATCTACTGTTATTGTATAAATAGCAGGTGTGATCGCAAATAAATCATTAGTTGGAAGTTAGCCTTGTGTGCGTGTGTGTGTCTGTCGAAGTGTGTGGATTAAGCCTAATCAATGGAACCACAAGATCTTTTGAACCTAAAGCCACGGACACCATAAAAATCATGAATAAAATTAACAAAGAGCAGGGGCAAATTTAAGGGGCAAATTTGCCCCTTAAACATAGTTTTAATGTTTATTCCTTTTTGTCCTGAAGGATATGAGCCAATGTTTGTCCTGCAACTGCTCATCTCGCCTACCGTCTTGTGCAGTTTCCACTAAAAGAACTCTGGTTCATTCTGTTTCATAATTGTTTACACATCAAAGTTATGTAACTACCAGTGGCTCGTGTCTCATGTACTAAGCATGGTGCAGCAGTATACTATGTTATTATTACCGCAACACCTATGCCCTTTTTAATTATCATTTGCCAGCGCTGACATCCGAGGTCCCGCTTCTACTGTTCACGGTTCGATGTGACTGGTAGCAATCATGAATGCTGATAAAAACTTGAGTACAATCTTTTAAGTTGTCTTTTAAACCCGCTCAATCATAAGGTTTGTTTGTTTGTTTTTTTGTTGAAGAACACGGGCAAACTATATTCAATAAAGTGTTTGCCATTGCGTCTGTGGCTACTGACAGAATTATTTTTAATCACCACGGTTTTTTTTTCGCACCGAAAAATGGGCCAAACCCTCAAAGCCTAGAACATGTTTTTTTTCTGAAAGTTTTTTTTTCTGAATGTATTTCTGAAAGTGAGCAGACACTAAAATGCTAATTACAATAATTTTAGCCGTTCTTGCTATTCTTGCTGAATCCTGACGTCATAACATAAAACGTGCTTCTCGCCAAGTGCTCAAACAAGGTGACGTGATGTTTTGATGACCACTTCATATTCAAGTGGTCATTTTAATTGCTTTGGGGATGCCTAACGCCTGTTTTAGAAGTATTGCTCCATTTTATCAGAACTAGGCAGACAGCATCTTGGTGTCACCGTAGTGGTTCTATAGCATGACGTCAAGCTAGTGTTAATATGATTAGGTGTGACCTCGGCATAATGAATCATTGACCATTCAAATATATTAGCACCCTTTTCGCAGCTGCAACCTTGCTCAATGCGGTCTCTGCACATCTACCAATTTTATTGCGAACAATAAACCCACCTTGGAAAAACTGATGTTAGTACACTTTCCAGACAGACGCCCGAATTACTCCACTGAACCTGAACTCTAGTTATTTAGTGAGGCACAAAACTGGCAAGCAACCTCAATTGAATGTGTTACATCAGAAATGTTTTAAATTGTTATAGCTTACTTTCGTTAACAGCCGTGAAAGCTTGTGCTGGCCGACGTTTTGCTGCTGCATTGTAAACCATTTTATTCGACGTCCTGTGTCAGAAGAAACAGAATAAATAAACACTTTATTGTGCAAGCAACTTAGCCACCACAGTTATAATTAAGCAAGCGAGAATCATGAAGATCATAGTAGTTGACGGTTGAAAGTTTATTGAAATATCATCGTCAAATACAAATGACTTCGTTCGTAAGTGCTACAGAAGGAAGTCCCAAGGTAAATACCGTCAGGGGGACCTCTTATTGAAAATGGATTAGGGAAATACAGGGCAGATAAGTGACGATGAGAAGCATATTACGAAGCGTGAATTTCTAAGCAAAAACAGAAAAGCAAGAGCGCAAATAATTTTAAAGTTGCAAGGCCTAGAACATACAATATCGAAAAACGTGTAAATAATATACATACTGCAAAGAGTTACATCACTTGAAAAATGAAAAAAAAACGCAAAAAATACAACGCTGAAAACATTTAGCATGAAAGGTGAAAGGAATCTTCCCTCATTTTATTTAAAATGTAGGTATATTATGACAAATTATATTGATCAAGGGAAGCGAGTTTTATAGAAAAACACCTAAAAAAAGCGCTTTCTGTTTGCCATAGTTCGAGTGTACTACCAGCAACAGTAAGCTAAGATCAGAGGAGAATCTAGTCAAACTTGTGTTAGAAAACGGAGTGAGATGCTTTCTAGTTGAATGTCAAGATGACGTGCACGAAAAATGAGGGTACCCAGTTTCAATGGGATGGAATGATTGATGGAGATAAAGCCTAGATTACGGTGCACGGGCGTGGCAGACTCCCTTCAGTGACGGAAGGTGATAATTTTTATTGCTTTTTTCTGCAAGTGAGCAAACTTGGAGAGATGAATCATGTAAGTGTTTTGCCAGGAAGAACAACAATATGTTAAATGACTCTAAACGAAGGTGAAGTATGATGCACGAAGATTGCGCAGTGGAAAAAAACGGGCGAGTTTCAATTAAAACACAAACGCCAAAATAAATGTTGGAGTAAATTGCTGGGATGTGTTTAATAAACTTTAATTCAGAGCCAATCGAAGCACCAAGGAAAGTCGTCGTATCGCAGGGATGTATAACAGGCGAGTCAGATGTTAAAAATGGCATGAATGGTATTCTCTTAAGAAAGGAATAAAATAGCATGGATGTAGTTTTAAGTGCTATAATTAGTAGCTGATGGTTACGGCACCATTGTACGACATCAGCGGAGTCCCTATTTAATTCCTTTAGTAAGTTTACTAAATTTCTCTTTGGGGAAAAGATGGTGGTATCATCAGTATATATACTACATTTAAATATATTAAGACATTTGGGTAAATCAATAATGTACAACAAAAACAGCAAACCTCCAAGAATTGAACCTTCGGGGACACCCTGATTAATCGTGCTAGAGTTAGAACAGAAATCACTAACTATGACGCGCTAAGACCTATTCAAGAAATGCGATGAAGGCCTGGAACCAAAAATATCATCATCATCATCATCATTATCATCATCAGCCTTGCTACGTCCACTGCAGGATAAAGGCCTCTCCCATGTTCCGCCAGTTAACTCGGTCCTGTGCTTGCTGCTGCCAATTTATACTCGCAAACTTCTTCATCTCATCTGCCCACCTAACTTTCTGTCTCCGCCTAACCCTCTTGCCTTCTCTGGCAGTCAGTTGGTTACCCTTGATGACCAGTGATCGTCCTGTCTACGCGCTACATGCCCGGCCTATGTCCATGTCTTCTTATTAATTTCAACTATTATATCCTTAACCCTCATTCGTTCCCTAATCCACTCTGCTCTCTTCGTGTCTCTTAAGGTTACACCTACCATGTTTCTTTACATTGCTCGCTGTCTAAACCTCAATTTAAGCTGAACCCTCTTTGTAAGTCTCCATGTTTCTGCTTGTAGCTTAGTACCGGCAGGATACAGCTGTTATATGCCTTCCTCTTGAGGGATAACGGCAATCTACGTGTCATAATCTGAGAGTGCTTGCCAAATGTGTCCACCGCATTCTTATTCTCCTAGTTACTTCAATATCGTGGCTCGGCTCCACGGTTATTACTTGCCCTTAGTAGACATAGTCTTCTACAACTTCAAATGGACTATTACCTATCTCAAAGCGCTGCTCTCTTCAGAGGTTGTTGCACATTACTTTTGTTTTCTGCAGATTATTTTAAGACCCACATTTCTGCTCTCCTTGTATGACTCCGTAATCAGGAGTTGCAATTCGTCCCCTGAATTACTCAGCAATGAAATGTCATCAGCGAAGCGCAGGTTACTAATGTACTCTCCATGAACTCTTAACCCTAACTGTTCCCATTCTATGCCTCTGAAGACCACCTGTGAGCACGTGGTAAATTGCATTGGGGAGATTGTATCCCCTTGCCTTACACCCTTCTTTATTGGTATTCTGTAGCTTTTTTTATGAAGCACTATGGTAGCAGTTGATCCCTATAGATTTTTTCCAGGATGTTTATATATGCTTCATCGACGCCCTGATTCCGCAGTGTCTGCGCGACAGCTGATATTTTTACTGAATCAAACGCCTTCTCGTAATCCATGAAGGCTATGTATAGTGGTTGGTTATATTCTGAGCATTTCTCTATAAGCAGATTGATAGTTTGAATGTGGTCAATAGTTGAGTAGCCTGTTCGAAATTCCGCTTGTTCTTTTGGTTGATTGAATTCTAATGTTTTCTTAACTCTGTTAGCAATTATTTTTGTATGTAGCCTATATACCATGGAGAGCAAACTGATCGGCCTGTAATTCTTCAAGTCCTTGTCATCGCCTTTCTTATGTATTGAGATGATGTTAGCATTCTTCCAAGACTGTTGTACTCTTCCCGTCAGGAGACACCTCGTAAACAGGGTGGCTAGTTTTTCTAACAAAATCTGTCCTCAATCTTTCAGCAGATCTGATGTTACTCAATCCTCACAAGCAGCTTTGCCTCTTTGCATGCTCTCCAAGGCTTTTATGACTTCTTCTATTATCACTGGTTGGGTGTCATCTAGGTTACTGTTAGTTTTATAATATTAAAGTCGTGGTTGTCCCGGCTACTGTACAGATCTCTGTAAAACTATTCCACTATTTTTACTATACTATCTATATTGTTATTTATTTTGCCTTCTTTGTACCTTAGTGCATAGATCCGATTTTTCCCTATCCCAAGTTTCCTCCTCACTGCTTTGATACTTCCTCCGTTTTTCAGAGCATGTTCAATTCTCTCTATGGTATACCTTCTTACATAAAATACCTTAAGCCTATTAATGAACTTTGAAAGCTCTGAAAGTTTTATTTGGTATGTCGTACTTGAGACTTTCATGCTTTGACGCTTCATAATGAGATTCTTCGTTTCCTGGAAAAGCTTGCCAGTGTCTTGTCTAACTACCCTGCCTCCAACTTCCACTGCACACTCCGTAATGATACTCGTCAGATTATCGTTCATTGTATCTACGCTAAGGTTGGTTTCCTCACTAAGAGCCGAGTACGTGTTCTGAATCAAGACTCGGAATTCCTGTACTTTCCCTCTCCGTGCTAGCTCATTCATTGGCTTCTTGCGTATCAGTTTCTGTCATTCCTTCTGCAAAACTAGGCGAATTCGGGACTGTACCAATCTGTGGTCACTGCATCGTACCTTGCTATCCACTTCCACATCCTGCGCAATGCCTGGTAGTGCACTTATTATAAAGTCTATTTCGTTCCTAATTTCGTCATTAACGCTCCTCCATATCCACTTGCAGTTTCCTCGTTTTCGGTAGAAGGTATTGAAAATTTGTAAATTATTGGGTTCTGCAAATTCTACTAGTAACTTTCCTCTGGCATTTGTAGTACCGATGCCACGATCTCCTACTGCCTGGTCTCCAGCCTGCTTTTTCCGTACCTTTGCATTGCAGTCTGTCATCAGTATAGTATTCCGTATTTTACCTTACTCATTGCCGATTCCACGTCTTCAAAGAAGCTTTGAACTGGAGCGTCATCATGGCTGGATATAGGCGCGTAAGCCTGTATCATCCTCATCTTGTATCTCTTATTGAGTTTAATTACAATACCTACCAACCTTTCATTATTTCTATAGTATTCCTCTATGTCGCCAGCTATGTTTCTGTGAATTAGGAACCCCACTCCCTGTACTCTTCTGTCAGCCAAGCCCCGATAACAAAGAACGTGCCCATTCTTTAGCACCGTATAGGCCTAATCTGTCCTCCTAACTTCACTGAGGCCGATTATATCCCATTTAACAGCCTCTAGCTCTTCGAATAGTACAGCTAGACTTGCCTCACTAGATAAAGTTCTAGCGTCAAACGTTGCCAAATTCAGGTTTCAATGGCAGCACCCTCTTAGCACCCTCTGCTTTGTTGCACATCTGACCGCCGCCGTGGTCAGTTGCTCCACAGCTGCTGGGGACTGAGAGCCGAGAGTAGATTTACGTTTGCATGTAGGAGGTAGTGGCCAGATACTGCACCAGGGTGGCCAATCCTTTTCTGGTGAGAACCCCCCCTCCACCGAATATCATTAGAGTCTAAAACTGTCGAAAGAATTTCATGGTTAATACTTTCAAACTCTTTAGAAAGATGCACAAATACGTCCGCAGCAAACAGGCCAATATCAATAGAATATTTGAGGTAGTCAGTGAAATTTGTTAAGGCGAGTTCTGAAGACGCGTCTAAAACCAAACTGATAGAGTGTCAAAAGACTGGCTTTGTTTGTATAAGGTGGTTATTAAGCGATTTCTCTGTAACTTTGTTAAAGAAAGAAAGAATAGTGACCGGGCGGTAGTTATTGATCAAGTTCCGGTCACCTTTTTGAACACGGGAACCACTCTGTCTGTCTCTATTTTATGAGAGAAATCACCAGCCTTAAACATTCAATAATTACATGAGCTAGAGGACTGGAGATCTCGGAGACAATAATTTTTATTCTTGACGAGTGGATGTTATCTAGACCAGCGACTGCACATTTTAATTGCTTTATTACTTGGCCAACTTCGTGCGGGTAAACAGGCCTTAGATAGAAGGAATGCGGGCATTGAGGAAGAGAGGAAGCAGGGTAGGAAGTAGACACATTTGCCCTGGAAAAGTGCAAATAAAAGCATTGGCAATTTCAGAGGCATTTGTGATTACTCGTGTACCACGCAAACCCTTAGAGATCTCCGGCTCCGAAGCATGTTGGTTGAGAAGTTTGTTAAGTATCTTTCAGTTCTTGTGGATGCCATTTCCATTTTCAAGACTGGGGCTCTGGTAGTAGGTGTGCTTTTTGTATCTTAGCCACACAGAACGTGTGTTCGAGTACTAGCCACTGAAGAAGTGGTAAGTTAAAGGGCTGCACTCTACCTTTTTACGCAAGTTGTTTTTTTTTCTCAGTGCTGCGCAGAAGCCCATTAGTCATCCATGGCTGTCTAAGAACCAAGTATTCTTTCAAGTAAGATGATGCGGGGGTACAATTTTTATTGCGTCACTGATTTTATCACAGAGTTTATGGTGAGCAGTAGTAGCAGAAATGGCGCTTAAGACATCAGTCGAATCGGTCTGAGAAATGCTATTACGAAATTTGCCAATCGGAAATACATATTTGCTGACTGTATCCAGTTTTTTTACGCAAGTATCCAACACAAAAAACACAGGAGTATGGTCAGTAAACAAGAAATCTATGACACCGGCCATCTGATTTGCAGTGACATTTGTTAAAATGGGGTCAACGAGCGTGTTAGGCCCACCTGGTACACTACGTGTTGAAGAACTGATCTGGCCCTCAAGTCCATTACCTTGAAAGCATTTCACCTAACACAAGCATGAAGTGTCAGCAATATCTGCAATGTTTACATTATAGTCTTCCATGATGATTTTGTTCTTGTGCTCATCAATAATTCGACCGAGTATTTCACTAAGGGCAGAGCAGAGGTGAAAGTAAGGTGAAGAAAGCTTACGATAAATGCACCCCATGACAATATTTTTACCGTGAAGACAAGAACCTTCAGATTCTTGCCATACTGATTGACAGTTATTATTAGAAAGGGTGAGGTCATAGCGACGAGTGTACGTCATGGTATTGTGGACGAAAAAGCAAAAACGGCCATGTCGGCTGCCATTGTGGTGAGAAAACTCTGCCTCATAACCTGTCGGTACAAACAGTACGTCATCAGGTGAAGAGATATAATCGTATGGTGGTTTTGGTGCGTTAAACTCCACATATCAATCAGGTGAAGAGAGCCATGTTTTGGAAAGGCAAATAATCGTGAAATTACGACTAGCTAGTGACTATCCCGGCTGCGGCGGCTGCATTTCCGATGGAGGCGGAAATGTTGTAGGTCCGTGTGCTCAGATTTGGGTGCACGTTAAAGAACCCCAGGTGGTCTAAATTTCCGGAGCCCTCCACTACGGCGTCTCTCATAATCATATAGTGGTTTTGGGACGGTAAACCTCACATATCAATCAATGAATCAATCAATCAATCAACGACTAGCTAGTGTCAAGAAAATTCATGTGTTTTTTTTTTTTTTGCTCTGAGAAGTGTTCTGCATATTTTCTTTAGAATGGTTAGTTGGATTACACCCTTGTTGTGTGCGTTGAAGTCGTAGTTAAGACCTCGCCCTTAGCGAAGTTGTCAGCATTCGCGCATGTTATTATTTGGATAGCAGTTATAAGTACACTCCTCAGGGGATTTTTCCACCGGCGTCGCGTCACCATCATTCACCGTATATATATATATATATATATATATATATAAATCTTGCTATTAACTTTCACGAGCAACCAACCGAACATAAACAAGGTCCTACGAAAACACTTTAACATATTGGAACAGAGCGTGCGACTATCCAAAATTTTCACTTCTCCTCCTTGTGTTGTATACAGAAGGCCGAAAAATATGAAGGATCATTTATAAATTCAAAGATAGGTGTGAAACCTCAAATTGGGTGTCACCCTTACGGAAAAAGCAGATGCAGGGTATGCACACACATGCAGACAACGACAGTGGCGAAAAGCACCCACTCGGATTTTAAATACAGGATAAGAGGTGCACTAGACTGTAACTCAGACAACGTCATATACCTCCTGGAATGTGGGGTATGTAACAAGCAATACGTGGGCCAGACAGACACTCCGTTTAGAATTAGATTCAACAACCATCGGGCACATGTACGATCTCTGCCAGGCCTTCCACTTTCAAAACACTGCACATTAAAGGACCACAACTTTGATGACATCAATGACATCAGGGTTACACTACTAGAAAACAACTTTCGAACAATCAGAGAACGGGAACAACGGGAATCTTATTTTATCTACAAATTTAACACGATACGGAATAAATGAACACCCAGGCACTCTGTCTGCGTTACGACCGCTAAAAGACGAAAACGCTTCTCTCTAATCACTCCGGTTTCATTACGACAATAATATTACCCGCTAACAAAGCTTTTGGCCTATGCATCTGACAACATAAAAATGATTTGCCTCATCAAGCACAGCCAGAACGCACAGATAAGTGGTCCCGGATGTCGTACGGTCCCCCCCCTTTTTTCTTTTTCTTTTTTTTTATTTCTCTTCTTTAAGTTTCAACGCACATTTCGTTCCTTCACTGACAAGGAGCTGACAGCTAGGTGGTTTCGTTAACTTTTTCATACATGCGCGCATGTCTTCCCAGTGAGCCGCAACTGTGTGGTGACTGTCTCGGATGTCGTACAGTCTCCCCCCTCCCCTCCCCCTGTTCTTTTTTTCTTCCTTCTTTATTTTTAACGCACATTCTGTTCCTTCACTGACAAGGAGCCAATGCATATAATGAATATCGATGGCGGTGCCTCATTCACCGGCTTTTTCGCTCCTCCCGATGCCACCAGCACGCACTCAAAGCGCTTAAGCCCTCCCCATTAACTTGTCATACACTTCAAAGAGGAACGAGCCGCCAGCGGACTACACGGAAAGGTGAAATACAAGAACGGCGGCTCCCTGCCCACTTGGGGAAGAGTGGGTGCGGGGGAGGTATTGTTGACAATGATGACATTGCTTATCTACCTCTGCTTTACTCTGTTGAAATGCTGCTCCTTTCTAATTACGCCGTGTCGGTCTTGCTTCTTCTCCTAGATTTTCTATATTTTATTTATTGTTTGTCCTCCCGTTTCGCTGTTTCTTTTTTATTTATTTTTCTCTCTCTCTCTTTTGACCCCTTCCCTCCTGTCTCGACAGGATATAAGAAGACACGGATCATGTGTAAATAGTATTATGCCTTGAAAAAGACGGGGTTCCTGTCGAAACGTCGGCACAATAAACAGTTGCTATGTGAAAGCGCATCTACTTTCATATTTATATATATATATATATATACATATACATATATATATATATATATATATATATATATATATATATATATATAATGCAACGACCAAGGTTGCGTAAAAACACAGGATAATATTCGAGAAACGTTAGCCGCAACAAGCTGGTACAGGCAGGAACCCGGCAAGCACGAGCCACACACGGACGTCAACGCCTTCTTTCACGCTGGCACAGAGCTGGCGCCACTACGCTTCGGTACAATATATATATATATATATATATATATATATATATATATATATATATATATATATATATATATATATATATATATATATATGTATATATATTAAAATGCAAGAAAGAAAAACAATCCGGAAAAAGACTCCAGCGCACGGAACTAAACGTCCGACCTCTTGCTTGTCAGTGGGTGGCATTAGCAACTGAGCCACGAAGGAGTATCTATTTGAACGTTGAAACGGCAAGCTGTTCATTTCTACCACTTACCGCTGGCAGGGGTGACCACAGTGGACATATCGTGTTTTCACCATTGCCAGCGAGACGGTGCAATAAATGCGCGTAGCCAGATAGTCACGACGCGGTGTCGTGCTCTGATGCGTTCATCTTGAATGGGAGGGGGGGAGGGGGCCAAGACACTCCTGCGTTCATGCGCCTATCGGACAGTAGGGAGAGTTTTACGCCTTGGGCTTCCACCGCAACGATTATGTTGTAATTAGTGGACAGACAAATGTCGCTGTATTCCCTCCTATGTTTCCGTTTACCATGAAAAGGGCGCGCTTTTTGGACAAAGTGAAGTAATATTTCAGACACCTATTCGCGTTCATCTTAACCTGTACGTGCATTTTGTGCGTCATTTGTGCGTGTGCAAGACGCCCGCTTCAATCTGCTTGCCACTTTTTGCGTGACAATTCAATTTGTTGCTATTGCATTCATTGCTTCACCTTCGCGGCAAAGCTGTGACTTTTTTGCGTTCCTTTATTGCGTTTCTGCGCGCCAGCTAAGCTTGTATTTTTCATTTGCCCTACACTACTGTTTTCGGGCAAGAACACTCTGGCTTTCTAACGCGCAAATTTTGAATACCTTGCTGTGAATATATCGCAATCGTTCAATCTGTTTGCTGCAGTCACCATTTATTAAATAAATGTGTCGTGTTGATTTTACTAGTTCAAGGCAGATAAAAATACAGCTGTATTGTATGCCTCTTCACAAGTGTAGACACAGATGCTTCCCTTTATACTCGATCAATTTTAAGCTTTCATTGTACCGGTCATTATGAGCGGTGCATTAAACGCGATATATAATGCAAGATTGTTATTTGATATATTTCTTGTAGGTACTATGCAGCTGTCATTCACAAGCAAGAGAGCTGGAGAATCAAGCCCAACTGGTGCAATTCTTTAAAAACCTGTTGTAGATTTACCGTTTGTTCTCTTTATGAATTCAGCATAAACTTCTGTTTGCTATCAACAAGTTTTAGGAATTATTCCTGCATCTTGCCCATATGCAAAAGTGTGAGAAACATGCATCATTTACGCACGCAAAAATTTTGTGTCAAACTGCACATAGAGCAGAAAACCTGGGAAACATATTCGCAAAGCCATTGCAAATGTTGGCAATAACCAGAGCTAAAAGTTCAAAACAATATGGATGGCGCAGCCAACAAAAAAAATCTAGTGACACATATTAGAGCTGGTAATATTAATACAACGTTGGCGATGCGTAAGCCAAATAATGCTAGCTAAACCCATTTTTGACATTATTGGTGATATTTTGGACCAACAATAATGTGTGCAGCGATCTTCGCAAATATTGGCCATTCATTTCAATATTGTACGAATGCGTATTTAGGGTTAGCTTTACCGCAAAAGTGACCGTAGAACCACTATTTCTGCTACTGTTTTCCAACTTTCGGGCGAGATTCGACCAATGCAAATGTGCTGCCTGGGCCTTTTCTGCACTCTAGTGGGATCGCTGGTTAATTTCTTTGTCTAAACAGAGTTTTGTGGGGAGAGGGGGCTGTGATACGACAGTATATAGAAAACTGGAGCTCGTGTAACTAACAAAGACGACTTCTGGTGCGTAAGTGCTTCTTTGTTCCTTTTTTTAGAAAAAATATATGCATACTTTTTTGTACAGTATTATTTTATGAGAAGCATGACGCAGTGGTGTTGTGTTTGTGGAGTGGTTGTGTCCACTGTCCTGTGTCTTCTCCGTTTTCCTAATAAAGATTTAGCGGCAAGCCTTTTTTCGTTCGTTATGGTTATGATTGTGTCTAACAAAGAAAACGGACCCCAATATTTACGCTTCTTTCGCACATTCTTAGTTTCTTGTCAGATTCCTGCTGTTTTACTTTCAAGCAGCAAGGGTAATTAATTATCCGCTCGCTCAAACATGGCAGTGCCCAATTTATGAACCCACCGTAATGTAGATGTGCAATAATAGTTTCTATTACACTCACGTTTTGTGAATTCCCAGTGAAATAATTTCATTACATATCAGTATAACAGCGTCAGTTCAGTTACGGCAACTCACCACTCTTCAGAAGTGAACACTGTCACCATCACCTTAGTCAGAAGTCGAGCGCTACGATTCCATGTCTTTAGATATTCTTTAATGCATTTTATGCCAGGATACTCCATCGTTGATAAGTTCAAATAGATTACCTTGGAGTGCATAAACTGGAGAAAGTAACTTACTTAGTGCAGCAACTCATATAGTTATAATGGGTGAACACTGAACTTGAAATCAAAGTACTGTATCTTGTCATCTATAGTGCAGTATCTAACTTACGCAGGCGTTTGCATTTAGTGACGTGCTTATCCGCCTTCGGAAACAGGTAGCGTGACTATTGGGTTGGTTGCTATCGCATTTTTGAAAAAGAAAATACACTTTCTCAGTGCGCAGACAGAGTTTCAGAAAAAAGGCAGATGGGACAGTGCGCACAATTTCATGGCACACATGGCATGAATATACACAGTCAATAGGGCGAGGAGCTGACAAACAGAAAAAAAATAATGGCGGATGCGCCAGAACATTTTAAATACTTGTTAAAATAGCATTTACCTGAAAAGAGTCATTTTCCAACAGAATAAAAGACGCGCCACATACACACAGAGTTCCGTTCCTGCTTTGCGAATCAGAAACCCTCCATGACTTTCACATGCCCTCTTGTCCCTGTATCTGACCATTGCTTCGCATTCATCAAACATCAAAATGTTCCCACAATTGGCATAGTTTCTTTCCAGGTGATCGTCCACTGATTTGCGCATCAGATTCGCATGTTTCCTAAAGCGATCGTTCGGACAGCTCCCCCTCTAACCGATGTAGTATCAACAACGTCATAAAAAATGAGGTGCCTGGAATTCCTTCTACGAACATTTTTGCGCACTTTTTCTCACAGCGAACACTTGAAGATCGTTCACACTTCACTGTTTTACATAGAGAGCCTTGCTTGTTTTTGGCCGTGAAAACAACCTTTACCACAGTTCTTACAACAATTCTTTTAAGGCAGTGCGAAACTTCGTGCACATAAAGAATGGCAGAAACTTTCGGCTTTGGCTCGTCCTGAAATTTGTGCTGTGTATTCTTCCCTTGCCTCAATTCATTTAGAAGTGACTGTGCTATGCGTGGCAGCTACTGCTCAGGAAAGCATGCTTTCTCAAGTCTGTTAACATTGTTGCCAAAACATCCGTCAACCTGGTGATGACCTGATTTTGACGATGATGCCATCATGTAGGCTTTCGCAATTCTTCTTTTAACAAGCTAGGTGCATGCTGAACTAAAGCTCAAGGTCTGAAATTTCAAGTTTGTTATTCTCAGAGAACACCATCGTCAGCTGCAGATTGTCATTGTCATGCACTCAGTAAAAATGGCTTAAAATCTCATTCTCGTTGTACCGTGTGTCACGCTGTTCATGCCGCCCACCGACAAAAGGCCAAAACATGTAATTCCAAAAAAGGAAAACTTGGAGTATGCTTGCCCTTCGCCTTCAGATGTAGAACGCGATAACATAAGCGGTCTCTGTTCGCGTGCGTTCTTAATTGCTAGCCTATATTCAATGCTGAATGTATACCGAAACAGTGCTGTAAGGAACAGAGAAATAGAGAGAGAGAGCGAATGGAACTGAGGCTGGGAGGTTAACAAGATATCAGCATCCTGTCCACTACACATCAACAAAACCTTTTCCTGGGCCGGCCGTTCTAATCTCTATATCTTCTTCCTCTGCTTCGCTCTCGCTTATCGCACACACAAACCTCGCTGTCGTTCTTCGCAATCACAGTCGGACATGACCTTGCGTAGGGGGGTCTCTGACAGTGTTTCTGGGGAACAGCACTAGCTGTTTCGAAGTGACTGGGCGCGGCCACGCCGTGACTTGGTCTGGAAATATCACCGTGGTCGGTCGCATTGTCTCTGTAGAACCTGGGTCTTGGCTTATACCTCGGCCGATGGTGACTCTGGGGGACGACAATGATTGTGCTGTGGTCATCTACGACCTCGGCCACGCTGCGGTTTTGCAGGCAAAATGGTTTCATTTTCGTATAATGGACGGAATAGGCAGTCTTACGGTAGTCGAAGTTGCCTGACAATGCGTATGTGCGGAAACTTTTCTCGGTGGTTAGTTTTTACGACGCTGCAACATGATTTGTACTTTGGGCATAATTTACCCTGGTAGACGATACTGGGTGCCACAGTGGTCATCGCAAACCTGGTAGAAACTGATGTTGCGCCAGAAAATACTTGCACAGACAAAATGCCTGTGAGCGCGGACCGACTGTGGGACATGATTGTGATTCGACGTGGCTTCACTTGCCTTGCTGTCATTGCTTTTTCTTCCTTTGTGGTCATACTGCGCCTATATGCGTGAACGCAATGATTCTTCGATACTACCTCGACGTCATCACAGTTCTTTGATGGAACCTGATTGCTTCGGCCGAGCTGGTCTCTGTCCTAATATTCGGTGGTAATTTCTATGCTGGCAAAAACGGCTTCGGGGTTGTCGGCGCAGCTGCCGGGTGGTTATGTTATGCGCGTTATCACACGGAAAATTGCGTGTAATGTAGATTGTATTACCGATGCCGGCTATCTCCGCCTGCGGCACCTCGATGGAGCTAGCACCCTCGGGCAATGACTGCTGTGGCGTCCGAAGTTGTGGCAGCGACTGGTGCGAGAGGGTCTCCCTGCTACCCGGGGGCCGGTCTGGTTGTGATGGTTAGAGGTCCATACAAATATGAAAACTCACTCGGTATTCGGTAATTGACAGTGATGGTGCCGTACTTGAGTCGAGTACCGACGAGTCCGAAACCTCATATGTTGAGCTGCAATGCACAACTGCAGCCTTGAAGTGAGACCCTTCTTGTGGGGCATTATCGGTAGCGGTCACGTTGTACTAGGTGGTGGCAAAGATATCGGGGGGTGCCCTTCCAAAAACAGGGATGAGCTTGAAGGTCTGCTCCGCCCAGCACTGCTGCTGTACGCCTTCATTCCGGTGCCTCACCGCAGCACCTGCCCGAAGGTGGTCTAGCACCACGAGCCGTTTCTCATGCTCCGTCCAGGCCTCTTGCACTGCTAACGCATCCACAGTTGTCATCGAGCGCTCGGTATTGTTCTGGAAACTGTAGAATTCCGGTAATTCACAGACGACCAGCAATGTTAAGAAGGTAGGCGAAAATGCACAGGTCACCAACGCGAAGCATCCCAGCTGGTCTGAGAGCTGCATGAGGATGCACCTGAGATTTCTGCGCTGCATGGGAGAGCACACCTCAAAGCCTTGTGAGATCGCTGCATCTAACATGACGTTGCTGGCGCTCAGGGCCGGCAGGATTGCAGGAAATAGCACACAGCTCGGTGCTGTTACGGCGCTGACCATGATAAAAAGTGGTGCGATGGTACGCCGCAGCTGCGCTGTGCTGTTCGAAAATCTGTCTGTGGGGCTGGCGGCAAGGTTAGAGAAGTGGAATGTGGAGGTTGTATTGACGGTGACAGGTCACCTGTCAGTGGGAGCTTGAACAGCACCCATTGGCGTAACTTCGCACCACCAAGACAGCGAGTGGCCTTGCTGCCCGGAAACGCTGCTCACACTTCTGACGGAAAAAAAGTGCACCTGTATACCGGCCCGTTGTAACTGCTGTGAAACGCCTACTGTAAGCTCATCGGTGAAGTAGGATTCTTTTTTTGCGTGTTGATGAGGGTTCTCTTTTGTGTGTACAGGGCAACGCTTGACCCTGCGACGTGAAACATGCGGTTGAATAAAAATCGTAATAGTTTTGTAATCAACTAAGTATATAAACACATCAGGGGTAAAATATGCACAAGCAAGTCTGACAGAACAAAAATGATAGTTGACCTCTGTCAAAAAATACGTGTTCATAAGTACGAAATTGCGAACAAAACGGCGTTCAATAAACATTCATACTTCAAGATACAACACAAGGATAGAATAAATATGAGAGAAAAAATGCCAATAAAAATGTCAAAGGAACACTAAAATAATGCAATTACTTGGTATATGCTTTTAAAAAGTAATTATTTTAGAAAACACTGGGATAATGTTTTTTTATATTTGAACTGAAATCTACAACCATGACGCTATTGTTTTCAAATTTTCATATTTTTGCGACAATCAACGACATTCTCTGAATGAAACTTTCTGAAACAGCGTATGTTAGGACTGTGGAAAGCACAAATGACAATGTATTTAATTTTGCTGCGTAGGATGCAGTAGACGTGGTCAAAATCTTCCACGTCAAGGTGTTTGGTTTGGGAATCTCAAGGTGGCGTCTCCACCCACATTTCTTTTTCGCGTATTTAGTCGCTTGCCAAGCATCTTCTTACGGTAAGGGTAGTGTTTTCTAGATTGTCGAACCTTAAATCCTAATACACGAAAATAGTTTTCCATTTAGTGTCATTTAGGTAATAATGCATAGAGATTGAAAGAATGCGAACGTACATGAATAATAAATGCAACAAATGAGGTGGCGTTTGGTAATACTATTCATTTATGCTTGTGTGCTATGTAAGTATTAATTCTTCATAGCAACCACTCGCTTCCTAACTCACCGCTTTATGACGCCTGGAATATTTTAATGGTTCTGCCTTGCAACACTGCATCTATGAGTAACTACTGGCACTAAGCAACAACTTCTAGAATGGTCATGGTGCTGCACTGGACCAGCCACTAGCCACACAGGAGTACTGGATTCATTATTGAACTCACCAATGACTATTTTTCGAATTTACTTGCGCCTATCTTGAATTTCCGCTCTACGACAACGCTCAGTGTTGTTCACAAGGATTGCCTACAATGCTCTCACATGAATTTTCGTGAAACGATATCCTCAACAATATAGCCTTGTTAGGTGGTAACTATTACCAGAACGTGTATGTCCACATTGTAATTGTAATTGCATTGTAATTGCAATTGCATTTTTACATTGTACTTACACTGTAAAAAAGCGTAATTTCTCGGACAAACACAACCAGTGTAACGAACAGGCAATCAAGCTAATGATAGGCTAGGTGACGGTGTTCCTCGCTAAATCACTCTCCCATGAAGATCATAAAGCAAACTAAAAGCAATTATACTAATAAAAGTGCGCCATTTCTACATGTGGAATTTTAACCTACAGCGCTACGCATACACGTGCGATGTCGTACCTTAATTTGTAGCTAAGAGATTGTAGGTTTTAACGCTATTGAAACAAAAAGTGCTTTTTTGGCCACTCTGTTTCCTTCTGTGTGGGTCGTAGTCACTGCACCGAAAACGGAAAAGGCATTGTTTTGTATACATTCCATAGCTTAACTGTTCATTGCTTTCATTTCTCGTATTCTCAAATTGGGAGAATGTATTGTGGCTTTGTGCGAGAATATCTCGCTAATTCTAAGGACATTCTGAGACTTCGTGACAACATTGTTTGTAGACTTTGTCATATACATGGACCAGGAATTACATATGTGAGTCGACACGAGCTGTTTTTGTGTGTACCAGCTCATTTAGGGCTTATATAGGCGAATATAGTATTTTGCAGTTCGCACAGTAACAATTCGTTAGAGGGGATTTCGTGGGACTATTCGTCTGTTCATAATAACTAAAGCTCCGAAGAAAACAATGAACTATTAACGTTATTTTGTATTGTTATTTTGTCTTGTAAACGCAAGTAATTCACCTATTTTATTCATTTAATAGCAAATTCAAGCGGCAATTTCAATCACACTGCCAGATTGCTCGCAATGGGCCCGCGGCGCAAGACTCCTGTGACTTAAGTAACCTGGAAGCTGCTATGCACTCTTTCTTAGTTTCATACCCCCACATTCAACGCTGGTTTGCAGGCGTGCAAAAAGCTTCTTTCACAAGATAAATGACGCGCATCGCCTGTCGTGCATCGCGATGTTGCGAGTGAGTTTTATGTCAGAATTTAGACCACGGTTGAAATGCTCTTTGCCTTTGACAGTTTACATCACTTCAGTCTTTTCTGACATTGCGCGTTACATCAACTGCAAACAAAGTTACTGAGCATCGCTACTGCTATGAATGAAACAGTGATGCCTAACTATTTGCTATAGCAGTCATGTGGCTAAGGCACTTGGCTTCTGACCCGCAGGTCGCTGGATTGTATACCAGTCGTTGCGGCCACATTTTCGACGGAGGCGAAAATGCTCGAGGTCCGTGTACTTAGATTTAGGTATACGTCAAAGAACACAAGGAGGTGAAAGTTTTCGGGGCCCTTTTCATTGGCATCTCTCATAACCATATTGTTGTTTTGAAACGTTAAAATATAACAATCATTAGTCTTGGTCATGATGAATGACGCTATGCGAGGCAGCCATTCAAGCATTTCTTGAGGTACGCGTGCAACGTGGGCATATCGAGTTCAATGAATACCCAGGGCGCAACCGCGAAGGAAATCACAATGGAAGATTGGATATCTCAAAAATGTTTGCGGAAATGAATCTTCTGCTTGTTGCAACCACCCCTGGTGAAACCGCAGTCGTGATTGGGTGCTGTCATCGAGAGTTATCACGCAGTTTACGGGCACCGCCAAAAAAGGGCAACTTAGAACATTGGCCCCGTATCTGCATGTTGCACCGCAAATGTCGTACCTTTAGGGTACCGTAAAGAGTAAATAAACAGGCAAATGTACAGACAGACAGACAGACCAAAATGTTTGCGTCGAAGGTCCCCAAGAAAGACTATCGTCTTTATTAACTGTCCCGCAGCCGCTCAAGCCTTGATCCCTGGCAACACAATGGTAGATAACAACTGCCCCGTTCTCATTGTCCGTTGCCGGAGAAGTATCACAGGCAGTAATGACCACCGATAGGCACCAAGAGTTCTGCTTTATCTGTCGTTACCATACGTTTCGGTGAGATGGCTACCACTGCCGTTCGGCACTCACGAAGCCACGGGCCGTAAACAAGGTACGTGCAAGCTCCGTGAGACATATATGCAAACATAATTATTTTATAACGCAGGATTAAGACATTTCCTCCTGTTTATCATGTGCTGATTAACGTTTGCACGTGATATGTCTATGCTTCATAACAATTAGGTCCCATTTTTGTAATCCTCATATAAAGAATTACCGCTAACCGCAAATAAATATTAACATGGCAGCACCCGTGGCAACTCGAACACCTGCATGGATGCTGAAATGAGCCATTTCTTGGAGCCAACATAAGTTACGCTCTGTCATTTTTGTTGTAGTTGAGCATATATACCAACTCGTATGTGCCTTCGGATGAGGACTAAAAGCCTCGTGCTCTGATTGTGTGAGAACCTGTGTCACCTTTCCCAGCCTTGCCGTACGGCCCTTTTGCGTTTTGACTCTGTTGTGACTTCTCTGGTTCATCGCATTTGGCGGAGGACGCTGAAATCACCACGCAGACTTAGAGTTCTACTATCGCAGGTTGGCTGAGAGACGACCACATGACATGACAGAGTTAGCCACTACCTAGCTCGCCCCAGCAAAACCAGCACCACCGGCTGCCTCGTTTCCCTGCCCCGGCGCTACCACCAACAAGTGGTAACACGACTCAAAGCTCGTCTACGTTATTTGCTATTTGGCTGACGTCGCTAAGCTTCGGTGCACCAGCCGCGAAACCGCTATCACCGAATGGTTCACCTTCATGACCCTCGTTACCGAAGACTCGGCCGACCAGTTGTCCGCAAGCTTCACACTGAGCGGTGTCTACGCCACCGAGCACAGCAGCCTGGCGTGACGCTTCCCAGTAACATTGAGGATGTGCTCGACCTCTGCAGGCGTGTTAACCCATCTATGCTTGAGGAAGAGAAGGTCGAACACATTCTCAAGGGTATCTAAGACAACACATTCAAACCTTTGCTGGTGAAAAGCCCGACCACTGTGGCAGTCGTCGTCAGCCTGAGCCAGAACATTGATGTATTGCGCCATCAGCGTTCTCTCACCCGGCAGTGTGTCCCACCTCCAGGTTAGATCTCGGTCGTCGCAGTCGCAAATGGCAACGTTCACCGAGAAACTCAATCCAACCAGATTACGAAATTATCAGAGAGGATGTCACCCGATAGCAACGCGCCCTCCGCAAGCCTGCCTTTGAAACTGCAACAGGCTATACGTGACGAAATTCGCGATTCCCTCCCAGCAGTTCCGGGCCCTTACCCGTGCACTTCCATCTCATCTCTCGACTACCAGCTACACACCACCTGTGCCAAATTCTGCTCTCAGCTGTGGTCACGCGGCCACAGCCGCATTTATAGGCTCCTTATCTGCAACACATCATCCCGCCTCGCTTCCAGTTTACAGGCCCACACTTCGCTTTTCCGTCCATTTGATGCGTGGTGCCCCCATGACATCTGCCCTATCTGCCTTTCGTGTGGCATCGCTAGCCATATTGCACGCGTCTGCCGCCGCTGTCCAACACCTGCGTACGCCTCCTTTGGAACTCCTACCTAAGCGCCGCAACATGCCATTACATCTGCATCTGAACACAGGCACTCCGACTCGGATCACCGCTGATCAAGTGCTCGTTTCTCATTCACTCATTTGCGATGGCCATTGCCTAAGCGTCATCGACCACCTTCTGAGAAAGGAAACTAGTCACTGCATTCCATAGGCAAGAACTGCTACTTGTGCGCAATTCTAAGGCGTCCATTTTCACATCATTTTTGCCGTGCAACGTTATTGATGTCGATGTTGAGAGATTCGCCACACTAGATCAGCTGTCTTTTTAGTAAGCCTGCAAAATATAACACCCTGAGAATTGCATAACGATTTTTAAGAAAAATGCAATGCAGTTCCGATTACACATTGCTGTTCAAGTGTCTTCGCAAACACTGCTGTTCAAGCCCCAGTTTCGTAATTTCCCGAAAGCAAATATATACTGCAGTTTAGACCTTAAAAGGCATACAGCGCACGAAAAGGACGTCATGAACTCAATGTGGGGTGAATTGGCATTGATGGTTACAACCCCACTTTTTTTTTTCGCCGAGCACTCTGCTCACCTATGCATTCGCGCAGACGCAAGGCGGATGCTGAGCTGGCGATATGACATGTTGAATACATCATGAGCATTGTTTGTCCTTACAATTGGTCAAAAGACTCTGTAGGTTACGCAGTGCTGAAAGTAACTTTTTTGGTTGAGCGTACTTTTGTTTATTGTTTAGTGAAACTTCGTGATTAGCAATGTCATGTTGTGCCCTGACGGGAAAGGAACTGCATGTGATATCATTTCGAAAATGCAGAGATCGATTCCAGCAGAAGTTGTGTACGCGTACACATATATTGCTGTTTACTCTGTAGCGAATTCGAGGCCGTATGATTGATGCTTATATCGTCCTCTTGTCTTCTGCACTCCACTGCAGCATAATAAAAAAATGCAGCTCTCCCTGAGCGGGCTGGTCTTTCACTTGTGGAATAGATTTGTGCTAGGTGCTTTGCGCTCAAGCAGGGAAAATATTCTCACGCAATGTGAACATTAAGCATACTAAGACGTAACGCTTGCTACAGCAGCGACGCCAGAGTTTCTAACGTAATTTTCTACTATCTCAATGTTTTGAAATGAAGAACTAGCGATACAAATGCGTAGATTTATGAGAAACTCGATTATCGGAACCACTCTAGAGCTACTTGACGTCAGAAAAGTGAGTAATAACAATTATATGGAGCATTGGCGCAAGCATAGCGCACATTTTGTGCGACAGGATTGTCCGTTGTTTGCTCTTACATATTTAAAGCCATCATCAGAAATTAAACTTATCCTGTCGGTAAATCAGAGTAAGGCCTAAAAAGTGTTATATTTGTAATATCCTGTTGAGTGTAAGGACAGTTGTAACCCAGTTGATACATGGCTCGAGCAGCTTTAAAATGCTCTGCAGACGTTCTCGACTAACTTGTCCAATAGTTGCCTCAATTATATTCAATAATAACACGCTCATAGCTGTGAATATCATTGCGAGTACAGCGACCTAGTCCTACGCAGAGCCCGTAACATTATAAACACCGACGAAGGTTTTGCAGTGTCCTTCACGCTAATGTGGGATGACCCATTCGATTGTCTTACCACAATCGGCCATGACCATACTGCGTTGCGTGGAGTAGATTGTGCTGAACCGGCATCCTAAAACAACAGAAAAATCAGTCAGTTGCGCAGTGATTAGCGAAATCGTGAAATCATAGTAATTCACCACAGCCCAACGTCAGTTTTTTGGCGGATGTTTGCCTCTATATTGCAGCACATTTGTAACCATGTGACCCAAAGGCATAAAAAGGGTATATTGTGCTTACGCCAATATAATATACGAGACGGTGAAGAACGTTCATGACATTTTTGCGTGTTCAGCGCTGGTTGTGAAAATGGCTTACATTTATACGGGCTCTCTTTGAGGTTTTATGGACAGTGATTTCTTTCACATTTATTGGCTGTCCATGCTAGCTTTCATGAGGATGACAATAGTAACAGCGCGAAAACAGAACCATGACACAGATCATTTGTGTCGTCGTTCTGTTCTCGTGCTATAGCTATCGTCATGTCATACCAACTAGCCTAAGCTGCCACACTTCAGGAAGATGTTGAACAATGCAAGTATTTCGTGATTATTTACTGCACATAAATGCGATTTATCAGAAATAGCCAGGCCTTATCAGAAATAGCCAAGTTTTATCAGAAACAGCTAGGCCAGCGCGGATCACAAGGCGCAGCTACAGCCAAAGTGGGAAGAATGGCCTCTTCTAGACCACGGTGTACATGCTAATAAAATATTTAGGGCATTTTATCCCGAAGCCACGTTATGACTATGAGAGATGTCGTAGTAGAAGGCTTCGGAAATTTCAACCACCTGGGGTTCTTTATCGCGCAATGACATCACACAGCGCAAGAACATCTTCCATTTTGCCTCCTTCGTGAAGTAACCACCACATTCAAGTTCATGATTGATATGTGGGGTTTAACGTCCCAAAACCACCACATGATTATGAGAGACGCCGTAGTGGAGGGCTCCAGTAATTTCGAACACCAGGATTTTAGCGTGCACCCAAATTTGAGCACACGGGTCTACAACATTTCTGCCTCCATCAAAGACGCAGCCGCCGTAGCCGGGATTCGATCCCGCGACCTGCGGGTCAGCAGCCGAGTACCTTAGCTACTAGACCACCGTGGCGGGGCTACTAAATCCAAGTTCGAACCGGCTACCTTCACGTCAACAGTGGGAGAAAGCCGGTAATTATGCTCCGCGACGGATAGTTGTAGAGGCTCTTAAAGCCAACTAAATCAAGTACAAATAAAACGTATCCACTACACCATAATGCAGTGTGATTTTAATGATGTCGAGAAGCACCTCTTATGCCTTATTTATTATTCTTTGGAAAAGTGATGACGATGATATGTGATGTATATTGTCCCAAAACCACTGTAGTATTATGAGAGATGCCGTAGTAGAGGGCTCCGGAAATTTCGACCTCCTGGGGTTCTTTATCATGCACCCAAACCTGAGCCCACGGGCCTACAGCATTTTCGCCTGCACCAGAAATGCAACAGCCACAGCCGGGATTCGATCCTGCAACACTCAGGCCAGCAGTACATTAGCCACTAGACCACCGTGGCGCCGCTTTTCGAAGAAGTGTGCTGCCCGCTACACCTTTGTGAAGGGCTTCTAAAACTCTTCACGGTGGCCTCATGGAAAAGGCACTGGGCTGCTGATCTACAGGTCGCGAAATCGGCTCTCGACCGCGGCGGCCCCATTTTCGATTGAGGCGAAAATGCTTCAGGCCAGTATACTTAGATTGAGGCGCACGTTGAAAAACCCCAGATGGTTGAAATTTCCGGAGCCGTCCATAAGATGGCTTTTTACGTTAAACTCTAACGATTATTATTAGTGTTTAAGCTGTGTCTCGTTTTGATGAATACTTAATGCTGGACCAAGTATAAGGAGTTAGATTCAATAACGAGTCAACAGGTAGCGCGAGGCCTATTTGAATATGAATATAAATCTATCACGACGTAATACATCTGTTCACACGATTATTTCCTTGACATCACGTTATTATACAATACTTTTGCGAAGCATTTTCAAGCATGAAAGAGGGCCTTTGGTAGAATACCGAACTTCAACGTAAAAGGCTAGTTCGAATGCCATGTGATTTCGGCTATCTCTTCTGATTTCATTAGTTTTTTTTTTTATTGCAATAGCGGTAACGGACGCTGGTTGCGACGGGCGACTACGGCGCCAAAATTGGCTGTTGTTGTGAAGTCATGACAGTTGTCGCGCCCGAATCCCAAGTTGCGTGGAGTGCACTGCACAGTGCAAGTGGCATGTGAAGAGTGGCCCTCAGAGCAGATATTGATTTTATCCAGTATTCCATGACCAGCCTTAATGTCAAGTAGGCAAGCACCCATCGTGATTTGCGTGGTCTTTTATGTCTACAGTCGAGGTACTCGCGATACATCTGCGAGACATCATCTGCACTTTGTTGATGCTGTATCCGACGAATCACGGCGAGAATTAACAGTTTAGCAGTGCGTAGTGGGTGACAAGCAAAAAACCATGTAGTGGTCACGAAATTATCATTGTCTGATGGTTGGTCACTTTTTTTTTACACTTCTGCCACGCTGGCTCACTCGTTTCCGTGCCGATTCCTCACCCGGCTTGGCACCTCTGTTGGTGCTTTTTGCAGAGCAGCTTCAAGTGTTCGGGTCTCTCTTTGGTAGAATACTCGACTGCCACCAGATATTTCGGGTTCAAGCTCCATCCGATCGATGATATATTTTCTTATTTCTACTTATTTCGCACGATTGCTGTTAAGGACACAATTGACGGCGGACAAATGCACTACTGCTATTGTAATTTTTGAGCAGTTTTCGTCTCTAAGAGCAGCAGAATTGGTAGGCGTATTACCCCGAAAGGATCATGAACATGTTTTACTTGAAGGCACACAAGCGTGAAAGCATATATACACTGTGCCCTACACTATGTCAGACGAAATTTTGAACAGAGCACCCAACACGCGGAAATAATGTCGTCTTTGACGTCTCTTGCAGTGTGCGATATTCTGATAAGATATTCTCAAGATGATAGCACTAAGGGGACGGGGAAGTGCTGGAACAGTAGTTGTAGTCAGCGAAATGAGTTCTTTCCCTCGCGTTTCAACTGTCCAGGGCTTAGTAATACCCAGTAGGAATACACCCTCAAAAAACAGTCTTTCAGAGTCAAACATGCCGCGTCGGTATCCACAGCAGCTCAACGGAAAGCAGGGTAAATAAAAGGCTGTCCTGGGGCTCCTCGTACCGCTGCTGCTCATAATCTTGTGATTATGAGCAGCATAATCTTGTGATGCTATAAGACGCTGACAGACAAATTTTGGGGCTGTGTGGTCTATATAGTGATAGCTTCACGGCGTTATTCAGTCGATGAATCAAGGTCTCCGGTGAAAATGTTCTGCGAAAGTGAGTTTTCGTTGCGGAAAAATAAAAAAATAACGCGATAAAAAGCACTGGTGTTGTGTCTCGTGGAGTTAAAAGCTAGTATAAAAAACGAATAATGCTACGTCTCTGTTTTCATGACCATAGGAGACATACATAGAGCGCATACCAGCTAGCATGATTGAATTGTTAAGTAACTTCATTATATGATGGATGGCACACTGTCTTAAACATAATATTTATCACGCATCAGCAAAGTGGGTTTTCAAAATATGCGAACAAAAGCGTCCACAATCTGTGCGGCGTTAGGGGGGGGGGGGCACCACGGTTGACGAAAACTTCTTACGGGAGGAAGAAAACACCTAATATTTGCAGCACCACAGGTTAGTAGCTTCTGTGCAATCGCATGGCAGGTGGTGTAAATTGTCGAAACCTTTACCCTCTTGATACCAAAAATAGATATGGGAATGATGTCAGGAACTGAAGGCAACCGGAAGAAAAAGGTGGAAAAGTTTGTCAAGTAACTGCATAAGTTTTCGTGGATCACCTAAAGTTCGGTGACGTTCGCGCTGGTCGTACATCACTCAGCTGCACACAGAGTGATAAGAACGGGGCCAGTAATCTCGACATTTCCAATGGTCGCACATTCGAGGGACATCGTGATTACCGGAAGTGTGTCTCTCCCATAACTGGCCGATGAGACTAACGCCTAGGTGGCAAGGTGCTATCATGAGCCATCCGCGTTAATTTCTGTCGCCGCTGTGATGGTACGTTGGGCTGTCTTTAAGCATTAATAACGGACGAGTGGACTGATTGAGCTTCGTAGATTGTATCTTCTCGAAATTGTGATATAAAAAAGGATCTGCGCACAGTTAATTGCTAGTACTGCACAATACAGAGATTGACAGCGCACATGGTGGCTCTTCATGAAAAACCTCGGGAGAGCTCACTGATGACGGGACCAACTATCAGCACGAAGCTCTAAGCGGCCAGATAGGAGATCGCCACGCACTTGTATTCCTTAAGCCGTAGTGCACAGCGACAAAAGACGCCTAATGGCATCCTTTCAGGACCTGAGCTGAAAGAATGCGCCATCTACTGTTTATGACCAAAGAAGAAGGAAGAAAGTTTAAGTGGAAAGACAGGGAGGTTAGCCAGTTCTTAGACTGGCTGGCTACCCTGTGCTGGGGAAAGGGGTGAGGGGAATAAAAAATGTTGAAAGAAATGTTGTGAAGACAGGGAGAAATTACAAAAAAATGAAAATTGCGGCAGAGGAAAGGCAACATCAAAGAGTATAAGACACAAAGTCTGTCTCTGAGGCCAGTTGTCCGCAAAAAGCGCAGCAAAGCTTTCAAAGCCTTCTGGGCTGAGGATGGGCTCGGCCATTGACCCAGAATCCTTCGTTCCGACAAAGGCCGATCGTCTAGTCTATCCAGAGCTGCAGTGACCAAGAAATTTTCACGTGCAAGTATGGCTAAAATGTGCCTCCCAGCCAAACAATAGCAAGGCACTCCCTTTCGGTGAATGAGTAATTCCTTTTGGCACCCGATAGGAGACTGTTGACATTGGCTATAATGCAGGCTCCCCCTGCCTGATGCTGGACCAGGATAGAACCCTTTTCGTGATGGTCGTAATCCGTGTGAAACCGTTCAAGTGGGTCGTTTGTTCGGGGTGAACCCCTCAAGGGCTCCAACAGTAGATGTTGTTGTCAAAGTAATGAGCGCAGAAATATTGTGGCCTACACAGCGCCCAAGAAGAAGGGCATATTTGTCTTCATTAGGTGCATGAGGGCCTGTGCAGTGTTTACAAATGTCTTCGCAGGGCACTTAAAGTGTGAGCACAGCCCGCGAAAGGTACGGCATCCTATGTGCAAAAATACACTATCAGATTCTGCTTAGGTACTATTTAACCAGGGTCGGTGCGTACACCAAAACAAGTTGACAAGGTGGCCAGCCATCATGAGTTACTGCTATGTAAAACGGGACTCTGATGCATTGCGAATAACAGAGAAAGTGGAAGATTATTAGGGCGGATTGGAAGGTTGGTGAAAAATTCTATATTATTATCAAGGAAACTCGGGTAGATTTACTTGTTAGAGTGACAGAGAACAGTGTTGATCATCCGCTCGCAGGTGGCCGGAGGGTTGCATAGCCAGAAGGATATAAACTTAAGTTGGTCGAAAACGTGCGGAAGCACAAAAGAGTTCTTTTCAATGGCCAGCTTGAACTGAGAAATTTATTTATTTCCGTGAAGTTGACTCAAAGTCTCATCTATGCGTGGTAGCTCGTATAACACGGTTTTGGAGATCTTGTACAAATACCAGCAGTTTATACAGAATCTCCAACTGTTCTTACAGAACAAATACAGGGGTACGTGTATGGGCTACACGGTTGTTCAGTTATGCTCCAATGAGCATCTTGTCCACGTTTCTCTTAATTCTATTCTTATATGAGGCGAAGAGACCTGAGATGCATTTTTTGTGGTATTGTGGCGCTGCTCAGTGCATTTTCGCCCCAGCAGAAGATCAGAGAAAGTCAAATACACGCCAAAATGTTTCAAGAAGGGAAATGAGTGTGTCAGCTTTGCGAAAATATGGGCATTGCGTAGTTATTTTTACAGTTCAAAAGGGTGACTTAGTAGCGAGTGCGAAAGACGTTTTTAGTTGAAGCGACAAAGACGATAAAGATCATGGGCGGACAAAGCTGAAATGGCGCCCCGCCGCGGTGGTCTAGTGTCTAAGATACTCGGCTGCTGATCCGCAGATCACGGGATCAAATGCCGGCTGCGGCGGCTGCATTTCCGAAGGAAGCGTAAATGTTGTAGGCTCGTCTGCTCAGACTTTGGTACACGTTATAGAGCCACAGGGGGTCTAAATTTCCTGATCCCTCCACTACGGCGTCTCTGATAATCATATGGTGGTTTTAGGACGTTAAACCCCACTTCTCAATCAAAACGGGAATGGCGCTGTCGTCTCAGGGCTGCAGCATGACGAGATCGAGGCAACGTGATAGCACCCCTGCATATCAGCTTAAATTACCCCAGTATGCACAGAAATGCAACCATGACTTTTACTTACCTTTACAGTAGAGCTAGAGTGTAAGTGTGCGTTTGTAGAATTTATCTTAATGGGGAGATTACATTCGCTATTACTTGCAAGTTGTGGGCACGTTACAGGGCTGCAGGTCATTGTTCGTGATCATGAACAAAGACGCTCCGCATAACTGCATGGTTTTTTTTTGTTCCTAGGAGCACTCGAAGTTCGAAAACGCTGGCAGACATATCTTGATGTGTTCTGTTTCCTTAAGCAAAGAGGCCCTGACGCTACTGCTTTTGATGATATTAGGAAATGACCGTTGCGTCTAAGTAAGGTGTCGATAGCGTTGAAGCATTCGTACGTTAATCGTTGAATAGCTTCGCCTGGTGCTATTATATGATTCGGTCACACTCCAATGTGTTATTTCGACTGTTCTTCTGAAATAACGCTGACATAAAGTCATTTATAAAGCAGCTTCGAGCATTTGTCTGGGCTCTGTAATTGAAATGCCTCATGTCTTGTCGTATTCATGCGTTATACTTCGTCTGATTGCGTGCCTTTCACTCCTTCATTTCACCAGGGCTTGTAGCAAACAGACGGCGTCAACGACTCCTGATTTTCCACAATATGGACATGTGAACAATATCTTGTAAAGTATAGTAACGACTCAATCGCCTATGTTATGTGTCTAAGCATGTGGATACGTACCATAAAAAATAACTGCTGCATGCACAAATTTTAGTGTAGCAGTTTGCTATAGTTACTGCAATCAGACGAGCACTTACATCTGCAGACTCATGCCTCTTCGCTTTGCCAATTTCTTCCACCGATCTGATCGGTATGTCCTAGTCTCGATAAAACAACTGTGTCACAAAAAAGGCTACTAACATAGACTGTTGCAGAATGCCGCCCTATGACCATCAGTAAAAATGTACACTTCACTTTGATGTGGTATACATGCTCATAACATCTTCCCTGCTCTTTGTTCCTATTTTTTTCACAATCTCGTGATACGCACCCTACCAACTTTAAAATAACAGTGTTTGTAGTTAAAAGCCTGTTTTTCGAGAGCAATGACGATAATAAATTAGAGATTGTACGCTCTACATTGAAAGTGGCAAGGTTGGTGGATGTTTCAAGTGTTATATTTCACAGCCATATACGCTAACAAATACACATCGTATTGCCGTCGCTAATGTCATTACTTCACATTCAAGTTGGTTGAATACAGTTGGTAGAAGTTTTACGCCACGTAGTTTTCATAAGGAAGCAGTTCGGGTCAGTGGTACACGCCAAGATAGTCTTGGCACTGCGAACTTGTTACGCTTACAATAAGTTCGTGTCTATAGCGGTCACCGTTTTGTAGCACACGGCTCCTACTTTGCATTCCAATCCTTTTATTCTTTTCTTCTTTTTTCACCTATTTTTTTGCTTCCCCTTTCCCCAACCTTCGCGAAGAGAACACTTTGTAACATTGCAGCGTAACTTGAAATTAAGTGAGGGCTGCACTCTTCCACTTTGTAGATTTTGTATTTGAGGCGGAAAATACTAACAGGGCCACACGCCACCACAATGAGGTGACGTCACTACTGATTGCCTTAAAGCTAACACGCCAAGGACGACAAGGTGCCTTCGACGAAGATAGGTCCTCCTATCAAAAGATACGTCAGCCTGTTTTAGGCACTTCCACTGTTCGCCCTGATTACCCCACTACATGTGTCCCACTATCGGCTCACATCTTGATTTTCGATTAAAAATCGTAGTCATAACGCTGTCTTTTTACTTACACAAATTATTGATACTGCTATGCTAAATGTAATGTTAAATTTTCCATTATAATATTCAATTACTGAGAAATAGCACCAAAATGTTCTTTAAGAACATAAAATCCATAACTTACCTGTTGTTCAACTGCCAGAAGTGAAGGTATAGCTACAGCAACTAGAAAAAATACCCAGAACCAAATGGTGTTGAAAGCCATCGGTGGCATGCAAGCAATAATGCACGTACAACTATTTCAACGTGAAACTTTGAGTGCGAAAAGGTGTAAGCGAGCCTGCATATATTCTATTCAACACAACCTTCTCGGCAGGAAGTTAGAGTTCAATGGCACTATGAAAGGAAAGACGTAAAATAAAATAAATACAAATTTTTCAAGAGTTATCGAAGAAATTTTCGCGAATCTGGAAACACGTGTCGAGGTCCAGTTCATTACTACTTTGCCCTTTATGTGCACAAAAGTCACAATTTGATAATCTTCATAGTTGATTTCAGCAGCTATTTTAGCGGAATTGTGAGGGGACAGATATTACTTTGCACATGCTCTCACTCTTTGTAAAACTGCAATATCAAGAGCACAGACTATAGAGTTCACATGGGCTTTCACATGAGCGCTCAAAAAGCAATAATTCGCTCATTTTACGGACGAAGCTCATTAAGGCGTGGGTCTGTCCGTTTTTTGCATTTATGAAGTAGTACAAGCAAACGGTGGCGCATACGCGCTCTAGAGCGGGTACGAGCCAAGGGAATGCGAGATCGGAGATGGCCGTACTTGTGTTCTCTAGATGTACGCACAGACGGACGTACGGACAGACAAAATAGCAGACGGACGAACGGGTGGATAGACGTGAATACGTACGAATGGATGAACGCACGAACAGACAGAAAGACAGACAGAAGGACGGACGGAACCACGGGCGGACGCATGGACAGACGGATGGACGCGTAGATGGACGCACGAACCCATGGATGGGTGCACGAATGGTCGCGTGGCCGGACGGAAGCGCGCACGGGTAGACTGACGCTTTGCCCCACATATCATCATTCACTCCGTGGATATTATGTGATTTTTTACTTCTTTAAGAGAATGGTTCTAGTTAAATCGTATAATTTCATGAGGAGAGTATACAGCCATGTCTTAGCGACAATATTACTGGAGCGGCTTCAAGATGCTTTCTATTCGCTATCGTCAGTACAGAAAAACGGTTGCAAGTCACTCAAGGCCATGCAATCTGATCTAAACTATGCTGGTTTAATGAAGAACTCAATATGTATCATTTGACACACAAAGTGGCGCCTAACAAAAGCCTGGTTCCACCAGTGTGACTTGTTGATCGAAAACGTCACAGCGTTTCAGAAGGTCGTGCGGGGCGTGAACGCATGCACAAATCAATCGACCTCACACTTCGCTGATTGAAATCGTCGAAAGAGCTTCTGAGCGTCGGAGCAATGAGCTTCTGTTTTGTTTCATCAAAAGAGCAACATAGTCACACAGTTAGGACCTGCATGTAAGTTTCATAGGCACTTATTAAAGGTTATATGGAAAGACTTGGTGACGGAAAGCAATTTTTCTCTTTTATTGGTCTGTGTTGGTCTGTTGTTGGTCTAAGTACTCAATTGACGGTGCAGAAGAATCTTTGGCAAACACATTGCTTCAGATGTTTCGGTGAACCCCAAGGCATACAACATATAAAATTGTGACCTGCGTGAGTGTGTACATGCTCTACAGGATAAGTGCATCACGATGCCAATTTATGTGGCCAATTTGATCTATCAAGCTTCATGAAGTGCGAAGAGAGCCCTCTGCACGAAATGATGTAAACACAACAGGGTGGAGTGCCTGTAGAAAGAATATCTAAAGTGTGCAAATTTCTTGTGTGAGACGTGCCTTCCAGCAAGCTTTTGGTTACATGTATACATGGTACATGCCAGAGTGCTGGGGACCAGCTGCAGTACATGCCATGCTGTTGCGGCCCCGAAACGGCACTCCAAAGACTGTGATTACCTCCTTAAGTACAGTGCTGCCGGTAGAAGATTTGTGTGACATTCCAAATTTGAACCAGAAAGTGTTTTATGCAATGGTTTACATATATCTGACTTAGTTTCGTCACAGAAACTACGCCGGTGAAATGCGCACGAATAGATGCAGATGACAAAGCAATAATTCTGATGTGGCTGTTCATGTATTTCCAAATTCTGCGGCGTTGCCGCGGCGGTTTAGTAGCTAAGGTACTCGACTACTCACCCATGAGTCCCGGGATGAAATTCCGGTTGTTGCGGCTGCATTTTTAATAGAAGCGAAAATGCTGAAGGTCCGTATGCTCAGATTGAGAAGTAAAACGAGCAACCCCAGGTGGCCGAAATTACCGGAGCCCTCCAATATGGCGTCTCCCATAATCATATGGTGGTTATGGAACGTTAAACAACGCATATCAATCAATCTAAGTTCTGCGTAAGTACAGCTGTAATTCTGTCCAACCTGAAGAACCACTTATCATATAAAACCATATATTTCAGTTTGTAGTGGTGCAACTGCCAAGTTTGCCAACAATAACGTCAATTTCTGAATGACAGACAAAGAGGTATGCACGTAACGCTCGCTCCGCACGACTACAACCTTCTTGAGGAAATTCGCGAACTTGATCTGCCACTTTAGGCCCCACTTTTTCGACTTCCTTTATTTCACGCCAGGCGATATTCGTGCTATTTGACGGCAGTTGCGTCAGGTATTTTTACCCTTGGCACGTAGCAATGAACGCTCCGGTTGGAGTACAATCACGCCTTTGGTCAGGTGGTGGTGCCCTCTCTGAGTGGCGCAAGTATCAGCTGTGTGTTTTCAGGTGTTTTAGGTATTTCAAGTCATTTGAAATTAGCTATTGTTATTTCTCTCATTTATATTATGTTTGACCTGGTCCGGTTATGTTAACACATTTCAGAGAAATTATACTTTTTGAAGGTGTTTATTGTTCAATTGTGAGCGTGTTCATGCCACGCAATATCTACGAATGGATGACAAGCCATAACGAGCTACACACTTAAACCCGAAGGAAATAATATTGTTCCCGCGCATGACTTGGGAGCACATAGCATAACTCATTGGCCTGCGATGGGGGTTTCCACGAGCATTACGCATTCAGCTACCGTCCGCAAAAACATGCATAGAAATTTACAAACGCGCCTAGTGATACTCACACATTGATCTCATCAGTAGACACATACTTGGCAAGGATGATGCATACATACCACCACCACCACCACCTCCACCACCACCACTACCACCAACATCATCATCATCATCATCATCATCATCTTTGTAGTCGCCATCATCATCATCATCATCATCATAATCATTATCAGCCTGACTACTTCCACTGCAGGACAAAGGTCTCTCCCATGATCCGCCAGTCAACTCCTTCCTGCGCTTGCTGTCGCCACTGTATACCCGCCAACTTTCTAATCTATTCTGTCCACCTAACCTTCTGTCTCCCCCTAACCCGCTTGTTAGTTAGTAACTCCAGTTTGTAACTTTCAATCCAGTTGGTAACTTTTATTGACCAGTGGTTAACCTGCCTAAGCGCTACATGAACAGCCAATGTCCATTTCTTCTCATTTATTTCAAATATGATAGCCTGAACCTCGGTGTGTTCTTTCATCCACTCTGCTCTCTTCTTGTCTCTTGAAGAGGTCATGACACCCAATTTTCAATCATAATCTTTGTTCAGTGGGTTGATTCTTGTACGTTCAAAAACATTCAGGCGAAGTTTGAGCGAATTTGGTCACGCCGTTATTTCTAATCCAATGTTTTTATGAACAAGCACGTAGCCTGAAAGTTGGGCAACACTGGCGCGATGGCAAGCCGTGACGTCAATAACCGCTTGCTGTGCGAGCTGCAGCTCAGTCTGCACACTGGAGGACAGTCGTGCGCCATGGTCAGCTCCACTTGCAATTGAACGTTTTCTGCGTTGTTCAACTTGCCACCGGAACTAAATTACTTACAGGGATCATTTAGGGATCATCAGCAATGCCACCGTGGCACCCATGTAGCACTGGTACTTGCACCAAGCAATTTCGGTGGTCAAAAAGTGTCCTGTGAATGTGCAATGCATATGCCATTTGCCACTACCGATAAATATTGAAACTCCTGGCAGGCAAAGCCAAGGTTGGGCGTCACACTTGCTATTTTTTTTACCGGAACCGAATGCAATTGACTGAGTTCAAGCAAATATCAGCCAAAGTGTATTCTGTGATTGACCCAAGCACCGCACTGAGATGCCAATCGATTCAGCGTTTACGTATGCCGCACGCAACTATCGACGGAAAAACAACGGTCCCGACGTGCAGCGTGTCTACAACCACATATTTACTATGTTCAGCACCGAAAGTCGTGCATGCGCGTATGCTACCCAACGAAAATCTCCATTTTTTGCGAATTCCAGGGGGCTAAATATTACTTGAAGTTGAAGTAAAGGTTTACTTTAGGCAGAAAGAAAAGCGGTACAATAAAAGAAGGAGATGTACGAATTGCCTTTCTGCATAGGAGATTGGCGAAAAAGCATAAAAGCCTGATGAAGCGCTTGCCCCTGTAAACCCAAAACCCTCAAAAATAACACAACGCTCAGTGTAAAATTGAACATAAATGTGTTGGTACATGAAAATCACATCTGTGCTAGGAGAATAAAAAAGCATGAGAGAATGCTCGCGAATGCAGCATCTACGGTCCTCCATATCCCAAGCTTGCTTTTAAACCTGACGTGCTTGAATTAAAGCTATTTATCGTTGCGGAAAGCCGCCTGCAACGTTTTACACAACGGTGACGTCGTTAGAATCTTGGTTCACACCGTCTTCCGCGCTTTCTTTGTGGCTTGAGCTCGTGGGGACGGAGTCGAAGACGGAATGCGCAACGTATACGAAGTCGCCGCCGCATCTGGTGATGGTACCGGTAGCACACGGCAACGCTTGCAACCTACTGACACGTGCGAACCACGCAGCAAGCAACACTCGCAACACTGACCACGTGCGGAAGGTGCTGTTTGGAAGCAGACGACACTGCTCCTACGGCTTGTGACGTCATGCACGTCATAACAAATGGTGGTCACCAGCGGTGGGCAGAGTTTACAGCCGATCACTTATACTTGTTATTTTGGTCTGAAATTATCTCTTACAGTCCAGTTTTTACACGTGTACAAGCAAATTGAACCCTCTCCCTTCGTTTTTCGCTGAAAACCGTCAGTTGTTGGGGGACCATGTCATGACCCCTTTAAGGTTTGACCTATAACTTTTCTTTCCATCACTTTCTGCGTCATCCTCAATTTAAGCTGAACCCTCTTTGGAAGACTCCAGGGTTCTGCTTCATAGGTAAGTACCGGCAAGATGCAGCTGTTATATACCTACTTTTGGAGGGATAGTGGCAGTCTAGCAGTCATGATTTGAGAGTGTTTGTCGAATGTCGCCGTATAAGACTGTTGAAATGAATTACTGCGTTGGCGCATTAACGCGAGCCGACCGGAAGCGTTGCGATAGGCTCAGCGAAGCCGAGGCTTATGGCACAACGTGACAAGGGTCGTGATTTGGTTTAGCCACTACACAGTAACGTTCATTGCTATTTTCGCAGCGAAGCTTTTTATGCTCGCATCACGGTTGTTGTCGCCGTCGTCGTATGTCTCCGTCAGCCTTCCGTTTGTACCACACATAGGGAAATCATAAAACGCATAAATTTAAAAAATAGACCATATACTGTCTGTTCATCTGCCCATTAATTTGTCTTCTATATTTACATCTGTCCATGCGTGCATCCGTCTGCTCACCTATACGTGTATTTCTCGTTACTTCTACCCGTGCATCTCTTGGTGATTTAGCACCACCCTGAATCCCTCCGTTCGTCCTTTTATGCATCTGCACATCTGTTAATGCTGCCATGCGTCCATCCATGTTTCCGTTCATGCATTTGTCCATCCATCCAACCGTGCAAATGTCCATTTTATCCGTTCATCCTTTGTACTAGTCGGTAATTTCAATGTTGACAACATGGACCTCAGAAGCTAGCCTAGCTTCATCATCAGCATTTAATTAATGAATCAGCTGCCAATTATTCGCATTCTTCAGGCGTGTGGCGCATTGTCACTAAAATATTTTAGCTTCCGCATGCGCAGTGTTTGTTCACCGTGTATTATATTCCGATCTTACTGTTGTAGTTTTTTGTTGCGCACCATCGCATTAGGATTTTAATTTGGCCCACTACTTTAAGTACAGTGCCGCTGAGCAAACGTTTTGTTGGACCAAGGTCACAGCAACGCTAAATTGTGTACGGGTGAATGTACCCCGGGGAACGCTTTTTATAGTGCAAAGTGAAGCGGCTTCGTGATTTTACAGCTCAAGCTACGAAATCGACTTCGGTCGTTCGCTTAGCATTACGTGGTAGGTTGAATACTGACAAGTCCACAACTTGTTCTTTTTCTTCAAATAACAATGCTTTGTATAGGCACATATGAGGTGATCATGTTGTTATGTGCTTTTCCATGTTCTTTCTGCACAGAATATTACCATATCCTTCGTAAAGCTCTTGGACACCACAAGGGTATAATAATTAACATTAGGACTAGACTTTAAGATGAAGATGTTCCACCAAGCATCAAAATGGTTGCATTTACCTCAAACTGGAATGTAGCCATTAAAGACCAATACACATTCCGTGAACTCTCATACGCTCATGCACAATAAACATCAAGAATCTTCAGTGAAGACGTGCTTGACGTCTACGTCAGACCGAGTGCGACGACACTTGGGTCATTTAGGTTTAGATAAGCTATATCGTCTGCTAATTCGGCCAAGATTGCCCAAAAAGGCTCCTGTAAAGTTTCAAGAGTCGTAATTAGACATGTGAACACACAAACTGTTACATTTTCACGACTGCAAACGAATTTGTTATTCGAATTTAACTAGTCAACATTGTCTTCTTGCAAAGGTCGGTGAAATAGTTCCCTTTATTCTGCTGGTTGCCTCTAATCTCACCTTAATCAAACATTTCTTTTACGCTGAATTCTGCCTGTGTCTGTTTCCTGTGAAAAAATAAACCGTGGGAAGCTTAATAATATATTATGAGTGCCTGCTCACACGCCAGTATAAAGTGCTTTCAAGCGTTTTATAGTTCATAAACAGCTTTCATTGTCATCAGGATTACCAAGAGAATGAACGAAGCAGTAGCTACACAGAGGAATGCGTTGCTTAAGAAACGTTTGGCTGGTACTCTCAGGAAGTACAGCAGGACCAAAAAACTACGATTTAAAATGAATTGGTGATTTGAAAACGTAGTTGGAGTTGGCGACTCAGTTGGCGACCCATTAGAACTGTCTTTAGAGATATTCTTGACGCTTGTGCTCTCACCATACTGAGTGTTCTGAGAAGGTGCCTCGATGTGGGTGATGATTGCAATAACTACTGGCGTCAGCGGCGTACCACGCTACCTCCATAAGCATTAGGTGTTAGAGCTCTAACAGCATAAGCGCTTACACTTTCAACAGTGTGACAGAACCATACCAACGCCTTGCAGAACAATCATTAAAGAGTAATAAGAGACGTTGATCAATACGAATGCATCGGGTTAGTTATTAGTAGTTTTGCAATGAATAAAAGGTGTGAAAGAAGACAATTTTCAGCTGCAGGCATCGAGCCTGATACCCTCGAGTAGCATGTTCGATGCTCTACCGGCTGAACTACAGTGGCTGTTATCACCCCTTCCACCCTATGGACCATATATGTGCTTTTATTATGACAGTGTTGGTGAATGACACTGTTGGTGAATAAGAGTGAATGTGCAACTCTTTTGTTCTCTGTGTTCGCGTTACTTCGCACGTGCTTTTTTGACGACCAAGCAGCTCCGCAATAACCTCTCGTGTACTAGCTGTAGGCATTTTCTGCAAAGAGGAGACCCTCGTTTGAACGAAGGAAGAGGAAAATAAATGCTTTGTCTCTTTCCTGGACACAATAACAATCAGATCTAACATACGTGCCACGGGAACTGTTGGCTACGTTTTAGTGCTAGAGCAAAGCCTGAAATTATAGGGTAGGTCATCCTCTTCAGTTCCTCCACCATATAAACGCCGTTCACCATCTCCACGGCGTCGATCCTTGCCCACGATGCGGCCCATATGCTCACAGGCAACCAGAAAAGTCTTCGAAGACTGCGAGGCAAGTGCTGCGACGCTGTTTACTTGTCAAAGCCCTTAGAAAAGCCCACTGAGCGTTTTAGACGTTTTTGTGTATGTTCACGCATTGGCACTTGTTGATACTGGAGCCGGCGTATCTGCCATGTACGCAGAACTTTGTCGATTATGCTCACATCACCTACCATACCGCCTACTCATTCGCCCCACAACAGTGCGCACAGGCCACCTCATCATTCAGGACGCAATGTACGTCGTCAAATTCATCATAATTCTCGCATGCACTGGCGACGTATTCTTACGATGGCTTTGCTCTACCGCCATGATGTCGCCATTCGTTGCGCACCAGCTGAAATAGAGCTCCCATCAATCTCCTATTTGACGCTGGTCGGCATTCTGTACGCTGCAAGCAAGAAACTCTACAAACACGACACCAATGTACCTGCCAACTCATCGAAGATAATGTCGGTCTACTGCACAAGTCTTCCCGACACCGCTGCACTCATCTCGCTATCTGACTTTGTTTTCATGAAGAAAGATTTGCTTGTTCTTTTACCGACCGTGCGATTAACTCACGGCAGCATCTCTGTACTTTATTAACTCATCCCCGTACAGTGTTACGTGGATGTGGGGAGAATGTCTTGGCAGCATGGAACCCTTTGATGATGCACACCTCATGGATGAACTCTATGGCACGCACTTCTCAAGTTCCAGTTTGCCCATGGCTCCTTTTAAATGTGCTTCATCATACAATGATGTATTTTGTTTTTCCATTCTCGGCAACTTTACGTCGGTCCAGCGTTCCCAGCTTCTGCATTGGTTAGAAGAATTTGGCTCTTCTTTCGGTGTCGCTTAACCTCCCTAAGCCGCACATCTTCCGTTATGCATCGCATTGACCGAGGCACCCAACCACCTTTGCGGCAACGTCCACATCACGTATCTCCAAGAGAACATCGTGTGATCAACGACCAAGTCGACAAGCCCCACCATGGTGGTCTAGCGGCTAAGGTACTCTGCTGCCGACCGGCAGGTCGCGGGATTAAATCCCGGCTGCAGCGGCTGCATTTCTGGTGGAGGCGGAAATGTAGGCCCATGTGCTCAGATTGGGGTGCACATTGAAGAACCTCAGGTGGACGAAATTTTCGGAGCCCGGCATTACGGCGTCTCTCATAACCTTACGATATGGTGGTTTCGGGATGTTAAAACCCATATACATATCTATCAAATCAGCGACATGCTTTGAAAAAACCTAATTCGACCCTCTAACAGCCCCCGGGCGCCTTCTGCTATTCTCATTGCGAAAAACGGTGTTGTGTGGTTTGGTGTGAACTACCCACGCCTCGACGAATCACTCGTAAGAACGTGTGGGGGTGACTGTGGGTGTAGGTTAGCAAGACTAGGCGCGAGAACACTCGAGGACAAGGAGAGACATTTATGTACACGAAGGCGGATGCGGAAATACACACCATAAAAACACACACACGTGTATACGCGTTCGCGGGCTTATGTGGGAGAGAATTTATTATCAAGTTCCCGCACACACGCCGCACCCATGGAGCGGGAGTGTCGTGGTCGACCAGGGTTCTCTCGTCGTCATGAAGTTTGCGCGCGTCGCGGTTCCCGAGTCCGTACGGGAACGTTGCCCAGCCTACATTCCTAAAGAAAGGTTGTGGTACCTACTAAGTTCAGTTTACTAAGTACTTGTGACATACGTAACTAACCGGTTCGTAGGTGAAGTTAGTAACAGGGTGGCTAGTAACCATAACTACGTCCACCATTACTAACGCAGTTAGTAATGGTTATAACGTAAGTATTGACGGCTCCTAGCAACAAAAAATGTACTAGACGCGCTCATTTTGCCTCAATAATCACCTGTTTTATTACGTTCGCGTTCGACTAAGCGTCAACATTTTGATATATCACTGAGTAATTACGCAAAAAAAGAGAGATAGATAGAGAGGAAAGGCAGGGAGGTTAACCAGGCTTGGCTCGGTTGACTACCCTACACTTGGGGGGGGGCAAGGAGAATATTAGAACGGAAAGAGATAGAAAAGAAGAGGAGTAAGAAATAGAAGCTCGAATAGTAGGCTCGAGACTACACAGCACGGTCTCGCACAGTTCTTTCACAAGCGGTCGTGAAGTCTGGTGGTCTTTAAAAAGTACAAGAGGGCTTTCGTGGCTTTGCGTGTATTGGAAGCCGTCGGCCAAGGTCCCAGGATCTTCTCGTCTGTAAGCGGCCGTGAATCCAGCTGACAGAGCTTAGCTTCCCTAATACATCGTTCGGTCTGGTATGCTGGGCAATGACATAGAATGTGCTCAAGCGTTTCCTCGCAGGCGCAGATGTTGCATGCTGAAGTACTCGCCATTCCAAGGAGACGAAAGTACGAATTCGTAAGTGCCACACCCAACCTCATGCGACACAGTAAAGTTTCAGCGCATCGTGGGAGCCAGGATGGCAAAGGAAGTTGCAACTTTGGGTCGATCGAATACAGGTGCGTGTTGGAGAAACCCTGCGTATTCCATTGTAGGAGAGATATACGGCGAGAAAGTGATTGTTGTAGCCTTGCAGCGTCCGTTCTCAAGAGTGGTATGGGCGTGTGCTGGTCTTGGTCATGAGCCGATCGAGCAGCTTCATCCGCGCGGTCATTGCCGACGATTCCGCAATGACTCGGCAACCACTGAAATACAATATCGTGACCTTCCTTGAGCGCTTTGTGGTAGTCTTGTCTTATCTGATATACTGTATGTTTGTGTAACCCGTGCTGCATAACAAACCGTAGTACCTGTAAGGCTGACCTGGAGTTGCAAAAGATGGCCCATTGGTTAGGTTGCTGCCGAAGAATGTACTTTACTGCACCTTGAAGTGCTGCGAGCTCTGCTGCTGTCGACGTCGTGGTATGAAAAAACTTGTACTGAAGCAACACATTTTCAGATGGAACAACCACTGCTCCTGTAGAGCTGTTAGAATTAGTGGAGCCATCGGTGTAAACATGTATGTGGTCGAAGTACCTTTCGTCCAACAGACGCAAAGTCAATTGATTCAGGGCTAGCGTTGACATGCGTGCCTTCCTAAACATTCCAAGAACTGATAAGCGCACGTCAGGTTGATGAAGACTCCATGGCGCAGCTGCTGGATGCATCGCAAGTTTGAAGCCAGACGGTAGTATGTCTTGATGTTTTGTCACAATACCGCAGTACAAAGAATGGGGCCTCCGAGCTGTCAAACACGCTAAATGATGTGACGGTAGCCGTGATAATTGCCGAATGTGCGCTCTCAGCGTCTCGACAATGATATGCGTTGTCACCGGTTGTTCTTGTGCAATAACAATAGTTGACACTGTCGATGAGCATGTTGGGCTTGTACGCTTTGCAGTGCCCGGATGTTAGTCTTGCACGTGTTGAACAGGACAGGAAGGCTGTACCGGAGAGTTCCGAGAAAGAGGGCTGTGTAAAGCTGCAACATGGAGTGCACAGATGGGCCCCATGATTGTCCGGCGACGAACTTGAATACATTTTGAATGCCAATGAGCTTTTTCTTCATGTATGTGACAGGCGGGCTCCAGGTTAGGTCACGATCTACGATGACACCTAAGAATCTATGAGTGCTCCTATATGGGATTAATCTGCCATCGATGCACAATGAGTAGAAAGACATTGGTTTGCGTGTGAACGCCACCGCTGCGCATTTTTCTGTGGCGATAGTCAAACCTTGCTGGCGAAGGTATGTCGATGTCATTGTGGCCGCTTTCTGTATTCTTTTGCCAAGTTCAGCTGCTTCCAGAGTATTGAGAGCAACCTCGTGGATCACGTTGTCATAGGCACCCTTCACGTCTAAGACCAGAGCTACCGACAGCCGCTTCTGAGCTTTCTGACGCTGAACAGAGGTCACTAAGTCAATAATGCTATCAACTGAGGACCGACCTCGTCGAAAACCAGCCATAGCATCAGGATAGATGTGATAATGTTCCAGGTACCTTCCATGCGTGTAAGCAGCATCCTCTCCGTGACCTGGCCAACGCAGCTTGCTAGTGCTATAGGAAGGTATGATGCGAAATTGAATGGAGACTTTCCGGGCTTCAGCAAAGGCACCAGGCGACTACACTTCCAGTCATCAGGCACCATTCCATCATGCCAAGACTTAATGAAAATGTCCAGGAGACAGCGCTGTGCCTTCGGGACTAGGTGAGGTAGGGCAGTATAGGTCACTCCATCCGGACCTGGGGACGATGAGCGTCTGCATGTGTTCAATGCCGCATGAAGTTCTTCCATGGTGAATGCCACCTCCATTTGCTGATCTCGTGTGACTTGAACATCCTGTGGCAATAGATCGATCGGTATAGAGATGTCGCCGGCGATCTTTGCACAAAATTCACCAGAAATATCAAGCTGTGTGTGACGTTGATGTAGCGCCAGAGCGGCGAAGGAATGAAGCTGTTGTGGAGGCGAGTGAATACCTCGAAAAGTCCTCCATACGGGAGACAAGCGCTTTGGAGGGTCTAGGGAGTCACAAACATTCTTCCACCGTTGTTCATGAAGTTTGTGCATACGACGCTGGATTTTTTCCTGAATGCGTCTGGATTCTCTCAGGTCAGAGATAGATTTCGTGCGTCTGTATCGTCTTTCGGCACGTCGGCGGACCACTCGAAGTTGTTCCAACTCTTGGTCGAGTGCCGTGCGTCTCGATTCTTTTGAACATATCTTCGTGTAAGTCTCCATTGCACAACTAATCACTTCTTCAATAGATTCCGGCGGTTCGTGCATGCACTTGCTCTCCACTGATATCTGAAACTCTTCCCAGTCAATAAGTCTTGAATGTCCAGGGGAAGGAGAATCGTCCAGACCTCTGACTGTCATGTACGTGGAAATATGGTCGCTGCCATGTGTTTCAATATCTGTGAACCATTGGACTTTCGTGACAATGCTATGCGACACTAATGTCAAGTCCAGGCAACTTCTGTACGTTACTCTTCGGAGATAAGTAGGGCTGCTGTCGTTCAGCACCTGAAGCCCGTGCTCTGATGCGAGGTCAACTAGGTTCGTGCCTTTTGGATTTGTCCTGATGCTTTTCCACAATGGATAATGGGCGTTGAAGTCGCCCATCAATATCCAAGGTGCTGGAGTCGTTGCAAATATACCATTTATTATCTGTTGATCTAGTCGACGTGACGGCGCTATATATGTGCCTATCAGCGTAAACGACAGCTTCTTTTTTTTAACATATAGACACACTAAGTGATTTCCATTGTCAGACTCTACTCTTTAGAGAACGTAAGTGAGTTCTTTACGGATGTACACAGCAACTTGACTTCGCTCAATGCACGATGAAGAAATGAACGATTCATAGCCCGCCAGTCGAGGTATTTTTCAGAAATGCGGTTCACAAATGATGATGATGGGAAACTTATTTTGGAAAATGAATTGTCTGAACTCAGGCATTCTTGACTGTAGACCTCTTGCGTTCCACTGAATATTGAAGCCCGCTTGACTTTTTCTCGGAAAGGCTGATGTGGTCTATGGTGTGCCATCTTGTTACTGAAGTCCGGCAAGAACTGGTTCTAGTGTGTCCAAGATTTGCAGCGCGCATTTAGCGGCAAGGATCTGCAGACTATCCATGAGTGCGAATAACACTCATGTTCATGAGTGTTCATGAGTGCGAATAACACTCATGAACAACCTCAATACAGAAAAAACTTGTACCTCTTGGGCGGACAGACTGCCTGCTGGGGGCATATCCGTTGCTGATAGTCGATATTTTGGTTCCGTAGACACGTGTACCCGCGGTAAAGCGGGCCAGTCAGAGCCGGATGTACTCTGTTGCGCCACAGTGTCTTCCGGCACCTGTGGACGTACCCCACCTGGTGGCGGGAGCGGGGGAGGTCTCTGTGGTCGTGGCGGTGGTGGTGGTGGCGGTGGTGCCGTAAGTGAAGGCACCTTCGGTACAGGACTGCTTTTTCTTTTCTTCGAGCACCGCCGTCGACGGTAACGCCATCGTTGAACAAACGTTACCGCTTTCTTCGTGAGGATCCGTCTTTAACCATTTGTCTCAGAATGCTCCTCTCTTTCTTCCGTACTAAGCAGTCTTTGGACGAGGTTTCATGGTTCTCGTTATAGTTGCTGCATTTCAGCAGAGTTCCATGGCAAGCATCTGCTTTGTGGGGTCCGGCACAACGTGGGCATGCTTGCTTGTTGTTGCACACAGCACTAACATGACCCAGTTTTAGACAGTTGTGGCACTGTAGTCGTCTTTGGATGTATGGTCGGACAACGTGACGAAAATGACCAACCTTTACATGTGATGGGATGCAATAACCTCTGAAGGTCACCTTGATGCAACGGGATTTGCCAAGCCGGCATATTTGCAATATGTCCGTTGCCCCAGTAGCTGGCTTTTTCAAAACAGGAAGGTCTGCGTTCGGTATGGAAACATTAACGTCATAAATGACGCCTGTCGTCGTGTCACTATCCTGCGGAATGTAAGTTCTGAGATAGACACCTCCAAGCTCTGTGACAGTTCGCAGGGTATGTAGCGCAGCCGGGTGCTCAACGTCTATGGCCAAGATATTTTTCCGTGGGTTGAGTCTAATATCCTTTATCTCAATACGCACAATAGCTTCGAGACGCGCTGATATCACTTGACTGTTCATGTTCTTCAGGTTGATCGAAGAGTCGACAGGAACAAAAAGTATGGTATGGCGTTCAGAACTGCACGCCGCCTTCACGGTAGAGACGCTAGCTGGCGAAGACGCGCCGACCATTCTCCTTTTAGCTTTACGCTTCATTGCAGGGATGAAATTGTCGTCGCGGTCTTCACTACTCGCCGTGTACAGTTCAGTGCTGTCACTGGTACTGTCGTCCTTCCGGCTGTTGCGCTTCCTTGAGGTTGACGTCAAAGGTGACGCCAAGTCCGGATTGCGTACGGTGGGGTCTGGATCCATCGCTGCCCGCAGGAGAGCGATGATCCTCAGATAAATTGTAAATGCACACAAAAAACACCAAACGAAATAGGAAGCGTTCAGCAGAAATACGAATCGTCGTCGTCCTCAAGCTTACGCAAAGAATGTCATCAAGGATACCAGCACACATACACAAGTCAACGCAAGAAGTGCTGTTCCTAAGCAGTTTCAGGAGTATTTATAGCCCTAACTTTGGCGAATGCAGCTGGTGCCGGTGGACAGCTATGCTGTAGGATGTATAATTTCAGTTAGGCGCCTTTATTTGTAAAACGTGAACACGCGCATATTGCCGTACTTCTTCAGTTCATGATCATCATCACGATGTCTCCAGCGCACTTCAAATCGGCTTCGCATACCGATAACAAACAAAAGATTGGTCCGCACATCAATGACAAATAGACAATCGGCTGACACACAGTTACCAGGTCAATGTTTTACCATAACGTGTATGAACTGCAGCTAAAAGAAAATGCGGTAGACGGCCTGCAAAGAGCAGAATTCCTTTCATCTCTCGATTTATGGTCAGCGTACTGGCAAGTATGTTTGACTGAAGACGCTTGACTGAATTTCTCCTTTCTCACACGCGACAGCCTGTACGAATTCAACGTAATTCTGTTCGGGCTGTTTAATGCTCCCGCCAACTCTGACCGCATCATCGATATCGTTCTGCGCAACCTAAACTAGCGCACGTACCTGTGCTACCTCGACGACGTCCTCGTTTTCGCTTCTGACCTCTCCATGCATCTTTAACGCCTGTGGCATCTTTTGATGCGTTTGAGAGATCCCTGTCTTTCACTGAATCTAAAGAAGTGCCAATTAGCAACACAGCAGCTGAGAATGCTTGGGTACGTCGTCACAAACAAGGGTTCCTAGAATATATCGTGGCGTATCCAAGCTGCACGTTCGCAAAAGCCGAGACCAGTTACACTGTCACGGAGAGAGAGTGCCTGGCAATCATGTGTTCCTTACGAAGTTGCGACCTCTTTCGTATGGTCGCCCATTTGATGTGTTCACCACCCTATTGAAAATCCTGGATTTGTGGATGCTGGAACCGTTGGTGGATATGGTGGAAATATTAGTGAATATGGCGGAAACTGTAGTGGGCATAATGGCTGATGGCGCCCCGCCGTGGTGGTGTAGGGGCTAAGGTACTCGGCTGCTGACCCGCAGGTCGCTGGTTCATATACCGGCTGCGGCGGCTGCATTTCCGATGGAGGCAGAAATTCTGTAGGCCCGTGTGCTCAGATTTGGGTGCACGTTAAAGAACCACAGGTGGTCGAAATTTCCGGAGCACTCCACTACGACGTCTCTCATAATCATATGGTGGTTTTGCGACGTTAAACCCCACATATCAATCAATCAATAAATCAATCAATCAATCAATAATGGCTGATGGCGGCGAGAGTGGAAAAAATGGTGGCTGATGGTGGTGGTGGTGGCGAGTCAATGGTGGTGACGGTGTAAATTGCCGGCTTATTGGGGCGAGGAAAAACTTGTTTGGTGGAAGGCCTGGTAAGCAGGGTGGATGACGATGGCATGATGAAAAGCACATGAGAGTATACACGTGAAATCGCTTATTTGTAGTGTTTCATTCCTTAATGCGCAGAGTTATACGTTTACAGTCAAAAGAAAACAACGCTGCTCATTATGCTTTCTAGTACGTTTTTTTTTATTCCTGTGGCATCAACAACGCTTCAATTTTTGTGGAACATAGAATATGCGGCCGGTATTATGTTCCCATTTCGCGCACGTACTTACATCAGTTTGACATCCGCGATGTGTTTCTTTGTTGTGTTGTTTCGAAGACTAGAGTTGTCAATGTGAACATGACAATAAATATTTTACATCGGCGAGCAGTTGTCGACAAATAAATGGGCTCTAGTTTGCAATTGTCCCTTTCATTGTTAGAGCAGAACACAGCGGTCACTTGATGTCGCCACGCTAGAAACGCAGGTCTGGCCATTTTTGCACACTCTATTGTTTCAGCCGTACCTTTAGGTTAACAAAGTGCGTGCGAATGTGCATATAAACTTTCACTTTCGGCATGCGTCGAGATGAGCCCCAGCGATTTTGACTTTCACCCTTGTGTTATACCACCATGATTTCCACTAAAGGTTAGTCATACCGACCGAGCCCGTACAAGTGTTATTGGCGCTTCTGGGTTTCAGAATACACAATTTTGACATGTAAAAATGTCAATACGGCACAGCTGTGGCATCATTTACCCTAAATAAAGCCTTTTTTACTGTGTACGGTGTCCGCGCAAGAAGCGACAAATATTGATGCGACACGCTTGCAGCACTTCCACCAAAGGTACTCCTCGCCTCACAGACTGCCGCCGGTCGCACTCGCCGGCGCTTCACTGGCTCTTATGCAAGAACATAGACACTTCAATTAGTATGCTTACTGAACTAATATGATAGCGTAATGTTTCTGGTGCACTGCATTCGTTTTGGACAAGCCGTTATGTAGCTGTTATGTAGAGCAACAGCGGTGCGCTGGCGCGACTGCGGTGTGCGTTGCGCGAAAAACATCAAACTCAATTGTGTGGGCTTATCTATCAAATGAGCATAGAAGCGTCATAAAGCCTGAACTGATATCGTCCTTTGGAAGGAGCGAGAAACGGATAATAAACTCGGAAGTAAAGGCCAATGAACTCTACCTGCTCCTAAGTCCACTGAACTGTTTTTTTCCTTGCGGTTGTATATTGTAACAAAAACATAGTGCTGTTGCCATTATCGCAGTGGCAATCGTTACAGGTAGCAGTTGTTCGTGTTTATCAAATGTGCAAATCTTCGTAGCAGGTGCAGATCCCGTCCCACCTAAGTAAACGACAAACAAAACTGAAGTTAAACAGTGACTTTTTGGGTAGACTACTTCTTCAACACCCGTGCCCTCATCTGTCAATGTGGCGTAGTGGTTGGTGTACTTAGCTCAAAATTCGAAGGTCCTAGGTTCGATTTCATGCTGGCGCGTGTTTTTTACGGGTCCTTGCTACATTCATTTATATACAATTATTTTTAGTATTTCTTTAGCGGCAGCTCATCCCGGTGGTTCTGAGGCTGCTTCGCGCTCCAGCATTGCCGGCTGGAGCGCGCCATCCACCATCCGCTCCACCATAGCCACCATACACCATGTGCCACCATTTCCACCGCCATAAACCACCAAAATGGTGGATGGTGGAATTTACCGTTCCTATGGTGGAGGTTCTTTCAATAGGGCGACCATCACGTACTCTGCTGGTTGTCGTCATTGAAGGATCCTCCAGGCATTCTTGCCCATTGTGCACATTCCCCTTAAAGACTACGACAGCCGCGCGGTGTACCGTGACGGGCGCCAGCATGCTGACGCCAACGCCATGTCACGCTCTCCCTTGCCTAGCGACAATACCCACACACCAGCGTCTCCCCTTGCCGTTTCTTCCACGGACATTCGTACCATCGCTACCAAAGAGCACAAGGATCAATGAATTGCCATACTGATAGAGTTGCTTACTGATTCATCGGCAAGACCACCTACTAGCAGTTTCGCTGCCAAGAAAACCGTTTCGCCACTGACGACAACGTCCTCTACCAACGCAAATACAACGATGACAGCTGCCAGTGGCTACTAGTCATACCCCTCTCGTTGCGCTCTGAGTTATGCAAGATGTTCTATTGTGATCCACAATGTGTGCTTTCTATGGTATTGAAGACATACTACTGTAATCACGAACACTACTTTTAGCGTGGGATCTACCGCTAGGTGCCGAAATTTGTTCGCTTCTACAGAGATTGTCAGCGCCGCGAAAGGTCAACGAAGCAGTCGCTGGCAGGTCTCCAACCTCTGCTTTGCCCTGACAGACCTCTTGGGCGCGTTCGTATTGATTTCTATAGGCCCCTTCTACTAACGTCGGCTGATAACCGCTGAATCATCGGCGTACGCGGTACGCCGAAATCACCGCCCTCCCCGCAGAAACTGCGTACGATTAGACCTCCTTTCTCCTCAAACAATTCATACTGCATCTCGAATAAACCCAGGAGCAACCCAATAATGGAGGTCGTGGCTTCCTGTCCGAAGTCCTGGACGCCATTCTGAAAGAGTACAATGTTGTTCACTGCAAAGCTGCTGCTTACCACTCACTCGCACACGAATGATCTAACCGAACGTTTGAACCATACGCTCGGTGATAGGCTCTCTATATACGACGCTGCCAGTCACACTAATTGGGACGCCTATTAGCTGTTCGTCGCCTACACCTATGATGCCACCCCTTTGAGCATTTCTGGTTTTTTACTTTCCTAATCTTTATATGAAAGGCACCCGCCACCCACCATCGACACTACGCTCCCTTACAGGCCGCGTCTATTCGTATATGCGCCTACTTCTGCACAGCCAGGCTTTCTGAAGAGTGACGAGAGCTTGAAAGGACCCTTACTACACATGATAACACGAAGAGCGGTAGAAGAGCATTCCCACTGATACCAGTACTTCTGCGCTCACGTTTTTTACTGAAGCGCTTCTCTGGCTCTCGATTCTGCTACTACAACTGACCTCTCTTCAAAACTGCTGACCAAACACGACGGCCCCTACGATATCGTCGAACGCACTTCTCTACCCGATGGTACGCATCGAACCACTTTCGGATATGCGCCATCGAAGACGCAAAATTGTGAATGTGTGGAGCGTGTCGAGGCTTACCGTGACTCGCTCAAAGTAACCAGCTGTTACGTCGCGAAGCGGCTCCCCCTTCATACCCGGGGTATTTGTAGCGAAGCCTGAAACTCTACAGCCGACCATCCCCTACAGAGCCTACTGTTGGGCCACCCTCTTGGAAGAAGAGCCGCTCGTGCAGAGAGTCGATACTCGCCTTGAATGTCGCTGTCGTGCATTGTCACTGAGTGGCCGCCGATAAACATCTTAACAAAGCTAGTTTCAATGTAAATAGGAAGAGGGAATTGTGGACGGAAACATAGTGTGACTCTTCTAATGCAAGTTGATCTTCGATGAACAAGAGATTTTTGTGACATCAAAGTGAAGCTTGAAAGCTCTCTGTGGAGATCTTCTGTACTTCCTATTTGTATCCTGGTCGCTTCTCGTGTCCAAGCACCTCACTTCAGTCCACCCGTTGTTATTTACCTTCAGTATTAAAGACCACAGACGAAAGTTAACAAAAAATGCGAGCCCTTTCTTCCAGGGCGTCTTCCTTGCGCTTCAGTCCCACACGATTCAATGTTGCGCATACTCTACATTTAGCTCCAACGTTCAGTAACGTGTAGTTCATAAGCGAGCATGGGAAAGCGAAGCAAAGGCGCGTAGCAGGAAAAGAAGGATGGGAGAGGGTATGGCGTAACATATGCTTAGGGAGAGTAGCATATTGTCACGGGGTCGTGACGTGGCCGAAGACAGGAGACTTCGTGTTGAGATATAACTGTTTATTTTGGCGAACCTGTGCCCAGTAAACGGAAAGTCCGATTACAGCAGCAGTCTTGCACAGATAGCAGTCTCGGACTGATAGCGGCGAACGGAGCGTCGGCCTTCGTTCAACAACTGACAAGCAGCGAAGCGCGTCGGCATTTATATTCTTGCCATCGAATGTTCTAGCGTTATCGCTGGCGGTGGCGTAGGTTCCAGAAATATCTGTACCGTTCGCACAGTGGGCGTGATCTTATCGAAATGATCTACTACAGTCCGGAACCTTCTCGAAAACTGCAGGCACGGTTTGCGCTGAGAATTGTGTGGTTTTGGGGACGATAACGAAAACTAGGGAAATTAAACGTGGCATTGCCCCCCTCTGAAAAAAGGCATCGCCCCGATGCTTTAACTAAAGATGAAGGTACAACTATAATGCAAGAAAGTACAATGAATAAGTTACGATGAAACAATAATACAAAAACACTGTTTCAGTTTGTTAACGCGCATGAAACGGCTTGACGCGTGCGACATGCGCGACTTCAGGTCGCGATCGGCGTCGTTAAGAGTTCGTGATGCCGTTGGGGACAACCTCGTAATCAAGTGGGCCGAGACGTCGAACCACCCTGTACGGTCTGAAGTAGCGTAGCAGAATCTTTTCACTTAGTGCACGTCGGCGTATCGGCATCCACACCCAAACACGTTCTCCGGGCTGGTATTCCACGAAGCGTTGTCGAAGGTTGTAACGGTGGCTGTCTGTCGTCTGTTGATTCTTGATACGGAGACGCGCAAGTTCTCGGGCTTCTTCGGCACGTTGAAGGTACTCGCTCACATCGAGGGTTTCTTCGTCGGTGACGTTGGGTAACATGGCATCGAGCGTCGTTGCCTGGCTCCTTCCGTAGACCAATTTTTATGGAGATATCTGCGTCGTCTTCTGCACCGCCGTGTTGTATGCGAAGGTCACATACGGAAGAATGGCGTCCCACGTCTTGTGTTCGACATCGACGTACATTGACAGCATGTCGGCGATCGTCTTGTTAAGCCGCTCGGCGAGGCCTTTGGTCTGTGGGTGGTACGCTGTCGTCCGGCGGTGGTTTGTTTGGCTGTATGCCAAGATCGCTTGAGTTAAGTCGGCAGTGAATGCCGTTCCTCTGTCGGTGATAAGAACCTCCGGGGCGCCGTGACGTAGGACGATAATTTCGACGAAGAACTTAGCTACCTCGGATGCCCTGCCTTTTGGCAGGGCTTTTGTCTCGGCGTAGCGGGCGAGGTAGTCGGTAGCTACCACGATCCACTTGTTTCCGAAAGCCGACGTCGGGAACGGCCCTAGTAGGTCCATACCAATCTGCTGGAAAGGTCAGCAAGGTGGATCAATTGGCTGCAGAAGTCCCGCTGGCCTTGTCGGCGGTGTCTTGCATCGCTGACAGTCCCGGCATGTCCTCACATAACGAGTGACATCGGTGGTAAGACGTGGCCAGTAGTACCTTTCTTGTATCCTCGCGAGCGTGCGAGAAACACCGAGGTGCCCTGCCGTCGGATCGTCGTGCAGGGCCTGCAGGAGTTCTGGTCACAGAGCTGAAGACACCACAAGGAGGTACTTAGCTCGAAGCGGTGAAAAGTTTTTCTTTTGTAGAAGACCGTTTCGTAGGAAGAACGACGCAAGTGCGCGCTTGAATACCTTTGGGACTTCGGTGGTCCTGCCTTCGAGGTATTCTATTAGGAATTTAGGTTCCGGGTCGGCCCGCTGTCGTTCAGCGAAGTCGTCTGCAGTTATCGTTCCCAAGAAGTAGTCGTCATCCGGGTCGTGGGGTAGCGGTTGGTCGACAGGCGCACGAGAGAGACAGTCGGCGTCGGAGTGTTTTTTGCCGGACTTGTAAATAACAGTAATGTCATATTCTTGAAGTCTCAGGCTCCATCGTCTCAGGCTCCAGGCGACCTGAAGGGTCCTTCAAGGTGGCTAGCCAATACAAGGCGTGGTGGTCGCTCACAACTTTGAAGGGCCTGCCGTAGAGGTAGGGGCGAAATTTCGACGTAGCCCAGATGATGGTGAGGCACTCCTTCTCTGTTGTGGAATAATTTGCTTCTGCTTTGGATAGCGATCGGCTGGCGTAACTAATAACCCTTTCACGTCCGTCAGCCCTCTGCACAGGAACGGCGCCAAGACCTACGCTGCTTGCGTCAGTATGTATTTCTGTCTCGGCGAATTCGTCGAAATGGGCAAGTAACGGAGGCGTCTGTAGACGATGTTTAAGCTCCTGGAAAGCGTGTTCCTGTGGCGTTTCCCACTTGAATTCCACGTCGACTTTGGTAAGGTTAGTGAGAGGATCGGCGATGCGGGCGAAGTTTTTCACGAACCGCCTATAAAAGGCGCACAGGCCCAGAAATCGGCGCACGGCCTTTTTGTCAGTGGGCGGCGGGAAGTCGGCGATGGCGGCTGTTTTCCGTGGAACGGGACGAACTCCAGACTTGCTGATAACGTGCCCCAGAAACAAGAGCTCCTCATACGCAAATCTGCACTTTTCTGGCTTCAGTGTGAGTTCGGACGTCTTGATGGCTTGAAGTACAGCTTCAAGGCGCCGAAGATGCTCGTCAAAACTCGAAAAAAACACGACGACGTCGTCCAAGTACACAAGGCAAGTCTGCCACTTCAATCCTGCCAGTACTGTATCCATAACGCGTTGAAAAGTTGCAGGCGCTGAGCAAAGGCGGAAGGGCATCACCTCAAACTCGAAGAGGCCGTCCGGTGTAATAAACGCCGTCTTCTCTCGGTCTCTTTTGTCGACTTCGATTTGCCAATAGCCAGTCTTGAGGTCCATTAACGAAAAGTACTTGGCGTTATGGAGCCGATCAAGTGCGTCGTCTATTCGTGGGAGAGGATACACGTCGTTTCTTTTGATTTTGTTCAGGCGGCGATAATCGACGCAGAAACGTAGGGTCCCATCCTTTTTCTTCACTAACACCACGAGGGATGCCCATGGGCTCTTGGACGGCTGGATAATGTCATCCCGCAGCATTTCATCAACTTGTCTCTTCATGGCCTCACGTTCTCGCGTCGAAACCCTGTACGGACTCTGACGGAGTGGTCTGGCATTTTCTTCGGTTATGATGCGATGTTTCGTGATTGGGGTCTGCCGAATTTTCGATGACGACGAAAAGCAATCTTCGTATTGCAGGAGCAGGGCCTTGAGCTGTTTTTGCTTATCGTTCGGAAGTCTGGGATTGACGTCGAAAGCTATGGGAGGGGCTTGACTCTTCTGAGCAGGTTCCGCAGAATCGGCGAGGGCGAAAGCACTGGTGGCTTCGACGATTTCTTCGATGTATGCGACCGTTGTTCCTTTGTTCACATGTTTGTACTCATTGCTGAAATTCGTGAGCATAACCGTTGCTTTGCCTACCCGCAGCTTTGAGATTCCTCTTGCGACGCAAATATTTCGGGTGACCAACAGATGCTCACTGCCTTCAACGACGCCTTCCACGTCAGGTGATTTAGGAGCGCCGACTGAAATAATGACGCTTGAGCGAGGTGGAATGGTGACTTGTTCTTCCAGCAGATTCAAGGCATGGTGTCCTGACGGCGTGCGCGGCGGTAGTGCTTCTTCTGTGGATAACGTTATCGACTTTGTTTTTAGGTTGATGACAGCACCATGGAGGCATAAGAAGTCCATTCCAAGAATGACATCTCTCGAGCAACGCTGTAGGACTACGAAGTCTGTAGGATAAATACGGCCGTTAATGGTGACTCTCGCTGTGCAGACTCCTGCAGGCGTTACGAGATGACTTCCAGCTGTGCGGATTTCAGGGCCTTTTCAAGCTCTCCTAACTTTCTTTAACTTCGCGGCGAACGACCCACTGATGACAGAATAGTCAACTCCAGTATCGACGAGACCGGTCACACTGTGGCCGTCGATAAGAACGTCGAGGTCGCTAGTTCGCCGTCTCGCATTATAGTTAGGGCGTGGCGTCGAGTCACGGCTGCGTCGGCTTGTTCCGCTGCTTCCATGTTGCGTCGTCAGGCCACTTTCGGTAAGTGAGCTTTCGCCGTCAGGGCTTTGCCTCGTTGGCGTTGTGTTCGGAAAGCTCCGTCGCGGCGTCGTCGTCGTCGGAGGATCTTCGGTAGTTCGTCGAACAGCAACCGCACCTCCACTGGTTGCTGCCCTTAGTTTCCCGGATACGGGCTAGGAGACCGGCCCCGCGTTGGGCCAGAGTACTGCCGGTGGTGCGGTGACATGCGGCGGCTGGGCGACGGCGAACGGGAAGGACTTCGTGGTGTCCATTGAGTTCCTGTCAGGTAGTCGGCGAAGTCACGTGGCCGTTCCCCTGGCTGCGGACGTGGTGCATTGACGGCGAAGCCACGCAGTCCCATCTGTCGGTACTGGCAACGGCGGTAAGTGTGCCCGGCCTCACCACAGTGGGCGGTGGTCAGGGGTGCGCCAAACGTCGGTTTTTCTTGGCGCACTGCGCTGGCCCGCTGGCGAACGGTAGGTTGTCGGTGGGGGTGGTGGCGGCGGTGGTGTCTGGCGACGGAAGTGCGACGGGGCGGCGTTTCGGCGTGGACGGGGAGGAGCGTTGGGGCGCACTGCAGCGGCGTAGCTCATAGTTTCTGGCTCGGGCAGCGGTGCTTGGGGAATTCGAAGCGATTGCCGAATTTCTTCTCGCACAATGTCGGCGATCGAATCCACTTGAGGTTGCACCGAAGGCAACAGTTTGCGCAGCTCTTCCCGCACGATTGCTCGGATCGTTTCACGCAGGTTGTCGGAGTCACTGGCTTGAGCAGCAGCGCCTTCTGGAGTCAGGCGACGATTATACTGTCTGGTGCGCATTTCCAGGGTTTTTTCGAGGGTAGTCGCTTTGGATACAAATTCTTGGAAGGTGTTCCGTGGATTCTTCATTACTCCCGCGAAGAGCTCCTGTTTGACCCCTCGCATGAGGAAACGAACTTTCTTCTCCTCAGGCATGTCTGGGTCAGCGCGACGGAATAGGCGGGTCATCTCCTCTGTAAAAATTGCAACCTTTTCATTAGGTAGCTGAACCCGGGACCCTAGTAGAGCAGCGGCCCTCTCTTTGCGAGCGACGCTCGCGAACGTTTGCAGAAATGCGCCGCAGAAGACATCCCACGTTCGGAGCGTGGACTCCCGATTCTCTAGCCAGGTCCTTGCGGTGTCTTCCAGGTACAAGTACACACGACGGAGCTTTTCTTCGTTGTCCCAGTGGTTGAGGGCGGCCACATGGTCGTATGTTTCTAGCCAGGTTTCCGGGCCTTCAAACGATGACCCATGAAACGTTGGTGGTTCCCTGGGTTGATGAATGACGATCGCGGGCTGGGACGCTCCGGTTGTCATAGTCGCTGCAGTAGAGGTCATGGCCTTGGCTTTCCGCGCCTTGTCTTGTAGAAGCCCGTACTCCAGTGGGAGACCTATCTGTCGGCGGCTTGTTCGCTGCTCTTGGTTGGCGTCGGTGTCTTCTCCACGACGTGGGCTGGGTTCACGGCTTGACGGGGGCGTCCGGAACATGAACGAAGCAGCACCTCCAGCAGATGTCACAGGGTCGTGACGTGGCCGAAGACAGGAGACTTCGTGTTGGGATTTAACTGTTTATTTGGGCGAACCTGTGCCCAGTAAACGGAAAGTCCGATTACAGCAGCAGTCTTCCACAGATAACAGTCTCGAACTGAGAGCGGCGAACGAAGCGTCGGCCTTCGTTCAACAACTGACAAGCGGCGAAGCGCGTCGGCATTTATACTCTTGCCATCGAATGTTCTAGCGTTATCGCTGGCGGTGGCGTAGGTTCCAGAACAATCTGTACCGTTCGCACAGTGGGCGTGATCTTATCGAAATGATCTACTACAGTCCGGAACCTTCTCGAAAACTGCAGGCGCGGTTTGCGCTGAGAATCGTGTGGTGTTTTGGGACGATAACGAAAACTTGGGAAATTGAACGTGGCAATATCTAGAGAAAAAGGAAACAAAGATGCGGAGTGATATTCGTGTGGGAGCAGCGAAGCGAGGGGGAGGGAAAAATGGTAGCATAGCCGTGTGCGGTGCAGCGTAAGCAAGAGGATGAGGAATGAAATTGAAGATAAGGATGCATGATGTATGATTGTTACAGGTGGGAATCCGGGTGGTGAGGGTAAAGCATAGAAAGAAACATCTAGTATAGTAAAGCAAGGGGATGCGCACATTTATAAAACTTCAACTTGATTGGTACAAATAAAATTTCCTCAGCATTATGAAATACTGAGCATAAGAATAAAAATTCATGTGCATTTAGGACACAAAAAGGCAGCAAATACTTAAGTATCTGTGGCAGCTTGTTTATCGACAGAGTACTCAGTTCACCAGTTAGATGGAGCTAGAGGAAGCATTCACGAAACAACTGCAAAGACGTCATTCGCTATGTTTTTTTTATTCTCGCAAAATCAGCTGCAGTATCTCACTAAACATACAAAAAGGCATTCCAGGTAACTTCCTCGCATCGTATTGAATTTTTCGTCTAATCTGGCCTCTTTCAACGTGGTGAAATTTGCTTTGCAGACTAATGCCATTCATGGCAATCTATAATGTTGCAAAACGAGAAACATACTGAAAAATTCCGCCATTAAAACATAAGTATCGTGGTTTCGCAATTGAGAAATTTGCAACAAATCGTACATGAGTTGATGCCCGTGCCAGAGAATTTTCAGAGAGGCTTTCACGTGAGATGGGCTTGAACTTTTTTAGTGTACCTCAAAAGCACTGATATGAATGAGAGAGCGAATTGAAACAGAAGTCGAAAGTGATATACACTTTTTCAATGATCTCACCAGAAGCGATCGGAGTTGTTTCTGAACATACCACTTAACTCTCTGGGCACTGGTGTCCTGTAAAAAAGATGGGAAGAAATTCTGCTGCCAAGTGGGAGAAAATGAATGTACCAATTCAGCACGATGTCTGAACTATCGTCAATACACCTGCGCAACCATGGGTAGTAATTTTTGTCGTCGTCTTTTTTGCAGCTCTGCAAAGTTGAAAACAAAATGAAAGAATTCGATAATTATGACACTCGCCACAACCAAATGAAAATGACACCTTACTGGTCAAATATTAGGTCAGTAGCTATCGTATTTTTTATGTTGTTTCTAAGACTTATAACTTGCTATTTACAAATTGGGTATTCCCTAATACTTACGTACTGCCAACAGCAGTGCACAATCTCCATGTCCTTACTATAGGACACGAATGCTCGGTAGCTGCCAGACCTCTGAATGCAATCAGGCTAATCCAGATGTCTGGCTCTTGTAAAAGCTCCTGATTTCTTGTTATTCCAGTCGGGAAAGCTGCCGGCCCTACTTAGATAATATGTATCGGCTGTCTGTCAGCGAGATAGTACGTAATTAATTGTCATTTGCTTTATAAAATATAATAATGGTGCGTGATGGACCAAAAAGGAGATGATTATGAAGTGTAGTTCCATCAGCTTGCCTTTGCAAACGCGGACGGATATAGTTCTGGCGCTAAAAAGCAGGATCGGGCAGTTTTTTTCATTATGCTGGATCTTCCAAAGTGTTCAATAGGTAGACGGTGGCCATTCAAATGCAAAGAGGAACTGTGTATCGCGAGCGCAAAGACTTGCTATTGGACAGTTTAGGCGCTGTAACTAATACGTGGTTTCTGTATGTTATTTTCCCAACAATAACTTGCACTAACAGGGTTAAAAATAGATGTATATAAGTTCACCATAATTCACCTTGAACCAGTGAGCCCTGGTGTCCTATATTTAGAAAATGGAGCCATTTTTCTTGCATGCTGATGGGATGCTCAAAAAATATTTTCATATTCTTGTGGTTGTGGTAACTCTGAATCAACGATAAACAACAATATCTGCTGAAAAGAAAATCAGGGCTGAAAAGGTACAAGAAGTACTAAGTCATTTGAGGTCATCGAGCTCTCCCACAGACGCAAGCTACATGTGGTTCAGTGTGAAGACGATGAACGTTGCCTTTTTTTTACACTTTCGCGATTGTGTATTGAGAATTTGTATCACTTGTTCTCACTGTCAACCCCTTAAGCAGCGAAATATCCACGTAAGTTTCTATATATGTCATTCGGCGCGGAAGAAAATATTGAAGTATTCTGAAATAAGTAAGCTTACATTCTTGCGTTGAAAATCAAGTACTATGCGCAAACTATAAGCACCGTTTGTTTCTTGTCGTTTTTGTTACGAACAAAACAAAAAAAGCGTTGACGTTGGCTGGTGCAACGTATACTGCCGGAAGTCATCGAACACGGTTGCGTCTTCAGCAAAGTGACGACCTCCTAAAATACGCAGCACAATAAATTCAAATAAACTCAAAAGACTGGCAGTAGTTTAATTTCGAGCCTGAGCAACTATGCCCTTCAGTTTTCAAGCCGGTAAAAAAAACACATGCCAAGTGACGTGTCTCCTAAGATGTTTACTGTTGAACACACCACTGCTGAAGAGGCGAAACAACAATGTTCCTCTTAATGACGACTCCGGGACAGATAAGCCAAAAGAAAAGCCTTGTTACACCGTAATCCGGTAAAATGAACCATGTGTAGATGCGAAGCAGTGGGTGCTAACGCTAGACTGGCGGCGGCGTTGTGCAGTATAGCAATTTGTAGAGGCTCAAATCACGCAGTGATAGACCGGTGGTTTCAACGAGAACGTGGCGATCGCTGCTAATGAGCAATAGGCGACGGAAAACTCCTATTGAACACAAAGACTCGCAGTCTGCTTTTCTTTATTGTGCACGCTGTGAATTTTCATTGTTCAACAACACACAGGAGAAGTTTTTAACCGGCAATACCATGGATGTCAAGATCCAGTGCCCATTTAGTTGCCAGTGAATGACTGTGCAGCACGAGCAGTCAGTTTTCTTCAAATAAGGAACAGGCTAGAGACGCCACCTGTGCCGGCGTTGGGAAGCGCGATAGATCGAGGCGATGCACATGTCGGTGCTTGAGTAAACGCAGTTGGAAGGAATGCCTAGAGCAGAGTGAAGGGGAGTGAGCTTTCGCTAGCAGCAGTGATGTTCCGTACTTCACCAGAGTTCCCATTCAAAGACATGAAAATTCCTTATTTTGGGGATTTTTGCCCGCAATTGTTGACAAAATTCCCAGCATATTTCTCTGCACGACTGTACTGATTCCGCCCCCATACACGCTCACACATACTATAAATACTCGTTTCTAATCTACTGGTGACTTGAAATCATGACGAGCCCCTCTACTGCCGCACAACTAAATCGCGTATTTTAAAAACGATAGTCTTTCGCGGGGTAAGTCAACATAAAACTTTTGGTCTGTCTGTCGGTCCACTTGTCTGTTTGTCCACCAGAACACTTCTTGAAACAGCCGAAATTTCCCTCCATCTGTGGCACACACTATTATAGTTCAAGTTTCAGCGTTCATATCTGTGCAATCGTAAGTTAAAAAAGAAATATTACGCATATCTGAGGCATATTAACAACACGTCAATATTTTTGGTGTGTCCTTTTATGATAGAGAAGGCATACAGAAATTATTCAAAGGACTGTAGCGTTTATCACGCTGCGCTGACAATGCAACGCTATGCACAAAAAAGGCAAGTATTTCCAACGCTGTTCTAAGACAACGCGGGCGTGGCACCTAACCGTCGCTTGGCGTTTTACACCTTATCGCCTCAGAGACCGGGACGCATGCCATCTTTCGTTTTCGAAGATAACTAGAAGATAGCGCTCATGTCTCACGTGCCTCGATGAGCTTGTTCACCTCCGCTGCACGCGTTGAGACAGTGAATTATGTAATAAAATTCGCCAATATTGTCGCCCATAACTACGTATAAACAATTTGTGTTCTCTCTCCAGACTATCGTCTTTCGACGACATATGCATTGATACATGCAGATATAGGAGCAATTTTATTAAACTATATACTGTCAGCACTCTGCACAATGTGGGCTTCAAGTCTAACACAAACAGTGAACAAAAACCACTCCGCGTTACCACAACAAACAATTCTCAAAGACTATGCTTGAGTGGTGCATGCGCCAAAACTGATTACACCTGATGAAGGCGCATTGCGACCTGTAACTATCGGTCGTCAGAAAATAATATAACCATTTCTGGAATTCCCTCTATTGTCACGACGATTCCCCGTTTATTTTGTCTCAAAATGCAGGTGCAAATTTTCAAAAAAAAAAACAAAAGTTCCCTGCACGCAACATCACTGGCTTGCAGAGGGTACCTGCGTTGGCGTCGCGAGGTAACAGAGAGGGGAGGTGCACGCATGCGGTGTAGGAGGGATCACGCCGTCCGCCTAATTGAGGTAGACCATAAGACACTTCGCATATCAAAATGCCACATCACCGCATTCATGACAGTAGCCATGTGCCACTCTCTGGCACCTCAGGAATGGTATATTGTCGCTGCATTCGGCAAGCATCGAATAAAATAAATGAACAAATAAACTCATGACGAGAGAAGCATATCGTCGATGTAGATGGGGTAGAACAGTTTGCGATGGCCATTGAAAAATTGAGAGGTGAATAGTTCTAGACGCGCTCTATCAAGTTGGAAGAACTTCATTCGGAAATGTGTCAACTGCATTGACGGATGTGAAGGTTACCTTAAATGTTCTGTATAACAGTTTATGAATAACTTTTATATTGAGAATTATGGTTTCTTTAGCTCCCCCAGTACGAACCGCACAGTATATCTGTATTCACTTACACTATGTATGACGTCGCCGAGTAGTGTGTCTTAACGTCAACGCACGCTGTAGGCTGTCAACCTTTCTGTACTCTCACACTTCTTATGTTTCAAGTCTTCCACTTCATTCCTAGCAAACAAAATACACAGTAAATGCAAAAACTTTGGCAGCTACGCCTTACAGAGAATTCATTAGGTTTGGTTTTCAAGAAATTTTTTTTTGTTTTTCACGTTTAACCGGTAAAATAGTACGATTATCGTATCAGGCGTTCCTAAGGCACTGACCGCGGTTGTTTTAAAATTTTTATACGCCTTCATATGTCCACTGCGTGGTGACAAATGTCTCTGTCGTACATCGCGCTCATGAAGCGAAATTATCCAGCATCGGGTGAACAACCCTTTTCATAACAGGTGCTAGCTGTGCGAAGTGCACATTAACCTTCGAAGTATGCAGGCAAGCGGCAGAAAGACTAATATGGGCATGCTTTTATCTCTCATTTCAAAAGATTTCAGTATTTCTTCACGTTACCGAGCACTTATTGGCGTAGGATTCACCGTACAGTCTGCCATAGGTGATCAGCACAAATGCAAACTTTGCCGGGTACATTCAGCAGAGTTACACTCAAAGCGCAAGCGTGAAGACTGAGTTTAGAGGCTGTTTTAAACTCCATCACGGCAGCTACCGCATGTAATACTGTGAAGTGAACATTACTTTGTATCTGATTACTCTTTACCACGAAACGTCTGCAATGTGTTTGTAAGGTCATGTGCGCGCGTACATTGTTGATTTTCTGGGTGGCAATATCTTAGTGCTGAATTATGACAGAGCCCTTCGATAGTGAGTGGGCACGTTGCAAGTAGCACTCATTACGCATCTCGCATGGCCTTCGGCATTGTATACTACTGCCACTGAGATATGGCATATTTTTGTGGAACCAACGGAGCACATGGTTCCAAGGCAGCCTACTTGTTCGAGTTGAAGTCAAAACCCGCTTTTCTTTCTCACTGTATAAGCGACGGAAAGAGTTAGTAACGGCGATGGCCATCGCTATGTAAAATGGTGTGATGTAGTAGCTTAAAAAATGCGAGCATAGAAGACGACAGCGCTACCTCACCTGGAAGAGGAGAAGAATGAAGAGGCATTGCAGTGCGCCCATTGAAAAAAAGGAAGAGGAAACGCTCGCGGAGAACGAAGCTGTTCGGACGCCGGCAGGACGACGCAAGGGAGCCTAGGGCGAACCCGCAACTACGCGCGAGGTTCGAAAGGCCGGGTTCCAGTCCTCGAGCCATTGACGTCCTCGGGGCATGGCGTGTCGGCGTGGCCAGGCGCTAGTTCTCGGTGAGTGGTCCTGCGGACATCTCCGGTACGGCGAGCGCCTTCGAAAGACCAGAGCTGCTGACCATGTCCACCGAGCCGACGTCGCTGACAGTGTGCGGCTACGCCTAGACCTGGTGATGCCCCTTACAGTGGTATGCTGACCTGGAACGCAAGCGGCGACAGCATCCGAGCACGCAACGGGTCCCACTTCAAGGCACCGGGCTACGGCACAGACTGTGAGACTGTTTACTCTTTTCTTTCGTGTGTGAACTGCGTGCGTGTACCACTTATAGTATTGTATGTGAAATAGTTTTTTTTGTTCGTCCAATATAACTCCCGTTTGTTTTCCTCACTGTCTCCATCTTCCTCGCGTCACACGCCTTGCTATGTGACGAACCTAACACACGACAAATGGTTCCTGTTCGGAACAAGAGTAGGAAGTTGGGCGTGTTGGTAATGCACAACTGATCACGTAGTTCAGAAAAATTGTCAGATGCAAATGAAGGGATGACTGAACAAAACACTCACCTTTATTTATTATTATTACTTCTTTGAGCTACGTGATAAGTTGTGCTATTTCAACGGGAGCCTGCCAAAATACCCGAAGAGTACACACTAAACCAATTCTGATCCATAAGGGTGCCAAAAAAGGTGCCCAGACCCTAAGCACAACCTTTGAGCACCCTATGCGCACCTCAGCACCTTACAAGCAGAACCAAAAGGGTGCATACATCAAAAGGGTGAAAACTAGGGTAAAAAAACGGTGCAACAACTAATGGGTGCTGAGGAGCACCCATTAGCGAGCACAGTCGCCGACAAAACTTTGTGAGCAACGTGGTGATAGAGCATAACCAACAGCTTTTAGAGGTCTCCTGGTTAGACACCATGATCTCATTAGTAGCCCCACCGCAGTAAAGGATATCTGAATAGCGGTAGTGCGCAGCTGAACGTAAATTCTGCACTGGTTCTGCCATTCTTGCTGCCTTTTTCTCGGCTCCTCACGGCCGGCGCTGACCAAGCTATGCGCTACAAGCTCACTAGCCAATGGCGGAGTACGCAGCTGGTAGAGCTACAAGAGGATTGTGACTTACACATTTGGAGCTCTCGGCCTCGTTTGCGCCTAAAATTGCAAACAAAACTTTGTCCATGACAGTATATATAAATCATACATTTGTTATTGCAAAGAAATACAAACCAACAAGACCGTGGTAGCGAAAATAGTTTTTGTATTGTACAAATATTTGTTAACGTTAAAATGTATCAGTTGACACGTGTTACCAATTTTTATGGTGGGCTATGGACTTTGACGTTCTAATATTATAACATTAAAAGAACGTTTTCTTGCTTTTGTTCATAAAAATAATCATCAAAGCAAATCAAAATGAGCCTTGACTAAAACCTTTTCCTAAAGAAAATTCACTAAAGACAGCTAAAATAATGTTTGTCAATCAGTACGCTTATTTTGTTGTGACGAAGTTTCCTTGCTGTTTGAATTTTGTACTAATCTACAAGCATTGTAACACTGTTTTTAATAGGCAGCTCAACCACTCAACCAATGTACAGATGTTAACAAGGTATCGGTACAAGAACTGCACAAGCAAGCAAACGTTTCAAATTTCGCGCGCTCTTTGACATTTCGAATTTCGCGCGAATACGCGTCATGTTTTTTTTTTTCTTTTTCAAAGATAAAAAATATCCTATGCAATACACACTGGCGTATCTTCTATTTACACTAATTTTTACTATAAGTTCAAGCAGAAATAATCTATTTACCTAGCATATAAAAGATTATGTGCGCAAATGCGGATCGGTGGCGTCAGAAGGACAGAAATGGCGGAATCTTCCTGGAGACTACAACGGCCGTGTGCAGAGCGTTTATAGTCGATTTTTTATGTTGTTCAAAGTGCACTTGCGCTGTTTTTCGTGTTCTGTCGGTGCTGCTTGTTACCTAGATGCACTATACTTAAGAGAGGACCGGCTGTTTCGTACCGTCGAGCGCTCGCCAAACTGAAAAGGTAGGTGGATGTTTCTGCTGTCAACGCTTTGTTTTTTTGCTTCTCCCGCCAAGGCCGCGGGGCGCACGATCCAGGCTGCTGTGCTTCCGCTCGCGTCGTCGGTTCCTCCCGCGGTTAACGCTGGGAGCGCTATAGAATAATAACGTTGTAAACTAAGGTTTTGTTAGCTAGTAGATGATAACTGAGTTTTTATTGACTTAGCGACGCTGTTGGCGTGTCTGATTTCATTAGACTCAAGTCTAAGCTCAGGGACGATACGCGCGGACGAATTTTTTCCGTGGGGAGGGGGGTTAAAGCAATGTGCGCTGTGCGGCTGTGATTCGGTGGGCGACGCTCTGCATGCTATGAATCACTATATTTTTGCAATGCCGTCGGACGCCGTTAGGGGACTGCACGTGTAAGCCGTAAGCTTCGTCTGTGTGTCACGTGTGTTGAAGTATTCTAGTGATTCGCGTTGAATTAGATCTTTGCGTATTTAATTTAGAAGAATGGAGAAGAATGACGTGGTGTCTGCGTTGGTATTTACGCGGCCTTGTTCGTTTTCTGTGCCAAAGAAGTATCTGAAGAAAGTTTTATATGTTACGCGTCCTCTTTTCAACAGCTACGTGATCTGACTACTATAATGTGTGTGACTACTATAAGGTAGATGTGTTTTCCTGTGTGACGAAATGTCTTTGCATCCACCGGGCTCGTATAATATTGAATTACCATAATATTCAGCTTAATTAAGTGTGCGTAAACTTGACACGGCGTGCTGTAGGTGCGGTTCTCAAAGCGTGCAATTACGCCTCGGTCAATACATTTTGTCTATGAGTGGCCGATTAGCCGTACCTTAGCTATGCAAGCGCTAGGTTGAGCAGTAGTTCACTCGTTCGAGCGCTATTTTCGTGGTACTGCTTTTTCCCCCCTGTTCACCTATCATCGCATCGTTCTGGTTGTTAAGAATTGTGGGCGCTGCACCCCGCTTTGGGGTAAAACTTTGTCGAATACCTTTACGTCTACAAGCATTCTGAAACAAAGTTATACCACAGCTTCCGATGACATTTTCGAAAACAAGCGTAACGCTTTATCTGATGTCATAAATTTTTTATGTCCTCGGTGAAGATTTACAAGTGATCTGTGGTATGTTCAGTGTATGAATACCTAATTTATTGCTCAAAACACATTAAGGTTATACATCGTGGTATGCGTTCTAAGGCGTGCATATGTTGCAAGTGACATGCAAAATTAGACATTATTTATCTAAATATGAACAAATCTAAACTGACGTTTTTTGAAGATGTACGCATCAGATAAATTGAATAATATCAAAAATAATGTTCACCAAGTGATGGTTGTTTATTGGCTTGCACCGATGTCACTAAAACCACATTGTTGGTACTTAGACCACATGGTAGGATGCAAGATTTATGTCGTCGTATTGAATGTTATTGTCACATGATTTGCAAGGTAAATTTTTATTAGCATAGAGAGGGCAATAATGTTGTGGCCTCATCGTTATCATAATGAAGCAGGTTAGGCACGATGTGATTCTGCTGCCTTTACGTGATGTTGGGAAACCATTACGTTATGTAGCTATCTGTAGTTTCTGAGATCCTGGTTTCCGGTCAACATTGCAGAAGCTTGCCTGCTTTATTGTGATGTCATGTGGCTCAAGATTGATGTTTTGTCTTAGCGTTTCCACTTTTCCCCCTAAGGTCATTAGACAGCTTGTGCTGTTTGATGAGTAGTGGTGACTTTTTATCCAACCAGAACAGTTTAGATCAATGATCACAATGAAGCAGAACACAATATTCATTTAGTGAACTAAATTTCAGGCAAGTTATAAACGTTGGAATGTTAGCCGCTTGAAGGAAGCTCCATTCGTTGAACTCATAAGAAGAAATGGTAGAGAAGGAAAGGCAGGGAGGTTAGCCAGACCAGCAAAGCCGGTCTGCCACTCTACACGGGGGAACAGGAAGATTGAAGTCCTGTCGCAGTGGTCTAGTCGGTAAGGTACTCGGTTTCTGACCCGAAGGTCGCGGGATGAAATCCCAGCTTTGGTGGCTGCTTTTTCGATTGAGGTGAAAATGTTGTATGCCTGTGTGCTCAGATTTGGATGCATGTTAAATAACGCCAGGTTGTCGAAATTTCGGGAGCCCTCCACTACCTTGGTAAAAAATAATGTGTCAGTATTCCTTTATTCTTACGTTTTATCTGCACTAGATGAATATGCGCATACTGACATGTATATGCAGTGGTATTGCAGTTTTACGTAATGAAATATTCATATGGTGCATATTGCGTGGCATTTACTTAAGAAACACATCACATGGGTATTATAACCACAGAAATGCAAATGTGCCTCTATGTATGCACTCGTGCACATATTTGGCCAGCTTCAAGAACAGAATTTATTGATCGCAGGCAACAACATTACTCACTCATGCTTATCTCTTAATTACACGCAGTCGATACAGCTAAAAGGGGGTGTCTTCGTCTAAGAGTTCTAAATTCATCTTCGTGCATGAGCGAGCTATAAAGGTGAATGAAAATTCACATGTATGACAACGACATGAAAAGCTCTGCAACAGCATGTTTTTCGTTGTATTTATTCTGCAGCATGCCCTTTTTGTATTTCCCAGTTGCGTGCCACTAAATATAAGTTGGCCATGCGTTTCTAGCCATTCACTGCAATTAGGCAAGCAGCGCATGCAGTCTAGACAAACCTCACCAAAATAATTTTTGCACCGGTGCAAAAATTCTTCGGCACGGTCTGTCATTTCATGTGAGTGAGGCTGCTCAAGGAAAGTTCCTTACATGGTCAAGGAGCCAAAGCACCAGCAAACTCTGAATCATTGTTCCAAGCATGAGCTCTGTTCACCCTGCTCATGCGCTGTGCCTCACCAAGCTACTGGATGCTGTCTACTTATATAAAGTGCTCTTCATATTCCCCTCAGTTTGGCAGCAGTGTGTGTGGTCTTCACATTGCTTGCCAAAATCCTTTTTGCACAGGTGAGACACTTATTTCTTGCTTTAATTGTGTTAGTATTACTGCATGCACTCCTGCCAAACAAGAGTACTAATGTTTCCTGTGAATTGTTTGTCAAGGTAAGCAGAGGATTTCAAGCACAAAATTCATGCTGAACTTTGGTCCTTCAAGTAGTGTGGAACGAAGCTGGTGACAGTGTAAACCTGCTCTGTTTAAAAATAAAGGCTTTGCATGAAGAGCCTGTCGCACCTTGACAGAGGCACAAAAAACTTCCAGGTGAAAATAAGCAACTTCGGATGAAAATTGAAGCATATACACTGTATTCAAGGTTGAACTATCTGACATCAAAGGCGTCCCAGATGAGGGTTTTCTTTTGACGCTGTCCGAAACTTTTGTGACATAATAGAAAAACCATTACTCGCAATGATATTGACACCACAGACAGAGTAGGAACAAACAAGCATAGTTTGAAAAAAAAACAGTAGTGCTATATGCAGATTGTCACAAATGAAATGTTCTGGCTAAGACAAAAAACTTAAGTTTGTCTACAGTGGCCTTTAGTTTTAGATTATGTAGTCCTATTTAAGTCAAGGAACACTTGACAAGACAAGGTAAGCAGTTAGGGAGCGCACGAATGCAAGAAAAAAACAAGTAGGATGGAGGTTCGTTTGGATGCAAGGCACGAAATTTATAGCGAAAAAAATGGAAACATTTGCAATTTTAAGGACTGCATTTAGAGAAGATCTGGCAAAACGCTGTGTTGATGCCTTCAGAGCCACACTTTTCTTGAGCTTGCAATGTTGGCAAACTATGACTGACATGGCAGAATTTTGACACCTATATAGTGAAAAAGGCCTCCAGCTATCTTAAATGTGTCTACCTTAAATGCTCTTAGCATTTTAAATTAGACCAGTAGCCTGTGTCTCTATTTCGACGACATGTCGGTAAAATTTGATGTCATTCTTTTGATATAATCCTTGTATTTTTTGTGCGATATAGCCCACCGAAAATACCATGGTACAATTATCATGGCATTGCGTGGTTCATGAAATGGGGAAGAGGAATAGCGCTGTACATCAAAAGTAATTTTTGGCCAATGTCAATGAACTTCTGTGTGTTGAGCCCTGTGTTGAGTGTCTAGTAGTACGACTTGGCGGTTTTGTTTTGCAGCAATTAGCATGCCTCCATTAGGTCATAAGCAGCAATTCTTTGAGTTTCTGGAAACTAGGCAAGTTTATTTTTCGGTCACAGATGCACAGACGATTTTTTGCTCACAACCAACGGGGTAGACGCCGGCGGCAATTTTTCTGCGACACGAGCTCTTCAACGCTATCATGTTAAAAAGCTGACATGGGCACCATTGACCAAATGAATGCAAAGAATGGATTTAGGTGTCGCAGCAGGAATCAAAACCTAGTACTCTGCTAGGCAATAAGTATTCTACCACAGAGCCATGTTCGGCCTCGGTTATACTTTCCAAATAGTCTCCAATGTTTGTGTAACATCAACTGTCGTTGCAGTACTGGCTATCAAAATTTATAACTATTAAATATGCACGCCTATGATGCAACCGTTAGGTCGAATCAAAGTCAATTGTAGTCAGGCACCATCCTGTGAGGTATTTGTGTAGCAGTGTTAAGGGTTACCATCCTCGTGAGTCTCAGCGCAAACACCAATGCTTCATACAAGCCTACCGCTTCTAGTGTGGCAAAAATATACATGTTTCTCTTGGCATCGTTATGAAGCTTCACATAACTGCTAATGATGTCATGGGTGTAACATCTCCCCATAACAAATGAAACATGCGGCTGTTAAACGTATGTGTGTGCGAGAATTTGTACATATGTTGAGCTCCGCTTTATAAGATCGCTCAATAAAAAAATTAAAATACATTCGCCTTGCATCCGCGTGTATCGCATAACATCGATTCCCAAAGTATGTGGGATCTGCCGAAGTTTTAGTATAATTTTCGTAACCTAAATGCTACCATAAACCATCATTTATTGAACATGAACAGCTGGACTGCAACATACTAAGTTTTAGGTATTGAGAAAACAGAATATATTCATGACTACAGCATACCTAACAGGCAAATACTAGTACTACATACATGGCACACTATAGTAGAGCTTGACAAGAATATTGCTGATGGGCACTTTACAATTCTTTAAAAACCCTAATTAACTTCAGTGCCTTATTCGGTTTGTTCAAATCGGATGTGCGCAATTACTTGATGAATAGCATTTTTACTCAATCCCAACTCATGTTTTACGTGTGCATCATGCTGAATTATTGCTCAGATGTTTCTTGTATACATATTTCCTTCTACTTTGCTGTTTGTTTTTGTATGTGACATCTGTTGTATGTGCTACCCTCCGTAGGCCCCCAGCTACTGTCAAGTTGCTTACACAGCTTTTCGCCTGGGGGACTCCCAACAAGCATGTTTCCCATTGAAAACAAAGTGGATTTTGATGCTGACTTCTACTCACACAAAACTAAGAACACTCCAGCGTGACAAAGCATATTGTATCTTGGACAGTCTGTCTTGTGAAACTTTTTGTGATTACTTCTGTCTTTATTTTAGGCTTCCAGGTGCGGATGTGCAGTAGAGAAGGGGCGCCCTGACCACACTTCGGTCAAAGGAACCAAAGTCGCCTGGGCAGCTGAAGATGGATTGTGCAAGTGTTTGAATGATCACATTATATTAATCCAACACCACTTACATTACCTTGTCAATATTTGTGATTTTGTAACGCAAAAGTTTAGAAACAAGTATTCTCCACGACTCTTTTTGAATTCAACTATCGCAAGCTCCCTTATATCTAGAAATGCCAGCCACAGAGCATGTGTTCTTTTACTGCTATTTAAATACACTGAATCACTGAAAACAGACTGTCTTCCAACCTTATTCGTTTACAAAACTCTTTTTGTAGTTCTCCCAGCACTCCTCATTCTCCACCCGTGTCTCTTGTCTTTCGTTTACTATCAGCATCACCAGCCTGCAAACTACTGATGTCAGTGCTGTAGGACAGTAGTTGTTTATATCAGCTTTGTCCCCTTTTCCTTTACAGATCATGCTCATCGTGCTTGATTTCCACCCATTGGGGCTTCCCTATGGATTATTGCTTTTCTCGCTGCCTCTCCTATTGTTTGCTTCGAATTTGGCCCTAGTTCTTTTGTCAGCATGGTTGGGATGCCTTCAGGGCCTGTTGATGTGCTACTAGGGATCCTCTTTTTTGCCCTTTTCCATTCTTGTGGTCCCAGTGGAGCCAATGAGCTAATTGTTTCCTCCTCATCTGGAATGGCACATGCCGTGCTTTCTTTGTGTTTAAATTTATTTTCGTCATCGCTCTTATATATTTCAGTGCCTAATCCTCTTCTAGTTTGACCCCTTCAGCTGTAGTTATAAACGTCTGTTTCATGCTTGTCTTATTACTCAGAGAATCTAGATGGTTCCAAAACTTTGCAGCTGCCTTTCTATTTTTTTGTATATTTTTGCCATCCAATGGGCTCACTTTTTTTGAATATTTTTACTGATTATATTGGACGCTTCCCTACTGCAGCTCAAAAAGTTGTCGCATTTTCTTTTGCCACGATCTTCAGTTTCACTCCTCTGTTTAGTATACCTGTGTTCTGGAGGCCTCCTGACGCCTTACTATGTATCTCTTAACTTCCTCATTCCACCAGCTGTTGGGTTTGTGTGTCGTTTTACTGGTCAAGCTGACTTGTACCTTAGCAAGCTCTAACTCAAACAATCGAGTCGGATTTGTTGCGTACGTCCACTCTGCTTTAGTATTCTCAGTTATTATTTTCTAAATCTCTTCAGTCGCTATTTCAGTTTGCCTTTCGGAATAAATATTACTATTTCGTCTCAGAATGACTTTTTCCAATGCTTATTTTTCTTCCAAAACTTAGCTTGATGCGTTGGTGATCACTACCCAAGCTTCTGGACCCATCCACATTCATCTATGTTCATTACCCTCAGCCAATCATACATCTTATGTCACATCATTGCGTAAGCTATCGTCGACTGCAGCCTTCCCACTTCGCATTTTTTCGGCCCTTTGCACTTCTCTGAACTGTTGCAAATGACTAAATTATGCCTTTCGCACATATCTTTTAGCATTCTGCCTGTTTGATCAGTATATATATCTATATCGTCTATGTGCGCGTTCATAGGTTCTAATATAATTACCTCGCACTGTTCTGCTAGTTCATCAATGTCAATTTCTAGGTACTGCATGATTTCTTCGTTTTCCTCTCTGGCTTTTGCGCTGGTCCACGAGTATACAAAACCCAGGAGGGTCGTCTTCTCTTCAGCTTTCTCTTAGTCTATAAATGTTCCCTGCTCTCCTGCTTGACCCTTTGCCAGTCTGTACTTTCACGAATAAATGCCCCAATACCTAACCTCTTTTGCTGTCTTCTGTTCTATCACAGTATTTGCATGCGTAGTCCTACTTTCTAGGTGATTGTTCCATATCCCTAAGATGTGTTTTTACAAACCCATGTCTGATTAGCTTCTCCTCTCCCAGCTGTTTTTTTATGTCTTCCCACTTCAACCTATTCCCGCCACCCTGCATGTTCATATACGCTGAATTTGCCTGGCCATCGTGCCTAGGTCTAGTTCTCTCCCAGACACCACGTGTCTTAGATGTTGGTGCCACTTTTTAATTGTATCTGTCAACACCAGTTGTCGAAAGAGCCCTCTTGGTTCTTATTAGCTGTCCCGAACCCCGAAGAATCCACGTGCCTCCCCCCCACCCCCCCCCCAAAAAAAAAAGCTACTGCGCGTCCTCCAAGTCGCCAACCGACCTCATGACCTAGCCTCCCATCGAACCGGATTCTCTCTCGTTGAAGACCATCCCACTTACGCACCTTTCTCTTTATTTTTATACCTCAAAGCCTTTTTTACTCATCTTCTACATCTCTTCGTTTGCGCCTACAACCGCTCTTTACAGGTTGCCGTCATGTACCAGTACCTCCGATATTGTGCATATCACTACCTGTACCTGAGGAGAAATCGCGCGCATGACATCGACCGCTTTTCGAAGTGTGGTAGCTATTTCTACTAATTCTTCATTCAAGACATCCTTTAGACAACCCGCATTGATCACGATGTTTTCTACATTAGCTTTAGTTTTCAGTTTTGCGCTCGCCATTCTCATGACACTTTCTAGAATATGTCCTAGGAACGTTCGTACTGAAACCCTCTTCTCGCCTCTTACCTTCTCTTCAATTGCTTTTGTGGATCGATTTAAATTCGAGTCCCCGGTGATTATCACGTGGTGTGACTTTTCTGCTTGGGTGTCTCGCACCAGGATGTTACTTTCGCCTGTGACGCTGACTAATTCCTCCCACGCCCACCACTATTTTGCTGAAGCTCGGTTTGCTAAAAATTGAAATTGTTGAACCTGTATTTTTTACCTGTTTTCTCTTTCTTCTCCACTCTTCTGGTGGCTGGTGCCCTACCGTTCTCTCCGTAAGCCGCTCTTGTGTTCACTTTCACTAGTGCCTCCTCAGCTGGCCTAAACTTTTCTCCCATAGTCCTCGCTTTTTCTCGCTCTCTCGCCAATGCAGTCTCAAGCTCGGCGATTCTCATGAGCAGTTCACTATGGGCCACTACAATTCTTTTCACTTTTTCTCTCGAGGTAACATTGGCTACACAGCGTCAGCTTCCTCTGCATTCGAGTCCGTACCAGCCTCAGATTCCAAATACGCCCCACATACTGACTTTTTACGGTATTCCTAATCATGTCTTTTTGACACCAATTGTCCTGCTGAATCGTCCCACTCGATAATTACAAAACGTGGCACGCAATGAACGCTGCCCTAAGCGAAAAAAATCTAAGCTCTTTTACAAAAAACTTACACGTGTTCAATGTACGTGCTCCCCCAACACGTAGTGGCATGGAAAAAAGGAACGCACACTAACAAATAAATACCAGCTGACTGACCCCCCTCCAAATGCTGCATAACGTAAGAATTGCTCTAAAAGTTTTCACTGCTGCCTTGTTAATTATGAAACCAAGCTCAAAAATGCAAAAGCGTTATCTACGCAGTTGATTGCGAGCCCTCGCCAAACACGTCTATCCTGTGTGCCAGTCCGACTGAGGTCGGGGCGCTCCCACCGACTGAACTAATTGCACGCCCGCTGTGGGCGAGGGCGCCCCTAGTGGTTGTTCCTGTCTTCATATACATTTTCGCTGACGCTTCATGAACAGTAAAAGTATTGAAAGACTATAATTCTACCAAGTCCATCGTTCCCGAAACGTCTGAAAAAATATCTCGGTAGTCAGAAAGAGTCTTCTTTATCGGCGCCTTTTGGGCCATTTTCAAGGCACTGGCGACATTGACATCACGGTAGGTCTCGTGCTGGTAAAGCGAGAGCATTGCTAGTTCCCGTTCCTCCTCTAGCTGCTCTGTCTGTAGCGTGACAGCTCTGTGGCTCGCCTTGTCAGTCGACGGTGGTCTTTCCTCATAATTTTTAAGAAGGTTGACGCATAACAAACTGGTTTGATTTCCAAAGTGTACGACATATTCGATTTCACTGCGCTGCTCTTGTACAATGATGGGTTCTTTCAAGTTAATATCAGTTTCTTCGAGTCAGAAGGCAGAAGTAGCAACACCTTTTCGACGAAGCAGTGTTTATGAGGCCTCGCTGTGTGATCTTTGTATTCATTTTGTGTCAGCTTGGCTTCCTGCCGCTCCTCGTGAGCCATTTGACTCGTCTCGTACGAATGATCGCGAAGCTCCATGACATAGCCAACGCAGTCTTTGTTTGCTTATCCAGAGTTTTGCGCGTCCATAATTTCTTCGGTGTAGACATCGGTCCTCTAGTGTATCGTCCATACAGCAGCTCGAAAGGAGAAAAGCCAGGCGTCTACTGAGTCACCTCTCTGTAGGCAAAAAATATTTGAGCCATGTATTTGTCCCAGTTCTTTGGGCTTTCCTGTCACATATGCCTTATCATCTGCTTTATTGTACCATTAAAGCGCTCATGAAGACCATTTGCCATAGGGTGGTATAGGGCAGTTAGCAACTGTCAAAAAAAACAGTAGTGTCCTCACTTCTTTCATCAGGCTTGAGGTAGATGACTTTCCCCGATCGCTCACAATGTCTCGTGACTTTTCCTTGTGTGAAAACATTTCTACCAACGCCTCTGCTAATCATTTCAATTCCATGCTTCCTAAAGAAACAGCAATAGGGTAACGCGCTGCGCAGTCCTCCATCCTGAGTATAAAATGCTTCCCTTTTGCCGGTGTTGGTGATAGCGGGACGATTCCTTTCACTTCTTATCAGTCTTTCTGTTTGAATCATTCAACGCGTCATGATGGTGGTGCCATGTTACCGTTGAAGGAAGGCACGCAATATGAATAGCTTTCTGAATTTTGTGTTATGTGTGATGATATTGAAATGCTTGCAGTTAGATCCGGTAAATATCTTTTTTTTGTGTGGTAAAGGCCACCAGACAGGAACCTTGATGGCTTATTTTGTTTTTATGAAGCGCTTTTTGTTTTTTGTTAGACAATGCGTATTTTTAGTATCGGGAGGGGACTTTGGCATTGATACGTTATTCAAATATGCACAAAAACAAACTAATGCAATTATTGCATCAAACGGTTTTAAAAATGCTGTTGGTTCACTGACCAGGATTACAGAAAACAGTGCAACTTTACTAGATATGTTAATTGCAAATGCCGATGATAATAACATCATTGCGGAAGTTTTATTTGAGGATATTAGCGACCATCTTTCTATCAGCCTCTTTATTTAAAAAAGCACCTTACGAGAACGTAAGTAGCGGACGGTAATTATTCGAGATATTTCTGAAACTAGCCTAAAAGCTTTTAAAAACGAACGGCTTGGTATTAGCCCTACTGAATTTTTTTCAATTTAGAACGTAGAGAAAGCCTACAATACATTCTTAGACAAAATCTAAGATATTTATAGGTGTCACTTTTCCAAAAAACAAGTTCGTTTTAACAAGAAAACCCGTATGCCATGGATGACTTTGGGCTTGCTGAACGAAATAAACATAAAAAATGAACTTCATCACATTTGTCGTTTAAATAGAAGTTCTGACATTTTAAAGGAATTTAAAGCATACAAAAATTGACCAAATACAGAAATTACCAAGCGCAGATCGCACTACATACATACCAAAATAGAAACCAGCGCAGATAAGAATCACACCTTATCGACGAAGCTGAACTTACTTTTGAACCGTGGTACATTGCGGGCAAGTGTGGAGAATCCGGCTATAAATAGGCTCAGCATGTCAGGAGCTAAACTTGTAAATATATTCAATGACCACTTAGTCAATAATACACATAATAAATGTCTAGTGATTTCATTCAATTTCTACCATAGCCCAATTCATCCTCCATTATTTTTTGATCCTGTGGTGGACGAAGTTGTTTATTCCGTTTTATCGCAACAGAGAAGTACTTCATCTGGTGATGTTGATGGTATGCAGATTATACATAATAAATATGCACTGGATAACCTTATTCCTTATTTCACCCACATATTCAACCTCTGTTTTTCAAGTGCAGCGTTTCCCGAAATAATTTAGGTAACAACAATAAATTTTTCGCTTAAAAAAGCGCCAAAAATGCGCTTTTTTACATAATATTCAAAACTACAGATCAATATGTATTCTTCCAGTGCTTTTGAAAGAATTAGAAAAGATTATTATGCATCGTCTAATGTACCAATTTTCAGAAAAACACAACGTGATTTCCCCAACTCAGTTCGGTTTTAGGAAACGTTGATTTATGGAAAGGGTATTATTACAGCAAAAGGAGTTCATATTATCTGAATTTGAAAACAAACGTGCCGTTCTAGGTATGTTTGTTTATTTTAGTAAGGCCTTCGACAACATTCAGCATACTACGTCGTTCGAAAAGTTACATTGCTATGGAATTAGTGGTCACGCACTAGACCTAATAAAAAGTTACCTTAAAAATCGCAAACAGGTGTTTGAAATAGAAAAAAAGTTCTGTGAGCTGAAGCCTATTACTAATTGTGTACCTCGGGAAAGCATCCTTCTTCTTGCAGCCTACATAAATTATTTATATTCGTATTTATCCAGATGCTAAATACGTCTTGTATGTCGATGATGTCAGCATGTTTGTTTCAGCTCAAAATATATCGCGCTTGAGAAAAAAACGAACCAGTTTTTTGTGAAACTAAAGCACTGATCATGCTGTAATATTTAAACATGAACACCTGTAAAACAAAGGTGGTACTATTCCGACCAAAATATTACGCCTGTTAATGAAAACATACATCTTAAGCATGACAATACTTATATTGAGCTGGCAAATGGCATAAAAATGGCAGCATATCCATGGAGTGAATGATGGAGAATGGGGCGAAGCATCCGTCTGTCCATTCGTTCTTGCTTCCGTCCGTTCATGCGTGCGTCTCTGTGGCCGCCCGTGCGTCCTTGCGCCAGTACGTGCGTGCGTCTGTTCGTGCGTCCGCACGTCGATCTGTGCGTCCGTCCCTCCATTCGTTCATGCATCCACTTCTGCGTCCGTCCATGCGTCCAACATTCTATGCAGCCACCCGTGCGTCCGTCCATGCATCTATCTGTCTGTGTGTCCGTTCGTCCACCTATTCAACACTCCAAGTACCATGATCTACCATCTTTCCATCATATATTCATTATATAGAAGCACCGCCTTCCAGCGTACAATCCAAGGACTGAACGAGAGGAGGCACACGCACACTTTCTTAAGGCTTACGCATCGTGCCTATTTCCCACATTTAACCACCTCGAGTTTATGGTTTATACTAGTTCACTGTATTCGTGGCAGTGCGTCCCAACGCTCGCTAAACCTTTCTAAAACCAAGGAGGTTACGCCCAGCGAGTATAAATAAGATAGCAACCTTTTCTTGTCAGATAGTGATCAATGTACATGCCAATGGCTTGTAAGTGGGAATGAGAGACAGGAGAATACGGCTTTTCGTTAACGCGCACACTGCGAATTTTTTATTGTTCTACAACACACAGAAGAAATCTCCAACGGGCGCCACCTTGGAGGTCAAAATGTAAGACTGGTTATACACTACCACTACGACTACGGGGGACGAACGGGTGCCGCTATAAGGAGCTTCGCCCCTAAAATTACTGAATTTACATTTTCGAGCAACATGCTTTGAAACGAACGCATCGACAGTGTCCTAGGTCAGTTATGTTTTGTATTCGGTATGGTGTACAGTGGCAAACTGTTCTACCATACAAGGTAGAATTCTTACTTTTTGAATCGCTTTTCTATCAAATATTGCCTAATGTATATTGGTATGGGGGACTACAACTAACATGAACTTGCAAGAACTGTACTTGATGTAAAATAAGTATATTAGAATAATTTTTAACTTGTTGTATGATGCTGAAACAAGCCAACTTATTTCAACAGGCTGGAATACTGCCCGTCTATCGTTTCTAGAATTTTATTGTAACATTGGAAGTCAGGCGTGAATTGAAATAATGTTAACAATTTTTGTACGACCTCTCAAAACTGCTACCAAATATACATTGTTCGAAACACAAGAAAACCATGAAAAATGAAAACTTGGAGAACAAACTACTCCACAGATAAGTTATTCTACAGAGTTCCTACGTTACTCAATAAATATGTGAGAGCTTGCATAGATTTCTCACACTGTACACAGCCTCACTTGCGCGATGTGCACATGCTTATTTTTTGACATTTCTTTTTGCAGTTGCTGTATTGTTTTCATGGTTGCAATATTTAGCTTTGGAACTTGGACTTGATTTTTTATTTAATTTTTTTGTTGTTCTTGTAGTTTAGTGTTCATTGCTGACTGTTTGCCACTGCTGTCGTGCTGAAAGGAGGCTGTGGGCCTTTCTTTGTGAAGCAGCTTCTTTCGGAGCGCAGTTTTTACCTCCAGCGGACCTTCATGGATATATTGATGAAAAATGAAACAAATTATTATTATTATTACCGTTATTATTATTATTATTATTACTATTATTATTATTATTACTATTACTATTATTACTATTATTATTATTAGCAGTAGTAGTAGAAGTAGTAATAGTAGTAGTAGTAGTATTAGTAGTAGTAGTAGTAGTATTATATCGATTGCCTCGCGTTGAAGAGGCAGGTCAATCATCGGCATTTTTCCAAAATGGGCACGTCCCACCAAGCACTTCGGAACAGTACGCTGACAGATTTTACAAAAGCACGCAAGCCGTGTGAGCTCAGCCTGCACGCCCGGCCAATAGAATTCTTCCAGAATTCTATCAGTCGTTCGTTTTATTGCTTGGTGGCTTACCATAACACCTTCATGTGCCATCCTTAGGACGCACTGACAGAAGCTTCGCGAAACAACCTGTAGGTCAACTTCTTTCTTTGATCGTGATCTGTAGTGTTGTTGAATTATGTCCTTGGTCAAAACTTACTGTATGGTTGCTGATCGCTTTGCCACTATTTTTCTGACAAACGAAAAACAGCTTTTCAAGTTGCAATCTTCTCTCTACAGCGCTTCTAGAGCTTGGAAATTCATAATAAGCGCGTTCAATGCCACAACAGCGAAGTTCAAAACTTTGGTTTCTTTTCTTCTCACTGCCCTCAAAGTCCTTAATTCTGGTGACACGCTTGGACTTCGAACAGGCTTCCCTGCTGGTTCCGACTGCTTATGCACTTTTGCAACATCCGACAGCTCATGTGACGTGGTAGAACCAGAATTAAATACTACAACGTTGATGTTGCCTTGGCCATAGGGTGACTTTTATGCAGAGTGCCATTGTCGTTCCTCGGAAGAAAGTAGAGTTGATGTAGGCCTTTGCCTCTAAGAGCTGCTTTGACGAGCCGTCCATGAGGTAGACAGTACGTGTAATACCAATTAAGGTATTTTCTCGTACCAGCGAATGCTTCACGACTGCGTGTTGCATCCCGAGTCTCTCAGCACCATCACAGGCTGTCCATTGAAATATCCGGCTGTCTTTGCCATCTCTTGTCTGAGCAGATCAAAAGACATTCAGTTTTGTTTCAAAATACTCCTAGAGGCCCTTCACGAGGGTATTGATTAGAGGGACACATAACAATAAATTTGAAAAATTAGTGCGTGAAAGTAATTATAGAAAGTTGGGCAGATCCCAGGTACCTGGAAATCGACGTTGTGCGAAGCATGTGGAAGGAAGGGGACCGTGTTGCATTTTTTTTTATTGAGCAACACGTCCTAAAATGGTGCTAAATATATGTACAAATGTTGCACGCACAGACATAAGTGGAAGAGTTGCAGATGTTCATATAACAAGTTTGCATTTGCGCAACGATGATAGTAGGAACATGCATATTAAGAACACCAGAAGCTGGTATACGAAGCGCTGATGCTCGCAAGGATGCTGGCTCTGGACACTGCTACAGAAATCAACTTCAGCGCATGGCAAATAACCACAATCGACGTAAACCCGACGCGATGGCTGTATGAAAGTAGTACACATGTTACGTTTACAAAATGTGGTAGGCAGCACTGCAGCTACTATCGATGTTTCACGAGATTAGCGTCTATTTGAAAAGTAGTCCCAAGACATGGCGTAGCTCTGTGGTAAAATGCTTCATTGCCACGCAGAAGGCTTGGGTTTGATTCAGGCTGGAACCCCGATAATTATTGTTTGCATTCATCAGGTAATTGCTATCGATGTCGGGTATTCGTTGACACTCACGCGGTAAAATTGCCCATGTGTTTTCTCGTCTTTCGTGGGTAGATACTAAGTGTCAATCCCTTGTGGAACATGCCCACATACCAGCGGTATATACTCGCCCATTGATATTTGCCACTGTCTGGCGGGAAATGTTTGACGATGTACACAACAGGATTACTCATGTATTGACCAGTGCGTCATATTCGTCCATCCATCTTACCCTCCTATGCTAATTTTGGTTCACGCCACGTTAAGGAAGCGACCACGAGACCACCGAAACCTAAGCGGCTAGATAGATAGATAAATAGATAGATAGATAGATAGATAGATAGATAGATAGATAGATAGATAGATAGATAGATAGATAGATAGATACATGCGAAGTCCCCTAAGTTAGCTAAAAATGCTTGATATTTAAAAAGTACCATCCTGACAATTAGCCGGTGTAAATTCATGGGTGGTATAACTTCTTTTGGCGACAATACACTTTCCTCTGCCAACGTAGAGGTACAATTCACGTTCTTCTTGCTTTTGTCAAGAGGCGTATTGTCAAAAGCGGCAACAGCACTTGACGCCTACATGTTGCGGCTCCATATGCGGACACTCGTCAGCTTGATGACCGTGTTTTCCGCACTTCAAGCAAGATGAATGCGTCGGTCGTTTTGTCCGCGTCCAAGAATCTCCAGCATGGTGACCTTGCTTGCCACATAAAAAGCACCGAACTTTCGTGCTCTCGGCCTCTTTCTCGCGGCTTTTGCTTGGCAATTCTCATCTTTCACTGTTTCTTCCTTGTTTTCGTTTGGTGAATTATTTCATGTCTTGCACTTCCAGGTAATGATCAGCGCGTTCGGCGTGCTTGCTCTTTCAACAAGATGTCAAGGTTCTCATCATATCATTTCAACCACTGATAGAATGCAAGGTTAGCCCTCATTGCGTCTTAAGTTTTTACTGTTTTTGCCATCTTTTTCTAGTGATCGCATTGCCTGAGTAGTCGACCAGAAAATCGTCGCACTGTCTCACAATTCCCTGGCTCAGCTTCGCGACACTTTTGCAGAAAGCCTTATTCGGTATATGAGAACCTTTGCGACAACGTTTTCTTCAGCTTTTCGTAGTCTGTAACATCCTCCGAAACCATTCATCCGACAATACCGAAGACTTCAACTGAGAGGCATAAATTTAATGAAATCGCCCACCTGTCACTTGGTGAACACACTTGAAGCGCTGAATGTACGCGTCGAGTGCGTCACTGTCTTCGTTGTAGAGAGGAATAAGCTTGTGGGGGGGACTGAACGCTTCGCTGTCGGCTTCCACGCCCTCTCCACTAGTTGTAACCGTACAATCAATGCGCTCAGCAAGACGACACTTAGCCTTCAGAAGACGTTGCTCCGCTGCCAGACGAGTCATCTCTTGTACATGCGCTATTCGCGACGCGTCCCTATCCTCAGCTCGTCTGTCGCACTTTTTGTTCTGCTGCTCATCGATCGTCTCTCACTTTTTTACCCGACAAGGCAAGTTCCTTGCCAATCGTAATAAACTTCTGCCAATTCATTTCCGCCTACTGCACAAGCAAAAAGTGCGGCTCTGAAAGTAGGAACCAGAGCGTGTTCGTACGTGGTGGACGCCAGCAAATCGTGAAATTTAGGATGATTCGGCATTTTTAGTATTGTGCAGCGGTGCAGAAAACAGACAGCGAGGCACCTTTAAACAGTATTATAACAAACTAAAAAAATAAAGAGATGACGGTGGAGTGGTCATCGTCATAACGTCCATCACAGCACGCGAGGAAAAAGAATGGATGGCAGTCCCATGATGTGAGGCTCACGGCTTCCGATCAGCAGCAGCGGCGTCTATAGGTAATTTTCGCACCCTCGCGAGCTGGAGAATGGGTGGTAGTTTTATTATCTGAGGTTCACGGCTTTGTATCACTGTCAGCGACGCCTCGGGATGCCTGAAGAAGCCCGACCTTGATAACCTATCCAGCACCACCCAGCAGTGGAAGCTCCCTTTGCGGGTTTCGCAGAGCACAGCCCTGTCTGCGCCGTGCTGGGATGCTGCTCCCCACAGCTTCGGTGCGGCACGTCAACAGACGTTCCTCGCCTCAGCAAGGACAATTCAACGTACAGCTCGGGTGCAGATGCTCATGGTCGAGCAGTCCACGTTCTAGTTTGGCAGATTGCCCGGTACGGCTTGGCACGTTTTGGAGGCTCTTGTACCAGCGAGTCACTCGAACGCTTGCAACTGGAGCCTTGGCACATGGAACACTCTGGACCTCGCTTGGCTCCATGGTCCTGCGTACTTCCACTCGTCTCACCCGGCAGAATGTCTCGTCTTGAAGCTCGGAAGTGCACTCCGCCTGGCCCGAACCCTTAAAGCGCGCCTCACGCCACCGTGCCATCACGTAACTCTTTTTCGTCTCTCTATGCTCGGTGGTCCACGCCTAAGTTTTCGCGATATTTAAACGTGGTAATCAAGATTTAACTACTGTGATAGCCGAATTTGTTAGCATATAGCTAGACCCACCAAACTCAAAATATCTCGCAAAATAGGCATCAAATATAGCTAGTAATGGAAACTGGTTGTCGATATGAACATAGTGGAAGTGCCGTGCTGAAGGAGAGAAACATGCCATTGCGCGCTCCGATTTAAAATGGTAATCTGCACTTGCGCTCATGCATACGCTACTGCAATGAACATTAGCAACTGAAGAAGCAGAACTTCGTATCCTCAGCTGTCAATGTGTGAGGCGTTCCACGTTTCGCTGGCCTCTGATCTTTACTGAAGCACTATATTTGTACGTTAACGTCGTTGATTTCCGGAGCACCTATTGCCACACTGTTATGACTTGTTGATATCACACTCGAAGCAGTCGATGGCAGAGAAACGGCGTTGGTACATGTGGAAGCTGTCGTGCTCCGACAAATATAAGACACTTTCTAACAGGAAACATGCAGAGTGTAATGGCGCCATGGGTGACTTCCCAATTATCGCGCGACCATTAATGTTCCGCTGGTATCGAGACGCATTCACTCTGCCTACGAGCTTGGGTATTTTTTACCTTGTTCAATGCAGAATCACTCTATTGGTGCAAACATTTTCATGTCGCAATACTTCGCTTGACAGCTAAGAGATGTCGGCAGCTAACCACACCGCCGAGCCCCTACAAGAAAGAGCGCTGTGTGACGGCGTATGTGTGAGATAAATAAGAAGCGTTCGTGGTGTAGCGGAACGATGCCCGACAGATCTATCGGTAGTGCGCTTGGCACTTCTCATTGCGGTCTGACAGGTCCGACAGGTGTAATTGTTGGTAGGGGAACTTTACTGTACAGTCTTTTCTTTCACATTCCTTGGCATTTCATTTATCGCCGTCATTTCCGCAACCAAAGTACGACGCTGAAGTAGTTGATCACGGCTTAAAACACGTTTGCCTTAAACACTAGTTCCAGAATCGTACTACCTAATTTTTCTTCAAGGAGTTTAAATAATTGTTTCAGGGACGTGTAGCACTAGCAAGTATATCGTCACGGAGTTTTTAAATAATAAGCAGCTGAAAGCTACTGTGGTGTTGCAGGACCATTGTTTTCCGATCAAATCCCGCGACACTGATAATGAAGGGTGGAAAAACTGGAAATAAAAAACAGAAATCATTTTTGAAGAGAGAGAGAGATAAGTTTATTTACAGGAAGGCTTGAGCGATAGCTTGCTCTAGCCTGCTACTCTACACGGGGGAAGGAAAAGGGGAAAAGAAAGATTAATGGATGACGGTGGTGAGATAGAGAGGTGAGTATGTAGTGTTCTTTCTAGCTGAGACACATTTTATAGCCGTGCATATAGTCCAGTTGTTTCCAAAAAAGTTATAACTGCTCTTGTGACCGCAGTTGCGCTGTTGTTGTCCGGCCAAGGGCCCAACACGGTCTCATCAGTTAATGACCTACTGCGATATCGTTCAGTAGAAGAAATCAGTGTTAGTCGTTCACGTGCGTATGCTGGGCCGACACAAAATATGTGCTCAAGTGTTTCTAGCACATCACATTGTTCACAATTAGGACCGGTGTCACTGCAACCGATGATATGTGCGTAACGTCTGGTGTACGCCACACCAAGACGAATGTGTGGATCATACTTGTGAGTTGCCATTTCAATTTAGGGGGCATGCGGAACCTCATTTCCGGGTCCCATTTGTGAAGTCGCTGGTGTCACTGTTCCGGTTTGCTCCAGTGCTGAAGTGTGTAGCTGCGCATCACGCAGCGAAGCAGGGCGTTCGTGTAAGCTCGTGAAAAGGCAATGCCTACTTCATTGGCACTGCTTAAGGCATTTTTAGGTTCAGCGTCTGCCTCTTCGTTTGAAATGTTTCCAAAGAAGTAAATTAGTGGTCGGCGCTCTTTCTGTCTCTCCTCTTTCTTCTCATTTGCAACCTTGCGCCACGTATTTCAACTAAATCGTGTGGCTTGTTTTGCACAATGGCACAAAACATTGACCAAATATAAATTCAATAATATTGCATAATAAGTGTAACAAGATGCATAAAATAAGGCCCAAATTATCTGCAACAAATTATTAGGGAATATTTTTGCTCTTTTCTTCAAAGTAGCTGTATCACAGCTAAAGGGGCAATAACGCAGATTGTTCCTCTCCACAGGGGCACCTGCGCAAGCAGGCGTTAGGTGTGTAGCAACATCACAGACCCAAGTTAACGGGGAGGTTTTGACTCCCTCCTTTCCTCGCCTAGCCGTACGTGGCTGAGCGGTGTCCGGGGAAGAGGGAATCCTGCGGGTTCAGCCGATGCCGGCTGATTTGAACTTTAAGGCCCCCCGGCAGAGACAACACACCCATTTGGCACCGGCTTCACGTAGACGGCGCCACTCGACTGACCCACCCAGGTGAAATCGGCAGTCGACTTTTCCTATATCTCTTTTTCTACAACTTTGTCTTAACCTCTCGCTTTTTGTCTGTCCTGTCTACTTCTCTCTTCTGTTGACTTCCCATATTTCCGGCGGCAAATATTAACCCTTTGTGGATATCTGACCTAGGGCAAGCCTTATTCACTAATAGTAAGGGCGTACTACTGGTGTTGAGCAGATTTTACATTGCGTGCCACATCCACAGGTTGGGCTCCGTGGTGGGTGGTAGGCGTCATTGCCGAACGAACCGCTCTTTTCTATGGGATCACGGAACCCACTCTCCACTGATCGCCACCTGAAAAGGTGGCGCACCGATGCGAATGCACAACGTTCTTCGAAAAATACATGTTTGGCAAATACCACGTTATTCACTGCGAAAGTTCAGACAAAAAAAACCTGGAACATTTCCTCAATTCTCGTATTTATATGACCCACAGAAACCATCGCATAACCCGCATGCTGCGTCGTCAACTTTTTGTAATAGTTTTTGCTCCAGCTGACTCGATGTCAGTACGTAGCAGCCTTTCGTCATCATTATCCTCATTTCAAAGTTTGCGGCAGCCAACGGTTGCGACGGCAGGTAACGGCTCACGGTACGTTTGGAGGTGTCTCGGACTGTTTCGTTTCGCCGTAAATATTTTGAGCCTCTGCCGACCGACACATTCTTTCTCATTCTGTTTATTTTGACTCGTTCAAATGCTTTCGCGAAGGGAATTCGAGTGACTTTCGGGGAATGAAGCGATCGTTGAAGGTTTCATCAGATGAACACCCGTTTCATCGGATGAACACCCGGCTTCACGTGGGAACGAGTTGCTGACTCAATAGTTAATTCTGAAATTCTATCACCAGGTAACACCAACCAGGCCGTTGCGATAAAAGAAGGCAAATAAACCACTGTCGCTTTGCATGTGTCTTCATAGCTAGCCCATGTATTAGTGCAAAAAACCTACTAGTTAATAGTTTACTGCAGTCGCACTTGAGAAATATCACATAATTATGGGTCTGGTTTTGCTATAGTGTGACAAAGGTAGCGTCACATAAATGAGAAATACTTCTTTTTCTGCCACGGCCTCCTGGCCCACCTGACACGGAAGCAAATGTGTACACTGGGCAAGGAACCTGCTACATGACATGGCTTGTAAAGAAGCAGCTCTGAGTGATATACGTGTTATGAGGTACCACTACGTATATGTATAAAATACTGCTGTTTACTAATTACTCAGTTTATTTGTTTACCTAGGAAAATTTCATGCATTGATTATGCATTGATTTCATGCATTGATATTTGGTGATGTTACTTGTTTTTCCAGACTGCCATGCAATGACAGGACGACTACTCCCGAATGTCCACTCTGCAAGCACGATGCAACATCTGAATGTCCATTAGAACAGGTCATCTCTAACCTCACACATGTAATGCTGTATTTGTGAATGTTTTACCGCGCATATCGTGGAGAGGTGCTTTAGATTGGCTACAAGCATTGCCTGCCTACCGTGGCATAGAATATACACTTCAATAATGTTGAAACTGTAACAGTATTAGTTAGATTGTGTGGCGCTGCTGAGCTCAACAACACACTGTTTGATCCCAGCCACTGTAGCCATATTTCGATGGGGGTGAAACGCTAAGACGCTTCTCTGATTAAGGGTTTGTTCAATTCGCCTGCACCACATGATCCATTTTACAAAGTGCTGCACCTCACCATTCGTTTCAGTGGCGCAGCAATGGCATCTTCTAAGTCTTGCCATTCATTTCAAAAAAGCGCAGGAGAGGTACAGCACCAAATCTATTTCATGACTTTACTGTACCTTCTGCTCTGACGGTGATGGTTCGGTGCAGCCGCTCACACAGCTTAACAAACAACATAGCATTAGACGTAGGTGCTGTACCCACCCCTCTAATTGCGGCGTGTTTTGCCAAGATGTTTGCACCTCATTAAATTAAGCGAACAAAAATAAGGATTCCATCTTGTCGGCACCTTGTCATTCACTTGTGATGCCGCACCGCTGAACTTCTGCCGCACAAGTTCTGAACTTCTCGTGCACAGCTGTGAACCAGTTCGGATTGGTGCAGGTAAACTAAACTGACCCTTAAAAGATGGAAGCTTGTAAATGTGAAAATTATGTTAACATAAGGAGTCAAGGCAAATGTTTCGACAAGCAGTCTTGTCTTCTGTGAGGCTACAATGTCATTTGTTTGAACCCCTGGAAGCCAGAATCAATCTAAATTTGCCCGCTACTGTACGACTCACGATCACTTCATAGTTGGCATGTGAACCGTCAGAAATTATTGTTTGCATTACATAATGAACACACCCACAGTGGTGGACATGAACAGGCTTTCCGACATTTAGTTGTGCCTTGTGACCGTTTACCAACAACACCCAGAACTGTTTTGTCTTAAATAACTGTTTAGCTCATACATGTTTACAAAAAGATGCACCAAAGCTCATAAGACTGCACTCAATTGCTTTAGCTTTGCACATATGTTCAATGGGCTCCTAAAATAATAAATCATAAAGGTGATGAGCAGTTGCTGCACAGCTTCCTCAAAGACGTGAATGCTGTTACGAAGAGCAAGATTGTGTTCATTGCATGTGGTACTGTTTTTTTTTTTTTTTTGCAGAAAAACGTTCCAGATTTCTTTGCGCACATCTGCTTCTGTTTAAATGAAGTTGTCATAACTACGGTGTCTACCACTACGAAGTGAAATTCTGTGCACTACGGTCATGAAAAAAAATCTAGAAAATCGCGCAGGTAGTTGAAAATACATGATCTTCACTTATCTACAGCCACACTGCAAGATAAATAGCACGTATTTCCAGTCCTAACCTCTAAAAGTAGCGGGGAGAAAACAACTTCATTTTCAAGCACAAGTATACTAAAAAAGTAAACATAATAACAATTGCGTAATAAATGTGACCTTTATTGATCCAGTATTCGGATAGATTCACAACATGCACCACCAATTGATTTCGGAAGTGCTTGCTTGCAAGAGAGTACTCAAGTTCTATGGATATGTCTATGCAGAAAAAAAAAGATTGTACTCAGGGCTGAGCAGATAGTGTGATGTAAGAGTACCAACAAAGATGTACAGACAACAAAATTGTACAATGCAGACCTGAAGCTTATTTTCTTAGAATTAGGCCTTTTCGATCTGTAAGCACACAGCTCAGAAGTGTCCCTTTAGCATACATGTTCGCTGCATACTCAGCAGACTGGTCATTACCTGCGACGAGAAATTCTACCTGTGGTAACTGTGTAACTTAACTCTAACAATAAATGTAGCAAGCCTGAAAAATTTTTAGGCCCATCCCCTAAATACATAATACCTATAAAATGGGCTCACGGCTGAGTAATAAAACTAGTGCATACCCTCTCGACACGACGCGACATTGCAGAATTGTGAAGTACTCAATGTAGCATTGCAGAGCGAGAATGATTCAGAAAAGCACGCATTCGCAAATGCTTATTTAACAAATATAGCAAAACTACATTGCTTTAACTACGCGAGCTATCTATCGGCAATGTACAAGTTTCCTTCCCGATTCCACATCATGCATTCGCTTCAAGATCAACACTACGGGGCAAGCGCCGCATCTGACGGCAGAATCGGACCCTTGTCCTGAAGCCACACTATTAAACTCGAGCGCCGCAACACAATGAGAGCGACGTTCATTCAGTGATTTCGATGTGCAGTTATATGCATGTGCTTGTTAGCTTTCAAGAGTCCTTACACATGGGTTGAAAGCTTTCGATGTGTATGAGTGACTTGTTTTGTTCTTACCCGCCCGCATACATTGATTGTACCGGCTTGGAAACTCGCAATAAACAATGCAAACCTTACTTGATTGACGTTGTGTTTGCCAGTCGAGGCCAGCTAGGTACCCTGGCGACAATTACAGACGCGAAACGCGATTGGGCAACGAAAAAAAAAAACCAGAGGAAGCAAGCAGGGCGAACCAGCCGCGGGCCCCCCACTTGCAGCAAAAAAAATGCGTCTGTTTAATGATGATGATAGTACTACTAGCGCCATCTCGCCTCGTGGTATTGCAGTTCAGTACGCCACCGCTACGTATTTGCATGTTATTTTGATACAACAGGCCAAAGGTACAGTTTCCGTTCTCTAAACTGGTAGGCGTTCTGTGTCGTGAGTTAATCACACGTCAGGAGAATCTCGTTCCCCGACGCCAGCACGTGACAGATGAGAGAGTGAGAGAGAGGGAGGCCACGGTCTTTTACGCAACCCCTCACGTATGTGGAACGTGCTACCATGTGCCAGTGCCCTCTGACTCGGAAACAACGCGATGGTTGATGGCGCGTTGGCTGAATCACGTTCCCCTATGCCATTACATGATTGCTGAGAGAGTGTAAAGAGAACTGCATTTTACTCAGCCCCTTATACACGAAGAAACGCGCTTGTCCATGAGCGTATTCTGGCAGTAATGCGGCTAATTGTTGCTCATGCGCAGTAAAGGTGGTCACGCTGCATACCAGATTGAACTCGTGCGCTCAAAGTGGATTTCATGCAGTAGTGAATTCGCTATGAACGGCTGGAAGGGAAGCTTTATTAACCGTTCAATGTCTGGTACAGTGGTGTGTTGTCTGTTCATGTCCTCGTCTAAGGATTAGGGTGGCTCCACTTCACAAATTTATCACACATATATGACGCAAAGAATTTCTCTATTCAGGTACTCACTTAAGCATAGGGTTCTTCCCCCACGATTTGAGTTGATGTGTTGGTATGCTCGAGTGAAATTGCAGCTTTGAGCGAGTTAAGAAACCATTGATAACCGAAGAACTATAAATAATTATTCTCCAGTTATTGAAATTTTAATTACAATCACATTCTTTTTGCGATACTGTCCTTAAATGCTGAACAATCTGTCCCGGTTTTCTGAGATGTCTAATGGTGCTAACTATTGCAAAGTTGAGCAAGCGCAGTATCACATCTGGGCTACGATGGTGGGTACCCTGACTGTCGACTCTTGCTTTGCTACTCAATACACTTTGTCTTGTGTGCAACTGAACGCCTTGCACAATCATTTCTCGCACACTCAGAGAGTCCTGGTTGAGAATTGGATATTTTTGTACGTTTAAAGCCATGACAATAGATGACGACTTAATTATTCTTCGTAGACCACCTACGCCGATCCTCTGGGAACAGACATGCTGTAGGCTTGAGAGCTCAAATTTGCTTGCACGTTAACGAACCCCATGTAGTCAAAATTTTCGGAGCCCTCCACCACGGCGTCTCTCATATTGATATGGTGGTTTTGCGACGTTAAACGCCATATATCAGTCATGTGGGTAGAGATATTAGGAGCAAAGCTACCTGCCCAATTTAACAGAACGTTTGCGATTGGAATGCTGTGGGAATTCGACATTCATACTTGAGAAGTTGATTGCAGAATAGAACAGACGAAAGGTGGGAAATTTAATGGCTCCATTTCTCTTTGTTTCACTTTAACTAATTTAATATCGACATACAATCAAAAGAATACACACATAGGAAATATTCGTTTCCTAGTGTGGCGAACGTACTTGTAAGTCAACCGATGATGTGCCACACGTAGACACTGACCACTACGTTTTCCCTCATGATTTGCAGTGACTACTTACCATAGAAGGAACATATCATATCAGGGTAGGCAATGCACTTGATAGGTCATGGTAACATCATGCTGAGCTAGGTGCTCCCAAGACGTGATTCCGGTGAAAAATATATTCACAGTTTTTGTCTGTTGAGCCTGTCATATTTTATAGATTTCATTTATTTATTTATTGATACTGTCATTTCTACAGTGATTGTATAACAGATGAACAATCTTGCAGTGATAAATCACAGTAAAATTACAACAAATGAAAGATCAAATGAAAAACACTGCACATAGGAGCATATTTTTCAAAACTAAACACATATTGGTACTTTGATTGAGTAAAAAACAAAACAGGCAATCAAGCGCACCACCGTATGAAGTTCTTGTGACATTCTACTCGTTTTGAGAAAGTAGCTAGGGGAGCGCTACTCGTAATGGAAAGGGACAGGTTCAGATAGCAAGTGGGAAGAATGTGCACTTGAAATCATCTGTGTCACATTTAAAAGGGGCAAGAGTAAGAGAGTGAGTGTGGCTGGCAGTTCTAGCTTTGGTTAGCTTTATGTAGCGGGGCTTCTCTATTTTTAAATGACTGTGCAATACCTAATACAATAGCTTTAAACGTGCCAATTTCACCCGTTTTTTATGGTTAGTAATCTAGCCTTTTTGAGCAATTTCGTAGGCGAATCTCTCCGGTTAAACTTGTTGAAAATGATTCTAAGTGTTTTTGTTGAACACCTCTGAGCTTGCCGGTAAGTTTATGTGTGTGGGGGGGGGGGCGGAGGGGAACCAGGCAGTGTTTGCGTACTGCAGAATGGGGTGGATATGTGCATTGTAGGCCAGTAACTTTGTGTCGGCTGTTGCTTGCTGCATTCGCCCTTTTGTAAATAACAACTTTTCAGTGCGGATGATGTAATGTGATGAATATAAGCGCCCCATTGTTGGTCAAGTCACAAATTAACACATAGATACTTATGTTTGGCGCCTTTATAAATAGAAGCGGAGTTAAAGGCATAATCAAAATTGGAAGAATGTTTTTTTAGTTATGAATAACTAAAAAATGTGTTTTATAGCTGCAGCCATCGTGCCTTATTATGTATACGTATGACCAAGTGAGCTACTGCGTGCGCAGTTTGTTATTTTGCAGACCTGTTTCATTCCACACAAGTTGTAGGGTATCTAATACGTGCCAATTCACTATTGTACAATGATACGTGTTTTCAGTTGTATATGCACTGTAGCGACGTACCTTTGGTGATATATAATCTTGTTTCTTAAACTACTGATAATGACTTAGCCGTGTGATAGGCAAAGAAGCGGCTTCTATATGTGCCCTGTGTGCCATCTGCAGGCGCACCTGCCGAAACGTTAGTAAAACTTGTGTATTCGCACGTTTGTCGACCTCTTTTTCTACCGTATATATATATATATATATATATATATATATATATATATATATATATATATATATATATATATATATATATATATGTGACGCTAGATGTGGGAGACGTGGCCTGGCTCATACGCCATGTTTATTCCATCTCTCACTTCTTCCTCTTCTGCCTCTACCTTCAGTCACTACCTACTTACGTTATACGATTCCTCCTCCCCACGAAAGAATGTGCTAGCTACAATCTAAAAAGCGTGAACAAATGGAGTCTTATAATAAAAGAAAATTAATGCCAGAAAATGCAGTAGTTCCATGCCACACAGCGGTTCCATGCACATGCACAAAATGTTCACAGGAAAGGCAGTCCGGTGAAATCTAGGAGATCTCAGGTGGGCGAGGTTGGCTGTTTCGTTCTGGAGAGCATAACAATGCCTTTAGCGTTAAAAATGATGATGGCACAACCTGGTTAGTATTGAGGAACGAACAAGGTTGGGAAACCTTGTAGCGTTGGAAGGTCGGATGTCTCATGCGTTGGATTCTGAGGCGTGGCTGCGACAGATGCTTTGCTTCTAAAATGCGTGCTTCTTGACAGACTGTGATGCAGTGCCTGAGTGCTTGCGGTTTGCAAGCAGTGCTTCCGCGTCTTTCTCGGCGCTCTCTGTGGTGTTGGAGTCGGCGGAATAGCAGGCGCTGGGAGCGTTTCTGGCGCCTTTTTTTTTACCGAAAGTGTCTGACGTCTTGTTGGTTTTTAGATCTTATTTTTCGATGTTCTTCAACTGGTGAACGCGCTTCTATTGAATTTGGCGTTCGCCGATGTCCTCGTTGCAGTCTCTTTTGTTGTTTTCTGAGTTGGTGAACTTCGTTTTGCTTGCTTTGCTGGTGCTGCTCAGGAGATGGCTGTAGTGGCGCCCCTTCTGGAATCGGGCATTCATTTCCTTCGAGGTTTGACGCGTCCTGTAGACAGCTGATGCATGGTGAGCTGGTGTCTTGCTTATCGGGCATAGTTGGTAATGTGCCATCATTATGCTCTTCAAAGACTTCGGTAAGGTGTTCCAGTATGGACGCTTCGGGCAGACAGCTGCGTGCGAGGTTTGGTGTATGTATTACTTCTGCATTTTTTCGGTTCTTGGAGCTGTAAGCACTGTATGGAGATACCACAGGTGACCTGGCATTACCAGGTTTTAACTGCAGATTTCGGCAAGTCTGTGGTGCCGCAGAAACGACACGAAGCTCTTCAGGGGCTTCTTCTCAGTTCACTGCGAGTGGTTTTTGCGCCTGGTAGCTTGCAACGTTCGATGCGTCTGAGCCTTCTGCTTTGCTTCGACTGTCCAGTGAGTGTGCACCGCACTGTGATGAATGAACATGTCCGAAAGGAGCATGGCGTCATCATAGCGTCACACGAGTCGACAGGATGGAGACCTGCCTGCCCCTTCATCAGTCACTCATCATCGACGCAGTTCCCCAGAAGACGCCCTGACCGTACATTGACTACTGTCACAGAACGAGCGCTAAAAATGGGCGCGCCGCCAAATTCTTGCGATAACGCGCGAAAGAGACGCCGCCAGGTCAAAAGAAAAAAAAGAAAACAAACATCCAAGGCTCCCCGGGGCGCGCGCTCTCCCCTTGGAAGCGTGGCTTCGACGACGAACCTCCTCACCCCACAACGGCGGTCGAGCAAGCGCTGGAAAGTTCCAGAAGGAAATAGGCGTGGTCATACCGAGCTGAGTCATCTGCCGCGGAGGGCGTTCCAACCGTCTCGCCCTCTTCCCAGCCTTCGCTGCGTATCGCGCCGACGAAATGACGAGAAATTTCTGGAAGGTGGCGCGGAAGGTATTTAATCGAGCGGCCGAGACGAGAAGGCAGGAGGAGACGGATGTTAACGCCAGAGCGCGTAGGGATTCCGCCGTGTAGTCGGCGAAGGTTTTGGTCCGTAGGGACGAAGCCGGAGATGAAGAGGATTTCCACCTGCTGGTGAAGGCTCGAGCTACAGGCAAGAGCGTGTGTTTACCGCTATCGAGCGAGGACGCGTGGCAACAGCTGCGTGTGTGAAGCCGACGTGTTCCGGCGAAGAAGTTGAAGTTTGAAGAGTGGCCAATTGAAGACGGGAGGTTTCCTGGAAGAGAAACTTCGAGAGTTGCGGAACGACAACAACGCTGGACTTTGAGTGAGTGATTCTCGGAAGAGTATCATCTAGACTTTGGTTCCAATAACTTTGGACTGAATAGGTTTATATCTCTTTAGTCTTTGAGTGTCTTGGTTGTTCAATGCATGCGACTGCATTGTAGTGCGTATTGTTGTCTGTGTCCGTTGTTTCAAGTGTGGTTGGTTGTATTGTGTAATACGTTGATTGATTGGTTTGATTGGTGACATATTGTATGCAACTATTGTGGAGTGTGCATTTTTGTGTATTGTTTTCGATCTGCCATTATTGAGAATATAATTTGTTTGTTTATCAACTCTCGGCTCTGACTTGTTCTTTGGGCCACAACCGGCGTCCGCTGGCGCGCCAAAAAGGACCACTTCAAAATTGTCCACGCTTTCGTGGTGCGGTTCGGGGGGCCGATACTTCGGCTCTTGGAATTAGCCCGGCGATCGCCTCCCTATTTAACGGGACAGGTGTGACAACTACCGAATCATCGCCTAGGAGGACAACGACCAGCACCATGACAGAACCATCGGCTGACCTCGACATCCCTAAGTACACTGGATCAGCGGACGACGAACCCGTACAGGACTGGTTCAACCTGTTCGAACTCCACGCTACCGCTGCATCTTGGTCGGAACGGGAGGTGGTTACGAGCTTCAGCGACTACGTCACCGGTGAGGCATTCCAATTTTACCTAAGTCACATATTCGAGAACGACGAGTCATGGCAAAAAATCAAAGAGGAGATGATTACCCGTTTTAATGACTATAACCAAGACTTACTCATTGCCAACCATCTAGAGACAACTGCACACTATCGTCAATTTCCTAAGCAGTCCTGAAGCATTCTAAAGTCCAGCGCGAATCGACAAGTGCCTCAAGACGAAGTGGCACATGCGTTTACTTACAGAAGGCCATGCGTATATTCGGAAAAACCTAACCGTCAAGCGCGCATCCCTTCTGCGCGAAAGGCAGCATTTCCGAAGTCATCGCTTCAACATACGACACGAGACGTCGCTCACCCTACTGATGCCTTTCATGCGTCGTCTCGCATACATGGTCCACCACCTGGTTTTCTTCGACGCAGCTCTTCAAAGGCTCCTAACAGTCACTATTCGTGTCATTAGGACGCCTTGTTCATGGTAGACCAGCTGACACTTGAGGAAAATGCCGAACAACGCCATGACGACTCAAAGAGTGAAAATCAGTCTTCACACATTGGATCAGCTTATTTTCCATCTAGCACAATTTGGCTACCTCCGGGTTTTCTGCCACTTGGCTCTTTCGTCGCTCACAACGCCCACCTCACATCTAGCACGCTCACAATGGTCGGGATAGAGCTGCGGAGCTCGGAGAATACTCAGCCAAGCCCTGAACCTACCATACAGATTCAGGAGCAAGAACCACTCGCAGCGAACAGCGAAGAAGCCCCTGATGATGTATCTGTCAACTCTGAAGCATTACCTGCATTACCCGAAATGCAACACAACAGCCTAGAGACTACTACCTGCCCACTCGACACCACATTCAATTGCCCAGAAAGTCAGTGTCATGGTGAAAAAGGGCTGCCACCTAAGGTCTTTTCGCAGCAACATCATCAATGCCAGCAAGTCCAAGAACAACAGAGATTCCAAGGGCTATACAAAGAAGGACGACGACGAATGAAATCATCTTCGGAAGAACAGACGCGGTTTATGAAAAGCCGTTTACAAACGTGTCAACCAAACCGACGACATATTCAAGATTTCTCGCTCGAAACTAAGAAAGCATCGAATCCAGGATATTTTCCCAAGGGACGTCGAGTAAGCTTTCTCCAGTCGAAATCAAAACTCAGGCAACACGATATACAACGTCGCGAAAGGCGCCAAACCATACCCTGTATTCCGCAAGGACGCATAAATCACCGCACCAGCCTCGGTCAACAAGCACGCAAACGGGTGGTGACGCATGGGTTCCAATCAAGACAAATAGCACGACACCTGCGCAAATCATCCAGCCCATGCTTCAAGGCCATCACACCACGTTCCTTCATCGCAAGAATGCCGGCTGTGTTTCCATCTGATTCCACGCTCAAAGCATGCTTCTGTTGGCCAGAACGCAATAGTCAACCTCGCCCACCAGAGTTGTCATAAAATTCATCGGACTGCTCAATTGGCCTTGAAGATTTAGTGAGATTGTGGAACTCCGTCTGGACGTGAAACTGTGAATTTGGGCATTGCTTTGTTCATTCACTTCTTTAATTTGTTATAGTTTGTAACCAGTGCCATCTTTCGGGGGGAGGGGGAATCGTGTAACGTATGAAGCGATAGTTGGTAGAGGCAGAGAAGGAAGTAGTGCAAAAAGGAAAAAACATCGGGTATGAGCCAGGCCGCGTCACCCAGTCATCATAGCGTCATATATATATATATATATATATATATATATATATATATATATATATATATATATATATATATATATACCTTGGTCAGAAGGTGGTTCGAGTGGCTCGATGAGGTAATTCACCGGTGACGTTTTTTGTAGTATACGATATCGGCCGTGATTCTCGGGGACCAACTTGGTAGAAAGGCCAGGTGTAGCAGAAGGGACATGCAGCCAGACGAGTGAACCTGGATCGTAGGAAGTATTGTTAATTGATGCATCATGGTGGTGCTTTTGGCGTCCTTGGTCTCGGGTTGTAAATGATCTTGCCAGTTGGCAGCATTCTTCGGCATATGTAGCGGCTTCAAACAGAGTTGTGGGCTCTGAGGAGTCAGGTCTGTACGAAAGAATGGTGTCCGTAGTGCAAGAAGGTTCGCGTCCGTAAAGGAGAGAACCCAGTAGTGCTTTGAATGGCGGTATAATAGGCGAACGTGATAAACGGGAGCACTCGGGCCCAATTGAGTGCTCTAACAAGATGTACGTAGAGAGCATGTCACCAAGGGTGCGGCTGAAGAGTTCTGTCATTCCATTGGTCTGGGGACGATAGGCACTTGTAGTGCGGTGAACGACGTGGCACTCACGCAGCAATGCTGGGATGACGCGTGACAAGAATACACGACCACGATTAGTCAGTAGCTATCGAGGTGCGCCATGACGTAATACGATGTTATGAAGAACGAAAGTGGCAACGTCTTTTGCTGAAGACGAGGGAAAGGGATGAAGTTTTGGCGTACCGCGTGAGGTGGTCGACGGCAACTATGATCCAGCGGTTACCGTCGGCAGTGTTGGGAAGGGGACCATAAATATCGATTTCGACATGGTCGAATGGTCGGGATGGGCATGGTAAAGGTAATAAGCTACCGCTGACGTGATGAAGGGGAGTCTGCTGTCTCTGGCACGTCGAGCAAGCCCGAATGTACTGTCGTATAAAACGGTACATGCCACGCCAGCAATATTGGAGCCGTATGCGAGAACAAGTCTTCAAGAAAGATGCGTGGCCACATTGGGGGTCATCATGAAACGTGAAACAAATTTGGAATCACAGATGACATGGAATCGCGAGTAGCCACTGACGTCCACCGGGTGCGTAGTTGCGTCGGTACAGCACATCGTCGCGAATGGTGAAGTGCTCGACTTGCCGACGCAATGTGCGAGCAGAGGGAGACGCCGTCCGCCCAGACAGGATATCTATAATTGAAGCAACTAAAGGGTCCTTGCGTGTCTCAGATGGTATGTAGGCGATGGTGACAGCCGTGGCGTCACAGATGAGACTTTCGCAGCAGGACGGGTCAAGGGGTAGGGGCGAACGTGAGAGGGCGTCTGCGTCCTAATGTTTCTGGCCGGAGCGATAGACCACGCGAATAATATATTCTTGAAGGCGTAACGCCCATCGGGCGAGGCGACCACTTGAATCCTTCAATAACAATAAGCAGCAGAAGGCGTGATGGTCAACTACGACATCAAAAGCGCGCCACGTACACGTAAGGTCGAAATTTCTCTATCGCTCAAATAATGACGAGGCATTCTTTTTCAGTGACGGAATAGTTGATTTCGGCTTTGCTAAATGTTCGGCTTGCGTAGGCAACCACGTACTCTTGGAAGCAGTCTTTCTGCTGCGCAAGAATAGCGCCTAACTCGACACCGCTACAGTCGGTGTGGATCTCTGTGGGTGTGATGGGTCGTGTTGTCGCAGAACAGGTGGCGACGTGAAGAGGCGGTGCAGTTCATTGAAAGAATCGTCACAGGTGGCAGACCAGGCCGAAAGGTCTCTAGAGCCGGCGAGGAGCTAGGTCAAAGGAGCGATGATCATCGTGAAATTGCGGACAAAGCGCCGGAAGTAGAAGGAAAGGACTATAAAGCTTCGGAGCTGTTTTATTGTGGTCGGTTTGAGAAACGCTGAAACAGCTGTAAGTTTGATAGGGACAGGAAGAATGCCGTCCTTCAAAACCACGTTGCCAAGGGTCATAAGCTTTCGAACGGCTAATTGGCACTTATTGAGGTTCAGTTGCAGCCCCGCGGCGGAGATACAAGTGAGGACTTTCTCGAGGCGGGTTAAATGGGTTACAAAATCAGTTGAAAATACGACAATGTCACCTAATCAACAAAGGCAAGCGTTCTATTTGAGGCCACGAAGTATAGAGTTAATCATTCGCTCGAAAGTAGCTGGCTTGTTGCAGAGGCCGAAGGGCATGACTGGGAATTCGTACAGCTCGTCAGGCGTAATGAAAGCTGTTTTTTTTTTCGCGATCGGCTTCTCTCATGAATACCTTCCAGTGTCCAGAGCGCAGATCTAAAAAAAGAAAAATCTGGCTCCCTGTAGGCAGTCTAAGGCATCGTCAATTCGTGGCAGCGGATATACTTCTTGCGCGTGTTTCGGTTGAGACGTCGGTAGTCCACGCAGAACCTGATGGATCCGTCCTTCTTCTTTACCAGTACAACTGGAGAGGCCCAGAAACTGCTTGACGCTTCATTTATGCCACATTTCAGCATATCGTCGACCTGTTCATTGATGACACGGCGTTCGGCAGTTGACACACGATATGGACGCTGTCGTAATGGTGTCTCTTGCCCGGTATTTAAACGGTGAACAACAGATGACGCTCGACCTAAAGAAGGCTGATTGTAGTTAAACGTGGCTCGAATATGCGGGAGGAGCTTGATCAGCTGTTCCTGCTGCCTAGGTGTGAGGTGGCAATCAATGGACTTGCGGAATACACCCACAGGGTCATTGGCGTCAGTTGCGGGTGTAATGGCACAAGTCGGTAGAAATGGTTTGTCTGGATACATCGGGTCTTCGAAAATACAATCTAAGGTCTCGAGGCTCCCAGGACACTCGCCGCGTAGCAGTATGTATGGATAAGCAGAGACGTTGCACGCATAAAGTACCGCCAAATAATTGGGAAAGTTAATGACGGCAAACGGGAGGATGATGGTTTGGTGGTGCGCGCTAGCTATAGTTGGTTGAAACAGGAGCGTCTAGTTAGAGGCAGCAGGAGAAAACACTGGAACTAAAATGGCGGACAAAGGCGCGATGCGGACATCAGCTGCGGCAAACACTTTCGAGAGACTGTGGTGGTCGATATCAAGGCAAGGATTCGTCAACGTGAGTTCAGCACGAGCGCAGTCGACAAGGGCCTCATGGATAGAAAGGAAATCTCATCCTGGTATGACGTCGTAAGATGAACGTGGAAGAACAACAAAGTTGACGGCGTACCAAACGTCTTGAATAATAACACGCGCTGTGCACTGAGCCGTCGGTGCAATGAAATGGGAGGTTGCTGTACGCAGAGCAAGATTCGTTAGCGGTATTGTACCTTTTCTCAAACCGCGACACAGTTTTTCACTAATTACAGAAATTATGGCGCCTGTGTCGACAAGTGCGTGTACAGCAACAGCTTCTTCTAGCACATCAATTTTGTCGGGCGGACAAAGAGGAGGTCTTGGAGAGTTCGACGACGATGCAGTTCTTGCCTCCGGAACTGCGGCTGTCAGTTGTCCTCTCGAGTGGGGCTCGTGCACCGAAGCATTGGAGAGACAGATCGGTGACGGGGTGGTAATGACCGGTGAGAGTTGACAGGGCGTCGTAGGGACAACGATTCGGCAATAGGGGAAGATGGTCACTGGGAATTCTAGGCAGCATGGTAATTTGCAGAATCCCCATGGTCCGGAGGCTGGAAGTTGTGACAGCGACAGTAGCGTGCCATATGTCCCACAAAACCGCATTCAAAACAGATGGGTCGATTATCGAAGGTGCGCCATGGCTTAATCACAGAAGGTGCAGGGGGCGAAGTAGGATGGCTTGCCGTCTATGTAGGCAGCATCATAGGGTAGGAGGACCTGGTGCCACGGTATGCGCCAGAGACAGGTGGGGCTGGGGGTCTAGCAACGACAGCAGCGGAGGCAGTGCCTGCGTAACCTGTGTCTCAGTGACCTGGCGTAGACGTGGGTCTAACGAGGGCACTGGCTCGGATGCTACGGCCACAAGAGAAAGTTGACGCGCAACTTCTTCACCAATGAATTGTTTGATGTGGGGCAGTAAGAAGGTGTGATCAGCAGCGGCGTCGTGCACGAGGGCGAAAATTTCAGCTGTGTCTTCAGTGGCCCTGCGAATCAAGACATGCGTCTTACGCAACTCGGCGTACTCCTGACACAGCTGGACAACGTCGCTGACAGTCTGTGGGTTGTTAGCGACGAGCATCTGGAAGGTATCGTCGTCAACTCCTTTGGTGATGTGCTTGATTTTGTTGTGTTTGGTTAGAGATGCATCGACGTGCTTGCAAAGAGACAAGACATCTTGGATGTAACTTTTAAAGGTCTCGTCTCTGCTCTGGACTCGACTACGCAGACGTCGTACCGCGCGAAGCCGCCGCACGGCGGCGCGATCGCAGACCGCGGCGATGGTGGTCTTCAAGGCAGACCAGTCGGTGATTTCGCCTTCGTGGTTCTTGAACCAGAGGCGGGCCACATCAGCGAGGTAAAAGCGCACGTTCGTTAGCTGGTCGCATGCGTTCTATTTGTTGGAAGCGCTTACGATTTCGTACTCGACGAGCCAGTCCTCAAAGTCTTGTTCGGCGTTGCCGTGAAAAATTGGTGGGCCGCGTTGCCTAGGCACGCCAGTACAGAAGACTGTCGTTGGGGTGGGGGGGGGGCAGCTTGAGAAGGGCTAGTAGCAGTCATGGTGACGGTAAAGGTAGCGCGTCCGATTGCGAAGTTCAAGGTTGATGGGAACCCCGGCTCCTTCGCCACTTAAAATAGAGGTGTTGTACGTCGAGAAAGGTTCAGGCGCAGCTTGGTGAAAGGTGCTTTATGAGACAGGTCAGGCTACCGGTGAGCGGCGTGCGCGAGCTACTACTACAGCCACCGACCACCATCGTCTTCTTCAGTAACAGCAGAGCTTTCGTTATTCAGATTCATTACAATTACTTCCCGCGAAATCAGGAGCCTTCCTGGCGACCTATGGACAAGTAAACACGGGAGGGTCGTAGCAGGGTCTAAGTCTCGACACATGGACAATTTCCTGGCCACGACGACGTTGTTCAGAAGATGGATCCAGTTGCTCGATCAAGTAATTCACCGGTGACATTTTTTGTAGTATACGATATAGGCCATGACACTCGGGGACCAACTTGGTAGAAAGGCCAGGTGAAGCAGAAGGGACATGCAGCCAGACGAATGAACCTAGATCGTAAGAAATATTGTTAATTGATGCGTAATGGTGGTGCTTTTGGCGTCCTTGGTCTTGGGTTGTGAATGATCTTGCCAGTTGGCGGCATTCTTCAGCGTATGTAGCGGCTTAAAACAGAGTCGTGGAACCGGAGGAGTCAGGTCTGTATGAAAAAATGGTGTCCATAGTGCAAGAACGTTTGCGTCCGTAAAGGAGAAAAAAAGGAGAGAACCCAGTAGTGCTTTGAATGGCGGCATTATAGGCGAACGTGATAAACGGGAACACTCGGGCCCAATTGGAGTGGTATTACGAGACGTACATAGAGAGCACGTTACCAAGGGTGCGGCTGATGCGCTCTGTCATTCCATTCGTCTAGGGATGATAGGCGCTTGTAGTGCGGTGAACGTCGAGGCACTTCATCTATTAGAATATATAATAATTAAGATAAATATATATATATATATATATATATATATATATATATATATATATATATATATATAAATAAGTATAAATATATAAATATTGCAAGGGGGTTTATTAGCGACGCCAGATAATAGGCAGACAGCCGGTACAGAAACAAATGCTCGGGCAGTCCAGTGTCTACAGCTCTTGCTCGCGCTTCGCACTCAGCGATGGTCCCACTATCATTGCCTTGCGAATTCCCCACTACAATGCCCCGGCGACGAAGACGAGCCATCCTGGCGACTCAAGGTGACGAGAGAACAGGAGGGTCGTAACAGGGCTTGAGGCGACTGACGTGGACCGTCTCACGACCAAGGCGGCGCTTGTCCGTGGACGGCTTGAGTGGTTCAATCACATAGGTGACAGAAGAAGGGTGTTGTATGACGCGGTAAGGGCCCGTATACTTCGGTGCAAACTTGGGAGTCAGTCCAGGAGAGTGGAAAGGCAGTCGGAGCCACACGAGAGAACCGACGGGGAAGGTATTCTGAACAAGATCATGGTCGTGGCGATCTTTTCGGAGGGCTTGGTTATCGGCTGTGAAGGACCGTGCAAGTTGACGACACTCTTCGGCATGTTCAGCCATTTCAGAAACTGGGCTGAACTCTGAGGCATCAGGATTGTATGGCAAAATTGTGTCGAGTGTGTTGCATGGGTCACGACCATATAAAAGAAAAAATGGAGAAAAGCCTGTTGTTGATTGAATCGCCGTATTGTAGGCGTACGTCACGAAAGGAAGAACAACATCCCAGTTGGAGTGGTCGGAATCAATATACATAGCGAGCATGTCTCCGAGGGTTCTGTTGAAACGTTCCGTTAGGCCGTTTGTCTGAGGGTGATAGGCTGTTGATGTGCGGTGTACCGTACGGCATGAATGTAGGAGCTGCTGCAGAACTTCGGACAAAAATACGCGTCCTCTGTCACTCAGGAGCTCCCGTGGTGCACCATGACGAAGAACAAACCGGTGCAAGATGAAGGTTGCAACGTCACGAGCACCAGCCGAAGGCAGCGCTGCCGTTTCGGCGTACCTTGTCAGATGGTCGGCAGCCACAATCACTCATCGATTGCCACCAACAGAGCACGGTAGCGGGCCGTATAGGTCAATCCCAACACGGTCGAATGGGCGTGCAGGACATGGCAAAGGCTGCAGTTGACCGGGTGAATGAGGGAATGTCTTGCGCTGCTGACACTGGGAACATGAGCGAATGTGTTTGCGTACAAACGTGTACATACCCCGCCAGTAGTAACGTTGGCGGATCCGCTCATACGTCTTTAGCGCACCGGCGTGTGCGTGTTGCGGTTCAGCATGAAAATATTTGCAGATATCAGACCGCATATGGCTGGGTATGACTAGCAGCCATTTACGACCCGTCACTTGATAGTTGCGACGGTATAACAGGCCATCCCGTATGGCGAAATGCGTTGCTTGGCGGCGAAGAGCACGCGGGTAGCCGGAAGTTGATGCGTCAGAAAGCATATTCAATAGCGAGGCGATCCAAGGGTCCTTGCGCTGTTCGGATGGCATGTCTGTGACGCTGACGGCAGAGAGGGGAAGGTCCAGGGCTGATATATCCGTATCATCGGATTTCACGGGTGATCGTGAAAGCGCATCTGCGTCAGAGTGCTTTCGCCCCGATCGGTAGACGACGCGTATGTCGAATTCTTGGAGGCGTAGTGCCCAACGTCCGAGGCGGCCGGAAGGATCTTTTAGCGAAGCCAACCTACAGAGTGCGTGATGGTCAGTTACCACATCAAAAGTTTGGCCGTACAAATAGGGGCGAAACTTGTTTAACGCCCACACAATCGCGAGGCACTCTTTTTCCGTAACAGAATAGTTGGCTTCTGCCTTAGTGAGGGCGCGGCTGGCATAGGCGACCACATACTCCGTAAAACCTGGCTTGCGTTGCGCGAGTACTGCACCAAGGCCAACGCCACTTGCATCCGTGTGTACTTCGGTTGGCGCAGTAGGGTCGTAATGGCGCAGTACGGGTGGTGAGGTAAGGAGTCGGCGCAGTGTTGCGAAGGATTCGTCACAGGCTGCTGTCCAATTCGAAAGATCTGCAGGGCCAGCAAGGAGTTTGGTGAGTGGAGCGATGATGGAGGCAAAGTTCCGGACAAAGCGACGAAAATAGGAGCACAGGCCCACAAAGCTCCGTGGTTCTTTAACAGTAGTCGGCTTAGGAAATTCGGCAACAGCACGAAGCTTGTCAGGGTCGGGAAGAATGCCGGCTTTCGAGACGACATGACCAAGTATGGTGAGTTGTTTAGCCCCGAAGTGACACTTCTTCAGGTTAAGCTGAAGCCTGGCGTTTGTAAGGCACTGTAGAATCTTGCGCAGACGAGCGAGATGCGAAGTGAAATCGGGGGAAAAAACCACAACGTCATCAAGATAGCACAAGCAATGTTCCATTTGAGACCACGTAAAATGCTGTCCATCATTCGCTCGAATGTGGCAGGCGCATTGCAGAGTCCGAATGGCATCACGGTAAATTCATAGAGGCCATCCGGTGTGACAAACGCCGTTTTTGGACAATCAGACTCAGTCATTGGGACCTGCCAATAACCCGAGCGAAGGTCAAGCGAGGAAAAGAATTCTGCACCTTGGAGACAATCGAGAGCGTCGTCTATGCGGGGAAGAGGGTAAACATCTTTCCTCGTAATGTTGTTTAGGCGCCTGTAGTCTACGCAGAACCGGACTGAACCATCCCTTTTTTTGACGAGTACAACTGGGGAAGACCAAGGACTACAAGAAGGCTTGATGACTCCGCGCTGTAGCATGTCGTCTACTTGTTCTGCAATTACCCGACGCTCCACTGTTGACACACGATAAGGGCACTGGCGCAAAGGAGTACTCTTTCCTGTGTCAATTGTGTGCACAACGGTGTTCGTTCTTCCTAGCACCGCTTGGGGAAAGTCAAACGAACGCTTGAATTCGTGCAGCAGGGTAACAAGCTGCTCTCGTTGAGCCGGGGCGAGATGGCTGTCAATAGAATGGTGAAATGCATCGGTAGACACGCTGTTCAAGGCAAAGTGAGGAACCAACGCGTTCAGCTCCATATTCGCCTTGGTGTCGAAGAAATCGGCAGGCACGATAGTACCTTCATCGATGAGCTGAATGTGGCCGAGCGTCTCGTTGCGGCGCAAACTGAGGGGGCACGAGTTGGGATTGGAAATAAATATCCCGGTAGTTTCTTGACAAAGCTCAAGAACGGCGAATGGCAGCGATGTGTGGTGGCGGCTACCGAAGATGTCAGATGGCGTGAATAGGACGGTAGCGTCTGAAAGTGAAGCACAGCAGGCAGGGACAAACTGAGCGCTGAAAGGAGGAAGGTCTATGTCCGTCGCGACGACAAGGTTAGCCACACTAGATACGGCCGCATCAACAGAAGGCGCATCACCAAACGGTAACAGCTCCACTTCGGCCCGAGCGCAGTCCACGACGGCGTGATGACGCGATAAAAAATCCCATCCTAGGATGCCATCGTGGGAACATGAAGCCAACACGTGAAATTCAATGGTGTACAACACGTCTCGAATCACAACTTTTGATGTACATGACGCGACGGGCTCAATTTGTTGGGCGCTCGCAGTACTAAGAGAAACCACGGGAGAAAGCATCGTCACTTTACGAAGAGAGCGGCAGAGTCTCTCACTAATCACAGATATCGCGGCACCGGTATCGATGAGTGCGAGTGTTCGTACACCTTCGACGATTACATCGATAAGATTGGCGGGAGACAGGCGAGGACTTGAACGATTAGACGATGACGCAGCTCGTGCCTCCGGAGCTGCGGCAGTTAGTTTTCCGTCTCAATGGAGGTGGGTCGTCGACGCATAGGCGACACGGAACGACGACTTGGTGAAGGTGAAGGCGAGCGGGAAGTAGAACGTCTAGAAGCGAATGTTCGGGCGCCGGAAGCAGTTTGCGCATCGCGTTCGTGAACTTCAGGTGGTACGTGAGGCGCGTGGTATGGAGGTCGAAACGAATAGTCAGGATATCTTGGTGCGTTAACTGTGAAGCGCCGACGACATAGACGTGCAACGTGGCCTGGAATTCCGCAAAATTAACATATAGGCCGGTTGTCAGCGGTGCGCCAAGGATTTCCGGCGTGTTGCTGTGGAAACGGCGCGGTGGACGGTCGCACAGGTTGTGGCGTATACATTGGCAGACGAGATGCAGGAGGCATTGCCGCGACGGCCGCATAAGTCAGTGGCGCGGCAACAGGCGTTGGTTGAGAGGCAGGCGTAGGTAATGGCAACGCCTCGGAGACCTGCTCCTGAATAGCCTGTCTTATTGTCGGCGTTAGGCGGTTCGTTGGTGCTTCGGTGGTCGGCAGATACGAGAGACATGAAAGTTGTCGTGCGACCTTTTCGCGTACATATTCTTTTATCTGCTCCAGCAGGGAGCTGTCACCACCGACGGCCAGGGCAGCGAGAGAGTCGTCTGCAGTCGTCGACCTCCGAACTGCTGCACGTTGTTTCCGAATCTCTTCCAAGCTCTGGCACAAGGTCACAAGTTCGGATACGGTACTTGGGCTCTTTGCCAGCAACATTTGATAGGCATCATTGTCTATGCCTTTCAAGATATGCCTGATCTTGTCATGTTCGGTCATCTCAGGGTTGAAGCGCCGGCATAAATCGATTACATCTTCAATATAGCTTGTGAAGTTTTCGCCCTGCCTTTGTGCACGTCCGCGTAGGCGCTGCTCAGCACGCAGCTTGCGCACTGCGGGGCGATCGAACACAGCTGCGAGGGTGGTCTTGAAACCGGCCCAAGTGATAAATTCAGTGCGGTGGTTTGTGAACCACAGGCTGGCGACGTCTTTGAGATAAAATGGGACATACTCCAATTTCGAGGGGTCGTCCCACTTGTTGGCGGCGCTCACCTTCTCAAACAGCTACAACCAGTCCTCCACATCTTGGTCCTCGGTGCCACTGAAGAAGGGCGGATCTCGTTGGCGCAGGGTGGTAGGCACGATGACCAGTTGAGATTGGGCCGTGCTTTGCTGGGTGGTGCCTTGCTCGGTCGTCTGATCAGGCATTGCTGATGTAGTGGGCAGCTTCCGGCTTCGAAGTTCCAGGTTTGCGTACCCAGCACGCTTCCACCACTTTGCAAGGGGGTTTATTAGCGACGCCAGATAATAGGCAGACAGCCGGTACAGAAACAATTGCTCGGGCAGTCCAGTGTCTACAGCTCTTGCTCGCGCTTCGCACTCAGCGATGGTCCCACTATCATTGCCTTGCGAATTCCCCACTACAATATATATATATATATATATATATATATATATATATATATATTTAGTGGGTTGAAATTCAATGGATCCGGTGGAAAACGCGGTAGAAAGAAATGCCGACAAACGTGCGAAAACACAAGTTTTATTAAGGTTTCGGCAGGTGGGCCGACGAAGGCAGGCCCACCTGCCGAAACGTTAGTAAAACTTGTGTTTTCGCACGTTTGTCGACCTTTTTTTCTACCGCATATATATATATATATATATATTTATTTTTTATTTTATTTTTGAAATACTGCAGGCCAAAAAGGCCCAAGCAGGAGGGGCACAAACACAAACACAATATCAGTACATGAGGGATGCAGCTTCACTAAAAAACATCTGTGTAAGAGGAGAGCGAGTAGAAGAGAAACATCAAAACAAAGAAAGCACGCGATCAGTACATGAGTAACACAGCTTGACTAAAATACATCTGTGTAGGAGAAGAGCGAGTAGAAGAGAAACATCAAAAAAAAATCAAGCGATATTGGGAGGGGGGGGGGTCAAGATTCACAGAATTAAACATTGGTTCATCAAGATCGAAGGTTTGGAGGAAATCAGAAGGCAAGTTATTCCATTCTGTTACAGTTCTCGGAAAAAAGGAAAAACTTAAATAAATCTGTCCGCGCAAAATACGGAGTTAAAGATCGGACATGAGAATGACGAGTTTGTCTGGTCGAAACTGGGGTAACATAATGTGATGGGTCTAGCCCAAGTTAATTGGTAATTAGTGAGTCCAAGAATTTTAGACGGAGAAGCTGGCGCCGCGATTGTAGCGTCTGGAATTCGTTATCTCGCATTAGTTCCGTAGCTGATGTACCACGACCATACTTTGAGTAAATAAAACGCACTGCTCGTCTTTGAATCTTTTCGAGGGAATATATGTTAGACTTAGTATGCGGATCCCATACAATACAAGCGTATTCAAGCTTTGGACGTATTAAAGTGTTATAAGCTAATAGTTTCACTTGCGACGGGGCGTCTCTGAGTTTGTGCCTTAAAAGACACAGTTTACGGAAAGCCGATGACGAAACATCGGCAATGTGTGCATTCCAGGACAACTTATTCGTTATCGTTATACCTAGGTATTTGTATTGACTGACTTCTTTTAAGGGTTGGCTTTTGGAGGAATAGGAAAACTGAAGGGGATTTTTCTTGTTAGTAATTCGAAGGCAAACAGATTTATCGAAATTGAGCACCATGCCCAATTTGTTACACCACGAAAGAATATTGTTAAGGGCAGTGTCGAGAGCAACCTGGTCATCTGGCGATTGTACATCTGTGAAAATAATGCAGTCGTCTGCAAAAAGTCTTATTTTAACCGGATCAGTAATAGCATTAACAATATCATTGCAATAAATTATAAAGAGCAGCGGACCTAGAACACTACCCTGCGGTACGCCGGAATCTACTGGGAGATAAGGTGATGTCTGTCCACAGACGTCGACATACTGTTTCCGGCCGTTCAGGTAAGCAGACACCCAGGATACTAGGTAGTTTGGAAGCCCTATAGTCTGCAATTTCTCGATGAGCTTGTTATGGGGAACACGGTCGAATGCTTTACTGAAATCCAAAAACAGTACATCGACCTGACCAGCTTTGTCTAAAATAGAAGCAATGTGATGAATAACTGAGACCAACTGGGTGACTGTGGGAAACCGTTTTCTAAATCCATGCTGAAAGGGAGATAAAATGTGGTTATCATCTAAGAAGCTGTTTATACGAGTGGCAATTATATGTTCTAGCATTTTGCAACATGCGGAAGTCATAGAAATGGGACGGCAGTTTGGTATGCACTCTGGGTCCCCCTTTTTCACAAAGGGCAGAACACGTGCCAATTTCCAATCGATGGGTAAAGTTGCTGAACTTATTGAGGCTCGGAAGATCACAACAATGTACTTGGCCAATATTTCGGCATATCGCCGGAGAAATGCATTCGGTATGTTGTCTGGTCCAGGGGTTGATTTAACTTTTAATCGCAGCAGTAAATTAAGGACACCATCAAAAGATATGAGGTTAGGATCTGAATCAGAAGCGTCAATGCTAATTGAGACAGGCAGGGTAGAAGTTGAAAAAACACTATGAAAATAGTCGTTAAAATTTTTCGCGATAGTTTGGGGATTGTCAATCATAGTGCCGTTAAACTTGATTCAATTTACAGAGCTTTTACGGTCCCTAATAAAATACCAGAATTTTTTAGGGTCCTCTTTGATGAAGTTTTGCAACTTGACAGTAAAATAAAAATTCTTGGCACTTTTAATAGCTTCGGAGAGGGAGTTACGAATTTCCCTGAGAATGTTAGCGGGAGCACCTTTTTTCCGATAACGCTTGGCTTTACGCTTCATTTGTATTATTGGTCTTGTGATCCATGGTGTGAACTTTGGGGGTTTTTTCGTTTTGTTTGGTACAAACCGTTCAATGCAGTGGAAGCATAGTTTCTTAAAGTTATCCCAGAGAACAGAAGCGTCGTCCTCATCAAAATGCACCAATTCACATTCAAGATAATCTTGGATGCTCGTATCGTTAGCACGGGAAAAATTTTTGACCTGTTTAGAGTTAGGTGGGCTATTGGAGCGATTACAATGCAAGGAAAAAGAAACTGTGACCATGTCGTGATCAGATAAGCCGGGTTCAACACAAACACAGCAATCAAGAATAGTGCGATGCATGAACACAAGATCTAGTAACGTGGACGAAGCATTACCAACACGTGTTGGTTGCTGAACAATTTGGGCGAGATTGTGGGAAAGCATTATATCGAACAGTATATTTGCATTAATCAAATCTGATGTCGACTGCATTTGGTTCCAGTCAATATTAGGCAGATTGAAGTCGCCGATGACAATTAGCTTTTGATTACTGTAATTTTCCATATGGGTTTTCAAGTTAAACAAATAATCCGGCGACGAATTCGGCGGCCTGTACACTGCATACAATACAAAAGACTTATTGAAGAGTGAAAGCCTCAGGCATATGCTTTCTGTACTTTCAACGTCCGGTAAACGGGTGACAGTGATTCCTGTTTTAACAACTGCAACTGCAACTCCACCACCTCTTGAGGCCCTATCTCTGCGGTACATTTCATAAGCTGGAGGCACTAAGTCTTGGTCACACATTTCGCTGTGGAGCCACGTTTCCGTTATTACAACAACATCAGGGTTGTATGCTAAAAGTACAGCCTCAAGTTGTTCGGTTTTATTTCCAATGCTTCGAGCATTCATATTAATCAGTCTAACTTGCTTCTGCGCGGCTGGTCAACACTTGCTACCCGTACTTTCGTTATCGGGTGCACTGCCGATAGACTGAGGCGATGCCGTGGCACACCGACGGCTTCCAATTAACTGACGTTTGTTTGTTACGTCATTCCAAATAAACAGATCATCACCTACACGCAACTTATCATGCACCAAAAATGCCTTCTTGCCTTGTTCTTTGTCGGCTTTTGCACTTTCCCACAGTAATTTACGTTTTGCCAACGTCTGCTTTGAGTAGTCGTTCTGAACAAAGATGTTAGTTCCCTTTAGGTTGCTCGCCTTTTTCAGCACAGCTAGCTTTTCGGTGAAGTCTTGAAGATACAAGATAATCGGCCTATTTGAGCCTGATCTTCCAAGCCTATGAATCCGGGCAACAGAAGTGCATTTAACGCCGAGCTTGCTGTGAAATGTTTCAGAGACGACTTTCTTTTTAAGATCAGATTCAGTTTCTTCCGGCTGTTCTGGGATACCAAAAACAATCAAGTTTGAACGTCTGCCTCGATCTTCAAGATCCGTTAGCTTTCGGGCCTGGAAATTCATTGAGTTTGTGTAGACCTTAAGAAGGTTGTCCAGGTCATCTAATTTTGAATTTTTAGTTTTCATTTCAGCCACATGGGTCTCGATTTCTGAAAGACGCCGTGTAAGCTCTGCTAACATGTTTTCCGTTTTAGTTGTAAGGTCTGCTACCTCACTACGGAGAGCTTTTTGACCCTCTAAAAGTTTAGCCAGCATGTCTTGGTTGGTAGGTCCGGGGTTTTGTTCGACATCACAACAAAGTAGTAACCGAAGTGCACAAAAACAATCGTATGCAATTTTACGACACTGCCGTGGGCACGGCATAACAACCAAACAGCGGCAATCGCTTCGAAATGAGCTGTACGCCCTACTAACCTGCACAAGGTAGAGGAAACGTTTAGCCATATTTCCACGGATTTCGCCGTGCCCACTAAGGGAGGGGGGGTTCCAGGTGTCTTTAAGTAGTCGATGATCGGATGACGTCACAGACCAAGCACTGCCAGGCGGCAGCAGCTTCGGGATGACGTCACAAGGTTCCACGTGGGGCGGCTGTGACTTGCAGAAAGGAAAGTGGTGCGAATGCGGCGAGTACCCAGTGATGGCCGTTGTAGATCCAGGAGATACGTCGGGGACGCAGAGCAGCATGCCCTGCACAAGGTAGAGGAAACGTTTAGCCATATTTCCACGGATTTCGCCGTGCCCACTAAGGGAGGGGGGGTTCCAGGTGTCTTTAAGTAGTCGATGATATATATATATATATATATATATATATATATATATATATATATATTCATATACATACACGAATGTAAACGCCGAGGCGATGAATTTGAGATAAAAAGCAGTTTAGAAAATGTTAGCCAGCAGAAACTACTCCTGTGATGTAAATACTTCATTCTTTATTAAACAGATTCAAGGCATCGGCAACCTTTCCGTCATTTAAATATATATATATATATATATACATATTAATATATATATATATATATATATATATATATTTATATATATGTGTGTGTGTTTTTTGAATTTTTTGATGATTGAGCATTGATAACCAAAGAGCGACGTAAATATATCAAAATAAGTCGAGTAAATGCTTTCACCCAATTTAGATCAGGCCTAATAAAATTTCATATGAATAAAATCAAGCAGAAAAAAAATTAAAACAAAACTTTTCAAAAACTATTCATCACTTCAACATTAAAAACCACAACTAGAAATAGAAAGTCGAATTCGTTTCGTTTCCTGAAGATAACTGCAAACGGCTTCAAAATGGTCCCTGCGACTCAAGCCCATGTCCGAAGCACCAAAAAAAATTATGTCCTCACTTATGAAGTACAGCCCATGGTTAGCGAACGCGATAACAAATACTCTTTTAAGTAACCTGTAACGGCGACATGACAACCAGTAGCGTTCTTTGGCTTCATTTTAAACAAAACTTGCATGCGGGTTATATCCCGAGACCACCCTTTGTGAATGTATTATTAACGGGGGTACACGACATCGCAATCTGGTTATTATGACTTCCTAAATGACACCAATGAGTTTTCAACGAAAACTTAAATGACTGTGTTTTGTACATGAACTTGCTAATTATAATACGTCTGCATGAAGCGATCATGATGTATATCTTGTTGCAGTTGTATAGGCCGCAACAGAAAGGATCTAAAGTATAAGAGTATTTAATGCTGCTAGGGCTATTGAGTCAGCCTTTTCATTTAATTCTAATACACAATAACCAGGTGCCCGAAAAACTTTTAGAAACTTCAGCTGTGGAGGAACTAGTGTGAAGAATGTTTCAAGGCAATTTATTTTTGCGATGCAGTGAGTGAGGTGCGCAACCACTAGGAGTCATATATTATTATTGCTAAGCCCGTGTCTTCTATCACCGTGCTCAGGTAGGTAGTTTGTTTGTTTTTTTGCTATAAAAGTTTCAAGTAGGTCAATTTCGTATTATACAGTCCTATCAAAATAGTTTATATCAGAAATAACGTAAAATCAATGCAGAAGTACAAAACGTATTGCATTGAAAAAAAATTGAAGTTACTAGTTACTCTTTATAGAAAAGTGTCGGCACCGTTCTTGTTTTTCGATTCTCGGGCGGCTTTTGTGGTCGTGCACCTCTCCAATCCTCAAAAGCAGCTCTTCCCATTGCAATGAAATACTTTGACCCTGAATGTGTAGAATGCCGAACAGCATGGAATGACCATCGTGCAAGAATTGTAGCATTTTTACTCTATCAGCTCTTTTATAAGACCACTCAATTATTGGCCAATGTCCCACAGTGGGTATGAGCCACAAGTGAAGGTCAACAAGAACAAGAACCGGACGCGCGAAGAAAAAGCAGAAGAAGAACGAGCCTCCATGATTTCGCAGCGCTCTACCTCCGATCTTTCCCAGCCAGCGTCCACTTTGGCGAAGATGGCAAAAGGTTCCGAAAAAAGCAGCGTGCCTCCCTCCAACAGTGCGGACATGTGCCGACTGCCGGGCAGTGTGGGTTCCGCCAGTGCTGCGTCACGCTTCCTCACCACGCCGAGGCTACAGGATGGCTACATGACGCCATCAGAGACCCAGGTAGAGAGCAGGTCTGCGTTCGGCCACGGGCGATTCCAGAAGACGATGCTCCTCTGTGCACAGGTGCGTGCTAACAAATATATTTCGCAGTGAATTCATAATCAGGTACGAATCTGCAAATGCCGTCTTCGATAGGTAAGTTTTTTTATTGTTTAGTAGCCCTCGCTCCCAATGTGTTTCACGTCCAGATTGGCTGAAATATCCTCCTAGGAATTTTGGGGGGCGGGGTGTTATTTTGAGCCCGGTTTTCTGGCCCGACCCATCCAGAACGGCATAACATTTTAAGGCAGGTTTGAGTTGGCGAATCTGGGCTAGATTTATTCTATGACATCAGCGTAAAGTTAGGTACAGCCAATGTTCTATATTGCGAAAAACGGCTGCCCCATCTCACAGTCAGGCTATCTACGTGTAATATCTCAAGCGTTAAGGCCTACCTGCTGCTTCAAAAGACAATCACGCAATCAAGCAAAGGATGCTGGCATCTTTGTGTCCTGCACTGCAATATCATAAACAATAAGTAACGTGGCTTTGCCGAAATTCCAACAGCTCCTTCCTGGATATCACGGATAGCCTAATGTTATGAACCAGCCATGTGAAAATGTTATACCCGAAGCTGCTTCGAAACTGAATTCCTTTACGGACAAACATGTCTCGAAAACAAAACTGAGTACAAGGGGACAACGCAGAAAAAAAATCACGTGACATATTACGCAGAGGAGTTTCAAACGTTCCCAGGATGCTATTCTATGTATATTAATCAGGCGTGGCCTGCAAACTTTTGACGCACACTGTTATTGTCATAAACAAGGCAAATATTCGAAAGCATGGTTGTTTTTTCACATAACTACAGACTGTGTCGCGCATTCTGCGTGGTTCTGAAATCACTTGTACTCAATAAAGTACCCTAAACAGCCGTGAGGCCTAAATTAAGTGTGATGTTGGGCCTGAGAATACAATGAACACGTAACTGCGACTTTTAAAAATGGGGTCCTGGTAGCTAAGCTACGCAACCTTGACTATATACTTGTGGCCATCACTCACTTTTATAGCTCCCTCCTTAGCAATGCTCTTTTCCTTGGCTCGTCACACCTCCTGAGCGACTGTTCGTTTTCGCTATGCTATGAAGAGAACCAAGTGCGCCTACTCGCGAGCAGCAAACAGGTTTCTCTTGATGCTCACATAATCATGTTATACCAACCTCTTTTGGGGTTCTTACAGCACACCTGCAAGCTATAGGTATCCACTACGCCCCAAATAACAGCAATGTATTCTGTCGAATTGGGAGCTCACTAAGCTAGTGTTCAGCACATTGCAGATAACCAATGTACCACTACACATATGTAGGCCATTATGGGCACTTTGATGTTGTGGCTGAGGACGACAAAATACTATGGCAATGCACGTGTTGCCTGGTGGGAAGCTTCACAGGAGACGCTAGTTCAACTTAAGGTGATGCCGCATATGCTTAGCAAGCAGGGAAGAAGACATATAAAACACGAAAAAGTGCACTTAGTGCGCTTTTCTGTATTTTACCCGATTTCTTCACTGCTTCACTTATCTTCTGCTTCACATATTTTGATCGGCTTCCAACCTATACACACGGGTCGACACCACTCCTCGCGGAGCATGACGCCTGTACAGGGTATTTTTGCAAACCAGTGTGAAGCTCTAGCGCACTTCTGCAGTAAAATGCTCTACTATCAGAAAAGGGTGTGGGCTGAAGTCCCATCGGATTGTGGTTATGTTGTTCTTGCTTCGCTTATTCGAGGATATGAACATAAATGGTCGCAGCAGAGAACTACAGCACTGTTATTTTGATTTAATACCAGCTGGCGCTATAAAACAACTATTTCCCATTTTCACACATCCTGTTCTTAAAAATGTGGAAGCATGGAACCGAAGCTGTTCCTCCTTTCTGGTATATTGACGCGGGGTAGGATGGCAAGTTTAGTCGCCGGCCTTCACGTAAAAGTAAGCGAGGTGAATGGGTATGTTGTCGCCCTCGGGTATCAGGTCTTTTCTTTGAGCAGGCTCTGTTTTTTATATAAGACCCTGAGTAATCAAGTATCTATCGGTACCCTGGTGACAATATTGAACGCTCATCCCTACAGATGCAACATTCAATAGGTATCAAACTAGCATTATAAAGGATACATGATGCTGCTCAAGTCAGGTGCCCCAGGCACTGAACCAGCTGGCCAGCGCTCGTTTGCAAAAAGCGGGGAGTGTGAAATAAAAATAAAACTCATAAGCCGAGCACAATTGGGGAGAGTTCGTACTACTTATCATGCGCCGCCTCTCCGAAGGTGGGTGCCCCATAGAATCAATGACAACATTCGTGTGTGTACACCAACAATCATTTCGCTTCTGCTCAACGCAGCTGGCAACTATGCTCGCGTACTCCTACAGCTTCACACTACTATTCATCGATCTTGAGCCGGTAGAGCACTGGTGCGCACCTCCACAGCAGTTCGCCACCCTATCCGAGCAGACGTGGAAGGAAATCGCCATCCCACGCGACTCTAACGGGGACTTCAAGCAGTGCGAGCGCTACGAGCCGCTCGATGCGCCAGCTTCGCTCCTAGCGGCATCCACGTCACAGGCTGGCGACCCCGCGACCCCGAATCTGGAAGCCAGCACCCAGCCACCTGTGACGATAGAGAGAACCAACGCCAGTGAGGTCCGCTGCGAGAACTTCGCCTATAAACCTGATACGCCTGGCAGAAACGCCATCGCTCGCTGGAACCTGGTCTGCGACAGGTCGTGGTACGAGGGACTTCTGAAAGCAGCATACACTGGAGGTGAAGTACAATTTCACTGCATTCGCTACTTTTGGATGTCCCGATGACGCGGGCGAAATGGGAAAACGCGTGAATATTAGGTAGAAACTCGTAGATGCCTCACAAGACGCCAAAAATGACCGTCAAAGTACTTGGCATCAACACCAGTGATGTCAAATGTAGTCACGCGATAAAGTCTTGACATAGCGTCATCATGTCTTCAGATATCCACGAAACCTGACATGACGTCTTTACCTTGGCGTCAAATTATAACGTTATCACGTGCCTTCGTCGCTTGGTGAAATATAGGCTGATCCTCCAGGCACAACACTGTCAGGCAGTGTGCAAAAACATTGCATTGCCTCCAATCGCAAAGGTCTCGCCGAACAACTTCCGGTGTAAATGACTTCTGGGAAAGGTTGGTATCTGATACAGTCATAAAAAAGCCGTAAACGATGAAAATCATAAATGTGCACTAGAAGTTTTCTTTGACCACTGTATGAGAAGCTGGGTGCTTGTTTAAAGAATTAGGTCAATAAGCCAGTTGAGCTATTCATCATCATAACCTAGCAGCGCAAGCGAAATAGCCTTGGTAGCAGCGGGACACAAGAGTGCCTTTCACGTACCACTTTATCCGGGTCCCATTTCTTTTCACTGCCACGTTAATGAATCCAAAGAAATCATTCCTGACGTTCAGCGTTCCAACAACAATGAACAATTTCCAGAGACGCTGTGGAGGAGGACTCCCGAAAATTTTACCACCTAGCAACTTTCAACGTGCACTTAATCATAAGCACATGGCCCCACCGCGGTGGTCGAGTGGTTGTGGCACTAGACTGCTCACCCGAAGGGCGTGGGAACGAATCCCGGCTATGGCGGCCGCATTTTTGATGGAGTCGAAAATGGTGCAGGCCAGTGTGCTCATATATAGGTGCACGTTCAAGAACCCCATGTGGTCAAAATTTTTGGAGCCCTCCACTATAGCGTCTCTCGTAATCACGTGGTGGTTTTGGGACGTTAATCGCTACATATCAATGTATCAACATAAGCACATGTGCCTAAAGCGTTTTCGAATGCAACTGCCAAGGTACCCTAATGAATCAATGCGAGCTATTTTGCCTATTGAGCCTTCTTGCAGTTCATTCAGGTCCAATTCGTCGCACATACATAAAGGTTGCTGGGATTAAGAAGACCTTATCGACAGTGATTTCATGGCTAATCAGTTCGATAGGCGGGACTTGAAGCGACGTATAGAACGTATAACTGCACGTCCGGCATTCTGTTTCAAACAGCCAATGTTGCTTGGTCGACCAAACCTGTTTGCAATTAAGGTCTGTCTGTGAAAAATATGCTAAATGCTTTTCAACAGTAATAAATGGAGTAAAAGCAAAAAGAATCGTCCATTTTTTTCGGCGTTGTATGCCCGTCACCCCAAGACACGTTAGAGAAAGTATGTGCTCATCTTCTTTTGATTCGGTGCACACGAAGGTTTTGGAAGCAAAACAAGCTTATGGTAGAACTATTATATGTCACCGAGCGCCGTCTGAATAAATAGTGAAGGCAGCGCCCAACAGCGGTCGATTATCCAAGTCATAAGGAAAGAGTGAGAAGGCATGCCAAGAAGAAAAATGAAGGTTCTTCTACAAGAAGCCTGATGTTTTATTGCTTGTGCGGAAGTTTAACCCGCGTGCCGAGGAAGCCGGCCATGGTTGAATATTCATCGATTTCCAAATTACTCCCGTTTCCAGTATGAGAAGTAATTTTATACAAGTGAGCCTTGTTGGAACTAACTTTTTCGCCAACCTAGCAGTCACCGTTCTTCATCCTGGTCATTGCTCTTCACGAGCTGCCGCTCGCTCGAAGCCTAAAGGTCACCCGTTCTTTTCATTTGAATAATAGACAACTATACTTTTCGTTTTAAACCTATATACCATCTCTTGTCCGACACGGTAGCCTGGTAGTCGGTGGAACTTGACGTGCCCCCCACAGCTTGTTTGCTTGAATATGTGATAAACAAGGCAGAAGCTTCAGGATTGTTTGATTGACTGTAAATATGTGTGGGTACTATTGACGTAGAATTAAAACAGTTAGAACGGCAAGCATTCCCTATGGCGTAGGGCGTTACATCCAGTCATTACAAGGATTGATTGATTGATTTGTGGGGTTTAACGTCCCAAAACCACCATTTGATTATGAGAGACGCCGTAGTGGAGGGCTCCGGAAATTTCGACCACCTGGGGTTCTTTAACGTGCACCCAAATCTGAGTACACGGGCCTACGACATTTCCGCCTCCATCGGAAATGCAGCCGCCGCAGCCGGGAATCGAACCCGCGACCTGCGGGTCAGCAGCCGAGTACCTTAGCCACTAGACCACCGCGGCGGGGCCAGTCATTACAAGGAACAGGTGTTTACTGATACACTTCAGCACAAATGCACTTACGCTGCCACAATATGGACCTTACTGCACGCAAAATATCTTTGTGAATGAGTGCTGCTGTATCTGTTTTCTTTGATGCTTCTAGTACTCACAGGCAGCCTTTCTTTCATTTCTAATCAATAATAAATAATTCACTGTTGGTATAAATGTAGCACATAATTACACTTTTATCTATTAAATTGCTGAAGTGTAATGAAATAAAAGGTTACTCCAAATATTCTGGTAGTCAATCAATAATCTGTGCTGAATTTTCCTTGCTTGATTTGTTGAATTAAAAATGAGTTTCGGCAAAAGGAGCCTGTTGCTAGTTTAATGAGTGGCGATGTACGTACTCGCCTTGCCGACATTCCTCCTAAATTTAGTTTCAGTCAAAATAAAGTAACTGTTGTCGTAGTGAGGCCTTTCCCAAAGATGGAGGAGTTCCCACTAGACGAATTAGGGATTTTCGCATTTTCATTGCTTGAATGAGTTCGTTGTGATATTACAAAAGATGAATACATATAGTGCCACGTAAAGTAACACGCTGTAGAGCCATGAATATTTGAAAGGCGCGGTACACATTTTAATATTAAACAGCAAATTTGACATACAACATTGTTGGAAGAAAGAAGCACTGGAAGTTTGACACTAGGAAAAAGTACTGTCTGTGGAGATCCTTGTCAATATTGCGACATATTGCGCAATATTGTGGCATGATGGTCTGGAACAACATGGCGAAAAAGCAATTCATCCTAACTGATTTGGTCTTTGCAGCGAGTGTCCTGGCCATACCGTGCGTAGGCCTAGCATCGGACAAGTTCGGCCGCCGCCCTGTACTTCTCTGGGCTTCTGGCTTAGTGGTATTGTCGGGTTTGGCTACCTGCGTGGCAAGCTCCTTCGTGGTCTACGCCCTCCTGCGCTGCTTATCGTCGGCTGCCTGCAGCGCCATAGAAGTGATCTCGTTTATTCTACTCTTCGAAAGCACGCAGCCAGGACCCAGGGCGCCCTACTGTGCCCTAGCCATATGCTGGCCCACAGTACTTGCGCCCATATACGTCGCCGCACTCGCCGCCTTGATAAAGGTACTTAACCCTAAGCGATAGGCTTAAAAATTTCGTTTAGTAGAAATTACAATTCCGTTTAGTATGAAATACAATTGAGCCCCCAACGTGCGTACACCGTGTACGCAATGGTCCAACACGCCAAACATTAGACCACCACCACATGCGTTTTTATTGCACACTAGCGCTCAAAATACGTGGAGATCACATTTTTTTACAGACGCTCTTTAACTGTTGGCGCTTTACAACACCCTCTAATACCCACGTTACAGAGGCAAGTCAGCCGCCGTTACGACCAACCATAGGTAATTAATCTCGCGCACGATCGCGTGGAACAGCGAATAGCGTCAACCACGGTTCACCAATGTTACACAGCACAAAAGCATCTTTGGCTAAGCGGGCTGACACAACCTGGCGTACAATAAACTAACGCACTAATCAGCAGATCGCAGTTCTTCATACGAAAATGTGTCACTTATTTCTCGCATAAGGTTCCGCAAATGTACAAATATGCGAATTTGAGCAAATATATGCGTTCAACTCGGCTATTATTGCCGCGCACACCTTTTTATTGTAACACGGGCTTCGCAGATTACGGAAATTATTTTCCCTTAGCCTTATCAAGCTTTCCGTGGTTCCTGTAGTCAAGTTAATCCGTTTTTCTCGCACGTTTGCCGATATGCACTCACTGCTCAAAGGTACCGCCATTTGTTCGGTCAACTGCTGAACCGATGTTGCCAAGCACGGTTTCCTGCAGCCGTAGTATGTGGCATAACCGCGGTTTCTCATACCGAGTAATCTAAGCGAACTCCTGTTAACATAACCACCATTACGTTAACCGCGGTTTAGGCGGCCTGTGTAACAATAGTATACATAATTCTAGACAAGTTCGGCCGGAGCCATGCAGGCAGGAGCGAGGCGGCCGGCGTGGGTGCTTGCGTGTTCTAGCTGCATTAACTGCTGCAGCCTCGTAATTGCCAACACGCCAACTGTAAGATAACTCATGAAGCAGCATAAAGCGAAGCAGCAAAAGCGTTCTGTTCCGCGACCTCTTGCGATGGTATGCTACGTCATATCAAATGTTTTCTTTGTTGTTTCTTCTATCACGACTCTAGCCGAATTCAGCGTTACTTATTTAGCTTAGTACCTTAGTGACGCTTTTACCCGATTCATAGCAAATACCGAAGGTAAAGCTAACGTCCATTGCCTTGTTTTCAATTGTACAAGTTCAGCAATGAACTCTAGAATTATTATGACATTTCTATTTTTTGTATTGTAGATTGTTTGAGTGCCTTCATAATACATTATAGTTCTATTGATAGTACAAAGCATTGTTGCTGATAATGATATTTCTCTAACATGTTACTTTCAGCACCCTTCTGTGCAATCAGAGTTATAGACGGTTGTTCACGTGCAGGACAGTTTGCTGTAGACTATTCAACTTGTACTTTTCAGAAGTCAGAGCTACTCAACCTGGCTCTCAGCTCTTCCTCCCAGCTTCGCTCATCTTTCTGACTAAAAAACACCCATATTATTATTATTATTATTATTATTATAAATCTTGATAATATATAACTATTATTCAGAATCTCTCCAGAACTCATTTCTCCAGCAGGCTTCTAAAAATGTACACCGCAATACGTCTTCCTCAACTTGTCTCATAGACAACAGGGAGATAAGTGTGTTAGCCACGTTTCAGTATATACCCTATAGCGAAAGAAATTTCACTCATGTCTGTTATTCAACGACTTTGTTATTATCATTATTTGGGATATGTGCGCAGTGCATTAGTGTTTCGGTGACTGGAGAGCGCCGATCCGAGGGCTATAAAGTGAATGTATTCTCAAGAATAAACCAGTTGTTAGATGGCACCCGTTTGAGTTTTCTTCTGTATCCCTGTGTGCTTTCACAAAAAATTCAAAAAGAATATGTTCCAACTGGGCCTATTCGTAGTTTTGCTTGAAAAGCAATGATCTGGAGTGACATTTTGAAACCTAGCAGTGACACCATTGATTGAGTCCAGAAACTGTTCATAATCATTTACAATCATCGTTTCTCTGTAGATGACTTTGGATCTCGTTCCAACACTGCTGATCATCATCATTGCCGTCACTTTACTGCCGACAGAATAACACTGATATGTTCTTTTTTTAAACTAGTTCACTGTACGATATCCTGTCCTTAACATCTTAGTTGTGCAAATTTTCAGATTCCGCGTATGTTGACCGGATAAAATCGGTCATTTCTAGTGCCTGCCAACTTCTTTCAACACTCTACTATTCACAGAACACAAAGTCTCTATGATGTTACCTTTCATGATCTTAGTGCTTTTCACACTTCACTGTCATAGTTTCTATCTCAACACTGCACTGTTTTAACATTGTTTTTCACCATGTACAGATTTTTCCCTAATTCATTTTTCACGAAGGTTTCAGCTTAGTTATGTATATTCCCCTTTGTTTAGCACTTCAATTTTTTGAGATTCTCGCCTTGTCTTTCTATTCTTCTCATTTCGCACAGATTTTTTTGTGTTTTCAAATTTTGATTTGATTTTCTGAAGAATTTTTGTATTGTTTGTTTGTAATGTTTTATTTTTTCGAGTGCCTGCAATAAGATCACATGGTTGTTTCAGGGCACGTTATATAAATTATTGATTGACAAAGAATATTTATATTGCCACTAAAATTATTAATGTTATTATACTTCAGAACTGGGTCATGTTCAACCTGATGGTCCTGCTACCGTCGTCGCTCCTGCTGGTCACCACGGTCCTGGTCGAAGAGTCGCCACACTGGCTCCTCGTGAGCCTGCGCTTCGAAGACGCCGAGCGCGTCGCCGTGTACGCGGCCAGGTTCAACGACGAGGACACGGACCGAGTGCGCAGGCGCATCGACGCCATTCGGCAGGCGGCCACGATCAACAAGCCCGGAGGCCGAGCCACACCGCTGCTGGAGGCTGCCAAGCGATCGCTGGCCGCTACTGTTGTGTGCGGTGGAATGGCGTACCGAAGCTTCGTCCTCAGCGTAGCCTGGTGAGCTCGCTCGATAACGGGTTATTGGCGTGTAAACATTTTACGTTCAGACTATGTAAACATCGAAAACTGATTTATTCTTTAGTGCAGCCACATTATGCGCATTAGCGTTTTGTGGTGTTACGAGCGACAAGAACAAAAAGAGTTCGCTGCTTAGTGCATTCGTATATCACTTCAATTTGTTGCTGCCACATACAATTATTCGCTTTGCAGCCATACGCACGTGTAAACACAAAAGTGTCTGAATCTCGAATCGAAGAAAAGCTCCCTGACGTAAATGCAGAAGTGACGTGGGTAAATTTCAAACGATGAAAAAAAAAAACGGAAAGAAAAGTTTCGCTGATTTCGATGACATCAGAGTCGTAACCATGTGCTTTAGGTCTGCAATGATGGGTGGTGGATGATCAGCCGGCTCTACTACCGATGCACATTCACGAGGCTTCATATTCATAAACGCGCTTCTTTTACATCGAAAGCTGTTATGAGATTACAAGGGTCACGTGCACATTAGTTATCCGCCACCGCTGCTGCCACTGCTGACGTCACCGCCGGTGCCCGTAACCACTATCGCGCGAAATAAAAAATTGGACCTACAGAATAAAAACGCCAAGCTCACGATGGGATTCGATGAATGTCATTGCAGTGTTCCCTGCATGTCAGTCCAGTGTTATACCACTGAGAGAAGCTCGTGATAAAACGTCATTACAAACTGCCACTGGGCATATAAAATTGCACAAAATTCCTTGCAAGTGTGCAACAGCTAGGTACCGCACTTTTCTGAAGAATTACGAAGGATTGCATTGTGAATACGTTTCTACAAAACTAAATTTACAATGATCTATGACATAGTGGGTACCGTGAAAGTGCTATTGCAGCAGCTACCCGAAAATTGTTTTAAAACGCTCTGAAAGGCCACTCTTCAAACTTTCGCTGCGACTGTGCTGCGCGTTGCGCGCAGGCCTGGTGGCTTTTTAAAGTAAATAGTCTTTCTTGGGGACCTTTGACGCAAAAATTTTGGTCTGGCTGTCTGTCTGTTTGTACATTTGTCTGTTTGTCTACTCTTAAGAGCATCGGGTATTTGAAACGGCCGACCTCATCGGTGGCGCCCACCTATGTTGCTCAAGAAGCATTCATACTTGTGGAACTGTCGTATAAAAAGCAATTATTGCACGTGCCTGGGGCACGATAACAACACGTATAAATTCTGCATGTGCGCTTTTTACTAGAAAAGGCATACATGAGTAATTTTAAGGACCGTCGTGCTTATCACGCTGCGCTGACCATCCAACGTTTGTACGGATAGGCGAGTGTTTCCAACGCTTTGCTAAAACCAGACGGTGGTGGCACCTACCCGTCGCCTCGCGTTATACACTAAATAACCTCTGAGGCGGGCGCGCACACCCTTCTCTGAGCCACGCACTTTTTTTTTGAAAAAAAAATGCCAGATGGCACTCATGTCTCACGTGTGACGTGACTTGATGCGCTCATTCGCCTCCACTGCACGCTCGAGGCACTCTAACACAGCGCCTCTAGAATATCATTCATCAATTCTCTTGAATAGAACGTCAAATAAATGTTTTGTTCACTCTCTCCACACGCCAGACTATCGTCTCTCGACGACATGTGCAGATTAAATACAGATACCGGGCCAATTTTTTTTTCGTGCTTCTCTCTATCTCCCCGCTCGCACATCTCATTCCTTTCACAGTATTCTTGGCTGGTCGGTGTCGTTTCGCCGTCCGACAGCGAGAATTTGAACTTGTGCATCATTACACAAAGAGCGGTAGTTTCGCTTCGATAGCTTCAAAGGAGCGCAGGCTTTCCTTACAATATCATAAGAAGTTGTATGGTCGGAGCATACTTAGTGGTTCGGTTCGGTGACCACGCACGAAGTGGTTTGCATTTCGCCTCTTGTGAATGTGCCGCCTCGTTAATGTGACAACTTGTTAATGTAACATGTTGTCACAAAATAGCGCAGCTCGTACATGCACCAACAGTATTTCTCAGTCGGCTACTTCTTCAAAGTTTTTGAGCCGCTATGTAAACAATTTATGTAGCCAACTCGTTTTTGCTATTAGCATCAACTAGAAGCTATGAAAGAGCAGGATATGTCGTAGTGTAGATGAATTGAACAATCTGCATAATAAATATGTCTTCAATTGACTACAGTTTGCAATGTACTGATACATATGTCCACTTTTCTGAAGGCACTACACCGTTTGACGAGTCGAGCAACGTTTTGCTTCCTGCGAGCAATGTGAACTGCAGAATTTTGCTTTGCTCAAAATGGACCTAACTAAACTCAATATGCACTATATTCCTAGCCTGAGATATTATTCTGTCTGTGCCAAACGGAAACATTTTTTACTTCATATAAAGGCATATTTATCGTCAACCTAATTAGGATGAGACACTAGAACACAGATAAACTTAAGAATTATGTTACTATTCTTCTAGCGATAGAAGATTGAGCGCCTTCAGGCAACATGGTAGCGAATTGACACACTTACGTACAGTTCTCAGAAGTGGTGTCTGCAAGGACTAAAGTTATTGAGTGGACTAACGAAGCTGTTCTAAAAAAGGGCGTAATGCGATCACGTCGTAGACAGGTGAATGCCGCTCCTCAAACACTTTGCGGCAGTGACAGATCTGTAACGCCTTGCAGCATTCACGGCTCAAGCTGCCACTTAAGCCTCGCATTTCTGAGGCACTGTGTGGTATATAGATGAGCACAACTGCTGGTAACCTATTGGCTGACAGCGCATACCTTTGTGTTCATTTCCTCAAATACCGACACTTTGAATTTGTTCATAACGAGTGGGAGTGCTGATTGTGAATGCGTTGATGTAGTCATTGAACGGTACCCACGACAAGCTTTGTCTAAGTGTACGTTCACATAAATTACCACAAAGATAGAATTTTGACGATGGACATTCATCTTCGAGATACATATGTGCCAATAGGCATTAGAGTGGCTGCTTTTGTCTCATATGTTGCCATAACAGCAAAAAAATGGACATTGTGCAAGCTCTCCATTATCAAAGTGCGCAGAAAAATCAACTGCTTATGAGAATACATGGTGCACTTTCGTGTTACAAGAATTCCTATGACGGAGGGATCAGCGCCATTTTTTTCGCATGTCGAAAGTGCGGCGTTTCATGATGTTTTCATTTCACAGGTGCCTTTCACAAGCGCTCGTGATGTAAGGTGGTCCTTAAGAATCAAAAGAGAGCTTTGGTTGCTTGGAACCTATGTGATACCGTTGTCGTTGTTTCAAGCTGCGACAGAGACAAATGGAGAGCAAAGGCTGGGAGGTCAACCAAGCTTGGCTCGGTTGGGACGGGAGAAAGGAGGAATAATAGAAGCCAATGAGGTACAGAAAAATTAACATGAGTATCACAGATATGAATAAATATTCAGCTCACCATTACACCAACATGTTGACACGCTGCTCTTTCACAAGCGCTCGTGACGTCTGGTGTAGGGGCCCTAAAACACCTCTTGAGCATGGTCAGAAAACTCTGCCGATGGGTAGTAGGGGCTCCCGACAACACGCGAGCCAATTATTATAGCACAGCACGCGCCCACAATAAATTTTCAAAGTGAGATAAAAATAGCTTTTTTTTTTCTCTCGACAAATCACGGAATATGCCCAAAAGTCAGACGCGAAGTAAATTACCCATCTATCAGCCATTGGCTGATTTGAACATGGCTCACTCGCTTGTTACAGAGGCCGCCGCGGGAGGTCGCTACTTGTCCACGCGTGCGCGCGCGATCACACTGACTGGCCCAATCGTCCACTTTGGTCACACTGAACCTAGCGCCGCATTTGAAGAAAAAAAAAGAAAATGTGCTCAGCGTCACGAGGCGCACGTGATGCTTTCTGTGGCCCTACCATCCCTACCTGCTTAGCTTCCAGCGCTTTCGTCGGGACGAGAGAAGAGAGAATGCAATTGCACCATGCAACAAACCTTTGTCACGCCACTCGCACTAGACGGATTTTTTAATTTTTTTTTTTTGTGGCGGTGAATTCGTGAAGCAATAAGCGTTTTTGGTGAATTTATTCCGTGGTTACTTGAAAAAGCGTTTCAGGGCCCCTTTAAGCAGCCCACGAGATGCTTTGGTGACTTTGCACGTATGCGAAACCATCTAACAAGGTCTCGGTATCTTTTTTTCTGTAAGTTGTCGTGAATCCAGGTGACCGAGCTTGACTTCCATAGAACGTCTTAAGATTGGTCACTTGAACAGTCACATAAAATGTGCTCGAGTGTCTCCTCGCAGTTGTAATTGTTGCACGACCGCACTGCTGGCCATTTCAATGGGACACGAATACGCATTTGTAAATGTCACGCCCAACCACATGTGACACAGCATTTTGATCACGTCGTGAGAGCCCGGGCGACAAACGAAGTTGAAAATTTAGGACGAATACAGGCGCGCGTTGGAGAAACCCTGCCTACTCTATTGTAGAAACTTGATACGGTGAGCAAGTGACTTTAATTGTCGCGCAGCGTCCGTCTTCAAGATTAGTATAGGCATGCTCAGGTCTTGGTTATGAGCCAATTGAGAAGCTTCATCAGCGTGGTCATTGCCGAGAATTCCGCAATGACTTGGCAGCCATTGAAATAAAATATTGTGTCCTTCCTCGACCGCTTGGTGGTAGCCCTGCCCTATATAATACACTGATTGTTCGTGTAATCCGTGCCGTAAAGTGAACGGCAGTGTCTCTATGGTGGACCTCAAGTCGCAAATTATGCCCTCATGCCACAAGCACAAGTTGACACAAAATTGTCAGCCCTAATTCACCATACTCTTAGTGCTTTTCTTTTCAAATTTAACAAAAAGTACGCGTGACCCAGGTTCACCTTGTTCCTCGTGTACTACGGCGGACTGGCGACCGACAGCAAAACGTTGAGCCGCGACTACGAGCTCGCCAAGTGGGTCGTGGTGATCGGAAACGCGCCAGCCATGGCGGTCGCCTACTTCCTGGTGAAGCACTACGACCACCTGTCCGCCATCATTCGCCTCATGTCCACGGTGGCTATGGCTCTCGCCTTTCACGCTGCGCTCGTGGCCTTTGAGCTGTCGTTGCCGCTCACTGTCCTCATCATGTGGGTGAACCTGCTCCTGAACATCACCTACGTCGTGTTCTCCGTGGAAACCGTGGAGATGTTCCCGACAGAGGTGCGAGATATTTGATTCTCTGTTCACGCTTTGAAAGTTGTTCTGACGTTCTCTATGTGACATAATCGTTGTTCAGAGCAGAATTTGGCTGCGCCTGGACGGAACAGGAATAAAAACAACCCTAAACTCCTTCCGACGTAAACTTCTGTGACATAAAAGAGCATGCTTAATTTTGGCTTCCTGTGAGCCACCCAATCGCTCAAACGTTTTTCACTAAACAGAGAGGAACGTACCAAAAATGAGATTCTTATTCAGCTGCAGTTCTTTTTCTACCTGAATGCCTTATGTCGAATTATTAAGACTAGAGATTTACCTTAACTGTAGTCCACTATGTTTCTTCTGAGACTTGGTCTTTGTAGGCACCTGACTTGTTAGCATTGCTTCTGCATAAATATGATGACTACAATTGATCAACTTTCTTCCATTATCGTACACTGAGATTATTTGTGCTTAGTGGTCAATGACTGGCAGCAAATGAAACAAACAGTCTGTTCGCCGCTCTTATTTTACGACCTGGTAAAAGATTTGCAATCTAATGACAATGCTGCCTCGTCCTGAAACCAATGTATTCTTATTACAAAATTGGTCAATGACTGAAAGTGTTAATTTTGTGTAGCTATGATAAAAACCTTACTATGAGAAATTAACCTGCAGCTTTCGTGTTTAGCGAGCTTTGGGCCGCACTGCCATGAATACAGTAAACTAGTATATACCTTGAACTCGAGGTGGTTAAAGGCGGGAAGTAGACACGAAGCGCAAGCCGTAAGAAAGTGTGCGTGTGCCTCCTCTCGTTCAGTCGTTGGAATGTCTGCTGGATGGAAGTGCTTCTATATGAGGAATATATGATGAAAATATGCGAGATGGTGGTACTTGGAGTGTTGAATAGGTGGACGAACGGACACACAGACAGATGCATGGATGGACGCACGGATGACTGCACGGACGGATGGACGCACGAACGGGTGCAGCAGCGGATGCATGGACGAAAGCAGGGACGGACGCACAGATGAACGATCGGACGCACGAACAGGCGCACGCACGGACGGGTGGATGGACGCACGGGTGGCCACACAGATGCACGCAAGGATGGACGGAAGCAAGAACGAATGGACGGACGGATGCTTCGCCCCACTCTCCATCATTCACTCCGTGGATATCCTGCCACTTTTTTTTAATCAAGAAATTCGCTAACAGACGCTGCCTGCGTCAACATTTCGAGAAAAGAGAGGGGAGAGCGTGGGAAAAGAGAGAGATAGGGGACGCGCACGTGCCATGGGGGTGTGAGCGTGGCCAGGAGCGAAGCTCAGTGGAGAGAGAGGGTTGTATGGTAGTGCTCAGAAGAGGAAAAGGCAGCTAATTTCTGCAGCCCGGTTAGGAGCATGGCGCAGTACCTGAGAGAGAGGGGAAGCAAGCGTAGGCGCGTAGGCTACGTTGCCTACGAGGAAGAGCGCAGCAGAGGAGAGAGTAACGCGCATGCGCAAGGAATTTGTAAGTGCTGCTGGGAGAGATGGCTAGATGAGAGATAAGCGGAGCGAGCGTTGGCTGGCAGACGCCTCTTCCGTCGGCGTTGCGGGGCGAGAGAGGAGGGGAGAATACAAGAGAGAGGGGAAGCGCACACACGTGCTGTAAGTGCGCTCATGCTACACACTGGATTGAGCTGAACCATGAGATGCTTCGAATCTATAAAAATATGTGCATGTTTTTATACTGCCTCATAACTACCTTGAAGTGCTGTCCACAATAAACCTCAGAGGGCCCTTTACAAACACTCAAATGCTCATCTTATTTTAATATGCCACTGAGCCCACCAAAATTAAAACAACGCATAACAAGGCAAATCAATTGTGTCTTACATATTTAAATTTTATCTTGTTGTGTTATCTTATAATTTTATGTGTTATCTTATAATTTTGTCTTATTTAGTGTCTTGACTTTTATTATTTTTTCAGTGTCGGAATGGCATTGTTTACCTGTCCACCTTATGAAGCTCTGAATGACTTTGGATCTCTTGTGCTATACGTTTTCTAAACACGCTAATTATATCTTCGTATCGCCTAGTTGAAAATACCACTGAATCCAGCAAAAATAAAATTTCGAGGATGGTATGGAATGAAAAAAACTTTATTTAAAAATTCGAGATAATGATAATCAATGGGTTGTTTTTACCGGTCACATGACCTTCTTTTTACATTTCATAATATTGTTTAGAATTTCAGTGTCTTGGTTTTGATGCTTTTTTCAGTGTCAAGCATAGCAATGTTTACCTGTCCGCTTCATGAAGCTCTGAGAGAGTTTCGATATCTCATATTGTATGTTTTCTAAACATGTTAATTAATTTTGAAATTGACTAGCTGAATGTACCCTTGAGCCCACCAAAGTTAAAACTTCGAGATTGCGAGATGAACCAATGTGTTTTTTTTTATCATTCACAAGAACATTCCGTACATTTTATTTTATTGTAAGATTTCAGTGTCTTATGTTGATGTTTTTTCAGTGTAAGGTATTGCATCGTTTACCTGTGCGCCCTATGAAGCTCTGAGGGAGTTTTGATATCGTATGCTGCACGTTTCCTAAACACATTATTTTTTGTTGACTTGTTGAGTACCCCACCGTTACAATCTTGCAATATCTCATGATGATTGCTCTCTGTAGACGCCATTGCCCTGTAAAGCTGCAAGTGACAGATTTTCGCTTACAGAGGCGGCAGCATGCATTTTAAGTAAAGTGGGTATTATAGTGATTTTAATATCTTTTCTTCCTTATCAGTGATAAATGTGGAGTATTATTGACATTCCATGACTACCGACTCCATTAAATCGGCGTTTTAGTAAGCCAAGGCGTCAGAGCAATATTCATTGTGTGTGTTCTGAGGAAAGAGAAAAAAAAAGAATTTTCGGCGTATTGGCCAAAATGCATCAATAATGTGCTTTATTTATTATTTATTATTTACCTTGATTGCCATTGTGCATTGCTTGGGGGGAAGTTAATATGGGTCATAACATCCTCCAGTTAGCAAAAGATGCATTAGCTACAGCAATACCCAAAATGGTTCACATAGTAAAACTAGAAATATACTGTATACCATGAATTGTATACATTAAAACGATACATTATAAACTTCACAATGCTTTTCGATAAAGAATACGTTCTTGTGGACTATAGTGAACTAGTTCTTTCTACTGTGGACAGTAATATTGCCTCAGTTACAAGACGTCTTTTGGGGTATAAAAAACAGTTTCAGATTCGCCGTTTTGAACATTTTCTGCACAAATGTGCCAGATGCGCAGTGTGGGCTTCGCTGGCGCCTACATGTGGGGTCGACTGGGTGCGACTTCTGCCAACGCGGTTAAGGACCTGGAGAACCAGCTGAACGGAAGTGCGAAGGCCCTCCCGGTTGCCCTCTGCGCTCTGTGTTTGTCCCTGTCATCGCTGATGCTAGTGACGCTGAGCAACGAGGAGGCCCCTGACGCGGCAGTGATGGCACTCATGTGGAACGACGAGAGGCAGAAAGAAGCGAAACACTGACGCGGTCGCGTACCTCCTTGACGAGGATTAATGACATACCTGGCACACATGGGCTCATGTAGCACTTGCAACTGTGAAAGCCTGTGAAGTGTCTGTGCTTTAAGTATATATTAGCTATTATTTTGCCACTTATAATTAACATATAATCGACGCCACTCTACATAATCGTGTACTATTTTATCGTGTTAAGCGGCCAATCGCTGTCAATTTCTTCGTATCTTAAAAGCAGCTCATTATCTTTTTTTCCTTGTTTGTAAACACTTTACGTTTATCTTCGATGCAATAAATCACTACATTCTCATGAACAGTGGCTTTCTGTGAAAATACCAGCAAATGTGTGTCAATTCGTGGGTGTTAGATGTGCGCCGCTTAATATCTTTGCGTGATTTTAAGACATTGCAACAAAATAAATGTTCAAACTAAATAGCGCTGAATTAACACGTACAGCAAATGTGTGTTAATTCATGGATGCTGGAAGTGCGTGGAAGTATGTGATTGCAAGAGATTGCACCAGAACAAATGTTCAAACCAAATAGCGTTGAAGTATCACAGTTTATTTTGAAGTTAGCTTTACAATGAACAACTCGGAAAGGTGAATTTCGATCATTGTTGAAGGCGCTTTGATAAAGCCAATCCTTAGAGAAAATAAATTATACTCGTGGGCTTGTTACAGTTCACTTGTGATAGAGGCCACCATTTCGGCTAGTGAACTTTTATTCGTCCGGATGGAAATTTCCTCTCTATGTGCGGCTGCATGTACACATACCGCAGTCTTGTTACGTCAAGTGTGCCTTCCTCGAAATGTCTTAAGGTCGCTATCTGCTTGCTCGGTTTCTCTGAAAGAATCGGCTGTTTCAGAGAATTAATGCGGCGTGCGTGCTGCAGAAATTCTGGTGTCGGCTTTATAGGTTGTGAGGGATTGAATATGTGGGGTTTACCATCCCACACCTACCATGTGATTATGTGAGACGCCTTGTGGAGGGGTCCAGAAATTTCTGCCACCTGGGGTTCTTTAACGTGCATTCAAATCTGAACACACGGACCTACAGCATTTTCGCCTCCATCAAAAATGCAGCCGCCGTCGTCGGGATTCAATTCGGTGACCTGCGGGTGAGCAGCCGAGTACCTTAGCCACTACACCTCCACGGCGGGGCGTAGGTTGTGAGCGAAAATTCGTCTCGTGCTTCACCGGAAAACCGCTAATATTGAAATAAAATAAAAATATTGGTCTGAGTGAGCATCGAACACGAGTCGTTTGCGTGCCAAGCATGCGTTCTACCTGAGGGCCTTGAGCCTGCCTAAAAATAGTGAAAATAAATTACTTTATTTCGAATTGCAGTGAAAATAGATGCCATGTTTTACAAACACACGCGACCTGTACATCCTTCAATATGCAACATGTAATTTCGCAGTAATACAATGCGATCGGGATTCGGAGCATGAATATCATGCTTTCGGAGCATGAATATCAGCGGTGCTGCGCGGTAAATTATCGCGGCAAAGGAACCGAAGTACCGAATGTTCTCGTTTCTTGAGAACAACCGAGGAACAAAATTGGAGCGTGTCCTTGGTCAAGCTTACGTCGTTATTCGTTTTCTTGGTGACTCGAAGGTACGTCTGCTCGTAATACGTATTCCTAAGTCGTGCCAATGGCTCCATCTCCACCATGTTTTGTTCTAGTTCTAAAATAATGGTGCCGCGTGTTCTTCTTACTTGTGTGGCGTAAGCCCTGGCATTATTTAATGAATGCACGTGGCAGTACCTTTTCAGAACAGCCTTTTTTCATTCAGGGTCGATAATCGTTTTTCAATGGCGATGTGGGCCGAGGAATTTTTCCATCACCTCTGTTAACTTTTTTGAAAAAAAAATAGAAGCATCCTGTTGAATTGCTTAGTGCATGAGTTTTGTTCATAGTATGGTACTTTCGGTGTCCTCACCAATTTAGTGCAGTAATGAAATTTTGCGCCAGTCTCGTTACCTCTTGAAAACTTCGAAAGATTTTTCCTTACCGTGCATGCAAACGCACACGCGTTGCTTCTGGCATCGGACTTGCACGACCATGACATCAAAGTGCGCAGCGTCAAAAAAATGCACTCTGCTAAGTGATTTTTTATGTTACACGATGTAAGCTAGTGCATTTGCATACGAAACATTCCGTTCAATTCAATGTTATTTGTTCAAGAAAAGGAAGCAGCTGTCGCAATGAAGCAATGGAATGAGCAGCTAGAGAGGGAGAAGGCTTCCTTAAAATTACTGCGACATACAATGATAAGGAAAAAAAAGCAATAAAACAAAGGGATTGAAGAAAAATTGGCTCAAGAAAGAATGATGGGTGCTAGTGAAAAAGATTATGAAAGAAAATGATGGCACTACAATGGCAAGGACAGAATCAGTTTAGGCAAGTGCGTACACGTGAACCTATTTTGTTGTATACGTTTCGTTTTGACTGTCATTAGGTTTGTTATTTTTTTAAAAGGACTATGCTGGGCTGATAAATGTACGTTAGGTTAGGGTAACTTGGTTTGTACTAGGTTGGTTAAGGTGAGGGTAGGCACGAATAGGTTTGGTTAGGTTAGGTAAGTCAAGTTTATTATTTTTGTTATCGAGTTTCCTATTTTCCTTGGCTCGCACGGCTCAGCTAATTGTAGGTGCCTTTAAGCGCTCGCTAACTGCTGACGTGAAATATACAACGCAGGCGGACTGTCACTCATTATAGAATATTCCAGGTCACTTTTGGCAAAATTTTGGCAACCACGGACTCGTATAGTTAACCACAGCCTGTATTGGCTTATTGTGATGGCTTATGTAAACAGCACCAGATGATGGTCACGCTATCCACGATGAACCGAATAAAAAACGCCAGGCTTGCACGGAAGGCGCAGCACAGCCGCAGCGAAAGATGGAAGAGCGGCTTGTTAGAGCCTTTTCTGACCACTCAATGGGTAACTGCTCCAAGCACACTTGCTAGGTACTTACTACGGCATTATTAATAATAATTTTTGGGTAGTAGGCCGGCATTTACTATGTTATTTTTTGTCGTTCTTCTGAGAAGCGTGATATCTGCTAAACACTTGCAAGGAATTTCGTGTTGATTGCTCATGCAGTGGTTGACGATAATGAAGAATTATGCCTGAAGTGGGTTTGCCCCACAGGTAATAGGTGATGAAGAACAAGCTTTTGTAGATGATCGTAGCATTGGACGGCCAGCTCCTTACGCTATTCGCATTGCGTGACACCTGGTTGTCCTTATGCTGTTATAAAACGCTTTATCAGTCAAATTGACGTGACCACTTTACCGACATCAAGCCCACTTGAGGCAAGTTTGCGAACAAGTTTAAAGCACCGGCATAGAATACTGAGCTGGCAAGCAGCGGTCATGTTTTCGAGCCCCACCGTGTCCTTGATTCTAGGTTTCTTTCTAGCGGAAGTGGTGATGGACACCGGCGGGAGCGGACAACTACGGCGCCACGCGTGACCTGAGTTGCGATCTCATAGCAGCTTTATTTGTTAAATTGGGACATCGCACTTCATTTTTTGAGAGCATGCACTGCTTTTACAACGCTGCGTAGATGACGAGCGCGTGACCAGTACATAGCGTGCCCTGTTCTCGTTAACACGGTTGTCTGCGCCAGAAGGACAGTCTCGGTGTTACGTAGAACTATGGACAACTGCTCAGGTATCACAGTGCAACTGACATAGCCAGCAGGTTATGCACTCACCTACGCTATTTACTGCTCAAGTCATACGATTCACCATTTTATCTACACCACAGACTACCATAAAGAACATTATTCCATGCCACAATGATTAATCTTTGTGGTTTGTTCCTTTGCCCAGTTGCTACAGGAGCACTCCTGAGCTAGAAAAATGCAGATGACAAGCAATGTATTGAAGCGCATTTATTTTCAATTCAAAATGCATTTTATCATCAAGGTAACCTAGTTCAATGGCAAATGACAGAAAACACCGAAATCACGCATTCTGTTCACAAGCATAGTCAGCGGAACGTTGGACCTTGCATGCCTTTTAGTGCAGCACTGAAGGTTTTGAGGACACTGAATGGAGGTTCAGCACATTGGTTGTTGGGTCCCTCGCTGTGCACATTGTAGAGGAGCCACGCAGTATTTGCACGCAAATTTCCGAAGTTGGCTACGGTTTGAGGAACTGCAAACAATGAAATGGCATTCGATGTTTTATTCTAATGCTCACAAAAAAACGGGTGTCTCAACTCACCTGCTGACGGCTAATAAAACAAACAGGCACGCGCAGTGCGCCGCAATGAAGTGCAGCTTTTTCTCTGTTATTGCGATATCGACAATAAGGACAATCTACGTGTGTAGCTGCATATGAAAGAGCGGAAAATTTTATTTGACCAGATCAAAAGTTTCAAAATATAAGGCCGACTAATATAATCAGTGACTCCTCCCTCCTGAGACTGGAGCCATAGGTACAACTCCACCACGAACCATGCCTGCGGCGCCCTAATAACAGCGAGCTGTTTTGTATAGGCAATATACCAATGTTGGAACGCGTTATCTCGGAGGAGCATGAGCGTTTTCTGAATTATGGAACGCTCCTCATTTCTTTTGATGTGAAAACTTGGGTGCCGGCCCGAGAATCACCTCATAAAGAACAGGCTGAAGAAAACTCGAATTGTAAAGCCCGTTTTAAGTTTCGATAATGAAAAGTATACACTAAAATTGGCTGGGCAGTTGGTTTGAATGCGTTTTAGTTTTACCTAGCGAGACAGATAGCTGTCGAACATGTGTGCTTTTATTCTTCCTCTAAGATCCGCGGGGAAAAGGGGGCCACTGTCTTTAATCACATTTGTTATGAAAAAAAAAGCTTGACACGTCTAGAGGTAGCATACACAGTACCTCAAGGCACACACTGTGCTGGGCGCCACCACGTGGCAGGAAACACAAAGAAGGCCATTCGGTGCCATGGGCGGAGAGTTTACATATTCCTGGAGGGGCTGTGGGCTCGACGTTTTACTGTGGGGCTACGTAGATCTCAGGGGCGCCTCGGCGTGTTCTCTATCCCCGGCGAAATGACGCGAAGGGCGCCCTTTAAAACAAGAATCCTACATTTTCTTTCTGTTTCAAAACTGTCCTTGAGACGCAGATAAAAAAGAGGCTCCCTGCTGTGCCGTGAGAAACCTTAAAATTGCAAGCGTTTCTACTCCAGATTTAAAGGTGAATCTCCTGAATGTCGAATCTGCTCAATGTCGCCTTTCCGATTCCTTGAAATTAGAATTATTTTGTCGCTCTTTTCGTATCGTACAGCGCCTATCGAGGAAGTGCAAACAAATGTGTCATAGCACAAAATACGAGCTCACTTACCTTTGTAGCAAGCGAGTCCTTGTACTCACTCAACGTAAGCACTTTTGACGAATTCGAGAAAACTCCATACGTGTATCCAGGTTCGCCGATGTAGTTTTCGGGACCACCAGTGAATTCTTTATGCCGACAAAGCTGAAAAAAAGGAGGTTTGTGAACGCCTAATATGTGCACATGTACATAAATATACAGGAAAACAGATTGAAGAACTGTTAAAGCTGAGCGCGATCTTTGAATTGACACCGGTTCATTGCACCCGCTCATCGCCGTTCGCGGGGCCTCCTGCATTCCTTTGCCTAACGTTGTGCATTGTAACACTTCCGATGCGGGTCTCGCAAGCAAATAAAAAAATTATGTGTTTCATATTACCTGGCTGTTTTTTGCACCCTGCCTTACTTCTCTGTAATAAATATATTTAATATAATGATTAAATTTAATCAGGAATAGCCCTTTGACAACAGTTTGATTTCTAAACACGCGTTTGCTAAACAAAAAACACTTTGTGTCAGGAGAAAGCAATTACATATGTTACATGCGATAACGTGGTCTTCTTTCACTTTAGATGTGCGCAATTAATGTAAGGATAATTCAGATATATAATTAAGTTCATTGAACAACTGTACGCATCCGCGACCATTGCAACTAACTAAATCATCAGACGGCAACCACTTCCATCTTTAACATCTTCGAAAACTCCTTCGGCTGCTCGCAAAGCGCAAAGTTACGCCAAAAAATACACCACAACAAAACTACCATCTACTATCTAGTGCCAGAGAGCTAGCTAAAGAATCAAAGTTACCTGCAACTTTCATTTCGTATGGAGGAAAAAGTGATTATGGACGATAGCAAAAAGTACGCACTGCTTCTCGCCCAGTCTTCTTGACGGACAAGCCCCGCTAATAGACGCTATCGTTGAGTGTTCTCGGTTGTTCCATCATGACGTACTCAAGAGCGGACAGCTCAAACTACAGGCCAGTGATTACGGACGCCTTTGAGAAATTTGTGCTCTCCGACACCATGAACCAGTGGGCTTCCTGAAATCAGCGACAAAGAAAGAATACAAAAATATTGCAAGATTTTGTATAGCACACGCGCACAGCTTCTGATGTCTTCACAGACGCATTCTTCATTTAGAAATTGATCGGTGTAAGTATGTATTCAGGAAAATTTAGTAGACGCAGACACAAGAAAAGAGAATCAATCCACGCAGGTGGGAAACTACACACACGCGTACTTGTCTTACGGCGAAACAGCAAATTCGCTGGCCTGATTGCATTGGCGTCAATGAGATGCCTAGCACAACACTTTTCGCCGCCCCTCACCCTCTTCACATCGCTCCATCATCAACGTTCCGCTCTCGTTTAGCCATCTCACCACCGCCAACGCCACTGTTGAAAGCATCGTGTTATACCAGCGGCGACCCTTTCGACGATTCGCTGTACACATATGCCCAGCTGCGTGAGCCAGCGCAGACACTGTTATCACTGCTCGGCCTTTTTGACTCACTGTTGGTCGGACACGTGCCCTTCACTCGGTGGAAGTGAAGCCGTGCTGCAGCACTGTTCAGATGTTTTTTGTGCTCGTTCCCCAACAATGGCACAGACCTTATTTCTTTCGCGAATCATGTGTTGAGGTGCTAACAACGCTGTGCCAAAGAAAGTGTACATGCAAAGTTCCTGGTGCCTAATTGCGAATAACAAAGTAACTTTCTAAGCAAAGAGTTTTCATATGTGGAAAAGAAATCGATAGTTTTGTTTCTTAAGAGGGCCCTGTAAAACTAATTTGAGCTTGGTAAGAAAACCCTGCTGATCAGCAATAGAGGCTCCTGAGAACACGTAAGCGAAATAGTATAGCACAGCACGCGGCTCGCAATTCACAATGAATTATTAAAGCGAGCTAAAAAGGCTCTCTTTTTTCTCAGCAAATTTCAGAGAAAGCTAAAAAAGAACTCGTAGAAGGCCTTTTATGAGCCATTGGCTGATGTGAACACGGCGTGCTGGGTTGTTACAGGGATCGCCACTGAAGGCCGGGACTTGTCCACGCATGCGGCTGCCATCACCCTCAAAACTTTGCGTATTCAGAGAAAAAAAAAGAAAATTGCTCAAGGTCATGAGGTGAGCATGACGTAATATTTTTTTTGCCCTTGTCATTTCGTTCCTCCCTGCATAGCTTCCAGTGGTTTTGTTGGCAGGAGAGAAGACATTTGACTGATTTGTGGAGTTTATTGTCCCAAAACCACCATATGAGTATGGGAGACGCCGTAGTGGAGAACTCCAGAAATTTCGGCCACCTGGGGTTCTTTAACGTGCACCAAAATCTGAGCCCACGGGCCTTCAGCATTTTCGCCTCCAAAGAAAATGAAGCTGCCGCAGCCCAAATTTGATTCCGATGAGAAAAGAGAGAATGCGATTGCAGCTTGCAACAAATCTTTGTAACTCCACTCGTACTGGATGAATTCGTAAAATTTTCGAGCTGTTGAAATCGTGCGTCAATGAGATGTTTTAGTGAATCCTGTTCATGGTTACTTAAAAACGTGTTGGAGGGCCCCTTCAATGCACTGGATCTCGTTACTGCCTTGAGTGATAAGTTTGAACTATGCTCTTTCTGGCACGGTCAACTTTGTTGATTGATATGATCGATATGCGGTGTTTAACGTCCCAAGACCCTCATATGATTATGAGAGACGCTGTAGGGAAGGGCTCCAGATATTTCGACCACCTGGAGTTCTTTAACGTGCCCCCAAATCTGGGCACACGGGCCTACAACATTTCCGCCGCCATAGGATTAACTTAGTTGCCACCAAGTACGTTTATATTAGTGTTTAATGTTTTTACTCTTTCTTTGATATAGTGCCCATTTTGAATTGAAGTGACACAACTAAAGATGCCACTTTTACCACTTATGTGTTTCTTATTTATATAAAGGCTGGCGGAGGGGTTAATGTTTGCATCCCCTCCACCTGCCTCTGTAATGTATTGTAGACTTGCACCTTTCTGACGTATATAAACAAAAACAAATAAATAATTCAATGAATAAACTAAGGTTCAATGCACAATTACATTATTTACAACATTATGCTGCATTTAAGATGTGTCTTTACGAAGTATCAGCCTCCCAAATGAAAAAAAAACATGTTCTGTTTTCAATATTCGGGAGTACTTTTTAGGTATTCTTGCAAAACTATCTCAGAACCATTTTTTGCGTCCGTGGAAAATGCATATTAGTATCTGTCTTTCAGATTACCAGCCTATGTATTTCGATATATCTCATGCCGAATAACTTTTGAGTATCTCTGAACAACCCAGGTGAGTCTTATGCGAGGTGGTGATTGCCGAATCTGCTCGAGTATAGCACCATGACGGCTATAATGTATGGTGCTACATACGTAAGCGCCGAACCAACCACCGGCTGCACACACAGAGACACCGCAGACTATCGTGCCGTCCACTTTTAGAGTGAACGAGACTCCGCGTTCGTTTACGCTGATCAGCGCTATTGCATCTGGAGTGGCAGCGCATCGAACCAAAGCAGCAAATGCGCCAGCGAGGGCACCGCTTTTTCTGTGCAACAGCGCTAAGCGGACCATGCTAGGTATCATACGCTGGTCCCTGTACAAACGCTAGGCATCGACGAATGGTCATGCTGCAGGTCGCAGAAATACTGTGCCGTGTTCGTCCTAAATGTTGACGGTAATGTACCTCGAGCGTCGCTACTATTGCTGTAACCAAGTTCACCCAAGGAACAGATTATGAACTCTACAAAGTACACTCTAATGAAAATAAATTATCATACCCTATACAAAATAAAACATTTCGTCATTTTCTTTCTTTAACTGTAATGCTGAGCGCTTCGGAATTATGTACTGCGACTTTGACGCAACTGCAGACAATGCATCCCATTGCGTGACTTAAGCAGATATCTGTGTCTTCATTTTCATAGTTACCTCTCCCTCGAGTGAATAAACTTGACCATAAAGATCTAACGCTGTTAAGCTAGAAAGCGCGTGTGTGGGAACAGTCCTTCCGTAGCCCTTATTCGAGCTTAGTGTTGTGACATCAAAACTTGGCATACCTAAAATGTGCAAAAAAAAACGCCCAAGCTCACCAGGACCAATCACACAATCTTTATTTTTTGATGCGTTCTTTTTTAATTCATGAACCAATCCCAGCCCCCCTCTGTTTTAACAATAACGCAAGGCATTTCAAGTGTATAAGCCTGGTGATCTTGGTGTACTTGGCTAATCAGATTCATTATTTCATAAGATGTATACAAGTATTTGACTGTACTTTCGAAAGCTTTCTCGTGTTCAATAATGTCATCGCCGATAAGCTTTAGCGCATGTAGAATCCACCGCCACCAAAAAGATATATAGTTCAAGTTGCTGTCTAAAAGCTGTTTAAGCTGCTCTCCCAAGTCTAGCACGCGATCATTCTATCTCCATTTACAAGCCTTAACCTACGTTGTTGTTCCTCTCAATGGTGGGTCTTCATGATCCATCAAGAGTAGGAACTCCAAGGTGAGGTGTTAAGTCGTCCATCTGGTGAAGAGTGAGCTGATGTGAGAAAACGCAACTTGCCAACGTTTGAAGTTTGAGGATTCAATTGTAATTGATGGCAACTTGCTTTCTTTGCTCTACAATCATTTTAGAACCATGTGATAACTATTAACCTATCGCTAAAAATAACAGAGCTGTTCCTCAATGCATTTTGTTGCTCAAAATTGGTCGACTTGGTTTCATTGTCATAAGTAAAACTCACCAGCGCAGTATGGCCGAGGTTGTCGGTCCTCGCAGAATTGGGGGGTATGGCGTAGTACGATCGCGCGGAAGTGTCCCATCCCGTCGAAATAATGGCGATGACGATGTCCGCCATAAAAGTGCTGTGAAGAGAAAGAAACACAGACTTGAGTAAAAGAATTATTTACGACGTACGCTCTGAACACCCAATATACTAGAGAAACTGAGAAAGAACAGCACGATTATGCAGCTACCCTCACCTCAGCTCCAACTTAAGTTACGAAATGAATTCAAAAGGCACGAGAGGCCGTAGCATCAGTAAAACCATTGCTACAAAAGTGTCGGTTGCAAGCACGTCTTGGGCGCTTCTCAATGCCGAGCTGAATGCTACTTTCGTAGAACAAGCCTAAAGGAATTTTCCGTGGAGCGTCATTTCACCCCGAAGTATGTGTGAGGCTATGTCAATTGTGGGACAAGATTCAGCACAGGGACAATCTCCTATCCGTGATGCATTCAGACACTTTCAGGCGTAAGTGGCATTAGACGTATTCCAACACAAAATTTACAAATAATCACCTAACCTTTCGTAATAGACGTAATTGCCACGTGGCGGGACGCTCCGTTCGGAATATATTGGTACGTGCATTCGGGTAATCAAGGTGGTGTGGGCTATCCCCTCGAGTTCTTTACCAACTTTACGCATGTGATCGAGTGTAGCCATGTGCCATCCTGACGACCGATGTATTGCCACTCAGCAAACAGGTACCGCATCCTCTGCTACGCAGACTGATAGCCATCGCTCGGGCCAACTGTCCTATCATTTTTTTATTTGCTATCACCGAGTGGTGCGTGCTAGCTTGCTTTTAGAGCAAGTCATCGCAATACATTGCATTTATTTTATTATGGTCGCGGCCAGCGCACTGTCACCTATGGAACATCAGATAGAAGGGTTTAAGTTCAGCACAACCCCAACGCACCACGACCCAAGTGCCTCCCAAGCGAGCGACACGTGTGAAGGCACCAAAGTAGACAAGAAAAAACAAACCAGCAGTAACCACCAGATATATGGGCCAACGGCCGAATTGAGACTGCTCCCAGCTTTCAACTCGTCGCAATAATCACCTTTTTAGCTTCACCTATGGTGGACGCCAACAACCACACCGGTAATCATCCAAACACCCGCGTCGGTAATCTATCAGCCAACCACGTTGTTTTGTGGATCCACTGTTTGTTTGTGGATCCGCCAACCCACGCTGTTTTGTGGATCCGCTTGCGAAGATGCGCTCTCCGCTTCTATTGAAACTCGAACAGCAGCAAGCCTTTGCGTCGTCTAGTTATCACCGTTGACAAGCGCGCGCATCCCCTGTGTAGCAGCTCTGCGAATATATGCGTGCCTATCCATGTTGACAAGTGTACGGTGGGCACTACATACACCATCGCGAAGGCTTGCCGCTTTTTGGATTTATTTTGACGGGGATAGTACATTACAAGGCTGGCTGGAGCTTTACGAGCAAGTCGCTTCCAACAACTGGTCAGGTGACAACAAACTTCGAAACGCTTTCCTTCACTTGTGGGCTCCTGTAGCCCTTGGTACGATCCAGGCGGCCTACTTCGGAGCATACAACACCTTCAAGGGGCAGGCGTATAAAACGTGCCGAAAGGTAATGCGGAAAGAGCGAGCAGAGGTCTTGCTTTAAACTCGCCAACAGCATCCATAAAAGCCCTAACCAGCTTTAGTGAAGAAAGGCAAAAATTCTTTTCCGCCACGCAGACGCGAACATGACTGATGACAAGAAGCTTCGTTATCACAGGAGAGCCGTCAAAAAGAAACTTTTGCTGGCTTTCATTCGCAGCCTGCCGAAAAGTGTCGAGAAAATAATAAAGTGAGCCCCCACGAATGCAGTACTAGCGCAACTACCATGCTCCCCTGACTGACTCCAATGATCCCCATAGTAGCACCGCAAAGTTGCTTCGAGACACCATTCGTGCTCTTGTGTGTGATGAGCTGTGCAAGGTACTACCGGCTGCAGAATGCGCTATCGAATCACTCGCTAACGTTGTACGGGAGGATGTTCAGCAAGCTCTCTGCTCACTTGATTTCACCGATACATCATCACTAACACCACTACATATCCCGGAGGTTTCAGGCATGACCAACCCGGTGGCAACGCGATAGCTACGCATCCGCACATCGCATACCATCTAGCCCACCCCACCATGGGCGCCATCTTCTAATCGTCCTGCAACGTACCAGCAAACCGTAACACGAAATACCGACGTTTTGAGGAGCACAGATTGACTACCTAGTTGTTCCCACTGCAACGAACCTGACCACCTTTCACGACACTGCCTCATAGGCAGACTGGCCTTCGCAGTTACATCATCGCCCTACCCCCTACCCCGTTGATTCAGGCCTGTATCACTCCACTCTCGCTGCTTGCTGTCACCCTATAGTAGGTACTCGGTAGGCAGGTCACTCATCCCCCGTAAAGAACACTAACACTAGCGACGTTGAGAGGTGATGCCGCTCACGAGTGGACACAGGAAAACCATCCAGTTACAGCGCCTCAACGTGCTAACTCTACTGAAGCCAGCACCCTAAAGCAACTCGGTATTACGACGACTCGACTGTATTTCGTAGCGTATTGCTAAGAGGCTTTCAAATTGACAAGCTGTGACCCCAAATCGAAATACAGGAGAATCAGTTATCTATCGACATGGATGCTGCCCATCGAATGCTGACTTAAAAGTAACCTTTGAAGAACGTCCCGTAGTCCGACTGGTCTATAAAGGGGCCGACTACTGTGTAGCAAGCGAATGATTCTTTAGTCTTTAGGTTCTTTAGAGTTAAAACCCTAGGGTACGGCCCTCAGATACGCACTGCAGGGAGTCACCTATAACCCCTACTTGACAATGCACAATGTGTGTGACTGTCACGGCGAGCATACAACAGTGCTTTCGCGACGTGATAAAGGGGGCGGGCTTGCTGAACGAAAACGAAACAGTGATCGTCTCGCAGATTAAAACCAGGTAATGGACGAAAAACAGCCCGCATCAGTGTAGAGACGTCCTCACCACGCCCCATTCACCATCTTTACCGATCGAGTAAGCATCCCGCAAAATGCGAGCGTTATGGCACTCGTCAAAAGCGATGTGCCCTCAAATGGTGATATGAACGTGGAAACAACGCTACAGCTACTTCTTGACCACAAAGTTTGCGTCCCACTTGGGGTCATCTACCTACGTCAAGGTTGTGTTATTGGACTGTTCTAGCGCGGAACAAAAGCCCCTCAAGAAGGCCACGCTGATTGCTTTAATGAAAAAAAATTGACTACAAAGTAAGCGACGCCCTAGTGCTCTCTGATTCCTCACAATCAGCACCGTTGACAGCAACCTAGGAGGTGAACTTTGACATTAACCCCGACTTGCCACAACTCAAAGAAAGAAGGTAAGTCGCGTCCTTTTGGCATATAAGGAATGTTTTCCAAAGACGTTGAAGATCCGACAAATACCGCTAGCGAAGCATTGCATGATTACAGATAAATCAGCTTATCCGATCCGATGAGGTTCCAACCGCATTCAAGTTCAAGAACGCTATACAAGTCAAGAGAAGTTAAGGTGATCTTCCGCGACAAAGGAAGGTGAAGCAAGTAATGTACTCGGCTGCAGAACCGCAGGTCGCGGGATCAAATCCCGGCTGCGGCGGCTGCATCTCCGATGGAGGCGGAAATGTTGTCGGTCCGTGTGCTCAGATTTGGGTGCACGCTAAAGAACGCCAGGTGTTCGAAATTTTCGGAACCCTCCACTACGGCGCCTCTCATATTCGTATGGTAATTTTCGGAAGTTGAAGCCCACAAATCAATCAAATCAATCGAAGCTGAAGAAATTTTTTAAACAAATTGATTATTAGCATGTGAGGACACTTTGATCTTTGCTGAATTACAAAAGCGATGGGAGAGTTCTCAAAAGTGAATGCAAATAGCACTGTTTGGTGACAAAACAGCAGCTGTCACCGCCGGGCTTCTTCAGACGCCGAGCGAACACAGTCACGTCATTCTGAGTATGCTACGTCATGTACAACAGCAGCACTGCTGAAGTGTGGCCTCTTCAATAAGTTCCGGCAATGGCACGTCATGGGTTAGTCACATGGAAGGCGTAGTTAAAGATAACAAAGAGCACTTGCTGAGGGCCAGGGAATACGAAGATGACTTATGTTTCCATGCCCACACTTTCAGCGCACTCGCGGGGTGTAGCTTGAGAAGCTTTTTTTGCGCCTGTTCTAGAGCTCCTGCTGCTACAACCGCGTAAATAATTATGGCATCGCTAACGACAATGCCGGTCCTTTCAAAACACGAAGTTTGATTTAATTCTAAAATCCCTTCATTTACCCTTTCATCTTCATCGTGGTGCTTGTAAAAAAAAAAGACGGCACTTCATGCTTTTCAATCAATAAGCGGCCACTAGACAGCGCCGCCAAGAAGGATGTCTACGCTCTCACTGCCGATAATCGGCGATACGTTGAACCGACTTTTAGGCGCCACGTTCATTTCCACCGTGGACTTCAGGAGCCGGTACTGTAACAACGAAATGGACGAGAGGCACCGTGAAATGACTAGTTTCGTCACAACAGTTGGACATTACGTGTTCATAGTTATGTCGTTCACATAGGCGTATGAGGTGGAGGGGGCAAGAGAGCGCGAGCCCCCCCCCCCCCCACTACTGAAAAAAGTTAGAGGGAGGGGGCTGAACCCTCCCCACTTTCGACAGTGGTCCCTCTTGGCTGCATGCTGTGGTAACTAACAAGTTAAGCGTAGTTTTTCATTACAACAATATTCACAGAATGAAGATTTTACGAGAAAATGGAATTGTTACGAGGCTATACTACAGCATAGGGAAATTTCGCCAACATTTCTGCTGTGAAGATTTTTCTCGTAGGCTCCTATATAATTATAGATATTCCGCCTGACGAGTGAAGTAGGTTTGCACCCCTCCTCGCGAAAGAGTTGGTGCGCCACAGGCGGTTCAGGCTATGCTCAGCACCGTAATATTCCAGCCTGTCGTGGTAATGCCACCTAGATAATTTCCGGCATATTATGTCTGCCACGGGCTCTGACGTCACTGCGTTTGAAACGGTGTGTCTCGCTGCACAGACGTGCCTACGCTTGCCCTTGCCGCTTGAGAGACATGGAAGCTCGACGAACGTTTTCGTGGCGTGTTGGTTGGCTTGTCGGCTACTCGAAAAGACCGTCTTTTGCTGTGTCGGTGAAGTGCAGAGTATATATGTGATGCGTTGTGTGCACTGGTTATTACCAATCTATATGGCTCCAAATGCGAACGGTTGCGCTATTCTGCATGGTGAATCGACACGGCAAAGGGACCGAAGCTTCGAGTGTTCCCTTTTTCAAAGGACCACCGAAGAAGGTAATGGGAGCTTGTCGTTCGTCAAGCTGACGTTCACACCCGTTTTCTTCCAGACCCGAAGGTACGTGTGCCCTTACTACCCATTGCCAAGTTGTTCCAATGGCCCCGTCTACACCATGTTTCATTCTCGCTCTAAAATAATGGTGTCATGTGTGCGTCTGTCTTGTTGGCGTAAGCCCTGGCATTAATTTAATAAACGCGCGTGGCAGTACCTTTTCAGAACAGGCACTTTTCCTTCAGCGTTGGTAAAAATTTTGCTATTAGCGATTAGCGCACGGAATTGTTACACCTTTGTTCCCTTCATTGAGAGAAACAAAACGAATGCTGTAGCATTGCTTAGTGCGTCGGTTTTGTGCATAGTATTTTCTTGCCAGTGTACGTAAAAGTTTATTGCGGTATTACAATTTCGCGCCAGTAACGTGAGCACCTTAGCCTAGTATCTTTCCTTGAAATTCAGATGCGCGTAGACACATACGGTAAAGAGCTTTCGTAATTGATTTTCAGGTTTGGGAGCTCTACTTCAAGCCAAAATGTTTAAAAAACCACTACAAAAATATACCGGTCCAAGAACTTGCGGTGCTATATAAGCCCGCATGGGGGCTACCCGATTTATTATACACCCAGCACTAACATTTTTTTCTAGGCCCTAAGTTATATGTCCGACTACGCACAGTTGCGAGAAGGGCAGAGCGAAAGAGAAAAAACCGTTCCTCCTTTCGGTCACAAGAGATGTTTGTGAAAAGAAGCATTTTCTTTCTTCTTTAATTTACCATCGTCCTGATACTGTGCTGAATAACACACTTTTGACAGCAGCACACATTTTTTCTTCTAAAACTACATGTCCACGAAGAGACAGATGTTCTAATTAGTACAAATCGACATGAATAACCTTTGCAACTGAGTAGAAACAGTTTTTCACCATGCTCTAGATAGTGTGTGGTTGTGTGTACGTGTAAAAGATAGAAAATGAATGACATTTACTCTATTTCGTCCCTTTGTTGGTTCATCAAGTTTTGCTCTAAGATATCGACCACACGTTCTCTTGCTCACAATCTTTGACTGCATCATGGAAGAAATGTCTCACAGGTGACTATTCAAATGCTTTCAAGCGCAATACATTACTGAAAGAAGCGCGATGTGACCCAAACGGCCGAATGAAACTGTTAAGCACGTAAAATTTGCCTTGAACGCTTTATCCTTTAATGGAAGGCGATAGCGGCAATGAAATAACAGCCTCCCGTATGCACTCGCTCGGGCAACGCCAGTGACGTCGCGGCGGCAGTGAGCAGGCCTGGCGATATTTTTCTGGGCAACGTTGGTCATGAACGCAGTGTTATTCGGTTTGAAATCAAAGACATAAATCGTGTATCTCAACGACGTTGTTGTTCTTGCATCCACCTTAGACGAGCGCCTTCCCTGGTTGCAGATAGTACAACATACCACTAAGGCGTCTGGACTTACTTCGAAACAGCACAAAGGTCGCTTCGCCTACGAAGAGCTCTTTTTTTAGGCTACGTATTGAGGCGCAAAAGCATACGCCTCGATTACATGAAAATGGCAGCCATACAAGTTTCCCAACACGCCCTGACAAAAGAGTTGTCTGCCCAGTCTTGCACACCTTTGCATTTTACAGGCGTTTCGTACGAGACTTTTCAAGGATCGCCGAGCTTCTCACTCACCTCACAAAAGCCAACGTGCACTTCATGTGGCAGAAGCCCCAGAATGATTTTTTGGTGTGTGTGAACAACAAAATTGGGTGCAGTCGTCGTAAATACTAGGCAACTTCGATGAAAGCGCTGACAGATAGGTCCATACAGATGCGAATGGCGTGGAACTCGGAAAAGACCTGAATGATGTTTCAGAGGAAGCACAGCCTCGAGTAAACCACCACCTATGCAAACATGTCTCTATCAAAAGCCCATCGAGAGAAAAGGAACGGCTTGCTCTCAGTTAAGCAGTCAGGAAATTTTGGCCGCATCTGTACGGGAAGCACTTCAAGGTCTTCACGACGTCACGGTCTGTGTTGATTTGCTACGAGACACATCAGGTCATCTCGCTCTTGGACCCGTGAGTTCCGGCACGTTTGCAATCGACCTACGTGCTGAGTTTAGTCTACACGGCGTACTTCAATACCTTGAAGGTAACAGCGTTTCACCGCCAAAGACGCTCTGGTGCTCGGTTTTTTTGGTGTCCCTGTAGAACAACCTGCTTGTAGAGAACAGAACAACCTACCTACAAGTGCTTTTAGTCACTGTATGGCAAAAAAAAATTTGGAGGAGTTTCACGACGAAGTGACATCAGCACATCTGTGAGTTCACTAGTATACTGCGGCGAACTCAAGGAAAATACAACTGACCCAGCTCGAGCATGGATGTCGCACACTGTGTAAAAACTCGCCAATATTGCCCATGTCAAAAAACGCTGCAGAGAAAGCCCGCAGGCTTGCTGAAACGAAACGAAGCACTGCAGTGGAGAAGCCATTCAGGAAAATCGGAATGGATTTGCTTGGTGCTTTTTTGACTTCAGGCTTTAGAATAAAGTGGATAGTGGTAAAAAAAGACTACCTGACAACGTACGTGGGGACCACGGCAACACATTCTTGCCACACGGGCGAAGGCACCAGCTTCTTCGCGAAGAACCTTGTTCTGTCGCATGGCGCACTTATGCTCATTATCACCGACAAGAGTGCGGCCTTCACCGCATGCAGCAGATTTCATGCTTAAACCGAACGCATAATCGGAAAAACACAGCCTACCACCCACAGACAATCGGCCTGAAGAAGCGCTTGAATAAGACCCTCGCCGACGTGCTTGCCATATACGTTGACGTCGGGTACAAAGCTTGGAATGGAGGCTTCCTGTACGTCTTGTTCGCGTACAACACTGCATCGCCAGAGATACGCAGATGACTCCTTTCGAGTTGGTCTTCGGCCGCTCAGTCACCACCATGCTGGATGCAACGTCACCTCGGGTATAATACGGGAACACTCGTGCAGATGTCACCGGATTCTTTCAACGTGCCGAGGGAAACCGCCAACTTGCTCGAAAACGTGTCAAAAAGCAGCAACACGTGGACATTCTACTTTTCAAACAAGGATGACGAGGCCGACTGTACGCGCCCGGTGACCGCGTTATTGTATGGACCCTTATTCGCCGCCGGGTTCTCAATGAAGAACTCCAGCGCCTCAAAAACATTTTTTGAGCATTAGCAGACTGACATTTTCCTCAATGTATTCTCACTAGGCCCTTGAAATTTTCTTCGTTTGCTTCTGCTGCGGTCTTTTCGATTCAAGAGAATGCACTTTTTCACGGAGGGACAATGCCATGTGCATTTGGAAAAAGCGAAGTGGGCAGGGCAATGTTATTGAGTTCTGTACCAGCGTCACGCATGCGATCGAGTGTAATTATGCGCCGTCCTGTACCCGATGTGTAGCTGTGTCACGAAGAGATAACGGATCTCGCATCCACCCAACGCAGTCTGGCAGCCACCGTTTAGGCACGCGGTCCTTTTTTTCGCCCTCGCCAAGCGGTGCCCGTTAAGTGGCTTTCGGGCGCGAGTATGAGCGCAATAATTACATTATGGTCGTGGTCTGCCTCTCATTTGGTCTATGCACTACCCAGTCCACCATCACGTACGTGACAATATCTACCCGCACTGACTGCAAAATTTTGTGAGGCCAAGTGAGCAGCTAGATCAGCCAGGCCATTTGAGCTTATATAAACAAGAGAAACCACGTCTTTTTGCTCGAACTTGTCTTCCCTCAGTCAATTATTGACCGCTATTCAAATTGTAAGTCAAGGTAAAAGCAGATATATACACGCATTAAGTTGATGTTGCACTCATTTTCACTTTAAAATCCTAAAGCAGAGATATACACTCATTCGCTTGATGTCGCACTTATTTAGATTTTAGATTTATCCGCTTACAAGTTCCCCTTACGTATACGTATTTTCCCAGCATAGATTGGAAGGCTCTCCATTGAACCAAGTCACTCAGATCCATTCAGAGTTCAACTATCCTTAGTGTCACTCTAAGTCCATCTGAATAAAATCGGTTGCTTTTGAATTCTAGTATGCTTCGTTGAGGACGCCTTTGGTGAGTCGAAGACTGCGAATGCTTCTAGAAGCAAACTATTCATGCGTGCGAGTCTAAGTGAGCCGTACTTCAGTAGTGTTTTTCGCGAAGATTACCAGTTGAGTAGAAAACTCCTATGCCTGATTATATAGGAGTGATCGCGAAGCAAAGTGTGGGTAATTCTGATTGACTTTCATTTATTTGGGCGTATATGCGTTCAAAAATGTTTGATTACGCCAGAAAAGCTTAGTCCGACTAACATGGTTATGCATGATTATAAACCATTGGGAGAGTAAGGAGGATAGCCCTTTTCTAAAAGGATGTGAATGAACACGTTCATTTAGGTTCGTGTACGACTAATTTTGAAAGTTTTCATGCATAAAGTTTGGTGCCAATAAATGTGCATTGGATTTAAGGTACTGGTAGCATTAACCGTCAGCACATCACACAGTAATCTGATCATCATGGCCATTGTTATTCATCCATCTCCACACAGTACTCAAATGGGAAAAAATTTACCTTGATTTTTCAATTTCACCTGAAGTCATATATTTATGTCACTTCTAGTTCCTCACCAACTTTATTTATGTTCGTGCCATTCTGTCCACGTTTCCTATACATTGGTATAGGAAACGTGGACACTATATATTACTGAAGAACCATTCGGATAAATAAGTTGTTAGACAGATTATCTATGGTACATAACAGTTTAACTTGGTGTTTTTATTTTTACGCCCTTTTTTACAATTTTTTTCGCGTGTGTCATTCGAAGTGTTACTGCAGTGAGAGCGTTGGCTTTGCAATCAGACTTGTGTACTTCTTCTTACGTGCTGTGTGGTCTTTCGATTACCTCGCAATGTTGGTTAGGCTTTAAAATAGAGACGAACTTCAAAGTCTGGAAATTCAGATGAGGGGAGGACTTTACTTACTTTGTCACGTTAGCGACAACCGCTTTGACGGTGGGCATAATTCGGTCGCTATATTGATAAAGACCAAAGGCGAAGACGGTCTTCACTGTCCGGTCCGAGGCCTGCATCCCTTTCAATTTCTGCACACGTAAATTTGACATTAAACAACCACTACTACACCATGAAACACAGCAGACTGTTAAGCTTGTCTAAAATTTATGAAGTGCTTATTAGTGGAAATATTAACATAGAACATGTTACAGAGCAACTGTAAATATATATCTAACGGTGTAAAAAAAGTAAAGCATACATGTGCATGTTTTTATAACAAAAACATTCCATACACATCAAATGTTCTTTCTTCCTTGCAGAAGGAGCAACGACGCTTTGATTTCAGTGCACTTACAGAGCCGAGACTAAGATACGGAAAAATTGAAGACACACGTATCCTTTCCTCATCATAACTGAAGTTTTCAACCCACTTGCTAGAGCGTCACAATGTAAGTAAATTCACAGTTATATCAATCCCATTATCAGGTTATCGAACAACATCCGCGGACTCCATGTGCATCTCTTACGCTTTCGTTACTAATTATTGCAATTTACCGTGAAAATGATTCTTACTGTATTAGTGGAATAATAGTGAAACAATCATGGCAACGATGCATTCATGGCAGCAAAGTAGTTATTGTAGATTTGTAATTAAGCCATGCGTATTAACTAGCGATGTGCTCTGAACATGTTTTTAAATTATCCGTTTCTTTCGAATCTTATTAGTCTCAGCTGAAACACAGCAAATTGAAAACCTTATAATTATTATGCAAGAGATGGTGCGAAATATAAAACAACCCTCTGTGATGCGCCTACTGGTCTGAGAGCTTTGACATGGTAATTTTCCAGCGCATGCTTCGCTAACCTTCGCACTTTTATATCTCTAAAAAACACGCCACTGCTACTGTTAGTGATTTATTAGTCAATATATTTATGGGACTGACCATAACTTCATACATGAAAAAGGCAAAGTGTTTATCTCAACACTAATTCAGTGGCTTAAGCATGGTGCATTTGATGGTTTTACGTGCGACTGCAAAACTCACACTCAAACGAACAGCGGGTAAAAACAAAACTGCCGGAGTGGTGAACCCTTGTTTCCGTTAAGTGTAAAGTGACATGGGCAAGTAGTAATACTGTTCAAAAAACAACTTTTATTTGCTTCACTTCCTAAAGAACACATATATAAAGAAATATTGTTACGGGGAATAAAGTATACACTGGTGAGCAAATGCGTACTGGCGAATATACTGGCGAGCTAATGCGTACGACGCTGCTGCAGTCCGAGCACGTTCCCGTTCAGCACTTCGTCCTCGTCATCCTCAGGCATCTACTTAGCCCGTGATATTACCCGCCGGCGGCAGAAGCACCGTCCCGGTGCGATCAATTCTGGAGGCGTGAGAAGTATGGTTTAAGCCGTGAGACGTGCACTATATGGGTCGGGACTGAAGCTGGTACTGACGTGGTGCGGAGTGGCGCTATCTTATAGGTCACGCTGGTGACCTTGCGTATGACGCGGTAGGGGCCAACGTAACGAGACATTAGTTTTTCGCTGAGACCAACACGACGTGATGGTAACCACAGCAAGACGAGTGACCCCGGAGAGTACTGTACGTCACGGTGCCGGCGATCGTAAGCACTCTTTTAGTTAAGCTGCGAGGCACATAAACGATCCCGGGCGACTTGGCGGGCGATGTCAGCTCGGGTCAGGGCATCACGAGCATAAGCAGTCGATGAGGGGGCGTCAGATTGGAGCATGGTGTCCATGGGCAAAGGCGGGTCATAACCAAACAGAAGGTAAAAAGGTGAAAATCCAGCTGTATCATGACGTGAACTGTTGTATGCGAAGGTAACGAAAGGTAAGTGGATGTCCCAATCTTTGTGATCCTTAGAGACGTACATCGCTAACATATTCGTCAAGGTACGGTTGAGGCGTTCCGTGAGGCCATTGGTTTGCGGATGGTACGCTGTGGTGAACTTGTGGTGGGTAGAGCAGGATCGCGGGAGCTCGTCGACTACTTTAGATAGAAAACAGCTGCCGCGGTCGGTGATCAACTGACGAGGAGCACCATGACGAAGAATGATGTCATGAAGAAGGAAATCGGCTACATCAGTAGCGCAGCTGGTGGGGAGGGCACGTGTAACGGCATACCGCGTTGCGTAGTCGGTAGCAATAGCAATCCACTTATTACCAGTGGCCGACACGGAAAAGGGTCCTAGAAGATCGAGGCCGACTCGGAAAAATGGCTCATCTGGTACTTCAATGGGCTGGAAGGTACCAGCAGGTCTCAGATCAGGTGTCTTGCGGCGCTGGCAGAGGTCGCATGCCGCAACGTACTGTCGCACATAACGGTAGAGGCCAGGCCAAAAGAATCGGCGGTGAATGCGGTCATACGTGCGTGACACCGCTAGGTGTCCAGCGGAGGGGGCATCATACAGCTGGGCCAAAACGTCTGAGCGAAGATGCACAGGAACAACGAGTAAAAGCTCAGCACCATCAGGGCAGGTGTCTTAGCGGTGCAAGATGTCGTTGTGAAGAACGAACAGTTGTAAGGAGTGGTCAGGGTGGGGAGAGTGCAGACCATTGATAATAGCACGCAAAGAGGGGTCGCGGCGTTGTTCAGCAGCTATGTCGGTGAAGTCGGTAATTGAAAGAACGAGGGCCTCTTGCTCATCTTCCCTCGTGTCAGGGGGATCAACTGGGTAACGGGACAAGCAGTCGGTATCCTTGTGAAGTTGTCCGGATTTATAGGATACGGAAAAACTGTACTTTTGTAAGCGCAGCGCCCATCGACCAAGGCGTCCCGTAGGGTTCTTGAGTGACGAGAGCCAGCAAAGCGCATGGTGGTCGGTAATAACTGAGAATGGTCGGCCATACAAGTACGGTCGGAATTTCGCAATGGCCCAGACGAGAGCTAAGCACTCGCGTTCTGTGATGGAATAATTTTGTTCCGAGCGCGACAACAGTCGGCTTGCATACGCGACGACGCGGTGCATACCTTGTTGCCGCTGTGCGAGCACTGCGCCTATGCTGTGGCCACTGGCGTCAGTACGAAGCTCCGTGGTGGCAGATGGGTCGAAGTGTGCTAGGACTGGTGGATTGGTGAGAATGTCAACGAGCGACGAGAAGGCGTTTGCTTGCTGTTGGCCCCAGGTGAATGCGATATCCGTTTTGAGGAGGCAGGTTAGAGGACGGGCTACTTCAGCCAACTTCTGGACAAAACGACGGAAATAGGAGCACAGTCCCAGAAAACGTCGGACCTCCTTGGCTGAGCGGGGTGTGGGGAAGTTGCGAACTGCTCGGACTTTCGCAGGGTCTGGTTGAAAGCCCACAACGTTAACAAGATGGCCGAGTACGCAGATTTGGCGTTGCCCAAAGCGGCATTTGGACGAGTTAGGTTGCAAGATGGCACGTCGAAAAACATCAAGCACTGCGGACAGACGGGTAAGATGGTCGTCGAAAGTAGTTGAAAAAACAATAACGTCGTCAAGACAGCAGAGGCAGATGGTCCACAACATGCCTCGAAGGAGAGAGTCCATCATGCGCTCAAATGTCGCGGGGGCATTGCATAATCCAAAAGGCATCATCTTGAACTGATAAAGTCGATCAGGAGTCACGAAGGCCGTCTTCTCTCTGTCTTTGTCGTCCACAGTGATCTGCCAGTAGCCTGAGCGAAGGTCTATTGAAGAGAAATATTTGGCACCGTGCAAGTAATCAAGTCCATCATCTATGCGCGGTAGGAGATAGACATCTTTCTTGGTAATATGGTTGAGATGGCGGTAATCAACACTGAATCTCCAGCTATTGTCCTTCTTTTTAACAAGTACAACGGGTGAGGACCAGGGACTAGATGAGGGTTCGATTATGCCCTTATCAAGCATTTTATCGACTTCTCGCTGTATAATAGCACGCTCCGGGGCCGACACACGGTAGGGTCGTCGCCGAATGGGTCGAGCGTCACCGGTGTCGATGTGATGGGTTACCACGGATGTCTGGCCCAAATTACGGTCGCCGAAGTCAAAGATGTCCTGATAAGAAGCAAGCACACGGCAAAAAGCAAAGACTTGTTCAGAGGTGAGCTTGTCAGATAGCATTGGCTTGAAAAGGTCGGAACAGGAACGAGACGAGAACGACGTTGATGAAAAATCGGGTGGCGAATCGGTGGTTAGAGCGGAAACTGTGTGGTCGATAAGTGGTGTAAGATGCGCAAGTGGCATGCCGCGAGGAATAACTTGCGCTGAGAGGCCGAAATTTAGGACGGGAAACGAAGTTCGGTTGTCCTTAACGGTAACCACCGTGTAGGGGAGTGCAACATTGCGTGTCATGGCGACGTCAGAAATTGGGGCAGCAACATAATTACCATCGGGTACTGCAGGATATGGCGAGAGTTGGACTTGGACTGCAGCTTGCGGCGGAAGTCTAAGGAAATCGACAGAGCGTAGACGAGGTGGGCTGGTAGAGACGGTCTCCGAAAAGGATGGTAGTTCGAGCCGAAGAAGACCTTTGGAACAGTCAATGAGCGCAGCATGTGAAGTCAGAAAGTCGATTCCAAGGATGAGGTCATGAGGGCAATTTTCCAGTACAGCGAACAGAACTGAAGTTTGATGCTCAGACATTGTTAATCGCGCAGTGCACATTCCAAGCACAGCAGGAGTACTCCCATCCGCTGTACGAACGGTAGGTGCAATCGCAGGCGTCAGAACTTTTTGGAGGCGGCGGCGGAGGTCTGAGCTCATCACAGATATTTGTGCACCGGTATCAATAAGAGCAGTTATAGGTAAACCATCAACGGGAATTGTAAGGAGGTTGCACCGCTAGTCGGGAGTAATCAGAGGATTCGCAGTCCGAGTCGTGTATGCAGCGTCACCTCCGGGGGGCTGCACCGGCTAGTTTTCTGAGCGAGGGTCGTAGGGAGACCGAGAGTGGCGGGGTTGGGGCGAGCGGGACTGACGACGCATGGGCGATGGCGAGCGGCTGGTCCGACGTTCTGGATTATGCTCTGCACCTGTCTCAGCATGGTAGGACGGGGCATAAGGTGCACGTTCAGAGCGAGGCCGCCAATCATAGAAGCTCGGTTGAGGTGATGAGGTCCAACGGCTGCGGCAATGGCGAGCAATGTGTCCTATCCGATGGCACGTGAAACATATGGGCCGATCATCATGAGTGCGCCATTAAGCTGGGTTTCGTCGTGGCACGAACGTGCGGTTCGCAGTGGCAGCCGCAACGACTGGAGCCGAGCTGGAAGTAGCAGGGGCATTTGATGAGGTGGCGAAATGCCCATATTCGCGATCTCTTGGCGAACCACGGCCTGTATCATTGAAACAGCATCGAGGTTGTGTTCTGGCGCGCTGACGCTAGACATAGCGGGAGCCATAGCCTCGAGTTCCCGACGGACTATTCTGGTGACGTTTTCTGGCGCTGGTGGTTGGTTTAGTGTGGGCAAATCTTCGCAAGAAGACGTAGCCGCCGTGTTGGGAAGGCGGTCAAATCGGTGAACTATGCGCCTACTTTTTGCCTGTTCGAAGCGACGACGTGCTTCGATGACCGACTCCACCGTCGAGCAGTCCTTGCACAGGAGAAAATTGAAGGCGTCATCCGCAATTCCTTTCAGGATGTGTCCGACTTTGTCCTCGTCGAGCATGTCCCTGTCGACCTTGCGGCACAAAGCCAACACGTCCTGGATGTACGCGATGTACGGCTCTGTGGATGTCTGGGCACGAGTCGCAAGCTCTTTCTTTGCGGCCACTTGACGTCCGATGGGTTTCCCAAATAGATAGCGCAATTTCAGCTTACAGACGTCCCAGCTAGTGAACTCTTCTTGATGTGTCTCGTACCAGAGTTTTGCCGTGCAATGCAAGTAGAAGATGATGTTCGCCAACATAAGCGTCGGACTCCAATGGTTGCTGCTGCTGACGCGCTCATATTGAACCAGCCAGTCATCGACGTCTATGCCACTTGTGCCGTTGAATGGACCTGGGTCACGAGGTTGCACCACAACGATCGGCCGCGGGGCTGACGGATCTTGTTGACATTGAGTAGCCTGGTCAGTCATCGTGGTAGCTGCAATGCGCCGTCCGCTGCGAAGATCCAGCTCGTTGGGCTGTATAGCGAGTGGTACCCCGCACCTTCCACCAATGATGTTACGGGGAATAAAGTATACACTGGTGAGCAAATGCGTACGGGCGAATATACTGGCGAGCTAATGCGTACGACGCTGCTGCAGTACGAGCACGTTCCCGATCAGCACTTCGTCGTCGTCATCCTCAGGCATCTACTTAGCCCGTGACAATATGACACTAAGCTCCCAATAAAGGCTCTACATCGCCATTTTGGCAACACATTACTAAATTAGAGCATACATGTCTGGCCTGTCCTTATTGGAAAATGATGAAGTACTTTTTGTGTGAAACAGCTCTCTTTATTTATTGGCATTGTAATACCGCCACGACCGCACCCTATATTGTTATCAAGCATACTCGAACTTAATATAAAATAACACGGCAGGATATCGTCGCTGAAATTCTTCCGAGGAGTGCCTAAGGCAATGCTTTATGTTCGGCGAATGTAACATAGTAAATGCGTAGGTGCTCTCCTAGCGCACGTCATTCGCCTATGCGACACGACAGATAAGAAACCTGTTTCTTGAAAGAAAATAGCGGAATTGCAAGATTTCATACTCGTGCTTGCGTTTATAGTTCATGCTAAATAAGGCACCTAAATTTCAAAGAAACAAACTTTCATCCAGTCACTTAGTAGAGACGTCTAAAAAGCGAAGCTAACCATGTGGCACTTGTGCACATCTCCAGCTAGGTGGTCCCCTCTTGTAGCCGTCGGTCTCCTGTCTTGCAGCTTTTGATTGCTCTAATACATCTTTCCATAGATGCGTGTTTCAAACTTTAGGTTCGGCATTAGATCATATCAAGGTTTCAGGACGTTCAACAACACATCATCATCATCAGCAACTATTATTATTATTATTATTATTATTATTATTATTATTATTATTATTATTATTATTATTATTATTATTATTATTATTTTAGGGGCAAACATTTAAACACTTTCACTGCAGGTCTTGATCCTCTGTAGCAATATATTATGCAAAATCTGAAGGGGAACAATTGCAAGCGCGGAGATCTTTGAGGTCAAACATGCTAGCACTGCTTCTTAGTTGTGGTTTTGCACGCTGACGGGGCTGTTACTGTTCTCTACCTCCTGACTATACTTCCACAGGCATTCTTTTTTTTTCATTTTCATGTTTAACGCCATTACACGTGTAGCTACTGCCTTGCGAAAAACACGCCACACAACTAGGAATCACCTAGATAATCTTGAAACCTTCTGTAATGATATACAGTTTTGTTTGTAGTACAACTAGACGTTAAATGCGTAATGTGCGAGGTCGTCGTTCGGTTTCACATCTCTCCACACATCTTCAAGGCGGTCGGCAGTCATCTTCCCTGTAAACATCGTGTGACTCACAACGGAATCCGCATCACGTACCGCAATGACCGCTCGAGTTTGCATAAAGGCGTATTCGTAGTCCGCCTCAAAATAAAGCCCAGTCAGGAATCCGTAGTGCCTGATGCCACGCCTCCTCAGGGCGTCCAGAGAGCCAGCCGCTTCATCCAGGTATTCCAGTGGAATAATTCTGCATTTCACAATGAATTAGGCTTTCGACAAGCCCTAGAAAAAAGTGGTATGTTCAAACAACGTAAACTAATAGGTTATTCGCGATTCTGCATTAAGTGATCACTGGTACTCCTTTTCGTAGAAGTTTTGGTACGTTAGAACTGCACACGTGATTCAAGTTCTACCTATGACGCACTCTGTTATGTTTGGGTATACTATCACAATATGGTGGGACTGGCAGTAGGAGTGTGAATCACAACGCTAGCGTTCGGGAACCTTATAGAGGTCTTAAAGGGATTAGTGTTTAACATCAATCAAAATTAATGGACTTCGCCTGGCCAAGTAGTGTGTAGTACTCAGAGAAGATTCGCAGTAACACGAATTGAATGGTTACCAAGAGATGGTAAATTCCGTCGAAGAACTTGGAGACTTAGAGGAACTAAAATTAGGTTGCCAAGGATAAAATGGGATAAGCTCGCGAAGAATAAGGTGAATAGAAGATTATTAAAGCAGCCAATCCTCTAAACAGGCTCGTAATGATGTAATGGTTCGACTTCTGCCAACGACGCTCTCCCGCGTGCGATAAAAATTGTTCCTGAAAAGCCCGCGCGGCTATAGTGTAGAGTCTTGAAAAAAATGTTGCAATAGGATTCAGAGCTGCGATTTTTTTCGTGGCCCTCTTTTTGAGTGTTTCCCTGAGTACGACACACCCCTGTGTTCCTGGATAAAGCTCCTTTGCTTTAAAACCGGGTTAACTGGAGGAACATGGAAGAGGCCCTTGTCCTGCAGTGGACGTAGTGAGGCTGATGATGATGATGATGATGATGATGCTTTAAAACCCACCACATTATGGTATAACCATGACGCCATTAACTCAAGGGAACTAACATGAACGCGACAGTGCAACTTGGGAGAGTGCCATTTTTTAAGTGTCACCAGCGTTAAAAATTCATAATGTGCCACTTACTGAAAGGAAAATGAAACCCCAAACTCTATATTGCTTCGTTTAGCGGCCACCTCTTGGAAGACGGTCCAGCTGCGGTTGCTGTGTCCGCTGACGTCAATTTGTCCACTTCTTGGGTACACGTTGGTGTAAAAGATGTAGTCGCAGTATTCTGACGGGTACATGTCTACAGATGTGGCGGTTTCACCTACTGTGCAGATGATTGCCTTCACTGCGAGTGAGAGACAGAAAGCACAAAATGGGCCTTTTGGGTGCAACTTTACAAGTTGATATGCACTTGACTACTGAACCTTCGTTCTGGAACCGAAATGACCGATAAGAAAGCGCGTCCACACATTGGACGCATCGCTAATTGGTTGTTGTACAATGATGTTGCAATATTATCTGTAAAGACCACAAAAACCAACTAAGCTTTTTTATGGAATAACTGACACATGCCAAAACAGCTTGAAATCCTCGCATATATTATAGCTAAACCGCAAAATGTTAACAGCAGTAACACTAAACGGGAGTGTGGAAAGTGTCAGGCCCAAAATGGTATGAGCTGTCCCTGCTGGCATGTTAAGTTAGCAGGACTTTGTAGTGGACGAAATGTACCTAGACCATTTCTGTCTTTCTTCCTATAAACCGCCTTCGTATGGGCGCTATCAGGGTCATACATTTATAATTCCATGTACAAAAACTGGCATACAGTATGGCGAACACCACTCACGGGTCATGGCAACAGTGATCTCAAATCCCTGCCATGTGCAACGTGAAACATTGCCATCTAGTCACGTACCCACATAAAATAACACCTGGTGTAAGGAAATGGTACAATGTGAGTCACAGTACACCTCAGCCGAAGAACAGTGATAATAGACTTCGCAAATCTTAAAACGAGAGCATTATAGGGCATATGTCACAGAAAACGGCGGGCCGACGTTGATGGCGTTCTCGACGGTCGAAAAGCATCAATGAAAGCAAAGCGTGAAAATCATACGGTGCCTTGTACAACCAGGTAAGACTACAAATCTTTTTCGTGGCAAACAACCCATACTGAAGCCGGGAATACGATCTGCGGCTTAACGCACCGCGGTACACAGCCGCCTTATTTTTCTTCTTCCGAAGTCACGCTCTACTCCGGTTCTGTTCGTCGAGCCAAAGAGGGCGCTACAACGGCACAAGGTGGCGTCACGTAACGTGGCTTCACGCAAGAGTTGGTGACATCACGTCACAATGTACAGCGAATTGTGACGTTATGCTTAGGAGATATGGCGATGTCGTCACGTGGTGATCTTCATTAAATCACTGATCCACGACGCTGAGACACGGTCACCACCGACGGTATAATTTCGTGATCGAGGAGGTATCTAAAGCTCCCGCCTTTTGGACAATGGCAGCTGGAGCCAGAACGATGCAGATGCGCCTTCTGTTGACAGCCCGGTATTCCCCAGAAGACCCACTCTATGGCTTCAACTTCTTAGAAACAAGACCCTCAGGTCATTTCTGCGCAAAGGCCTTCTTGCGATTGCCTTCTTGCGAAAATGGCCATCCGCTTTTTAAGTCGGACATAGGTGCCTTGTGGTCAGATAAAGATCTTCACGGCACCAGCGATCAACAGGGAGGTCACTCAAGGCTTTCGGAGGTTGAATGCCGTACCAAAATCAATAAGAACAAAGTTTTTTTCTCTATTTTTCCAAGAAACAAGGCTGATAAAACAGTGATTTCAATTTCGGCGCTGTACCAGCTAGTTCTGCATATGTTTAGAATTCGAAGGGCACCTGTATATTTCAAATATTGAAATGAGATTTTGAATTAAAGCGCGTACGAAATCAATTCAAACACGCATTCAAAATTCATATGACATACAGCATAACTCAAGAGTCATCCATTCAGAGGCTTATATATGTTTCGCGAGCATAACCAAATAGCAGACTAAATTCACACAGACGCGTCAGTGTATGCGATTTCTGCACTTAAGATGGCGTTCGTGTTGAACACTTCAGATGACTCACTTCAAAGGTGTTCCTCTTCGGGCAAAATAAGTGGCTTCCAACATAGTGCGATACGCAATTTTCTTTTGCTTTATTGTAACGACAAGTCCTAGGTGCGTAAGAAGCATTGCCTATATTGGTAAAAATACGTATTTCTGAACTCTTCTTGAATGTACTGAAGTTTTATTGAGCATACTGAACACGGGGGTACCTTGTTACCTCGTACTTTTGTCAACGTACTAGAATAATCTTGCCTTGTTATGTCCAATGTTAGATATACTCCCTTTAAACATTGTAATAAGATGTTCTACGGACTGCATTACGCTTCCAACTTCCGCCATATAATTCGTCGGCCACTGGCTACAGCTTCTTTGGAGGAGAAAGCAGCCCTAATTATTTCTATAACGAGAATTCAGGCACCAATAGAGCATAAGAATTTATTTCTACCTGGAGCCAGTGTTGTCGTAGTGCTTGGTGGCGTCGTCGTTGACGTCGTTGCAGGACTTGTCGTGGGGGACGGGCGTGCTGCGAATAGACATACACAGTTCCTCAATCAAGATAACGAAGTGTTTAGAGGACATCAGGAACTTGAACAGTACAATACGCGCATCTTACATATTCCTAATCCACTGGTGAAACGTCACGAGCTTCGGCGCTAAAAGATGGCCGTGTGTCTCTGTGTTCCACTAAAAGAGATGTCGAAAGACGATATAGGTGACCTACGTGAGATCTTGCGCCCTCCTGCAGTATTATGAAGAAACGAATTTTTTTACAATGCAGAGCCACTGATAGGGGGCAACATCAGGTCGTTTTTGTTAAAATCAATGTATATGAAACCTTGGGTAGCAGAGTAATGCCTTTTTTTTCCAACGCCGCTGCATACCATGCAGATCGGGGCAGCTAGTTCGCCTGTCGCAATGCCGAAAGCGGTCACTGCCCACCTGGAATCTCTAAAGCGACCATCGTGTCCTCTGCATCTTGCAAGCTGTGACCTGGTGCGTTTATTTGCTTCAGATTCATGCCTTTAAGCTTCGGCAACAAATTATTTTCGAGGACTCGACACCAATTTCTAAAGTCATACTGAAATAATCAATGCTTAATGCTTAGTGGAGCACTCCTTCAATCTCGAAGTACCTATATTAACGCGATAGCGTTAGCTCGTGTCGTAGACATTCCGCCGTAAGCGTCGGCACCACTGGTTGTGAGTGAAAGATCTTCCGTGAGTGAAACCTTGAGAAAAAAGCAAATAAAGTGAAGAATAAAATTTTCGGTCCCATTGAGGATCAAACTGCAGCCGTGCGCGTGGCAAGAAGGTGTTACTTGCAGCAGCTTCGCTACGGTGTTACTTGCAGCAGGTTCGGGAAAGAAGACACTACATAAATGCCACGTATGTAGTGCAAAGTGTCTTCTTAACGCATTTTGTTAGACAGGTGACATGATGAAAACTAGACCATTCGGCAATATATAGGCTCATATGGGAGGCCATCAAACTACATAAAAAAATTACGGGATAGTGCAGTCATCGCCGCTAAAAACACACAGGAACGAACATTCAACAAGCTCTAAAAATGGACAACTATGTCTATCTAGCGAAAAACATATCATGCCTTTCCAGAGGTGTTGATCAAGCAAACAGCAAACTCTAGATAATGTGCTGCCACCTGTGAGGCATTGTGATACTCTTTATGGCCTCCGATATAGCAAGCGTGCGGCGTGTCTCTTGGAAGCCATGCGACTCTTGCTTTAGATCAAAAACCTGTATGTACCATTTGCGCGTGCGCGTGTGTGCGTGTGTGTGTGTGTGTGTGTGCGTGTGTGTGTGTGTGCCATCTCTGAGACATCATGAAAAACGTGTCTTCACTACTGCAGATGGCCGTTTCAGCAGAGGGAAGGGGCCACACTGCACAGTCTTGCTCATCAATCAGTGCCTGCGGGACATTCATGTCAAGTGTTGTCCCGGAACTAACGAGCAAGAATGATGCTAACGTTCAAGCACGAGCAACTGGGAGCGCTACCCACGCGGTCTTATCCTCAATACTTCGTGCAGCATCTGTGTCATATGGGGCTCGATGACGAGGGAGTATGCAAAAGTCAGCACTTAGTGGTTGAAGGGTGCACTAGGGGCTGGATTACGCTATCGCGTCAACTTTGAACGGCAAAGCTAAAGGGTCCCCCACTATTGTGTGTTTGTGTTTGCCAGTTGTTACCGCTTATTTTATTTTATTTTATTTTATTTTATTTTATTCATACTGTTACCATACATGCCAAAACAAAAGTTGCTAATATGGGCACCCAAATTTCAAAAGTCAATGCAAAAGTGGAACATCTCACAATTTGACGCAAAGAAAGCAAAAGCAATGCAAAAAAATTTTTAAAAAATCTAACATTCGATGCGCACCCTGTAGCATAACACGGCAGAACACAGGTGAGCAAGTGAGTGCCTTATCACAGCTCAGTTCAACATTTGAAACGCACATTCGATATCTTTAACATTGTTACACAGTACAACGTCATTTCGTAACTTATTCCATGTGTCAATACCGGATACAATAAAAGAATTCTTGAACGATTTTGTGTATGCTTCAGAGGTTTATTGTGTTTGGTGTGCTTTGTCCGCGAATCCGACGTGTCTAGAGTGAAAATTTTTGTTATCTCTGTTTTGTAGATACCGTGGAATATCTGAAAAAAGAATTTCGTGCTGTTGATATTCATTCTTTCGTGCAATGTAAGAATATGAACCCTAGTTCTCAGACTTGTTAGGGACTGCGTTCTACGGTAGGAATTAAAAATAAATCTTAAGGCTCTATTTTGAGCCTCTTCACAATTATTGATATTATTTTGCGTATAAGGCTTCCATATTGGGCATGCATATTCCAGCAACGGAAGTACTGTGGTTTTATATGCTCTAAGTTTTACTTCAGGTGTCGCGTCACCAAGCCTCCGACGAAGCATCCAAAGTTTTTTTTTGCGATTTATCACAGATATAATCTATATGGCGGTTCCAGTTCAAGCTATCTGTGACGTAAACACCCAGGTATTTATATTCTGACACACGGCAGAGTGGTTCGTTATTTATGACGTAACGAAATAGGAGAAGCTTGCTTTTTCTTGTAATCAGCATAAAAACTGTTTTTCTTGGGTTCAACACCATTTGCCATTTTTTTGCACTAAGAGCCTATCATGCCCACATGTTCATTAGGCTTTTCCTGGTCGTAGTTCGATTCTGCCTTTGAATAGATGACTGTGTCATCAGCATAGTGCTTAATAAAAACATCGGGCAAGAATCCGCTGTTCATATCAATAATATATATTAAGAACAGCAGCGGCCCTATGACAGTGCCCTGCGGAACTCCGGAACCTACCGACTGGCTCGTGCTGTTTGTGCCCCTAATGCAAACCACTTGCTATCTGTTTATCTAATAAGCCGCTATCCAATTTATGAGCTCATCATTGTGCAGGATTGTGCTAAATTTATGCAGAAATTTCGGATGTGGTATTTTGTCGAATGCTTTTCTGAAATCAAGAAAAATATTGTCAACTTGCCCTCTGTCATCTAAGATTTGACTAATCAAGTGTGAAACCTCGGTGAGAATTGTCACTGTCGAGAAACCTCGCCTGAAACCATGTTTCAAATTTGAAACTGCGTTATGACTCGAGCAAGAGCCGGCCCCCTCAATTTTTTTTTCCGTTTTTCAAATGGAAGCGCCAACGAAAGTCCTTGCTGTCTTTTTTTTTCACAGGTCTTTGAAATTGAAGATGGAAGTTATTTATGACGTAACGAAATAAGAGAAGCTTGCTTTTTCTTGTAATCAGCATAAAAACTGTTTTTCTTGGGTTCAACACCATTTGCCATTTTTTTTCACTAAGAGCCTATCATGCCCAGATGTTCATTAAGCTTTTCCTGGTCGTAGTTCGATTCTGCCTTTGAATAGATGACTGTGTCATCAGCATAGTGCCTAATGAAAACATCGGGCAAGAATCCATAGCTTCCATCTTCCTGACGTCATTCTTACATTGGCGTATTTCTTCAGGGAAAGGCTTGCTCTCGGCCAAGTAGCAGGCTGAACTCTCAGAAGATGACACATTGTAGACTGTTCCTGTGTGTTCTTTCTTAGAAGATCCGTCTTTTGACCGTGGTAGCAAGTTGGTGATCGTCGATTCTGGTTTGTGAATCACTGACCCCTTCTTTCTTCAAAACTTCCTTAAGATCTTCCATTAAGCCCCGCCCGTTTTCGATGAAGATACGCTGGGCTGAATTCTCGGACTCTGTACTGTAGCCAGTGGAGAAGCCTCAGAGTGAGGGATGTCATGTAGTGTGTTTCACAGCGCTGCGTCGTGGTACGGCGCTGTCTTTTCGATAAACAGCGTGACACCTGACGGGTAAACACTTCCGTGCAATAGTCTTTACTAGCTTGGCAGCAATAATCTATTCTCTATGATTGTTTAGCCTGATGGCGCGCACATTGTTCTGACACGTTACAAGAGCATCGACATCAAATTAACTTAGTGGGCATTCGAAAAACAGGACATGGAATGAGTTATGCGCGCTCCGAGTCGACGCCGGCGAAAGTAAAATCATAACTGCGATTTTGTGCAAAAGCTGGACTGCCGTATCACCACCAGGATTTTTCCTAATATTCATTTCAAAACTTGTAATGCCTCTTCTCGGGAGCGAAGTTGCCATGAAAATAATTTTAAAGGGTTTTAGCAATATTATACATATTTTTATCTTGTTTTAACTTGGAAATACGGTTCGAATGGACAGAAGGACTACTAAGCTATGACAGTAACCTATGTTAACATGATGAATGATTCATCTGCAGATGAAACATACAGCAGATTTATTGAATTCTACATAACTACGGAATACCTCGCTTATACGTACATATCTACTTTTATTCGGCTAATCATAGATAGCTCTGCCTAATAGTTGAATGCGCCATTTAAACGCTGGTAAATGAACTACACTACGCCTCAAACTGCCTTCATAAAACTATTCGACCACTGCGTAGAGCTTTCTTCAGAGAAAGCAGCCTTCATTATTTCTTTATAAGAAATAAAGCACTAAACCGACAAAAAAATGTTCCCTTACGATGGGTCAATGCTGTCGTAGTCGTATTCGTAGCGGTTGTTGCCGTTATCGCCCTTGTCGTGGTTGTCGTAGTGTTCACAGCCGTGGTTGTCGTAGTCTTTGCCATTGTTGTTGACTTCATCGTAGGCGCAGTCGTTGTCGTTGTAGTCCTTATTGCTCTTTCTGTGGACGTCGTTACCGGGCTTGTCGTTGTAGATGGGTGTGCTGGTAAGAAACATGCTTTATTTCTCAATCGGAATGCTTGGCCTAACGAAGTCTTGACAGAAAATCTCGAGCTTGAATAGTAGAACACATCTTACACTTCGCAAGTACCCTAGCAAAACATGAGCAGCTTCACTGATCCTTCCATTCAAAGGATGTCGAAAAATGATAGCTTTTTGTCTGGAGGCGCCAGGTAAGCAATGAGTGTTCTTTCTTAGAAGATTCTTTCTTATAAGTGCCCTGTGGCAGTAGTGTGAAAAAATGTTTTTCAGAACACATAACCACTGGTTAGTGGCCACACCAGGTGGTTTTTAGACCCTGAATTGTTAGGCAAAGTGTAGAAAACACCCTTTTGTATTGTCATATTTATGCATTTCATAATAGAAAGACACACTGCCTAACAATTGCGTATTCATAAATGTTGTGCCTGAAATATGTGTAATATTCGCTTCCTGAGTGACGACGCTCAGAAGTATAAAATCTCCCACCAGATCAAGATGAATAGACGTTGAGCAAGTGGTTAAAGTCGCCGGGTGGCTGAATGGTTGAACAGACACCAACAGATAGTCAGAAAATATTTGCGTTGAAGTCTCCTAAAAAAGTATATCGGCTGTAAAAACCTTTAGGAGGCTAAAATGGCTTGGACCTAGTTTTTTAAAAAAAACCCGAAACGTCAGTACCTTCTTCAGGGGGCTGCTGTATTGGTTGTGGAAGCATTTAGCAGCCTTTTTCACCATGGCTTCGGCTCTCCCTTTCCCTTCCCCTAACTTTGCGGAGACCATGGACGTTTGAACAGGTTCGAAATCACGAGCCCGCCGCAGTTGTCTAGTGGCTTAGGTACTCGGCTCCTGACACGCAGGTCGCGGGATCAAATCCCGGCAGCGGCGGCTGCATTTTCGATGCTGGCGGAAATATTGTAGGCCCGCGTGCTCAGATTTGGGTGCATGTTAAAGAACCCCAGGTTGTCGTAATTTTCAGAGCCCTCCACTACGACGTCTCTCATAATCGTATGGTGGTTTTGTGATGTTAAACCCCACATATCAGGTTGGAATTCACGAGGGTGTTTCTAATGTGCCCGAACTGAAGGATGAGCCTACTACCCAGATTCCTTTCCATTTCTAGAATGGGAGAACCACCGAAGTCAATCACATGGTCTATCTTGTCCCAGTGATATGCAAGACTGGTGCGTTGCGCTTTCGTCTTCCTGACACCGATCTAGCCTTTGCGTAGTTCTTAAGGAAGCACTTGAGCATTGGTGGCGGGACACTAAGAATACGGCAACTTGTAGATTAAAACTTGGTGTTCTACCTTACAAGGTGGATCTTTCGGCCACGGTATCACGTGGGTGAGGGTCGATGCAGGCTCATGGGTCACCGTCACTCATCTTTTCTGTTCAGCCCGGAAAACTCTTCACTGATCACTCGTACGTTCGCGTTGAAGATAAGCTGGGCTTGATTTATTTCTAACGTAGCCTTAGTAAGGCTGTGAAGGAGGATGTTATATTGTGCGTGTTTCGCAACCGCCGCTTCATGGTATGTGGCTGTCCTCTCAATACACGGTGCGACACCCGGTGGAGGAATGCTTCCGTGCATTCATTCTTTAGTAGCTTGGCTTTATTTATTCTCTATTCTTTCTCTAATTGCCCTAATGTCGACCAGGTTGTTCTTACACGTGACTGGGGCACTGAAGTTACGCATGTTTGTTCTGTTTTGGTGCACCAAGAATGCCATGCGCACGCCCTGCTATCCAAGTGCAACATAAAGACTTATGAAGGCTTTGTTTTCGTGACATTTCACTTGGAAATGGCATATCGGCTATTTAAATGCTACTCTTCTCCTTCAGTTAAAAAAACAAACAGTACGACTGCCCTAGCGTTGTTGGAAGCACTCTTTATATCTCACGCGGGTATAGCTATACTTTTGTTTTTCCTTGGTCGGTTCGAAAATCTTGGATGATTCGCCGAACACGATATGTTACCACTTGTCATGGCATCATCGGCATCAACACGAAGGGTGCAAAAGTTGTGCTCGTACGATTACGCCACCCCATGATAGTATTCGCGAGCCACGAGATAAGGTCATCACACAGTGTAGTGACTGATCGAAGGCGGGCCGATGAAGGAGGCGATGCTAAAATGCTTGACGTACGTGCCTAAAGCTTGGGATGAGTTTGATCACACAGCCAGTGCTAAGCTACGACCATAGTTAAAGTTTTAGGGTGGGATTAGTGCGAAAGAAGGTCGACACAAAGAGGTGGCTATCGCATTCCACTCGTGATGGAAGATTGTAAGGGGTGCCGACTTGTTGTGCTGCATTTGTTCAGTTACTAGATATGTAGGCTTTATATTCCGCATAACTAGTGTGCTAATTTCTGTTTAGTACTGCGCAAAAAACATAATATGCACATGAACGCATTTAATTTATTGAAACACGCGTTTTAGGGGCGAAGCTCCTTAGGGCGTGGGCTGTGCGTCCCCTGTATGTAGCCACCTATAGTTTAGTTCTTGCAGTGTTCACTAGATGGCGGTACCGTCTCCTGTATGTAGCCACCTCTCGTTTAGTTCTTGTAGTGTTTACTAGATGGTGGTACTTGTAGCTGATGATGAAAAGATGCAAAATGTTATAAACTAGAAAGCGGTACTTGTAGTTGATGAAAGACGCGAGATCTTATAAAATAGGAATGATGTTACATATGGCGCGTGTCATTGGTTGAAGGCAATCGTTCGATTTAGTGCGGCGGCGTACGCTAGGGGGAGCGATGTAATAAAATCGAGTGGGCAAAATGTACAGAGGATTCATGGTTTACCAGGTTTACCTCCGGAGCTTCGCCCACTCATCATCATTCACTTCGTGGATATGGCGGCACTTTTTCTTTTTCACATTGTTTTACCTGAAGTCAATGCTCGGGTTTCAATCCAGTATCTAAATTCAAGTTGTTGAAAAAGTGCTCTCATGGAGAAAATTGTATTATTTCGTTTATTTTTCTCCTTTGAAATCGCACTTCTCATTACACTTAAGTTCGCTTGAAAATCTAGTATATATGGTCATATTCATGGTTATTGAATCTATCTATCTATCTATCTATCTATCTATCTATCTATCTATCTATCTATCTACCCTATCAAAAAAAACAGCGTTTCCAGTATCCCCCAGTGCGTTTCAGCGCACTGGGTGACGCTGGAAACGCTGTACAGTGTGTCCTAGTGTACTACAGCGCGCTGAGAGGCACTGGAACACACTGCACAGCGTGGCCAATGTCACCCAGTGCTATTAAACGCACTGGGCCACACTGTACGGCGTAGGCCAGTGTCCTAAAGCTCGCTGGGAGGCACTGCTTGTGCTGGACAGTGTCTACTGCCAACTGACAATGTTGGCGGCACATTGACAGAAACTAGGCACGATCAGCGCACTTTCTGTAAGACTTCATATTGAATGGCGACATGTCAAGCGTAAAATTTACCGAATATGATGGTATTCTTATCTATGTGCTACACATAGCTTCAGTCTCCTTAGGCGATAGATGCGAGTACGCTAAAGAATTCATACGTTGATCGCGCGGGTCAGAGGTGCTGGCAGGATTTTGCGGGGGGGGGGGGGGGGCGACAAACGACAACTTTGTTCCTGCAGGGGGGCGAGAGCACAGAACTTATGCGTCGTGTTTTACCCATGCTTGCTTCTGGAGGTGAGGGGCAAAGCGGGAGCATGTAAGAATTTCGGGAAAAAATTCCAGCCCACCATTGGATGCCCCCCTTGGCGCGCGTGAGCTTTTCTTGAAGTTTGAGTTTCGTCAATGTATTTCATAACCGGCATCGACAGAACTGAGAATTCGCAACACAAAATAACAGTAGTATCAGTCTGATACTCAAGACCAACCTACTGTATCAGTGAGTTGTTGCGGCTCGTACCGTAGAAAGCCGCATGTCCGCAGCAGCAGTTATCCACTGCAATGCCCGATCTTGGTGTTTTTAGCTTCCGATTTGTGTAATCGAAGGTGAAATTATGACTATTCATGGGTCAGTTATGATCAAACTACATTCTAGCGATTATTAGACTCTTTCTAACTGAATATCTACGATCTTCACATCAACCGTGGCACAAGAAGTACGGCCCTAAGCCTAGTGGTCGCTTCGGCTAGAGAGAACGGCTGCGGCTGTCGTTCGCGGAACGTAAAAGAGGAGGACAGAAAATACTTCCAAACTATCGAGGAGCCAAATCTACAGTGCTCATTGAGCAGTTCAGATGAACGATGCTTTATTCATAGGTATGACTAACCGCATTGCGAGTCACTACGATTGCCGTAACACATCTGCAGCCACGCTAACAAGCTTTGCGGCAAAACGTGCCAGATGGATGTGGTCCAAGGCAACCCGCAAGGAATGAGCTAACAATCTCAAGTTGGGCGCGAGCACGTAGAGACGAAACACTGCGTATGTAAACAACAAATTCAAAATATTGGATACCTGAATTACTTTTCAGATGAAGGAAAATAAAATCAATTTCGTGTTTCAGGTGTTGAGTAGTGGGTGGCGTGTCTGGCTCAGAATACGTGATGTGTTAAGGGCACATGTTCGACTCCGGCTTTGTCAGTTTTTCTTAATTTTTTCTTTTTTTCTCTGCGTGCGTGTTTCAGCTTTAATTACAATGTGCGCATGACCACAAATTCTAAACACAATTTAAAAGCCAGATTTTGGCCGATAATGGGTGTGCCAGTGTGCAGCGCCAGCGTGCCTCGTGCAGCGTGGCACTGTCCCAGTGTCACCACCACACTGGACACTGGTCCATTAATCAGGTATGGCGCTGGGGCAGTGCCACTGGTTTTTACAAGAGGGTATCTATCTATCTATCTATCTATCTATCAGTTTACGCCCAGGTCATCTGTCGCATTCCCGTCGCGCACGTCGTCAAACACTTCCCGTAACACAGTCACCCAAACCCACGGCAGGGTATGTGCCACAGGTACGCGGGAAATGCCACAGGTGATTGACACTTCGTATCTACTGATGAGTGACGAGAACACACATCAGCAATATTGCTATGGGCATAGGCGTGCCCAAGATTCCCCTTCAGGAGAGGGCGTTGAAGTTTCGCCACAATGCCCTCCCTCCCTAATACGCCAATGTATGGGACCGACTTTGCGCAGCCCACCTTCATAATAGGTCACTATAGGGGCAGATTTCACGCCCATTGTTTATATAACTAGAGGGTGGAGGCCGTCCCCTGCCTCCCTCATGCGCATGTCTACGTTTATGAGAAAACATAGGGAAGCAAGGCGGTAGTTGCGATGTTGGAAGCGTTCCCCAAAACCCGAAATCACGCCGTCTTTCTCGCTGTCTCTCTTGCTTCTTCAGCGTGAAATAGTTTTGTAACGCGAACCCAGTGTGCCGAAGCACCGTCTCGGTGCTTTCTGTTGTTTTGCGGATTAGCGGAGCTCCAGGCGAAAGACGTGAACAATGTCAGTAGACTGTGAATTTGAGGAAGGTGAAGTTTGCAAAGAGGCTAACTCGTAGATGACGTTGGTCACATGACATAATAAGCTGGAGGGTCCTGAGTACCGGGAAACTAGTTTTTGAGTCCATAGTATGCCAAGTCCGGGTCTACAACAGCACAAGAAACCCCGGGGCACATGAAGCGTCGTGAAAATGTGCGTCTAAATGCTGCTCCTGCCACTCTTGCGATGCTAAAAGGCGCTTACGAGCGACTTCTCCTACTTTGCAAGCTCTGGTGAGTGTCACGGACGTATTCAGTGGGCGAATCGGCAGCTCTTGGAAAGTTGGTGTTGAAAGGTAAGCAATGCAACGTCCCAGTCTAGCTGGTCGGAGGAGACGTACATAGAGAGCCTATCAGGAACAGTCCAGTTGCATCCTTCAGTCAGTCCACTAGTTTGGGGGCGGTAGGTCTCGCAGGAGCGAAACAGGTCGTCAATAACTCGGGACAGGCAATACCGTCGACGATCTGCCGGGAGCCGGCATGAGCACCATGATGAAGCATAAACATCGTACAGAAAAAAATCGGCAGTGTTTGTGGTACAGCTGGTTGGTAAATCCCGCGTGGTTTTCTACTGGGTCGTGTTATCCGTAGCGACAACTATTCATTTGTTCCCGAAAGTACACTCTGGGAAAGAGCCAAGGAGGTCAAGGCGAACTCGGAAGAAGGGGTCAGTACGAAGGTGAAGTCGCTGGAGAAGTCCAGCAGGGTCCACAGGAGTTTTATTTCTGGCATTGGCACTAGTCGGTTGCGGTGACATATTTTCGCCACATATCTTCGTCACAGATATGAGTCATATATCTTCGTCATAAATTCACGTCCCGTAATACCAAGTTTGGTACATGCAAAGCTAGAGAAACGGCCGTGAGCGCATCATGAGTGTGGCATGTAGTCTTGTTGTTACATGGCACGCATGCCATGATTTTTATGTTGGTCTGTCGCTTGTGTTCGCAATGCAGTCGTCATGTCTTACCTTACCAGACCATGAAATGTAAATCATGACATACATGTCATGGTTTTCTAGCTATGACTAGTCACGTATGCTCGTCGTAAAACCTTGTTACGTCATACCAATTTTGGTATCGATACTTTTATCGAAATGGCAAGGAGAGCTAAACGTCGTAGATAGATAGATAGATAGATAGATAGATAGATAGATAGATAGATAGATAGATAGATAGATAGATAGACTCAGAGTCGTTGAACAAAGCAAAGAATTGTTTCGCATTTAAAAAAACTGGCAGATTCCACGTGCTGTGGGAATCGATGATATGCGAAGCACAAATGAGGAAGTTTTATATGTCAGTTTATAATCAGAACAACGTTACGAGGCGGAGGTAAACTATACTGTACATAACTTCCATGTCTTAATTTTAATTTTTGGCCGTGTCATTTACTTTCTTCATCTATTCACGCAACCTGATACCAAATTTGGTATATACGTGGAGCTGGCTAAACGGCCGCGAGCGTGCGATGAGCGTAGCATGTAGTCATGTTTCACATGACACGAATATCATACTTATCATGTTCGGATGTGTCATTTAACTTCGCCGTCTATTGACGCCATGCAATACCAATTTTATATATGTGAAGTTTGAGAAACGACCGCAAGCGCATCATGAGCGTGGCATGTGGTCGCGTTGTTACATGACACGCATCTCGTGATTATCATGTTTGCACCAGTCACATACCTTCATCGTCCATTCACGTGCCGTAATACTTGGTATATGTGAAGCTAGCGAAACGACGGGAAGAACGTTATGAAGGGCCCAATATATTGTGACGTAACGTTGACGAGCGCACGCGGAGCGCAGCAACGCTACGCTAGCAAAACGCGAACACTCTGTAGTCTGACCCCAGCCGCGACCAGCGTCTGGCGGCGCTATCATAGATGGATAGATGGATAGATGGATAGATGGATAGACAGACAGACAGACAGACAGACAGACAGACAGACAGACAGACAGACAGACAGACAGACAGACAGACATATAGATAGATAGATAGATAGATAGATAGATAGATAGATAGATAGATAGATAGATAGATAGATAGATAGATAGATAGATAGATAGATAGATAGATAGATAGATAGATAGATAGATAGATAGATAGATAGATAGATAGATAGATAGATAGATAGATAGATAGATACGCTCAAAGTCGCCGAAGTTCGCTAAGAAATGCTTCGCATTTAAAAATCTGACATCAGCAGCGTTGACCCGACGAATGCCAAAAATAAATGTCAGGATTCAAGCAAGAATCGAGCCCAAGCATTCTTCTAGGCAATAAAGTATTCTAACACACAGCAACGTCAGGTCTCAGCATAACTTTTAAAAGAGGAACTTATGTTCTTTAAACGTGAATTGTGGTTGTAGACCTGGCTATCCACTTTTTTTAAACATTACATACGTACTACTGTGACACAGCCGTCCATGCAGGTAACGTCAATTTTAGTTAGGTGACACAAACGCTGGAGTGTGTTTATTTAGCAGTGTCCAGTGTACCATCCTCATTAGCACAGTACCTAATTTTGGCTTAACGTTTTAGGTGTTGCTCATACTGATGTTGCTGTTGGCATCGTTGCACAAGTGCAAACTGGTTATATAAACATCTGCAATGTACCAACATATCTGAGCATGCAACATTTAAACGTGTATCTAACGTCATTTCAGGGCGTGTCACTCAGTAAAAAATTACTGCATGATCACCTTATCTCTGCATGCTTCGTATAAAGTCGTTTCCTAAGGCAGGTGGGCTCTGGCGAATTTTTTATTGTGACATTTATATCATAACTATTTGTAGCTGTTTCGCTTGTTTGATTGGTAATCTGTTGTTCCTGCTATTGCTTTCTCAGCACTGACGCTTGAACACAGATGACGTGAGGTCGCCCTTACGGTGCATAACTTCGACAGCTGCAGTTTCAGTTCAATGTATGTAAGCCCTGTTTCTTGGACATTAACCTTGTGATCCCAGAGGAAGAGGGCTATAGCAGAAAGAGGAGGTTTGGGCTGTAGCAAAGGAGGTTTCAATAGATCAAAATGATCAATCTTCGAAGCATTCAGACTGTTGTGCAGCTTTCTGTCTAGAACAATACATTGGTAAAAAATGTCAAATTTGTAAAATGCGCATTCGCAGCACTCTGTAACTGTCATTCTCAGTTGTTCTTTCTTCCTAATTATCCTACGCTGTCATTAGGGACCACTTTTGGCATTGGAAGTTCCAGTATTTAAAGTAAGGTGCTAATCTAAAATTGTTCATCGGGTATTTAAAGAGATAACTGAGCCTTCTTCCTACTACAGGCAGATCTACCTGCCAGAGCTAATAGTCATCATTCACGATAGCCGGGCCACGGTTCTTGTCTGTGGTGATAATAGTCTTCATGTCATCCTGAGAATAGTGACGGCATTGAAAACGAACAATTCAGAAAAATTACCTCTGTCTCAAAGCATCACATTTTATTTTGAAACAAAAAAATTGGAGTTACATCTGTGGGTAAACAAATTCTGTTTATTATTGACACATATTGCCTTGGAGACGTCAATTGCGCGTAGCAGCTGAGTCGTGCGCTTAAGCTGCGACTAAGCGAACAATCAATCAAATGTTAACACCGTCCTTTTAATGCAGCAAGATTTTCAAAAGGATTTCTGTTGTATGTTCTGTCTTGTATATATATACTACGAAATGCATACTGTGTATTGCAATACACTTATAAAAGGCATCCTAAGGTTCAGCTCAGTTGCCTCCAGGCTTACCGAAGCATTCATTCAGGTGTGAACGCTTTCATTATTTGTTTTGTGTAGTCCGCTGATTTTAGCCATGCAAGCTCTAGGACTTTTATGTAGCTTCATCGTTAACTCCTAATCAATTTGAGTCCATTTGGTGTGATTTCATAACGTGGAAACTCTTCACTAATTGATTCACTGAGGGATGTCACATAAAAGCGCTAGAGTAGTTGCACATAGCCCTACATCACAATAGAGCAATTATACTTTACTATATATGTCACTGTGTTACCTGTCACGTCAAATAACAAAAGGTGCATCTACCTATGGGTGCTAGAGTGGACACCGGCTGAACTGTGACTCTTGGACTGCCTCCCATGTGTGGTGTCGAAACAGTTTCTTCAGCTTTTGTATTAGGTCGACCTGAGGTTAGCTTCATCTCAAAAAGATTATCCGTGGAGAGGACACCAGGATCACCCCTTACTGCAAAAAAAAAGATGGCATAAACTAGTTACCTGCCGTGAAGTGTCACAAATTTTAATCTCCCGTATGATATCGGTAAATCAGCTGCAACATCTGAGCAACTAGCAAATAAAATGAACGAACAAACAGCTTGCCACCGTTGACGCCCAAACCCACCAGATTAAATTGACGCGTTCGCATCCCTTCCAAGTAAGTGACAAAAGAACCTTGCTGATTTCAATCTATTACAGCTTTACTGCGCAACAACTACAAACTACAAATGATGTTAAATTTGTTTCACTTAGCCTACTTCTAGCTTCATCGAATTCCGTGGACGAAAGAAAACTAGCGCCTTGCCAAATTCATGAACTTTAGTTATTTCACAACGAGGGTAACTTCCTGCCCCGCTAAATTTCCTAAGCCTGCATGTGAAAGATTATTTGTCGCCTGCTTGCTTATAAATAGCTCCTCAGGTCGCGGGATCAAATCCCGGCTGCGGCGGCTGCATTTCCAATGAAGGCAAAATGTTGTAGTCCCGTGTGCTCAGATTTGGGTGCACGTTAAAGAATCCCAGGTGGTCAATAATTCCGCAGTCTCCACTCTGGCGTCTCTCATAATCATATGGTGATTTCGGGTCGTTAAACCCCACATATCAATCGATTACTTGCAGATAGCTCACGTTCTACGTTATGACAGATGGCGCCAAAAGCAGGACACTCCACAATGAGCGCGTTGGGTATCAGTAGCACTAGTGACTATCGGTTGCACGCACAGCATTATCCATCACTGCGCACAGTGGAGAGGGAATGACGATTGCATCTGTCGTGCACGTGATTTCATTTAGATGTAGTGAACTCTGTTCCGATGGGGACAAGTTCATTTTCTTTACAATTATTTACAATCCATATTATTTGTATTCCACTGCATATGTGTTAATTTATTGATTGATATGTGGGGTTTACCATCCCAAAACCACCATAGCATTATGAGAGACGCCGCGATTGAGGGCTCCTGAAACTTCGACCACCTAGGGTTTTTTAACGTGCACCCAAATCTAAGCACACGGGCCGGCAGCATTTTCGCCTCCATCGAAAATGCAGCCGCCGCAGCCGGGATTCAGTCCCGTGGCCTGCGTGTCTGCAGCCGAGTATTCTAGCCACTAGACCACCACAGCAAAGCGATATGTGTTAACTGGGTCATTCATGAAAGGTATATTTGAACGATAAGCTTATAAATTGGATGCTGGGACGTATACTTGCTTACAGCTGCCAACGAATACTTAAAACTTTTTGACAAGTTGTCATTGTTCTTTGTGTATAAATTTATATATTGGGCAAAGCTTTCGAAGTAATCAAGTGGTTTCATTAGGCAGTTTTTGTTGCTCACAATTTCACTACTGCAAACCTTTATAAAATATGTCAAGTACAAAAATAATGTGGGCGCACGCTGGCGCCATCTTCGCACTTGGTACTAGGGAATGCGCTGAAAGCTACGCAGGGAGAGGGAGAATCAGTGGCCAAAAAGACGCGCCCCTTCTTCAGCACGTGCAATGAACTTCCGTGCTCTTTATTTTCTTCAAAAGCGTGCATTACGTTCAGTGTGGGCGATCAGCACACCTGGGTGTACGTGGCGACATCCCTCATCAAACACTGCAACTATGCCTCTCACTATTTTTGAATGAGCTAGAGCTCGTGGGCGTTGGGTTTATGCATAGTCATTTTGGTTTCCAGCTTCATGCGTAGAGAGAGGAGGCAATCACTTGTAGCTAATTTTGATAAATGATTGCGGATTCTAGGCAACGCGCTGCCAGAAGGCGATCCAGCCTTATATTTTAAGGAGGGGGGTAGCTTCAATGAAAACCGTGAAGACGGGCTTCTGGCTGTTTTTTTAAATGCCTAATATCAATATAAAAACCGCATTTCAGCATAAATACTGTTATTTGTTCTCACGCTGATCCGACAGAATGAGTGTGAGAGGTAGATGAGAGGCCCTGATAGTAAGAAGGCGCTGGGTGGACACAAGCTTTAAGGGGGGGCGGAGCCTTCAGCGTTACCACCCGCACTTCTACACACACCACTGCGTGTTGCGCTATAATTTATGGCTCATGTGTTCTGGGAAGCATTGACTACCGACATGCAGAGTTTTCGGAGCATGCTGAAAATGTAGTGAAGGGCCTCTTTTCAATAGAGTAAAAAAAAAGGACGTGCTCACCAAAATCACTGCCGCTAATGAGGAGGGTCACCACGAGGCTAACCAGGGCCACCACGCAGACGCACATCGATACAGCCAGGATGGTTTCTCGTGATTCGGGCCTACTGCACAGAAGTTTGTTCCCTTTGTGATTTCAATAAGTGCTACTAATTGAGGATACCCGATTTAAGTAAGGGTGTATGACAGAAAAAATTGATCTGAAGGATTACGGATCATTTTGTAGCTTATTCAGTCCCACATAAAAACAAACGACTGACTTGTTTGCTGTCTACTTGCCCCAAATTTTAAAAGTTGCTCATGTGCTTTGTGAAAAGGCAACCAAAACTATATATGCAGTATTGTTACGTGGAATGTTCTCAGTGGGATAAATATGCGCCACTTGAAAACAAACAATGCAGCAAAGTTCGTAATAAAAACACGAAAGCGAATTTACCTCGGATCAGCTGTTACATTCAATTAAACACTTGAAAGCAGACCACCCTCGCGAAAGTAAGCCGTGGTGAGGAATCACAGGCAAATATGCCTGTGGCCGCTGCCACTGAAGCAAATGTAGACAATTCACACTCGCGAAACTCCACTCTCAGAAGTACAATAGCTTTCTTAGTGGAGAACGATGAACGCACGTCCTTCATCTTGTGCTTGTAGGATATCAGTGAAACCACATATATTCACCACGTCAGTCTAATTGACTAAAGCATTAGCAACACGTTAAGAAAGGCCAATTATCAAACTCCGCTCATATCTACAATACGTTTTAGAGACATAGAGGCCGGGTAATATTATTGAAGTGACCCAAACAAAGCCGAGTTACCAGAGACAGCTCTGAGGAATGCTGCAGATAATTTAGGCTATCTTGAGATGCGAATTCTTTAATGAAACCACATATAAGACGTGTCTCTAGCATTTTGCATTTATGCAATGTGCTACTTCCAAGCCAGGATTGATACGGCGTCTTTCCAGCCAGGAAAAGCGAGCAGCTTAACCACTAAGCCAGCATGGCGGCTATGGATATGTATGTGAACAAAAACACTTGTGTGTCCCGTGACATCTTTTATAAATATTGGTGTGTTTTATTTGCTGCAGCATTCAATGAAACTGGTGAGGTCAGTTTAGCTGGTGTTTCTTTTTTAATGGCAAAATTTATTATGCTACAGCAGACTAGCTATTGTGCAGAAGCTGACAACAAGTTCGAAGTAATTATGCTTATTTCAGTAGTTAAATAGCAATAATATTATTTGACGTTGTTCAAGGGCAATAATATATGTGGTTATCACAACTTGTCGTTTGGAAGTATCATTCATCTCACTATGGTGTGCGACTGTACTATTCGTTGCAAGCTATCGTTAACAGTGAGTATCTACGACAGTCTTTTTGTACTGAATGTCGCGGAGACCTTTGCGAAAATCATCGCAGTTACACCGAATGACCCTACAAACTCTTGGTACCTTTTGAGCGTAAAAAAAGAAATATATACTGCGAAAGTCGTAGCTTACGCCTCGGGGCGTTCTGATGCTGAAACAAATAGAAAATTCCCATATCAGCAGTCAAAGATATATTGTATTACCTAAAAGATTGTGCGGTCTATTATGACATGCCTCATTGTCAAGCATTACTTAAAAACTGGTGATTACCTACAAATCCAAATACGAACCCCTATATTTACCATATTTTCCTACTACGACCGATGCTTACATTTTGATTTTATTTGTTCCCCATTCAAAAGAACATACACATAATGATAGCTTTTATATTTATTTATTTTTAATGTGTCCTTAAAAGTCTCAAGATTAAGCAGGATTAACAATACATGTGAAAAAGTGAGAGCCAAAAAGAAAAGGAGAACAGAGTGATTGCATGAATGGGGTCAGCACAGAATGGCAAGTCGCCCCGCCGCGGTGGTCTAGTGGCTAAGGTACTCGGCTGCTGACCCGCAGGTCGCACGATCGAATCCCGGCTGCGGCGGCTGCATTTCCGATGAAGGCGGAAATATTGTAGGCCCGTGTGCTCAGATTTGGGTGCAGGTTGAAGAACCCCAGGGGGTCGAATATTCCGGAGTCCTCCACTACGGCGTCTCTCATAATCATATAGTGGTTTTGGGACGTTAAACCCCACATATCAATCAATCAATCAGAACGATAAGTCACATCAATATACTTTATGCCGAAACATCTTTACGGTAGATTTCTTCTTGTTCATTTTTCGGTTCCGAATAGAGGAAAACCACGCAATTTTTAATAGCGAAGACGACGAAGGCAGAAAAATGCATATTCAAGGAGTGAATGAGGACGAGTAGGGCGAAGCGTTCGTCTGTCCGTCAGCCTGTCTGTCTATCCGTCCGTCCGTCTGTCTGGGTGTCCGTAGACATGCTCTGTTCCATACGCCAGAGGAATGGATTGCTGTAGACCATAAACAGCTTCGGCCCTAAAACACGGCACTCACGAATTATTTGATATATCGATGAGTGGGAATGCAACTTCTGCGTGGTTTGCGGTTTCCACGTTTACACAGTGCAGAGAAACTTTCCCTCAGGTTGGTGTCGTAGGTTGAAAAGATGTAATGGCAAGATTATGCTGCTGTTGCTTTAGTTATCCTTTTTTTATTCTCGAGAGCATCTTAAGTTCGGGGCAGTGTCCGTTCTGCGGCGTCGGCACAGATACTGCGCATGCGCAACTCTCCCTCATTTTCCTTAACAACACGGGTGTGCACTCTCCTCATGCCCTCTCCCCGTCTGCCCCTCAGCCGCCACGCAGCAAATAATTGCACACATCTTTTTTTCTCTCGCTCTAAAGGTAGGCTGGTAGGCGGCGCAACAGTCACGGCGCAGTGTAAAGCAGGCATTCGAAGTGCCTCCGTCATTCTGGATGAGTGCAACGGTGTGCGCAACTTCATAAAAAACGTCAACGTCGGTGCTAGTTGCAGCGGCAGGGCTACCACAGGGGAGCACACAAAGGCCCGGCAAGCCGACACTAAAGTTCGACGTCGGCAAGCCTACCCCGAACTACGAGCCAGGGAAGCCGAACTTGAACTTGAACGTTCGCATAAAATTTTCATGCAACATGGGCTCGGTATGTTTGAGTGGAACGTCATGGATGTCAAGACGACCCCGAACTCTTGGCTCAGAAAGTCAAAATGAACAGCAGCATCCAGCGGCAGCTCCCGATCCGAAAGCTGCCATTCGACACAAGCCTTTGGCCAGAAATAAAATTTTTTTCATTCCATTCCGTTCCTTTGGCCAGAGCCATCGTCGACCACAAAGCATCCGCGATTCTTTCGCATTCCATTGTGTTTGCCCGTAAAGGGAACTATCTAGTTTCACTTTATTGTCAAATACGTGCCCAGATATCAGGAAAATAGGATCAGCTTCAACTTGATTCAAGTAGCGAGAGAAGAGAAGAGGATATGAGTCTAAAACCTCCATAAAAAGAAAGGCTGTTGGGATAAAAGCATCGTTCATGCAGCTTGACTGGTTCCAACTCCCCTTAAAGCAACAGCGCCAGTATGACGAAACTTCTACTTGTTGCAATATTCAAGTAGAAGTGCACAGAGCGAAAGCGGAAAAACATGAACAAGCAACGTATATCTTCAAGAAACGCAAGAGTAAGATTAACGTTGATATTATCAGTGGAACTAATGCTTTTTTTAGAAACATAAAAAAAGCTTTCTTCGCGCTAGAAAAGTACATTCAAGGGTTTGTTTTGTGTATTAGACACAATATTAAGAACTGGGAGACAATTAAACCAAAGAAAGTAGATGGGATGTTTTTAGAAGAATCGTATTGTATTTGGGATGAAAGAAAAGTGGACGAAAAATGAACTTGCCATTATGGGCAGTGACCAAACCTGCAAAGTTCAAATAACACGCCCGATGCTCTACCAACTGAGTTACCACGGTGGTTATCCCGCAGTCTAAATTATGGGGAATGTATTTGCAGTAAATATGACAATGTCAGTCAGCGCCGCTTGCTGCCATTGCGGCCCATGAGGCACACTCATTTTCTGCCTGTTCGCGTCAAGTAGCACGTGAGATTATTACGAGCTGGCAGCTGACCAACAATCCTTCAAATACCGCTTGAACCTAAATAGCGTGGAAGAACAAGACTCTCGCTATGACATCAGTTGGTACCGCATCGAACGCATTATTCGGAGCTCGCAGGTTTGGTGTCTACCTATAGCAAGTTATATTTTCGTCCACTTTTATTTCTTTCCAATTACACTACAGTACTTCTAATAACATCCCCTATACACTTCATTGCAGTATTGTCTGTCAGTTCTCGTTCTTGTTTTCAGCGCGTAATTTATATTTGTTTAGCGTAGAGGGAAGACAGTGGGAAATTGTTTGATGACTACAGTTAATGCGTGGTCATTGTACTTTCCATTATGTCACACGACCGCTTAGAAGTCTTGTGTTTTATCAAACATCTTTTCTTGTGTAGTCTGCCTTTGCAACCATGAACCAAACAGCCCAGGCGTCCATGTCAGCATGATCTGTAAATGCACTGCGAAACTTGTTTCGGATAAATAGCATTGGAAATATTATACGCGTATTCTTACGGGTTATATCATGGCGCATAATTACCCCGAAGAGCTGTTTAAAAACGATGTTTTGTTTTACTCGGGAGTAAAAACAGGCACACTGTTCAAAATTATACCGGGTGCCCAAGCTTAAGTTTTATATTTTTTATACGTCGGCACGGTGAAAAGCACCACAACCGCCTTGCAGAAAACTTATCTATCAAAGGGAACACAAACTAAGACAACAATTATTGCTGTGAGCTGTTCATTTGACTCAGATTTATAGTCCACTTTGGTAGTAACTGCAACAAGCAGGAGCACAACAAGTCAGCTTTCTACACTGTTACAGTCAGAATAGTTATAGCATGTCTGGGCTCCGTGACATCTGAAGACTACGCACGGATGATGTTCAGAACTGGCTTAACGCTCCTAACCAATATGCCACGGCACTTTCATGTGTCGTTTAATCTGTTGGCGGACAGAAGGCACAGACGAAGAGTCTAACTTTCGGCTTTTTTATTAGCTGAGATAACAAGCGCTGAGTGTTTATCACATCGCGGAGGAACATCGCGCATATGCAGACTTGAAAGCGCTATCATGCAAACCTCCAAATTCGCATTAGAATATCTCGAAGTAAATACAGGCTGGACGAATATGACCAAGTGAAGCTCTGCGGAGGCATGGCTGGCTCATTATAAATGCACTCGGCCATGCGTGAGAATGCTTAGAGCTGCCCGAATTTCCTCTGAAAGTGCAGCACTAGGAGTGCCGTGATGGTCGGTCATGAGCACGCCGTGACTTGTCTCGCTGAAATGTCATGTGCTCTAGAAGACAACACTGGCTCTGCCGAGCTGGTCATTGCAGGTCTCGTCCACGCCATCACTGAATGCGGTCACTCGCAGTATATGGGCCTAGCAGGTGGTATTCACTGATGCAGAGGAGTTGTTTCGGTTGCAGGTCAACGTGACGACTATCTTTTCTCGAGTGAGAAGACATGACAGGGAATCTACAATGCTGTACTGCGACTGCCCGCTCTGAGAAGAGGCGTCTGCTCTGTTCGGGACGTGTCAACATGTGATTGGGTGTCCCACTCAACATCTGGGACATTGCTAAACAGAGTTTCTGTGCTGGCTTGTGAGGTAAATCATTCTCTTTTGGTTCTTCTGCTGTTTGACTTACCGTCAAGTCATCCTGGCCAGATGTTTTGTCATCCTCGGCAATCATGACCTGCAGCGGCAGGTCTTTGATGATCTTGTCCTCAGGCGGGATGGACCCCTCAGTTCTTTTGCGGAAACTGAACTTGGCAAGAGGCGAGCGTCCGCTCACTCGGCCGATTCCTGCGTGGGTATCTGGGGTTGATGTGGCTCGTGACAGTAAGCAATAAGTAGTGCATTTGCTTCGTCAGCGGCTAGTAACGGATTCTCCTAACGATATGCGTGATCGAGCGAGGGGCATGTGGTAGAACCCCGAGTTAAACTCTCTGTGGTGTGCGCCTTACAGCTGGTATCCGCAGTTGACTGTGAGTTGGCAGGGAGGTAGCCACAGTTTCTTGAAAGTGGTCTCAAAAACAGTCGTAAGTCGGCCACACTATGCTCGGACTGTTGCTAGGCGCCTTCGTAGCTGTACCATGCCTTGGCAGCGCTGCAAAGGCATTCGATGGGAATCAGCCATTGGCGATATTCTGGCCAGACATGGAGGCTGGTGAGCGGGTCGATGGTGGAAATCCACCCGAAGACGTCGTTCTCTAAGCCACGAAACATTGGTAGTTCGAAGTGAGCCGAAAATGGTGATACGGCAGTGTAAAATCCGGAGGGTGCCCGCGCCAAGTAGCCCAGTTGCTCTGAGATCTCTATGAGGGAACGCTTGCGACGATTTTATGGTGGGCTGACCTCGAATTCTTGTGGCGTGACCGCAGCCAACGTGACCTTGAGTGCGCACATTCTTGGCAGGGCGGCAGGCGACAGCTTGGAGCTCGACGCTAGCAAGGCGTTAGTCCTCACGCGAAGTTACGCGATCGTGTGCTGGAATTCCGTGGCGTTCTCGGATGATTCAGTTGAAGAGACAGGACTGGCATCTGCCGAGGATACAGGGACTTTTGTCCTAATGGTGGTGGAATGCATAATCAATGACGTCTGGACGGCGTCTTTCGGAGACCCAGCCTTAGCTGTATTCGTAGTCACGGCTTACGTATGACCGGAAGTGCCAACATTCTCAGGCAAGCGGAAACAGTGGATTTCGTGTCGTTACCTGGTACTGGGGCGTCAATCATGCGATGTCGAGTCGCCGAGGAAGCGTAGACGCCCTCTGCGGGCAATACTTGAAGCGCTTACAGATTGCTAGGTATTGAAGAGGCTTGTACGCCATCGCAGGCGACGTGAGCCCATGCGATTAGTTGGCGCGAAGTATCGCGTCTCTGGACCAGTTTTCCAGAGCTACAGTGGGGGCCCAGACGCAGTCCGCTGATTGTGGGATCTACAGTTGCCGTGGCGGTAACCTTGCGCGTTCTATCTGCGTGAAATCATGACGGCGTTACTCTCGAAGACATGTTACTTAAACGTGGCTGCTAAGTTTCGTCAATGCTTTTGGACGACTGCGTCATAGTAACGAACAGAGCAAGAGACAACGCCTGTATTCCAGGCCGACTCTTCATATTTACCTGCTTCCTTCTCGCCTTCTTCTATTTACACTGCTTTAGGACTTAGCGTAATTCCCGATTACGCAACATTAGCATATTTACTGTTCAAACGCGACCTCACCACTCAATTTTTGTCAGGCACTTTGTCTAATACAGCAATACTGATGCTACCAATTGTTATGCTCAAATTAACTCTAGTCCATTATTTAAAGCATCCTGCATTAAAATGTGTGCACTTACACGAATTTACGGTGCCTGCCTGAGATGGCTTTGTGATGCTGTTTTTCTGAAGTACGTTTGGGCATAAGGACACAATAACAATTTCACAGCATGAAAGAAAGGTATCATATGGCACTGCTCTCTCTAGTAGACATGCATATCAGCTGAGCACCACAAGCACTTTTTTCTACATAGCACCTACAAATTAAATATTCTATTTTTGTAAACGCGTTAACAATGAAATTTTTACGGAGTTATTCTACAGCGTTATGTTGACGCAGGGTAGGCTGGACACTAAAGTGGCCAGCCTCTGAGCAGGATAACGAAGTAGTTCTGTGGGCGCGTGCTCTGGTGGTCATGCTTTTGGCTTTTGGTTACGAAAGTAAACGCCCTGTTTTGTGCATGCGTCCCTGTGTCTGTGACATTTTTTGGTGGAAGTGCGGGGTACAGTAGATGATACGGTCCCCAGAGAGCACCCCTGACACAAGCCCATCGAGTAGCTCAGCCGAGCTTACCCCTGTGCACGTACGTTTCAGCCATCGTCTCCAGGAACTCGAGCCACAGCTTGGCTTGCTGCCTGAACGTTGGAGGACTATGAACCAAACAACGCCTAACGTCACCGCGCCAGCACCTGCACGCCTGGTTGTCAACCAGCCCAAGACGCCGAACACATTTCACGGAGCTGCTTTTGAAGATGCTGACCACTGGCTCGAGCATTTCGACCTGGTCGCCATCATCAATGATCGGACCACAGAGCGTAAGCTACGCTATGTGTGCTGCTTTGTCGAGGACTCCGCGAAAACGTGGTTCGAGAACCATGAAGCAACGCTTACGTCATGGGATGAGTTTCACCGGCAGTTCGTCAAGGTCTTTGCGCGGGAAGACAGGATTGATTGATTTGTGGGGTTTAACGTCCCAAAACCACCATATGATTATGAGAGACGCCGTAGTGGAGGGCTCCGGAAATTTCGACCACCTGGGGTTCTTTAACATGCACCCAAATCTGAGCACACGGGCCTCGACTTTTCCGCCTCCATCGGAAATGCAGCCGCCGCAGCCGGGATAGGAAGACAGGAAAGAGACAGTGGAGCGTGCTATAGAGGCAGGCTTTCAAGGCCCTAACGAAAGGATGACGACTTACATATAGGACATGGATCGGCTTTTCAGGCGTATGGAGCCATCTATGACCGAATTCAAGAAAGTTCGCCACTTAATGCGTGGTGTTAAAGCAGAGATTTTTGCCGGCCTGATTCGAAACCCACCTGCGACACTTGCGGAGTTCCATGAGGAAGCCACTGCCATGGAGATGGCCCTTTAACAGCGTGCCAGGCAGTGTAACCATGCTGTACATTCAAGAAGGGTCACTTCTGTCACTCTCGGCAATGACATCAGCACGTTGCGAGAGCTCATAAGAGCTCTTATTAAGGAGAAGCTACAAAATAATCAGGCGACTGCTTCACTTGTAGAGCAGCTCTCCATTGCGGAGATGGTACGCGCCGAGCTACGGCAAGCCGTTCGCGCTCCTCCAAAGTCCGAGGCGCCACAACAGAGGCACTGCGTCGAAATGAGCTACGCGGACGCAGTGCGACGTCCTCCGTCGTGCAGTTCAGCCAGTGTGTTTTACTCCAATGATTAACGTGCAAGCAAATGGAGGTAAGCTTCCGTCTTCGCAGCCTGCCGTCGATGGCCGAAGCACGACCGAAGAAGAGTGAAATCTGGCGTACACACGATCACAGACCTCTTTGTTTCCACTGCGGGAAAGTCGGATATGTCTACCAAACATGTCCAAAGCACCGTGTGGGTCTCCGTGTATTTTCGCCTAATGCCCCTCGTCCACGACCTAGCGAGAGACCACTGGAAATAGAGAGCTTCATCTCGAATCGTCGCAGTGTCGAACATCAGTCGCATGAGGCCCGCTCCTAGTCGCCTGCTCGCTACAGGTCACCGAGCCCAGCCTATTCACGCGGCGCTCTGAGACGCCGTTCACGCAGTCCTGTAAGTCGGGAACACGGAGTTCAGCGACCTCCGGAGGTGAGGCTGCTGACGATGACCCTACAGAAGATCCTCCACCACGACGACAGCGATGGCAGCAAAAAGATGTACACACGCACTCAAACGTGGAATGAAGAGTGGTGACATCAAACATTGCGGTAACCGTAGACGACGAAGAAGTAATGGCGCTAATCGACACTCGAGCAGACACTTCCGTTATGAGCATGGGTCTTGCCTGCAGGCTGAAGAAGGTTTCAACCCAGTGGGCTGGGTCGCACATACGAATGGCAGGAGGCCATCTTCTCACTCCGGTGGGACGGTACACAGCGCGAGTCAGTATTCAGGGATTTACGTGACTCGGAGATTTTGTGATACTGCCGAGTTGCTCGAGGGAACTAATTCACGGACCGGACTTTCTGCATGATAACGGAGCCATGATTGGCTTGCAAGAGTCGCAGGTGACGTTTTCTACGGCACAAGCTTTAGCGCGGAACTCTCACTGCAGTTACGTCAATGCTTTGAAAATTGTTGACGATGAGGTCACGTTCCCGCTGAAGAGCAGCGTGTTGACGTTGGTAACCTGCGACGTTTTTCGATAAATTCGACTCTGCTCGCATTGCAGAGGCAAATATCCCGCTGCTGCTCAAATGAAACATCTGCATAGCCCGATGCCTTGTTCGGTTAGAGAATAAACGCTCTCGAGTTCTGCTGAGCAACTTCAGCAATGAGTTTCAGCACGTCCTTAGAGGCACCACTGCCGCTTTCTTCAGTGAAATCGCCGACTTTTCCGATGTTGGCACATTGGATACGACTTCACCGCATGCAAAAGCTTGTGCTGACCTAGACAACCGCATTCACAATAATCCAGACTTGCCAGATTCACGAAAAAAGCGGCTGCTGAACCTTGTGACAGAATTCTCGGACTGCTTCTCTACAGCATCAAAAGTTCAATGTACTACCGTTACAAAACACTGCATTGTTACAGAGGAGTTGCAGTGGCCTCTTTGCCAACATTCGTACCGTGTGTCCCCCCAAAAACGAGAGCGGATGAAGCGTCAAGTACAAGAAATCCTGAATTATGACGTCATTCAACTCTCGAAAAGTCCGTGGGCATCACCTATTGTCCTAGTAAAAAGACAACTCACTACGTTTCTGAGTCGACTGCCGATGGCTTAACCAAGTCACAAAACATGACGTTTACCCCCTGCCACAGATTTATGACGCCTTAGACAGTCTACGCCATACCCAGTTCTTTACATCATTAGATCTCAAGTCAGGTACTGGCAAATTGAAGTTGATCAGGGCGACCGTGAGAAAACCGCGTTCATGACTCCCGACGGGCTCTACAAATTTTAAGTGCTGCTTTTTGGTCTCTGTTCCGCTCCCGTCACATTTCAACGCATGAGGGACACTGTACTTGCTGGACTAAAGTGGCAGACGTGTGTTGTATACTTGGATGATGTCGTTGTGTTTTAAAGCACATTTGAAGAACATATTTCAAGGCTAAAAAGTGTCCTCACTGCAATAAGGAGAGCAAACCTTACTATCAAGCCCCAAAATGGCTACTTTGACTATCAGAAACTCAAGTTTTTTGGCCACGTCGTGAGCCCGGGAAGTGTTCGACCAGATCCGGAGAAGTTAGCTGCCGTTGCCGATTTCCCTGCTTCTGGAGACAATAAGGTTGTTCGGCGATTCCTCGGACTCTGTGCCTACTACCGCCGTTTTGTCGAAGGATTTTCTAAAATGGCACGGCCAGATGTGCTCTTCATATGGACGGAAAAACAACAACAAGCTTTCGTAGAGGTACGCAATCAACTGCAGACAGCTCTAGTTCTGGCACACTTTGACGACACTGCTGACACTGGGATTCACACGGACGCTTGCAACGTATGAATCGAAGCCATTATAGTTCAATGGCAGGGCGGCGCAGAGCGTGTGATCACTTACGCGAGTCGCAGTCTCACAAAAGCAGAGGCTTGCTACTCTACCACCGAAAAAGAGTTCCTAGCAGACATTTGGGCTATTGGCAAGTTTCAACCGTAATAATACAGCCGGGCATTTTGAGCAGTCAGTGACAACCGTTCGCTCTCTTTGGCTTGCCAATCTGCGTGATCCATCAGGCCGTCTCACCCGCTGGAGCCTCCGCCTTCAAGAGTACGACATAACGGTGGTCTACCAATCAGGACATAAGCATGGAGATGCTGACTGCCTGTCTCGTGCTCCTGTTTCTCCGACGTCATCTGACACTAAACAAGATTCACCGTTCCTTGCCATCGTCGATGTAGTGCGGATGGCTGAGCTTCAACGTGACAACACCGAGCTACTTCCTGTCATCCAGCAACTTCAAGGAGAAGACGTTATCGTACCACGCGAGCTCTCACGTGGATTAGCATCGCATTTCCTGTGAAACAATGTTCTCTACAAGAGAAATCTTGAGGGCAGCCATAAAACTTGTCTCCTCGCCGTTCCTACGGAACTGCGTGAGGAAATTTTGCAGGCGTGCCACAACGATCCTTCTGCCGATCACTTGGGCTTTGCTAGGACATTAGCGCGCATCCAGCAGAAGTACTACTTGCCACAGCTGTATTCGTCCGTTCAGCGCTATGTCCGCACCTGCCGTGACTGTCAGAGGCGTAAAGTTCAACCCGCAAAGCCTACCAGCTTTCTCCAGCCTTTAAATCCATCTCGAGCACCGTTTGAACAAGTGGGAATGGATCTTCTTGGTCCATTCTCTACGTCATCCTCAGAAAACAAGTGGATAATTGTCGCAACCGACTATCTGACTCGCTATGAAGAAACCAAAGCTGTGTCTAGGGGAACTGCAGTTGAAGTCGCAAGATTCTTCGTCCACGACATTGTTTTGCGTCATTATGCACCTGCTGATCTTATAAACGATCGGGGAGCAGCATTTACAGCAGAGTTGTTACAAGTCGCCAAAGTGACGTACACCAACCACCGGAAAACAACAGCTTATCATCCCCAAACGAACGGCTTGACGGAGTGGTTAACCAAAACACTGGCTGACATGCTATCTATGTATGTTGATGTAGAGCACAAATCGTGAGATAAAATTTTTCCGTAAGTCACGTTTGCTTATTATACCGCTGTGCATGAGACCACAGACCCAAGACCATTCGAGCTTGTTTATGGCCGTCGCGTCACAACACTGTTAAACGCAATGCTCCCCGTAGACCAGGACACCAGCGGAAATGACAGTGTTGACGAATTTTTCCAATCCAATTTTGCCAGCACCATTTTTTTTATTACACAAAGTACAGTACAAAGTACAGTAAAGTCAAGTAAGGGGCAGAGCTGGCAAAAAGGCAAATTAATGCCTGACAAGGTGCCGTAACCCGTCCCAGACTATAAAGCGCACAAAAGCAGTAATGTACACATAATCTCTATGTTTTAATAGAGAAGCAGCCGCATTTACAAAATTTTTATAGGAACCTATAAAAAACGTTAGATGAACATTTTAATAAGTACAGGCCTGTCTCTGCAAGACTGAGTTTATAGCAAAAAAAAAGCAAGGAATATGTGAAGAAACCCAAATTTATCGAATAACAAACCAATTTATTAGAACTCAATAATGAAAATGTGATGAGTTTATACACTTCAATTTCAAATTACATACTGTGTGATAGCGCAGAAAGAGGAAAAATTATTCTTGGAGCCCTACTAGATATGTGTGTGTCTTTCTTTTAATGCAATTATTGATTGGCTCTCTTGCACTATGGTGGTAATTGCGGGATGTGCATTTAATAGTTTAGGGATCATATGCGCTAGCTTTTGCGAGCCTTAGTTAGTCCTTATTCTTTCACGGCAGTATGTTATGTGTCTAAAGCTGTATGTATGTTGTCTTTGCGAATATGCATCATGAAAAGCGACTGTGTCAGATTTCAATTTATCCCATACGATCATGTCTATATTTTTATTTAGGATGTTTTCAAACTATAATATGTCGTGTTTGTTGAAAAATGGAGTACAATGTGTTCTAGGTCGAACCCCTTCAAATATCCGAACTATTCTTTTCAGTAGTTTATAAACACATCCTTGCTTGTGTTTCTAGTGTTAACCCATAATAATATACAGTAATTCATACGCGAGTAAACTAAGGAACAGTACAGTTGCTTCGTTATCCAAATCGGCAAAAAAAACCATCTGATTTTCTCAATTACACCAATTGAGCGCGAAAGGTCGGTGCGAAATTTGTTTATGTGATATGTCTGGTAGAGTGTTTCATAAAAAATGATACCGAAAAATTATTGAGATGTGACCCGCTCAATCGATTCCCCTCGAAACTTCACTTAGATGTTACGGGGTATAGTTTTATTTTTTTAGCGAAAAATAACATATTTTGTTTTTTCGGTGTCCAGCTCAATCTTATTTGCTATCAACCATATTGATAAGTGCTTAAGCCATTTGTTTGCTTGCTCCTCTATGCTGTTGATGTCTTTGCCAGTAAAAAAAAAAACGTTCGTGTCATCTGCGTATAGAACCATGTCCGGGGTTTGTGGTATATTAACAATATCATTGATATATAAGAGGAACAGGAGTGGGCCTAATATAGATCCTTGAGGGACGCCGTACTTAGTTTCATCTATTTTAGAGACTGCATGATGCGTATCACAATACTGAAATCAATTTGTTAAGTAACTGTGTAATAATTTCAGTGAAACACCCCTTATGCCGTATTGGTTTAATTTCACCAGGAGTATTTCATGTTTGATCGAATCGAAAGCCTTTTTGAAATCTAGGAATATTCCAAGCGTATAATATCTCCGCTCAAAATTATCTCTTATTTGGTCCTTGATAGACAGCGAAGCCCCCTCTGTACGTTTTTTCTTCTGAAAACCGTGCTGCTGTTTTGTTTTTATATTTTTTGGTTTCGAAAAATGGATATTCGAAAGTATAAAACTCGTTCTATAATTTTTGAATATATTGCAAGAGAGATATAGGTCTATAATTATTTAAATGATTTTCATTACCACTTTTGTGAATATTTGAGACCCTGGCTATCTTTAGCTTATCAGGAAATATTCCGGTGCTTAAAATCAAATTATGTATGTGTGAGAGGGGCAGACTCATATACTGTGAGACTGCTTTTAATGGCCCTGCTTTTGTACCGTCAACACCTGTCGCAGAGTTGTTAGGTAAATTCATATTAAGATAATGTACTTCAGATTCATCAGTGGGGGCCAAAAAGTCATTTTGTAGGACATTTTGTAATGTACGTTCTAGGTTCACAGCCTACTTCGTTATTAGTGGAGGTTTCACAAACACCCGATTTCAAAAAATGACTGTTGGACTTATCAGCGAGTGATGTACCGGAACAAGGTTTGCCTTCTATCACAAGCTCAGTGATGGTTTTCTTCTACTTGATGAAGATAAAAGACCATTCATGGTATTCCAAACTGCCTTCTGGTCATTTGCAATAGCAGAAAACTTACGTTCATAATATCGTATGCGTGCCCGCTTTATACCAGACCCTAATTTATTTATAAACTGTTTAAACTGCCGTAAGTAGTCGATTTTCTTGGTTTAAATGAAAGTGTGAAATAGGTTATCCCTTTCTTTTACTCTCCCTAGAAGTGACGCATCTATCTATGGTTTCATAGTTTTTTTGTTCGTTTTGAGCAGTACTATAGGCAATGCCTGATAATAGAGCTGTGTTATTTTCAACTAAAATGTTTCGTAAGCTCGTACAGGTTCTGTGATTTGTAACACTTCACTGAAATCTGCCTCAGCAACGAATGTTGGAAAGGTCTGAATTTTCTCAGTGGTAATTTTTCTGTAGTAAGAAGGGTTGATTTTTTTACGCTCTGTTTTATGTGACTTTATGAATGCAAAACTCAGAAAGTGGTCACTAACACCGGGTATAACAACTCCAGTACATATTTCATTTTTAAAGTTGGTGAAGCAGAAGTCGAGAAGGGTTTCAGATACTTCTGTCATCCGAGTAGGCACATGAATTTCGTTCTCATAGCCAAAAGAGAGCATTGTGTCAAGAAGGTTTTGCTTGTTAGCAGTTGTAGCCAACATGTCAATGTTGAAATCACCCATTACAATCGCTCGTGCATTTTATCATTCACATAATTTAATAACTTCCAAAGAAAGTATAAGAAGGCTGACACAGTTCCGGAAGGAGACCTATATATTACTACTAGGAACAAATTAGCCGACCTCACCATCACTGATTCAAAATCACAAGTTGTATCTGTATATTCTTTGACGACAACAGGTTTAAGGCTATCGTGGATAAAAATTGCCACACCACCACCTCGCTTGTTCTTTCTACAGACTGTGACGCAATTGTGGCCTGTAAAGGATACAGCGTCTTCACAGCTCGTGAACCAAGTGTCAGTAAAAGCTAAGAAATCAAATTTATGTTTTAAGAGGTCAAGCAGTATATCAACGGCTTCTTTTTTATTTCGTAACTTTGCGAATTCAGATGTAGCAACGATAACTGGTCTTTATCGTGAAAAAAGTTTAGTTGCTGAAAGGAATATGCGTCGTAGTAAAGGTATTTCTTTCCATGCGCCATAAGATTTGCTGATCCAGTGTGGGCTGACATTTATTTTAGCGAATTTTTTCGAGATCTTTCTCTGATACGATTCTAAATACTCGGTCACGTGGGGTGTGGTGGACATAAAGCTTTCAGTTTCGGTGCCATGTGAACTGATATTCCTTTTCAGTTGCCCTCGATTTCATTTTCCAGAAAAGTGTTTGTTGTACGCTGTGAGGTTTTCATTGAAGAAAATGTTCCTTTGCTTCTAAGTAATTGTTTTTTTCAAGCCGTCTTTCTTTCATAAGGCGAGACGAGAACCTGACTATCACAAAATAATGTTTATCACTTTTTTTGTCTTTTTTCGATGGCATACGGCTAACAGCCTCGACGTCATTCTCAGAAAGTAGTGGAAGCTCAAGATCACATGCTAATTTGTTTAGCTTTTCTAGAAGAATTTCATTAGTGTGTTGGGGCAGTCCGTGCACTTCGAGGTTAAGGCGTCTGCTATACAGATCTAACTCGTTGATTTCGTGTTTGAGCTTATCCACTTCTTTTTCTGTAGCCTCAGTCCCGAGTTTCCCCAACTCGTTTTTTGAGGTCCGAAAGGTCATTCGACTGATGCTTCAGTTTCGCCATAGCTCCATCGTATTTATTCCACATAACCTTTACCGACTCTTTGATGTTCTCAACAGTTCTTTTAAATTTTTTCAAAGCATCAACCTTTGATTTGATTGTTAGCAATTCATTTATTTGCGGTGGATTTCAGCTTACTCAGAAGCAAAGCTCGTTTCTGAACCACGAATTTGACCCTCTGAACGACTTTCAGCATGAGCCATCGATTTGCAAAGCGCGCATGCCCATGATTTTTTCGCCGCTGCCGATTTCTTTTTGTAGGCATTTTCTGTTACCCCAGGCCATGTACCAACATGGTAATAAAGCCTGCATTCAGAGCACATTAGCCACAAATCACTTTCGCTTATCTTGTCGTGACAACTGCGACACGTGTCACCCATGTTGACACTCAAGCGAAAAGCACTCAACACACTCTGCAGCAGAAGAAACAATAAACTAATAGATTCATATAGGATGCTAGGAAGATCAAAAGCAACCAACCTGCAATGTACAAGCTACGCCTTTAAAATTCGCTGCGTTGCCTCGATGATGTCTCTACTGCTGCCGAGTGCGCAAAAGCACTTTGTTGAGAAAAGCTGAGGAAGCCCTCCAGCTTGCACGAAACCGCATTCGAACGCAGCAAGATACGGACGCTCACCGTTACAACCAAGACCGAAGGAACATCCACCATAAAATAGGTGACTATGCAGGGCTTTGGACACCCGTTCGACATCGTAGGCTTTCAGAGAAGCTATTGTGACGCTACTTTGGCCCTTACAAAGTTGTGCTCTACCTCAGTGACGTGAATTACGTAGTTTGTCCCCGAAGCTCTGATACCAGTTTAAACCGAAGACGTCCACGTGCAGAAGCAGCCCGTGTACTACGGATGAAACCGTACCATGCCCGCGAGTTATGAACACTTCAAACTTTTTCTTATTATCACTAACAGGGCAGGGTTGTTTTTTCCATGGCCATCTGTAGCATCTTAGCGAATCAATCGGGACGGTCGCTCTTGAAATGGAGGAATTGACGCAAGATAGCCTTTGAGAAGGATAACGAAGTAGTTCTGTGAGCGTGTGCTCTTGTGCTCGTGCTTTTGGTTTTTGGTTACGAAAGTAAACACCCTGTTTTTTTCCTGCATCCCTGTGTCTCTGTGAAAATATTTCTGCTCCTTTATTTCTGTAGTCATATTATTTTGGTTTTTGCTATTCGTGGTATTTGTTTTGGAAGAGATTGGCTTGAAGCCTGAACGCTCTCAATAGAGATCTAGATGGCCACTAATTACTTTATTTACGTTGTACTGATGCTCTTTCAGTTGCTAATTAGGGCTTGTTTCTGTTTCCTTACCCAGGTTAATTGTATTTTCCTACCCATGACAATGGCATTACGTACACGCCGTATTCAATGTATTTCACGAATCAGTGCACATCCTTTAAACGACGCGGCTGTGGCTGCCTTCCTCTTTCGTTTCCCGAGGAACACAATGAAGATAACTTTTTTAGGCACCGAAATTATGAATTGTACATCGCATGCTTTTCTACCTTTACTATTTTATTCGGCACCCTGTGAAAGCAAAGTATCTAAATTGATTTTTTTCTCTATTCATTTTCGTGTGGATATCCCTTCCATTTGCCTTTCACCAAAATTGTTTATCTGCTTATAAAAGATGGCTGTCATGGAGACAGACATGACTGAGAACGTTTGTGAAGGATGACATTGTCATTGAGCCCCGCCGCGGTGGTCTAGTGGCTAAGATACTCGGCTGCTGACCCGCAGGTCGCGGGATTGAATCCCGGCTGCGGCGGCTGCATTTCCGATGGAGGCGGAAATGTTGTAGGTCCGTGTGCTCAGATTTGGGTGCACGTTAAAGAACCCCAGGTGGTCAAAATTTCCGCAGTCCTCCACTACGGCGTCTCTCATAATCATATGGTGGTTTTGGGACGTTAAACCCCACAAATCAATCAATCAACATTGTCATTGATCTTTCAACGAGATACATGTGTCCGCATGTTGCCAAATGAAGATCTTTCGTAAGTCAGCCCTGTCGTCATGCGTACTGTGTAGTTTTCGCGCCTATTTTTCTCTGTGATAAGCATGAGAAGCTATCGGAAGCCTCAAATATAGCGGTTACCTGGAAGACAAGAAAAACGCTTGAACTACAACGGAGTAGACATGGCATCCTGAAGCAAAAAAATGATAGCGTGCAATTCATAGACAGGCACGGCAAGGCACTGCTGGACAGCCCAAAGCTGGCCGGCCAGGCGCGGACTGCGTATGGCTGCCGCCCGCCTGGCCATAGGAGAATCGAGACTTAATTGATCACACCCCCAGAGCGTGTCTGCTAATGTGGACTACAGCCTGCATGTGGGGTACACGTCAACAGAACAGTTGTCAGAGTATACTGCATGCAGAGTGTAAAGATTCGGTCACCCGCTGCGTGCTAGGGCACGTCCCGCAGGACCCGAAAAAAGTTATTCTGACCCACCAACTAACGACAACCACTGTATCAGAAACAAAACAGGGGTAACTGGTGTCCTTGTCGACATTAGGAGGAAAAAGTCGCAATGCGATGGTCAAGTAATGCGTGGACCAGGCAACACATGATGAATGAGTACTGGAGACCACACCTAGAGAAGCAAAGCACACTCGAGGCTAGTCAGAGGATTAATATTTCTCAAGGAGAAAATGCGTCTGCTCGAGCAGGAACAGTGTACATTGTAGGTTATAGGGAGAACCATTCCTTCATGGTTCACAGACCAGAGTGATCATGTGTACGATTGCGCACCCCAAGGCTAGTATTAACACATGCTTAGGAGTGTGCACTCGTAATATGGGTGTTAGCTCATTGGAATTCAGCGCTAGAGATATAGCTTTGTAAGTGCAATATCGCAAGATGTTTACTACAAATTGCGTATGAACTTCAATTCCTTTTTAGCAGGGAAACTATCCGTCCACCTCTCTGTCCCTCCGATACGTAAGACGAGTCACCGAAACAAAAAAAAAGTATTGAGGTGCATTTTCGCCGATGAAGGCGGAAATGTTGTAGGCCTGTGTGCTCAGATTTGGGTGCACGTAAAGAGCCCCAGGTGTTCGAAATTTCTGGAGCCCTCCACCACAGCGTCTCTCATAATCATATTGCTACGATACTGGGGGGATGCGTGGAAGAAGAAGCGAACGAGGTTAGCACTAGCGATGATCCGCCAGATCCCTGGATTCTCGAATTCATTATCTTTTGTAAATAAAGTTATCTCACCGTAACAAGATTGGTGGAAGGTGCGGGGTATAGCGGAGTGATCCCAGGTGAACTATCACAGAAGTGCTACCTCAAGAACTAGGCCAACGCCGCCGACTGGCTGGTCTACCACCGCTCTCTATGGATCCGAGTGCTGACGGCGCCACCACGCACTCTTCGTCTGGCCCTACGTGGCCCCAACACATAGTACCACGAAGCTTCTCTTGGAGGATCGGAGAAGATGTCGACGAATGACTGAAACATTTCAACCGTGTTAGTAAATACAATTTTAGGGAAGCGGCCTCCCGGTTGTCCAACGTTGGATTGTTTCTTCAAAAGACGGCATTGGTGCGGTTTGAAAACCACGAAGAAACAATAACGACCTGGGAAGCGTTTGAGAAAGAAATAGCGAGCTGCTTCGAGGACCCATTGATGAAGAAGAAGCGCGGTGAGCAAACAATAATGCTGCGTGCTCAAGTCCCCGGTGAAACACGCAGTACGTATATTGAAGAGAGTCTGAAACTGTGCAAGTCTGTAGACCGACGAATGAAAGAAGACGGAATGGTTGGGCATCTCCTTAAGAGAGTTGCTGAGGATGTCTACAATTTCCTCATCGGCAAGGACACCATGGCATCTGCAGCGAACGTAATTCAACACTACCACACGTTTGAGGCACTGGGGGCTAGGTGCATCACTCCCAAATTTGGTTGACTTGCCAACGTCAATCGATCAATATGTGGGGTTTAACGTCCCAAATTCACAATTTGATTATAAGAGACACCGTAGTGGAGGGCTTCGGGAATTTTGACCACCTGGGGCTCTTTAACGTGCATTTAAATCTGAGCACACGGGCCTACAACATATCAACCTCCACCGCAAATGTAGCCGCCGAAAATGGCATTCAATCCCGTGACCTGCGGCTCAGCAGCCGAGTACATTAGCCACTAGACCACTGCGGTGGGGCGACTTGCCAACGTCACGACCATTGCAAGTGTCGACGTCTCTCCAACATTATCCTGTGATCTTGCCTCAATGATCAGGCAAATCGTACGCGAAGAACTTGGACGACGTGATGCTGTCAACGCGCCGAGGGCACATGCTAGCAACGCCTCCCCGCCATACGATGCAATGTGTGCTGCCGTTAATGCCACACTATATGATGTCCTCCAATCGAAAGCACCAGAGCCTCCAACCGACAAACTCGTTCTCTTCTTCATCAACGCGTCCTCTCAGTATATAGCAATATGGTGGTTTTGGGACGTTAAATTCCACATATCTATCAATCAAAGTGCATTTTCGCGGACAGGTGAGCTCTGAATCCAAACGAACCTCAAACACAAACCCACCTGCCTTCGCAAGTGCGTTGGTGGATTGATCAGGTGCATTGCGGCACACCTTAGACATTCGATTTTGAAGCAGGAACGAAAATAGGAGGAAAAGAACGGCAGGGAGGTTAACCAGCCTATAGGCAGCCGGTTTGCTACCCTGTGCATGGGAGGGTAATGACGGAGATAAAAGATAGAGAGCAGAGAAGGAAGAGAGATAAGCACAGCACATTCGGCAGCACACGCGCGCACATATCAGCAGTGTTTTCAATACGTGAATACATCTGTTAAAACGACTGCGTTGCACTCGCGCTACAAAAGAAACTTCCTGGTAGTCGAAATAAAACTCTGTGCAGGAAAAACTGTGAAGCCGACATGCAGGATTGAACCCTTAAGAAAATTTGCAGTGGCAAAAACTTGGCGCAACAAATGAGTTTTACAGGTTGTGGAATGGACGTGTTTTATACTTTCTAAATGTGGACGAATGCTGCAAAGAAGAATAACGACCCAGTGAGCATAGAACAATATTGTAGCAAACGATAGGGTGTGCAATGACTTTACCATTGAGCACAACGTAGAACTATTGATTGCAATAGATTGCATTGCCACACTGCCTGTCCTAATACTGGTTCACTACGTAGTTGAAGTATGCTATTAGCTCGGAAATGACTTACGCGTTGCCAGGCCTCCCTGCGATATCATATCTATCAGCCCCGCAGCTCGATTGATGCAGTATTCCTGCAAAAATTGGTATAGGGGAGTGCTTGAGTTTCCCTTGCGGTCGACAGGGGCAGGATCTGAAAATTAACCACCACCCGTAAGTGCCACTTCAAGCATACCATTTCCTTTTTCTCAAGTATGCCATTCGATGAAACCGAAATTACATCGCATGTAGTAAATGCTCAGCGAATTATATCTTTCCTCTATCGTATGCAGGAAGAAGCATGTTGCATAAGCTTGTCCCAATTCATCAGTGAAAATCACACAGTGGTGTACCCAGTACAGGCAGTGCCATTTCTAGTTTTTTTTTTCTAATAGTAAAACGAATGTGCGAAAATACCTCATAAGCGGTAAGCATTTAGGCGTCTTTTATAATAGAGAGCCTTTGTCGTTTCCTTTCTACAGCATGTTTCCAGCTTCCTCTGTAGCGATACGCAATCCGCATATAACGCGGCTACGTATATACAGAGATGCATAGAACTCCACCTAATCAGCCGCGCGGACAGCCTTAATTGTGAGCGCTCCCGCGTGAGCAAAACATTAGCCTATATATTTTGTGACTGACCATTACACGTGACGCAAAGGAAGATGCTACCTTAAACTTTGGCAAGCATCGGATGAGCAGCACTTAGTGAAAGTTGCCTTTTGTCAGATATGTGCCAACAAACAGTGTTGAAAAATGCTACTAGCTGTTTTAGACAAAATCGAAACCACTGAACGGGATACTAAACTTTAGGGAACTATTAAAAGTGGCCACTGTATGTACGCACCACCTCACCCCATCACGTTGGTCTGCTGGCTAAGGTACTCGGCTGCTGACCTGCAGGTCGCGGGATCGAGTCCCGGCTGCGGCGGCTGCATTTCCGATGGAGGCGGAAATGTAGGCCCGTGTGCTCATATTTGAGTGCGCGTTAAAGAACATCAGATGGTCGACATTTCCGCAGCCCTCTACTATGGCGTCTCTCATAATCATATGGTGGTTTTGGGACGTTAAACCCAACTTATCATTCAATATGCACCACCTCTTTTTTGTCCCCGTCATCATCCTTCGTCCCACTTTTTTATCTCCCTTCCCTTATCAGCTCTGTGGGGTAGAAGGCTAGAGAGAACTATCTTAGGCCAACCTCTCAATCTTCAAGAAAATCATCACTCTATTTCTCTATATTCAGAGAACAAAATTATTTGAAAACACGTATTTTCCGATTTCGTGCTTTTTTACAGCGGTGACACGTCGTTGTTTTATTATAGTGAGCTTATACAAAGTGAGCCTATACAAAGTAATTCAGCAAAAAATATTAGAAGGCTGCGCACTTTTCGGCTTTGCCAATAATAGTGAGTGGTTAGTAATAAGCCGAGAATCACAACTGTATGCAAAGCAACCCACCATTTTGTACAGATTTTTGTTTTTACGTGAGCACACCACACTGTCAGTATTTCGCCTAGGTACGCGAACGCTTTTAAAAACGCTTAGGTATGGTGTCTCTGAGAACGTGTATGCATGATTCACCAGAAAAATCAAGACCATCGTCCACATATTGTTTCGAGCCACAGTGAAGCTACCACACGCGCAGTGATAACAAAAAATCTGATGCTATTCCATGCACCAGATTTGCAAATTTCCAGCCCTGCGCAAACATTATTTTGGTAATATCCGTAAACAAGGGAGAGTGGGGGCCAATAGAAAGGTGCTTGCAGTTTTTACTTCATCCCGAGAGACTATCAGCCTTTCGATTGTTGGCTCATGGACAAAACAAAAGAGAAATATACCAAGTGTAAATAAATATCGACAGAAGACAATGCACCCTTTGCCAATGAGAGGCAAAAATAAATGACGCAAATCCTAAATTTCAAGTTAGAGGGCACTGTCAGCGAGCTTGCGCAACCCCGTCTCTTAAATTGAAAAGAAAGTTATTTTTTGTAGCTACCTGGCAACGAAGTGGTGGGTATGATTTCATGGAATACAGGCTATATGAACAACTCCTTCGTGAAGGGGGCGTACTTTATTCAGTCAGTGGGCTTGCTTGTTCCGAGTGAATCTCGGCTACCATAGAAATTTCCTCTGCAAGTGCGGGGCATTATCCCGGTAGCAGTATCGCATCCAAGAAATGCTGCACGGAACAGCTATCTTGAATCAGCCTCCCCTCATACCTATCACCCTCGTTTGAACCATCCCCATAATACTGCTCCTTATTTTTCCACATTCGCCGACTAATTACTTGACAAAAAAAATCTGTCAAAGCAGTTGTGTGCTTACCTGCTAGATGCACTGCACAGCTGGTTTCACATAGACCACTGCTTCGGGCACGAGCAGGTCAGGCGGGGCATGAGGCTCACCGAATCGTTGCCATGTGATATTGACGGCGATGATGATAGTCTATATGTCATGTATGACTCACACCCACTATAGGTATTGACGAAGAAATGAATAATTTAGAAGTAACAGTGAGACCATAAGAATTGATTACGAGAGATGAAACATGGAACAGTTAGGAATGATGATTGATATACACGACATCAAATCAACCATGGTTCAATTACAAGTTTTTTAACTGTGGTACAGTGATGCCGGTGATAGAGGTCTATTCAGGAAGCACCCAATGATGAAATATTTGAGATAACAATATACAATCAAATTCAAATAAACCGAACTTTCATGGTGTTTCTCCTCAATAAATTGAACAGGTTGCATGCTAAGAATGGTGCTCAATCGTTTCGTCCTTGTTGCAAAATTAACAGAAAGGGGATGGAACCGTAGCGTTAATTTAATGTGTAAACGCGACAGCGTGATTTCGTTAAAATAGCTGCCTATTTTCACGTAAAACAGACATTTTTATGCCAAGAGAAGTCGATACTCGTTTAAATGACCAAATAATGATATCCCAGTGTTTGGGTTGTGGCACAAGTCCTAAATATGTGATGAATTGTAAGGATTGATGTCAGAATAATTGAGAATATTAGACCAGTGAGAGCGGCTCTCAAACGAGCATCCGCCTTTTATTGATTGGCGTGTAAAAATCGCACACAATAGAAAACAGAATTGAAAAGGTTATCTACTATATCATTCATTCTTATCTCTATGTTGCCAGTCACCCACATTAATTTGATTTTATTTACGCAGAGGATGAAAAGTGCGCAATAGTTGAGTGCGCAATAGCGAGTGCTGAACACGAGCGTCCGTAACTGTGGCCACACTTGAGATTGATGACTGAGCTTTCTTGATGTCATAATCGTCGCAGGAAGTTCCACCGGAATTAATGATAAGAAATCGGAACTCTTATTGATAATGGCTACCTGAAGTTGTGGTATAGAATACAAAATCGGGATTTTTCTTCACATTGTAAGATATCTCTAGAATTAATATTTCTTAAAGTTATCCCATCTAGTTGCCTCTGTAGTGAATTGTTTAATATCTTTCAAGGCAAATATTTGCTTGATTTCAATATATATATTTAAAAGTCATTTCAAGTTTTTCGTCTTCTATTACCTTTGGATGGAACTTCACTCATTTCAACGTGCAATGGTCCAACAAGTAGCGTATACCTGCGGCGTCAGAAATCGAGGCCTCTAAAAGAGACAAAGAAAAGTGTGGCCGATGCATGAAAGTGTTTTTGGTTTTATACGATCGTGATAAATCTTTAGAAAGGCTTCAACTGTTATTATGCTAAACCAGAATAAAAAAAGCAACCTTTAGTCTAAGCAAGGTCATTATTGGCTAGAAATTTCGGTAACCCAAGGCATAACATTAGGGTCACCCTTTGCAAGAGTACGAGAGGGTGCAATTTACAAACCGGTGCACCAGAATATAAAACACGCATCGAAATTTACATACTCTGTGTTCCTACTTTTTTTTAAATCACAAACAGTGTGTCTCTCTGTATCCCTGATCGACTGTTGCACAGACTTCCTAGGAGTCCCGGCACCCACACTCCTTCTTTGGTTATGTATTCAATGTGTGAATGCCGAAGAAGGTGGTTACCATAAGTTCTTCCCAGGTTACTTAGAGCCCTATCTCGGTATAGTCTGCAGGTTACAAGTTATTTTGTTAATGGCTCAGTTATCCAAAGGGAAAACTATGGGGGCCTATGGTGGTCGTAGGATCCGATCCCGGCTGCGGCGGATGCATTTTCGAAGGAGGCGAAAATGTTTCAGGCCGCTGAACTCACATTTGGAGGACGTTAACCCCACGTGGTTGGAATTGCTGCAACCCTTCACTACGGCGTCGCTCATATATTGTGGTTTTGGAACGTTAAACAACAGTTCCTATTATTAAAGACGATAGTCTTCCTTGGGGATATACGACAGAAAAATTTTGGTCTGTCTGTCTGGCTGTACATTTGTCTGTTTGTATTCCCTTAATGGTACCTCAAACGGCATCAGACGGCCAAACCCATCCGTAGCACCGGCCAATATTGCGCAAGGTTGAGCGTTCCTAATTGTGCGATTGTCAATTGAAAAAGAATTATTGGGCATATCTCAGGTGCCATAAAAACATGTCGATGTTTAGTATGTCAGCCTTTATACTAGAAGAGGCAAACACAAGAAACTATAAGGACTGTAGCGTTTATCGCACTTCTCTGGCAGTGCAACGCGTTGCTCAAAAAGGTGTTTCCAACGCTTTGCTACGACAAGACGGTGGTGGCACCTTCCCGTCGCTTTGCGTTCAACACCTTATCACCTCCCAGACTGGCGCCTATCTTTCTCCGCGGGTGCGCCTTCCTTTTCGAAGATAACTGCCAGTTGGAGCTCGTGTGTAACGTGCCTCGACGCGCTCGTTCGCTTCCGCTATACGCTCGAGGCACTCTAACGCAGTACCTCTAGCATACAATTTACTGATTTTTTTGCGCAGAACATCAAATAAACGTTTCGTTCACTATCTTCAGACGCCAGACTATCGTCTTTCGATGATTTTTGCAGTGTAACATGCACATTCGGGCCAATTTGCACTATAATTCTCACCCTACTTCAGTATTTTATTCACGTATTTCTCTTACAGTCAGTCACTTCAAAGCGCCGGTTTAGTTTAAAATATTGTATACATCCTCCCCCACTTTTGTGGCTGGAAGAAAATGTGGTAAGCGCACACAAGCCCTGAAAAAGGCGGTTGCTACCTTGAAGAAGGCAAGGCCACATGTTCAGACGTTGGCTGCAGCGCCTCCACTTGTTCGAGATTTTTCCCATCACTTGAAGCTACCATAATCTCTTGCTCTTCTGTTCGCTTGAGCTCCAACCACTACCAATTCATCATTTTTTTTGTTCTTATCTACGAAATCCACGCCACGTAGCTTTATACTTTTGGTGTTCGTTTGTAGTATGGTACCACCCAGGATCGAACAACGTGTGCAAAATGTCCAAATTTTTTTCAAAAGGTATACATTTTAAGGTGAAAGTACCCTTCTGCTTTCAGCTTGAAATCTACCCCACTGGCAGAAGGCCCTCTAACAGTACCATTAGAGCAACAGTATCGACATCTCTGCTTGGCTATTTTCTCTCAGTAGCGAATCTAAAGGGACCCGGAGCACATGTCTGTGGAGCGACTACAATGCCACGCAGCGGCCCTTGCGGCGAGCTCCAGGGAAATCGGGGATAGGCACGGAAGATACTGCAGGTGATTCAGCGTGTTTCACGGCAGCGGGAGCACGTGTGGCACGTGTTCTGCATTCGTTTCGAAGAGCTTCGATGCCATGCCGTAACCTTGGACGCTGGAACAAGACGCTTGCTGTTCGAAGCTGCTCTTAGCTATTGCAGAAGCAACCCCACCGGTACGCGAATAATTGTTGTCTGCCACGAGAGTGCAGAGCGTACCAACACAGGATCCACGTGTAAAATTACCGATTGCCGGACAAGTACCAGAGAAAACGAAAACAAGCGTGGATCGCAACAGTTAAAAAATAACGTTCGTTCTAGCCCTCTAATTGCCTTCCGTATTTATTGTCTCAATTCTTCGCTCGAAATCATTTGTTTCGACTACCCAGGGTGCTTTAGAATAGCGCACCGCAAGCCCTTGCACCGCCATTTTTGCTTGCAGTCCACCCACAAAAAATTCGAAATAGCACGCTGCGCGTGTGGTCCGCAAACACGGCTAACGCTATTCTTAAACTTCCTCCTCAATTAGAATGCAACGTGGAACGTCTGTGCAACAACTCCAGTAATGATTGTTCCCTGTCTTCTTGTATTTTGAAGGTCCAGTTACGGTTTGTTCGCTGAAACAGCTTTGCTTTTTTTATTCCTTCTCTTTGTGAGACGTAGCTCTCGTCGTTGGATGTTCAGACTGTCATAAGTGATACCGAGGTTAGTGTTTCGTTGTTGGTTTCGAACTGAACTGCGCACATTGTCAAAAGTGCGCCGCTTGCAATTCACACATTCGCAAGGCTGCTTCGTCACGTTGATAAGAATGCCAGCGCATTTTCAGCAAACTCTGACATCACGTTACTGCTTTGTTCCATTCTTGTTCCTTCATTAGGATGGTAGTTATTCTGTCCGCTGAATCGAACCCGCACTTATGTTCGATTCTAATGGCAGAACGCGAACGCTGGGCCGGATGCCGAATGGAGCGCACACATCCAAGCTGGGTTTCTTTCGCCAAATCTGCGATTGGAACGCGCGCGTCTCGACGGGAGCTGTTGGTGAGCAGAATTCTGGCGGGGGAGCACGAGAGGATGTGAGAGAGTGCAAAGCGTTTTCCGGACAGCCATCGGTGATTGGATGAAAGGAGGACGCAGAAAATACGTCACTTGAACTACCGGTCAAATCCGCCGACTCCAGTGGAGCCAGAATTCTTGCTCCACAGAGAAATCTGTGATATGCGCTAGCTCTCAATCTGCCATCGGAACACACAATTCACGCTTCCAGTCCACCATTGGAATGTGATTGCTCTGCTCAGAGCAGAAAATCTTCATATAGATCCGCCATTGGAATACAACAATGATACATTCGAAGATGTGCGGTTTTCTTTCATGCTGAATTCCAATGGCGGATTCAGGTCAAGTTTTTTTCTGCTCGGAGCGAAGCAATCAAATTCGAAACACGGGTAGCGAGCGTGAATTGTGCGTTACAATGGCAGCTTGAGAGCAACCGCTGATCACAGATTTGTCCGTGAAGCAAGAATTCTGGCTCCGCCGAAATCAGCGAATTTGACCGGTAGTTCAAGTGACGTATTCTGTGCGCCCGCTTTTCATCCAATCGCCGAAGGATGTCCGGAAAACGCTTTGCACTCCCTCGCACTCCCTCGTTAGATTTCCGCTCACACACAGCTCCTGTCCAGACGCTCGCGTTCGAATTGCAGATTCGGCGAGAACAATCCCACTTGGGTCTGCGCGCTCCATTCGCAATCCAGCCTAGTGCTCGTGATCCGCCATTGGAATTCAACGTCAGGCACACCGCGTGTGAGCGTGTTACGCTGCGTATAGTGTTTCCAGTGTGCGTTTGCGTGTCCGCGAATCGCGCGAGCTCGTCACGCACCCGATACCACATCGTACCCTAAATTCGCCACATGTCACGCTCACCAGCGCTTGCGCAGCAGGCCCTATACACCTGTACAGTCGATATTTTTATAAAATCAAAGTGCAAACATGACACGAGAATAAACACAAAACGTAAAAAGAGGTGAACTTCCTTCCCAGCGGTTAAAGCTCCTCTAGCTGCCTCGCAGCTGAGTCAGTGGGTGATGCTCGCTCCAGTGGTAGCCCCGCCGTGGTGGTCTAGTGGTTAAGGTACTCGGCTTCTGACTCGCAGGTCGCGGGATCGAATCTCGGCTGCGGCGGCTGCATTTCCGATGGAGGTGGAAATTCTGTAGGCCCATGTGCTCAGATTTGGATGCACGTTAAAGAACCCCAGGTGGTCGAAATTTCCGGAGCCCTCCACTACAGCGTCTCTAATATTCATATAGCGGTTTTGGGACGTTAAAACCCGCAAATAAATCAATCGATGCTCCAGTGGTACGAAGGACATGACTGTGACATAATGAGGCTTTTTAGTGCTAAGGCCGCGTCGCCGTTGTTTGTTTTTCGCACGTCGCGAAGTTCGTTCACGACAGTACCCGTCTGCTACTGTAGCATGCACATCAAAAATACAATCATGTTTTATTGGCAACAACGTAGAACGTCAATCGCGTGGGTACCTTGGTTTCACACTGAATGTAGACAATTATGTATACTTAACGTCTTAGAGAATAAAGCTTACCTCGACAAATTGTACAAGGTCAACTCGCGCACTTCGGAAATGCCTTTCGCGTTAAGTCGGGTGTCGTAATTTTGTGCTCCACAAAGTGAATGAGAATAACAAATTTTCATGATTTGATTACGTTCGCTATTCGAAGTCCTGTACAGCCGGGAATTTTTTTTTTTTTTGAAGTGATGTATAGCGCGGCGCTCGAGGTGTATAGCGCGAGAGCCATGCAGGTGCACGGAAGCCTACGGCAGCATTGCGGCAAGCAAAACACGCGGCGTACGTCCAGTTTCTATTTTTCCGCCAGAGATGGCGCAGCTTGTCCAGAGTCGCAGCATCACCAAGCTTCACTCTGAGAGCCTGTAGAAAGCTGCGTATTTTAGCGCACTTGCGTTTGAATTGTTTCGTGCATTTTCTCAATGTTTTTGGTCGCGACGATCAAGAATTATGCATGAGGCTTTAGTAATGGGTTGGAACAATCAACGAGCCACTCGCTATTTATTTCATGTTGTGTAAATCGTGGTTGTTGCTTTACTGTTCCAAAGCACGTTAATACCCACAATACCATGATAAATTACCCGACATGAATACTGCGTAGCATCAGCTTGCGATGGAGTTTTAAGCACCGGCGATACTCACTGATGGAGCAATGAGCTGCCAGAAAAGACCCAGGTTCAAACCGCTTTATGTTTTGTGTTATATTTTGTGTAATTTAATGATTCTGGTGTTTCGTGCGACTGCGGTTACGTACACCGAAGTTCGCGGCGGACAACGAAGAAACCTTGCGGAGGTCTCATAATAGCTATCGCAGTTAAACTCCCTTCAAATTGTCGACCGTGACTTTTTAGTCAGCACACAATGCGAAAGCTAAGAAATAGCATATCTTAGTTCTTCTGCGCGAGTCACCATATCTTCTTGGGGTCCCAGTGTGTAGCGCCATGTTAATGTTTTCTGCATTGCTACCTAATCGCTGACAAGCGCTGGACATGAGTTACTTATTGTAAGTAAATATTGACCATTTCAGGTTCTTTTGGGGGTGATTGGCTGCTTTCAGGCAACCACGGCGTATCTTTGCCTATTGTGATGTTCTGTGAAAAGAGCATTAGGTGATTGTCATACGAATTTCGAACTACAAAACGAAGAATTGATCATGACGCATGGCTTGTGTGGCATGATGCATCACAGCTTTTGCAAATCTGCTATAATGATACGCACGTCAGCGTGCCGCAGATCTACCTGTTGTCAATAAACCTCCAGCAGTGTTTTTTCGTGAGTGCCAGGCGTTACATGTGAGCTTACCCCGTACCGCAGTGTTGTTTGTGCGGGCACAGCAATGGTAGACATTCACGTACGCAATTTACTTTCAAGGCCAGACACTGCGGCATCGGCATTTCGCCGCAGACTATATTGCATGGGATTGAGTGTTTTGCTCTAAGAGAACTTTCACGATATATTTGTTTTGTCAAGTCCTACACGACGACTGCTCAACAACACAAATGTGAGCTATTAAGAAATGTATTGCAGTGTTTATCTTCATTGCAAATGAACCCCGGGCATTAGAGCAAGCTAGCTCAATGGCAAAGGGCTGATTATCAGTGCAAACAGAGCCGCATGAACATCTGCTTAGTCAGTGGTACGCTGCTTATCCCGCTCCTTTCAGTGCCGTCTTGAAGTGCTTGAGGACGGAGAACGGAGGTTCAATGCAGTCGTTGCCGGGAGCTTCGTTGTGCACATTGTAGAGAAGCCATGCAGTGCGTCCACGCAGTTCTCCGAAGTCACTTACAGCCATGAGGAACTGCGGATGTTGATATGGTATTCTGCGCGTTATTCCACGGTCCGTAATAACAAATGCACCAGCACATTGCTTAAGGAACGTAGATATTAACAGGCATGCGAATCGCGCTCCAATTTACTGCAGCTTTGTGCTACCTTAAAGCGTACATCAACCAATCTGAAAGAAGAGCTGCACAAATGAACATTTCCTAGGACACATGGCTGAGTTACGCACGTTTTACAAGCCATGATCAAAAACAGAAATACGAAATACGTAGGTGTAATATAAAACACTTTCTCGGGGCCAAAGGAAATGAGCTTACAGATCTAACAGTGTTTTCCATAATTCCGACACCCTTATGTAGTCAATGAGTCTGTTTTCAATTCACCAGGAGCCTCTGCTAAATAGGTCAGCGGTGTCCCGAGTGACATACGAATTGACTGTATTTAAAGACTTCTCAGCGCAAAATGTATTTTTCTGCAAACGAGATTTACTTATCGGCGAAAACGCACAGATACCCTTGTCGAGTAATGATACAGACTGAAGACTGTGTAGCTGGTTTCATTAGGGTAACTCTAACTTCCTGACGACGAACTAACCCGCCGCAAATATCGATCAGGCGCCGAAGAGCTGAGTCTCGACGTACAGTTTGATGATCCTTTGCTCGCCTTTTTTTTTTTTTTTTGCCCCGCCGCGGTGGTCTAGTGGCTAAGGTACTCGGCTGCTGACCCGCAGGTCGCGGGTTCAAATCCCGGCTGCGGCGGCTGCATTTCCGATGGAGGCGGAAATGTTGTAGGCCCGTGTGCTCAGATTTGGGTGCATGTTAAAGAACCCCAGGTGGTCGAAATTTCCGGAGCCCTCCACTACGGCGTCTCTCATAATCATATGGTGGTTTTGGGACGTTAAACCCCACATATCAATCAATCAACCTTTGCTCGCCTTTCACGAAATCACCTCCTACTACCGAAGCGATAGAAGCCAATCCCCTTTACCACATGCAAAGCTCGAACGCGCGCAAGAGGTAGCTTTTCGCATGCTACAAACGAGATTGTACCCATCACGGGGCCAACTCAGCCGTTACAACTCAGGCATAGATTTACAATGCCCACACTTCTCAGAAGTGCACTGTTCACTCAAACACATGCTCTGGCAATGTCCCGCGTTACCTCGAGGACCTCTCACCAGTTAAGTTAGTCCGACTGGGAGGAGGCACGCAGGAGCCCCAGTCTCAGAAACCAACAAAAGGCAGTCCAGAGGGCCCAAGAACTAGCGGAACGCCTCCACGTTTCCGCCCCGACTCGGGCCTCGCCTACAGTAGCGGCTGCTAGAATGTCCCTTTCGGACACGCGGGTGACTTAAACTCGTCAAAATCATTTAATAAAGTTCTTGAGTGGCTTACAGACTATTCTTACATCTCTGCTAAGCCAAACCCGAGCATTACCTGCAACAAAAAACTTGGTTATGTTTGGCAGTGGTTATATTCACCGACGACGAGTATTTGCGATTCGTGCAGAATATAACTACCCCCATTATATTGTGCGGAAGAAAGGCAAACGTGCCGATGAGCTATTCCACCGCAAGATATTCGGAGAGGTCCCACCAAGAATGCATATCGAAAGGCTTAACGTAGCATATGGAGCGAAAAAAAAAAACGATAGGACAAGCTCTTGTCCTTCTCTCGTATTTTTTTCGTGCCATAAGCTACGTTAAGAATGAATCAACTAGCCCAACCAGTCAGTTTGCTGAAGTAGATAGGAAGGGGGGTCAACATTCCCAAACCACTACTCCATATATTCCTATAGAACCATGCTTTGGGAAACTTGAACCAGGACTCTACGTTCCACTTTTACTACATGCTATACCGAACGCTATAATATGTACGAACAAAGCACAACACGAAGACATAGCATAGTAATTTCGATGCCCATTGGCTTTCGCCGTATTTGGCATTGACAAAGTGTCCTCCAAATGTTTTCCTTGTTTCGTCTTTGTTTCTCTCTCTATCTATTCATCATGTCTCCTTTTTTATATCTGTTCGATTCTGTTTTTCTTTCTCTGCTCATCTCCTTTTCAGTTTTCCTTCTTTTCTTTCTATATTTTCCCCTTTATTTGGGTCCCTATTCATTGCTCTCCTTCCTCTCTCTCTCTTTCTTGTCTGTGCATATTCATTACTTTTTCCTTTTTTTCTGTCAATCCTTCAATTTCCTTCTTTCTATCCAGTTTTTTTATTCCTCTTTGAAGTCCCTTTATCCTTCCGTTTTCATATTTTTATGTTTTTATAGCTTTCTTATCACCATTCTCTTCATTTCTTTCTCATTTTTCTTTTTCACTATATCGCTTTCCTTCTCTTTTTCTTTTATTTTTATTTCTTCTGACCTCTATTTATCATGTATTCCACAATCTCCACTTCACCGAGCAGAGTTTTTATATAGCGCTCGTATCATATTTTCGACCAAAGGTTCTCAAAATAGATTGCGCCCCCCCCCTCCCCCCTCGAGGTTTCGCGATCCACAGATAAATTTTCTCTGTTTCCCTACTCGCCCACTCAACTGACTTTGATGGCGATTCGGAGGGGAGCAACCAATCTAGGAACATCTTTTGCTCATGCCCGAGCGTCAATGTGCACATCTCTGTGCTTTCGTTTTTATTGCAAACGAAAATGAAAAAAGCTCGCCGGGGCGGGAAAGGGGGCGGGGTTCCTCGACACCTAATGTAGCTTAGCAGGGTACCCTGGCACCAATACAATTGGGAAACACAGCTTTAGAGGGATTTTTGCCACGGTAAATGGATAAGCGGGGGTAGTGGGGCCTGTCCAATTATTCTGGCGCATCGGCACTATTACGACTGACAAAAATTGGGGGAACATTAAGCTTCGCCTTTAAGAGTTGAACGCGATAGCGAAATTCGGCGCCTAGTACACCCTTCAACCGCTAAGCGTATACTTAATAAAATGTTTTGTACGTACACACGCACGCACACAAACCCGCACACGGTAGATTGGACAAGCGCGCGCTATTATCGCCGAATGGGCTCATTTTGTTCGTAACACCTGTCGAACAAAACGCATTAAAGAGGCAATAAAACACTTTTTCAAGTAACCATGAAATGAATTCACTAGAAGAGCTTATTGCCTCACGAATCCAACGCCGAAAACATTTAAATCTGTCAAGTATGAGTGGAGTAACAAAGGTTTGTCGCATGCTGCAATTGCATTATCTCTTCTCTCGTCCCGACGAAAGCGCTGGAAACTAAAGAGGGAGGGGCGACAGGGCAATGAAACTACCGCGCCTCATGTTCTTGAGCTCTTTTTTTTTTCTTGGAACGCGCGGATTTTTTAGGGTGATCGTGCGCGCACGCGTGGACATGTCGCGGCCTGCCGCGGCTGTCTCGGTAACTTGATTTTTCGGTCATAGCAGCACAGACGATTTTTCGCTCACAACCAACGGGGCCGACGCCGGTGGCGGGTTTGCCGCGACACGAGCTCTTGAACGCTATCGCGTTAATATGGAGCCTCTGCAGGTAACTGCGGCGTGATGCGCATTCAGCGCCGCATTCTCGAAAGAAAAAAAAAGAGCACATAGCGTGCCTCCAATAAAATTTGATCCGAGGAAGAAACATGCTCTGAGCAAAAGGGCAGATTACTGTGCTGGTCATCAGGGTACAATGAAATGTAGCCAAAAGGTGCATTGATTGGTATGTAGGTTCAACGTCTCAAAACCGTCATATGATTATGAGATACGCCGTATTGAAGGGCTCCGGAAGGTTCGACCTCCTGGCGTTCTTTATTGTGCAACCGGATCTGAGCACACGGGCCTACAACAATTTCGCCTCTATCGAAAAGGCAGCCACCACGTCCGGAATATGATCCCGCAACCTGCGGGTCCACAGCAGTGTACCTAAGCCACTCACCACCGTTGCGGAACCCAAAGGGGCATCATCAGAACTTTTGCTCTGACAATGTTGACGGAATTTCAAAGGGCATCGCCACTTACAAGGCATCAGAAAAACAACCAGTGCCTTTTTATTTCACTTGTCAACCCCACCTCTCCCATTTCTCTGTTGGTCCAGCTTCGAAAACGGGGCACCACTAAGCGGACCATCGCCGGCACCGTACTCAAGCTAAGCCTTCACCCAAAAAACGGGATTGTATGGTGGTGTTGATATCTGTATTTCTCTCAGAAAGAATAAAAAAGTGGAAGGGGTCATGCGTGGTAGTTAGGTGTTGTGTGGGAGACCTGTTTGAGGGACTTTCCTTCTCTCCAGTGCGTGATGAAAACTATGGTCCCACCTTCATGGTTAGTGCAACGAACCATCAGGCATCACAACGGTTAAAGCCGTGGACAGCTGTGGCGCAGCAAGTCATCGAGTATCGCATTGACCGAAAGAGGGGACAATGCGCTCAGGTTTTCCACGTGGCTTTTATAAGCGAAGAACAAGTATGTCGTAGAGTGTTCGCTGGGCGGTCCACAGAGTTCGTCAGTTTGTTCTCGAATTCTCTCTATTGTTCGTTGTTTTTTTTTCTCTTATTTGATCACTTGATCAATCTTTCCTTTATACTTTGTTAATTCAGTGTTCTCGTTCGTACGAGTGTTTCATCCCTGTTGATGAGTCCTACGATGAGGGCCCCCGGCCTGATGGCGTTATTGAGACCAACTGGACTCGGAGTCGCAACACCACTTAAGTTTTGTGCGATGGAGTACAAGCCACTGCAGGCTTAAGCGGCTTTGCTGTTAGAAAAATCACAGTATACTCTTTATGAGCCGTGAACACGTGCAGACGGTTTCACCACCCTGTGATCCCCGTTTTCTTTTTTCGGGCACTACGAACCTGACCAGATTAAAATATTTCACAGTTGCTCCCATCGCGAAGAAGTCCCTCCACTCCCCACTTCTTCGGTATCCCGCCAATGACTCTGACGCGAAAAAAGACTGCCGGTGCGTTTTCTCTTTGTTATTTCCGCAGAAATCGCTGCCTTCGCAAGCTTTTCCTGCCACTTCATTGTTCAAACATCTGCAGTTATGTTGTTGATTTGTACTGTCTATGGAAGTCTGTGGTGACGCCAGCACCGGCGACAAATATAGTATTGTCCATGATAGGTACATTCTCTGCGCTAAACCAAAGTACTAAGTAAAGATCTACCACGAAGAACATCGCTGCCCATCGATCATATTGCGTATCGGTTGTCCTTCCTTTCTTTGATTGAAAAAATGCACGCAATTCTCGTCTTCTTTCCATCGCACCAGCTACGCCAACAATTCACACATTCATTAGACTGCTAAAAGTAAATAGCTATAAGCATTTCATTAGTTCAAGAGGCACTTTTATCAAGTGTGCAAATGGCGAGTTTAGAAAATGGGTGCGGATAGCAAAGCGATGAGCGTCATGAGCTCAAGAGTGTCCCTAGAGCTTATTTTATTTGGCGATGTAATGGGCATCAGTGTCAGCCTAACAATGGCATGGAAAGGCTTCTTTGAAAGCTTGTCGACGCTTACAATATTGAAGCGGAATTGTGAGCTATGCTAGTTGCTTGATGCTGAGTTGGTAGATGTCAGTGGCGATTTCAGTGCAGTGTCAACTACTTCTTTTTGCCGATACACTAACCGCGTGGCATTGTTAATTATTCTGCGATGATGATTGTAGTAATTTTGGTAACTGATGTCATTTTCATTAAGGAGTCCATACTTGGCACTGCCTTGGGTAAACACTTTAAAGTGCGGGTGCACCCTGGTACGGCTTATCCGGAGGGAAAATCTTGCGGTTGCCCCTCTCGGAACTTCTGCTGTCACTCAGGGTTTGGGTGCACCTCGAGCGATGGTAGGAATGGCAGTAAGGTAGCACATGCACAGTGTGTCCAACGTACAGAAAATAGCTTCGATCTTTGCCAATGCTTGATTCCGTGGTTCGTGCCTCTTTTTATCTTCTTATTGTTATTCAATTTTCGCTGTGCACTACGCTTTGTCTGTTTCATACTGCGCTTCGGTAACTTTTGACAAGGTTGCAGGGACAATATTCAACCCACAAAATAACTCTTGACATTATGACTGAACAGGCAATGCCACTTTTTTTTAGTGCGAAGATTCTAAAGCCACGGGTCTGTCTATATATTTCTGTGACCAGTTTGTAACTACCTAGTTGTATGACTCCCTCAGCAGGTGGCGCTAGTGCAAGTGGCAGACAGATTGATGGATGGACAGACAGGAAGACACAGACATACAGACAGACGCGAAGACGGTCGGGCAGACAGACAGACAGATGAATGGACGGACGGATGGACAGACAGACAGACAGACAGACAGACAGACAGACAGATGCATGGACGGACGCAAGGATCAACCCATGGACGTACGCACTGACGGACGGATGGACTCATGGACGGACGCATGGACAGATGCACGGACAAACGGAAGCAAGAACGAATGAACGGGCAGAAGCACGCACGGGCAGACGTACGCTTCACCCCACTCATCATCATTCACTCCGTGGAAATGCTGTGAATCATTAGTGTAACTACAGTTTATTTGCTATATCTCGTTCATATATGTTCCGGTTCCACTGAAGGCATTGACTTTCGCTTTAATTTTTTGAAAACAACGATGATGCATTGCATAAAAGCCGTTATTATTCGAGAAAACGTACGCACCTTCCACGACGTCTTCCAACAACTCGTTGTGTCGCTTTTTTTTGTTCACCTTAGCAAACATATTAAACGTGGGTCCTGGTGGGTTCATAAATGTTACATGGACCTTCACGATCTTAACAGTTCTCCTTTAGATGCACACTATGTAACTGGAAACAGATCCTGGACAGCCTGAATCCTGATTCATACTTTGATGGAAAGCTGTCTACGCCAGTTTTGCGATACTTCTTGTATGTAACTGCCTTCTCGGTAGGTATTTCTTCCATAAAGTCTGCACGGCCACCAGAATTAGCCCTCTTATTTGGTATTCTCAAGTGCCGGCACCACCACTACGTGCTTAAATATATAAACATGTGTCCTGTGTTAGTCAGTCCATCTGCGCGCTGACTGATTTCACCACGGATGTGCCTGTGGCTCCATTGATCTAGATATGCGTTGCTTTCTTTCGCGCTTCGCGTAATCTTTCGCCGCCCAAAACTTTGTACAGAATTCTGCAGCATCTTTTAATGTCACCTCGTACATGCATAGGCAACGGGGAGTTGAAATCAGTCTACTGACCTTGCTAGCCAAAGAAGCGTTGTACTCGCTCACAAGAAGGACATTTGACGCGTTGGAGAAAGCACCGTACGCGTATATAGTATCGCCGACGTAGTTCCCCGGGCCGCCAGTGAAGTCAGCATGCTTGCCGAGCTGGAAGAAAGAATAAATAAAAATGGCGTACAATGCAACCACCTTAAACGTACACTAGAATAATAAGACAAAACTTCACAAATTCATAGAAACAATTCCTGCGCAAGCATTTCGCACGAATGATTAACCAGCGAAAGTTTAAACATGTGGCCCCGCTGTTTAGGAGGCGTCCAACCCGGCGCGGCACTGAAGCCTTTCGCAATTATCGGTTGCATGTTCGTCCTTCTTTATGCGTTATACACACGTTTAGCCTGGGTTTACCACAGTGCCTACTTGACATGCTGCAAATTGTGGCCCGCACGATCATGGTCATGGAGGTGTGTATTGAGCGGTTACTTAAATTTGGCAATTTCGTCAATCACAGCAGTTTATCGCCAACCACTGCTGGAAAAACTCCCGCCGAACGCGGGCGCTCGCCCCGATAAAGTAACAACAATAGTCAAGGTGGTGTTGGATAAAGCAACACCACCTAGACTATTTACAATGCCCGTTCATACCCCTCTCTCCAGACGGCATACTTCACGCTAGTTGTCCGATGTTATGACCGTCACAGCAAGGAGGTGGCTTGCAAGGGACGCTCATCGGCGTAACGGTCAAACGCTGTCCGCGTCCTGCAGGAACGCAGGAGGCGTCTGTGTGCGCCGCAGGAAATGCACATCAGCGTCGCTGGGACACACAGTCGGTGTCTAGCGCGTGCACGGACGGCTATAAACGGAGCGTGTCGGGAGTGCGCTGTGCTCTCTCTCTCTGGACTTCGCTAGCCCGCTCGTCTCGAGTGCGCTCTGGACCCTTGTGATAGAAAGGCGCATCTGTACGCTCTCGTTGCAATGTACTTCTCTTGCAAATATGTAAATTAAACGCATCTTCTACTTGTTCGTGAGACGCGTCGCAAGAGTCGTCCTTCGCCGGATCCTGGGTGGCAGCCTCAACCCCTCCCCGGACATATCACCGACTGTCCAGTGGCCGAGGACGCGTCACTCAGGTGGTGGTGTTGGTCAACCCGCGCACTTGTTTACCCCGAACGGCGGACAAGCCACGACAGGTTTGCCTTTCATCGCTAGCTGCTTCGCTGGTTAGACTGCGTTAGGCTTGGTGCTGCATCGCACTGCTCTGAGTCTTCGTCTGTTCCCACGTGTCCTATTTTATTAGTGTTGTATTTGTGAGTATGTGATTACACATCGATCAGTGCGACATGGGACGCTGTTGTGTTCCCGGGTGCCGCGGCAATTATGACACTGGTCCCAAAGTGCGTGTTTTCGCATTCCCCAAGGATCAAGCTTGAAAGAAGTCTTGGATAAAAGCCATTCCGCGAAAGGATTTCACACCAAGCGTACACTCCAAGGTGTGAAACTGCTGAAGTTTGTTGTCTTACCGGCTCTATCGCATTACTGGCGTTCTGGCTCTGTTACTGTTGAACGGAGCTAGTATCGTGAGTGGTGATGGTAGTTTTGTCGCGCTTCAGGTAGGGCAGTGCGGTAAAATAGAACAGAAATACTCAGGCTCGTGTCAAAGTTTCCATTAGCCCGTTTCATATGAAAGTAATGGAGTCACTGTTATGCTTGGCGCAGGTCTGTGAACTCCACTTCCTCGAGGCTGACTTCACAAAGCTGTCACATTTTGACGCAGCGTCGGGACGGACATTGACAGTCGACAGCGAGAGGGTGCGCCTAGTGTCAGATGCTATGCCATCGGTGTTTGCGAACTGTCCGTCCTACCTGAGCACGAATCGCAATCCTCGAGAATCTCCTGTCTTGAAACGGGCCCGAATGGAAGACTAGGCCTTTAGCAAAGAGATTAAGGACTCTATATCCGCAAAAAAAGTGAAGAGGAGAGAAATGCTGTGTCCTCTTTCGGACACTTAAGAGGCAAGCTTACTGCTGTACGCAGTAATGATTTCTGGACCATCAAGGCCAACGATCGTTGTGTGATGTTTTTCTGCATCGAAGATAATCCTTCACCGCATTTGAGGTTTTCCGTCACTGTGCTTGCTGATCTCTCACTTGCAGTCGCAGCAGGTATGATCAAGCTGGTTTCATTACCTTGCGGAGGCGCAGTTCCAGACGCAGTGCGCGACATCCGGACGTTGTCCTCACTTTTCCAGCAGCTGGAAAACCACATGACTGAGACGCTTGAAGTTGCAAGTCCGTCGAAAACAGCGTCAGTGTTGCAGCATATCGGCTCCTTATTAAATGAACTGTCCCAAGACAGTGACACGACCAAAAAACACAGTGTGCTTTGTTTCGTTTGCTAAATGAGCAAATAGCTCTCGCACTCGCTGCCCCCATTCATCGCTACAGTGCTGAAACATTAGTGTTTTCTAACATCCTGCACTCCATATCTCTGCACGCCTATAACTTTGCCAGATCAGCGTCGACGTTGACTTTACCCCATCCTTCAACCCTGCGCCGCGTTTGTTTCAAGTATGGAGGCGATCCACTGAAGGAGCAAAACGAAGCGAACTTGCTCTCCTACATTCGAGAAAGAGTGAAGTGCATGCAGTCGCACGAAAAGACGGTGACGCTAATGGTTGATGAAATTCATATAAAGCCATACTTCGATTATAAAGGGGGCAGCATAGTTGGATCTGCAGCCACTTCTCAACAGGCAGCCACAACCGCTCATGTTTTCATGCTTCAGTCGCTCTTGTCATCAAAGAAAGATGTGCTTCACATTCTTCCTGTTGCTAAAATGACCGCCGAAATTCTACATGAGTTCTACAAGAAAGTAATTTTAGAAGTGGAATCTATGGGCCTCAGGGTCATTGCTGTAATTACCGACAATTCCCTCAGCCGGAAAATGATGTCGTTTTTCTCAGAGAAACAGGAAGTAAGCATTGTATATCTTCATCCAGCCGACAACAATCGGCCTCTGTTTTATGTCGTAGACCCTGTGCACATACTGAAATGCATCAAGAACAACTGGATGAATAAAAAAACGAAGGAATATGCTTTTACTTTCCTGAAGTGAGCCTGTCAGCAATATTGCCCTACGGGCCGCCCAGAATGAAAGCAGCATCATTTGAAGCCGTACGACACCTGTATGCACTGGAGCAAACATCGCTTCTCAAGCTTGGCTACAAGCTAAATTCCAAGGCAATCAATCCAACACCTATGGAGAGACAAAATGTAAAGTTGGTGTTAAATGTCATTAATCTGTTTGTATCAAACGCACTTGAGACGCGTGGCGATGCCCTTGAAACCACATGAGCCAGTTCAACAGCTCTCTTCATAAACATCATATCGACGTGGTGGAAAATCGTCAACGTGAAGACCCCTTCGAAAGGTCGCCGACTGAACGACACCCTTCAACATCCAGTGAATTCTACGGTGGATCAACAGCTGGTTTTTCTTAGTGGCATGGTAGACTGGCTGGATGCTTGGAGCAGCGTCAACATGAGCCGTGGCTGCTTGACAAGGGAAAAACATTCTGCGTTGAGACTCACTTGCTACTCCCTTGTTGAGCTGGCACGGTACTGTTTAGAAGAACTGAAGTTCAAGTATGCCTTGCTGAGAAAATTTCAAACTGACACTCTTGAAGATCGCTTCGGTTGCTACCGTCAGCTTTCTGGTGCACAATATCATGTTTCCGTGAGGCAGCTTCTGGAGTCTGAAAAGAAAGTTCGTCTGCAAAAGCTGCTGATGCTTCCGCAGCCAGACATCAGCAGCGAAAGTGACACAGAAGTATCGCAACATAACTTCTCTGTTCACATCTCAAATGATGAAATTTCCAACCCGAAGCATGACATGGAGGTCGTTGCTTATATCGCTGGATATTGTGCTCATTCAGCTCTGAAGAAGCTGTCATGCGCATTTTGCAGCAGCGTGCTCGTCCTGGAGAGCAGGAACATAGATGTGGAAGGTAACACAATGATTGACAACTTGTCAAGAGGAAGCTTAAACTTTCCGCGGCCATGGACTGTGCACATGTTGCTGGTGACAACGCTTGTTGTCGAAAAGCTCAACAAGGAAGAAAATGCAAAGGCGTTCCTCGCGTCGAACAACCAACGTGGCATTGTCAGCTCCATTACCACATCACTGCTAGGAGATGTTGAGCTAGAGACTTGTGAAAATGGCCATACCTCTCAGACTATCGTGCGGCATGTAGTGCGTGTTGCAACAAATGTCGCTCTGAACAACTTTTGTAGACTTCGAAATGACATCATCCAAAGCACCGCACAAAAAAGGCAGCTGACAGAAAAATCAAAACCTTGAACAAGAAATGAGGTAGGATGGTTTTAGCCTTTTGTCCTAATAAAATCACTTCTACAAATGCATTTCTGACTATTACAGTTTGATCACTAAAGTGTAAAGGCAGGCGTAAACAAATGCTGACCACGCAGGAACAAAAAAAGAACAAAAAAAGAAACACCGGCTTTCAATAAGTGCCCACAGCAGATATAACGAGAACGAGTGGCGACGACGGCCGGTGGGCAGGTGGGCAACTAGCGTGACGTCACGCTCTCCCTGGAGGGGCCTTGTGAATAGTCTAGGTGGTGTTGGATAAAGGCGCTTACGCAATCATCAGGTTGACGCCGTTGTGCCCGCAATGCCGCATTGCGTAGCATGCGTTTGACATCGCGAGCTAACCCGGTGGCGTGGTTTGCAGAGTCCCCCCGCCACCCACGCTAGCATTTCCACTGGCTATTTAGCGTGGTTGAAAGGCTTCTAGGTTATCAATCCGCAGCAGCTGGAGCTCGGCCTCACGGACCTGTTTTTGTGCCCAGACTGTACTGCACCGTCAGCCCGAAGAATGTGAGCTCTTTCACATTTCTCCTGTCAGCGCTCTTCTAGAGTTGCCCGTGGCTTACCCACGTAGAAACTCTCAGCAGAAACTTATGTGTGCATTCTTGGCGCCATAGCTGCAACGGGATGGGTGACATCAATCACAACGCAGCTAATTATGCACCTGCTTGCGTACGACGCTGTCAATTATGCGGCCATGGTGTTAATATATTACTCTAGAGGAGACACTTCTCATAAAGCCCATGCATTAGAACCTATAATCATATAAGTGCCACCATAATAAAACAATGCCTAGCTTTCGGGTGGTCTGACTCGCACTCGTCAGTGCATGCCGTAATCACCCCTCGCCCTCATAACACTTTCTTGGCTCTCCATTGCATCGCTGTTGGGGACGGCCACATAAAGTGGTTGCTACCTTATAGCAACCAGGAAATCCGGATGACGAGATACTATGATTCACTCGACGAACGATCAAGCCAGCGCAATGGACCGCATGGCCACACCCTGCCCAGTGTTTCAAGTATTCATGCAGTACGAGGGTGGTGGCGCCATCTAGCAACAAAAACTTCGATAGCTTCTTTGCCCGCACTGTGATTGCATAGAAAATTCAATAAACGGTCGTTGCGTATTCCGAAAAAGTAGTTTATATACACGTCACAAAAATTTTGCTTCTTTTGAACTCATGACCACGCTTGTTTATCATTTATTTCTTGAAAATTTCCCTGTTTTAATATGCTATCTTTGGCGCTTCTCTGAAGATTTGTGGTGCCCTGAATAGCACTGTGCCAAGATGTCAGCGCTTCTTTCTGGTTTTAGCTATGGCGGCCCAGCTTTTTCTCGAGCGTTTGCAATACTATTTCTATAGACGTAACAGATAGTACTTTCTATGTAGACAGCTCGGGACTCCGATGCCGAAATCTTAGGGCGCAACTCATTCAAAAACATATTATAATACGTGCAACAAATCTTTACGAATACCGACTTTTATATTCATTTTTTTTCGGCTCCGACAATATCAAATCCTTCCTAAAACAGACGTCATGACTCGAATGCAAAAAAGTGACTCGCGCTTTCGTAGCCAAGACAGGTGGTTAGTAACATTCAGACGCACAAATTATCTTATGGAGTTTCACGACATAGCCTACCTTCGTTTTTAAATAAAGTGGAAGAGGAAAGATTTAATCAGAATACTTTGACTCGCAAACAAATTAGAGAATACTTTTGTAAATCGGAATGAACATACAAAAGACATCGTTATTACATTTTCTAATTTTCTGTTGTATTATCTACTTCGCGCTAAGTGTTTTAATATACAAAGTATCATCATGTTGTGCATCATAGTCATATCTATGGCAGTGCTTTTGTTAGTGTTGTAAATACTATTGTTTCTGATGTATCACAATGTATTATATCTCACATATGTATTACATTTCTGTGTTATTTTTAAGTACCATGTGTTCGTAGGAAATCGCTAGTGTTATTCAACATGTTGCGAATTCCTAGTTTTAATTAAAATGGTGTATTATTATTGGATACATGCTAACCATCTGTATTTATCTTGGTTATAGTGTTACTGCTGCCATGTGAGGGCCTTCAGGCACATTAAAGCTTTACTGTGCAGCTTTTCTCTTCAAGGACCCCCAACAATTTCTCTGGAAAATAAAAGCATTTCTGATTCTGATTCTGAATGTTTTCTTGTTTTTCTATACACAGACAGCTATCGCTTAAAAAACGATGAAAGGACGGGGTGACTGAAATCTTTGACGTAGGTGCCTGATCATGTTTTGGATTCCGGTCACAGCAGATAACAAAAGCCACGTACAAAGCCAACCGTGGTTGAAATTTATTTCGAAAAGTGTCTCGAAAATCCTATCTTGAAGACACCCAACGGCGCAATCAGGGTACTCATCCACCTAATTTACATCATTGCCCCAGGATTTATTTTCCATAGGCCCTCGTTTACCCTCGTTTACGATATCAGATCTCTACAGAATAGCTCTTAATAAAAACAATAATATAAAAAGCTTTTTAAAGCGCATGCTTTTGTAAATGTTAAAAATATATTGTTTTTGTTCAAGTTAAGCTATATATTTGGCAGACATGATACCGAAGCACTTCTTTACTTTATATTCGAGGCAAACAGCTCTCAGGATGATAATAACAATAAATTAGTGTTTATGAAACGTGACCATCTGCACTAATGGTGGCACCTGGCGGAGCACGTCTTCATCACACACTTTTTGGCGCGGTTCCTTTGGGCTGCACTTCGGCCTCAAGCAATGTGCAAACGTGGCACGAGCAGTATACACGCAGGCATAAAGTTTCAAAAATATACACTAAATGGAACTCTGGTGCTAGTGTCTATGGGGGCTGCAATGCTCGGTGCTTCGCGATAATGTGAATGATGGGTAGTACACAAATTTGTCTAATGTTCAGAATTCTGGCCCCGTTCGTTGCCTTGAAGCTATTTTGTCACGAAACCAAAATTTGGAAATTTTCAGCGAATATTCTGCGTGCCCTTAAACATTTAGACCTACTGTTTCCAATCGAATCACGGAGTGCAAAAGGGTTCGTTTTTTTCTTTAAAACAAAACCGTAACCAGCAATAAACGAAGCCATAAGTGCGATTCGCTGCGCGGAAGTACAAAAGCTAGGTAAATTCGTGTACTACCCATCATTCTCATGATTGCTGAAAGACCGCAGCTCCAGAATCCCTTCTAGTTAACTTTAAAAAACTCTATGCGCGCAGGCTTCACTACGAAGCACCGATGTCTAAAGTGGAAGTCGCCACCATTTCGTTTCATCATGAAGCAAAAAGTGAATACAGATGACTGCAAAATACACCCACCGCTTCTCGTCCAGTCTCCTTTACGGACGAGCACTGCTGGAAGATGCTATCCAGGAGTGACGTCGGCTGCTCGTCCATGACGTACTCCAGAGCGGACAGCTCGAAGGACAGACCAGTGATTACCGGCGGCTTTGAGAAATTCGTTCTCGCTGACACAGCAAACCAGTGATTATTGTAAAATTAACCATATGATTTTTCTCAAAAAGAGGGTACTGTCAAACTTGCGTAGCACGCAAAGGGACCCCTAGTATTGATCCTTACAGGCACACTCAAGGTTTCACTATTTATACGGGCCCTTGAAGAAGCTATGTAAAATTCGTAGACACAGCTACATGAAACGAGCGTCAGTGAAATCAGGCCGCAATGAGTTAAAGCCAACCTTGAGATTGGACTAGTTTGTAATGCATGTTCAGCAATATGCGCAGAAACACAAGAAAGACAACACGGACAAAACTGGACATGAGAAGAAACAGCGCTTGTCTCTGTTCCTTTTCTCGTCTCTTGTTCGTTACTGCGATAACTGTTCAACCGGAAAAAGTTTGACACGTGTCCGGTTTTTTACAGCGAGGCTGCATAGGTTCAGGGAGATAGCACTCGCCTACAACGGACGCCTCGTACATCAATCTTCGGCGTCCCACGCGAGTTCCGCATCGCGTTTTCACCAAACGTCCTCTGCCTCATTGTCACCTTGTTATTGTGAATGCCTGTTTCCTAGATGTCGTGATACTACGCGGTGGCCACTTGCACCAATCCTTCTGCACCTCTCTCTCGCGACGTAGATGTCACGCTGTTACCCCTGCTAGCGCTTTTGACTCGCTGTATGACGAATGCGTGCCAATCACTTGAAGTACAGCTGCTATTAAAATTTCAGCGTCACCAAAACATAACTTCGTTGCAGCTGATGTATCTGCTGAAGTGTACTTTTCTCAAGTCTATTACACAGTCAGCCTGCCTCCATCTACAAAAACTAGTCGGTGTAGCTCATCACTTTGAAGGAGTTAGTGCGTGTGCGATTCTTCATAACACAGAAAACCTGAGCCGGATCGTCCCGAATTGTCAAACTGCTTGAACGTGAAATGCGTACCATAGAACCTTCCAGCTTTGGGAGTTTGTGCATTTCAGTCTCACCAACGGTAAAATGCTCAATCGAGCCTATTATTAGTTTCCACTCATGTTATAATCACTGTACTTGATCAAAACACTACCGAGTGGGGCTGCTGTGATTGTTATAACTTTACTGTGTGTCATCGTTTTTATACGTAGTGTAAATAAAGCTCACTAGTGTGGCATGTCTCATGTTAACAGTCTTGAATGAGTTGGGTGGAATGGTGTCACAGGATTCAGTTGGACTGGGCCATCCAGCCGAAATGATGGCGATGAAAATGTCCGCCACGAATGTGATGCGAATAGAGAAGGAAGGTCGCGATCAAAAACGTACATTAAACGCTAACTCCCCACTCCTTTTAAACAGTGTCAGAATGGTAAAAGAAGTACGGGTATGCAGCCAGCCTCGCTTGAATTCAAAGTTCTATCAAGAAAAAATTGGCAAGAAAGTGTAGTAGCATCACAAGAAACATAGCATCAAAATAGTTGTTTGCAAACTTTACCTTAGCGTTTTTTGACGTAAGAAAATGTGCTAATACTGTAGATGAGCCACCATGTAGTAGATGAGAAAAGCGTCGATGGTATTAGAAGGTGCTTTAGTTATTTGGACAAGTACGTGGTGTTAGTTGCACACGAACACACATGTTGCATCTAAAGCGAAACTGTGACGTGTCAGGACGTTCAACTGTGATTTTAACGCAATAGCGTTAGAGCACTTGTATTGCGGAAATTCCACCATCGGCGTCGGCACCGTTGGTTGTGAGCGAAAATTCGTGCGTGAGCGAAAAATTGAGAAAGGAACAAATAAAATAAAGAATAAAATTTTCGGTCCCATTGAGGATCAAACTTGTGCCGTTCCCGTGGCAAGTAGGGGTCCAACCACTAAGCCACGATGTTACTTGCATCTGCTTCGGGAAAAACGCTACATAAAGGCCATGTAGTGAAAAGAGACAGGTCAACGTATGTTGTCCTACAGATGTCCCGACGGAAACGAGCCCAATCGGCGATTTTTAGGCACATTAGGAAGGCCATCAAAATACGTCGAAAAAGGCCAGGATAGTGCAAACATCTCCGCTAAAAACACACAGGAACTTTCAAACAGCTCTAAAAATGAACAATTATGTCCATCTAGCAAAAAACTTATCATATCTCTCCAGAGACGTTGATCAAGCAAACAGCGAACGCTAGATTAAGTGCTGCCATCTGTGAAGCATTGTGGCACTATTTATGGCCTCTGACATGGCAAGAGCTCGCGTGTATGTTAGAGGCTATGCGACTTTCGCTTTGGATCAAAAACCTGTATGTGCCATTTGCGCACGCGTGCTGTGCCTGTGTTCCATCTGTGAGACGATGTAAAAAATGTGTGTCGACAACAACACAGCACTGTTCTAGCGATGGAATTGACCACACTGCACGGACTTGCTCATCAATGAGTACATGCGGGACATTCATGTCAAGTATTTTACCACAACTAACGAGCCATAAAGGTTCTCCAAGTTGTCGTTAAAGTGCTGTTAAATAGATTGAAAACATGTACCATTACTGTTGATACGTCGCGCTTGCGTGCGCGTTTTTGTGTGTGTAACAAAACATATCAATAAGTATGCACTAAGCGTTTGAAGGACGCACTACGGGCAGGATTTCGCTATCGCGTTCAACACTTAAAGGCGAAGCTTAAGGGTCCCCCAATTTTTCTTTGTTCACGCTAACCTACAGGTTCTATAAGACAAGACGAGTGACGAGAGCAGTCAGGCTATGGATGTTTCAGTAAACTGCTTTCTGCAGAAAGATGGTTTTGACATACTTTTTCTATCCTTTTGGCACGACGAACTTGAGTCATGAGCTGGTAGTAGGAAGTCCTTTAAGGAGAAAGGAGTAGTTGGAGCCATTGCGGAGATGGAATAATAAACCACGCTTTCTTTTCAAAACTGCGTATCAAAGTCCTACATTTGCTGCTGGCTCCGCACTACAAATGCCACCTCCTATGAAGCCGCGAGAGAATCTCGACAGCCTCAGCCTTAGAACTGCGGCCAGTGCACCCGGCCTTATGCCCTCTTCGGGTGTTGTTGCAGGTAACTACTACCATAAGGCTACCACAGCTGTAACTTGCTTAACACTCCCTATGGTTCAATTGAGTTAAGAACAAGTTCAAGATTTTTCACATCACGTAAAAATTACGCAAGCATTGGCTAATTATTGAAGCGTTACCACCAAAGGCAATGGCCGAAACATGAGACATCCTTGTGCGCCTGCCATTCAAAAGTGCATATACAATAGTCAGCCATGCTCTTCTTCACCGACTTGTTCCGCCTAAGCGTCGGCGCATTCAGTAACTTCCCTGTTACGAAGAGTTTGGGGACCTCTGTGCCAAACAATTTCCACGTCAACTGCAACACCTGCATGAGGACAAAACCACACTGCTCGGAAACGTTCATACTACGTGAGTAGTTTATACCGCGCGTTCCACCAACTGTGGGAACGGCTTTTGTCCCAGCTCAATATAAGACTTTCGCAGCTGGCGGAAATGGCATATGACATAATGGCCGTGGCTTCGGCAGTTATAAACGCTGCCCGCACCTCCCATATTTCTGAATCAGATTTCCTTCGAGACACGGTAAAATATCTCGCAGCTGAAGTTGCCAACTTGCGACTCAATGACTGATAATTAACGATTTAAGCGACCAACCTTGTCTCCGCCGACCATCTCTCGCATCGCCTGCCCACCGATGGTGCCTTCATCAGCCGAATTGACGCTGGTAATTGCTGAACACATGCTACTATCATCGGTGTTTATGTGCCACAGCTCGCAGATCTGTACCACCCTACTCATGGCACATGCATGGGAAACGCTTAGGCCGATTGTCAATTACAGCACCGAGCGATCAAAGCCAATCAATGGTCTGCCTCTTCCACATCACTCACATAAACGCCGTTCTTCAATTGCTGGTCGACACTGGAACAGAAGTCAGCATAAATGTAGGTTCCAAAAATGACCAGCGTCTCCACGAGAAGTCAACCCCTTTAAAATATTTCTGCCATAGCAACTTACGAACAGCAATCTGTGACCCTTGATCTCGGTCTCCAGAAGAAACTACAGTGCTTGTTTGGGATAGCAGATGTCCGCTCCACAATATTCGGGAGCTGATTTCTTGAGGCGTTTTCATATTTTCGTAGATATTGCCACACACATTCCTTTTTCCACGCGCATTCACCCACAAATTCTGTCAGTAATGTTGAGAGGAAACTGCGTCTCAGTATCCTAGGAGGTTCGCGAGTATGAAAGACCGCTCTGTCAAGACTGCACGCAAGACACGAACACTCAAGATTAATCCAGAGCTTGCGCGACGACCAGTGATAAGGCTGGAATATTCAATTTTACATATAGAAGTGCCGCCGCGCTTCGCGGCTTGTCGGTTGATCGAGGACCGGCGCTCTGTTCACAGCTATCGGTGCCAGTAAGTATTGCTGTAATTTCACTTTTCTTTGACCAGCCACAAGTTCTGCCAGATAAACAGCTTCATCTTCAATCTACAGTCTGTTCCTTTTGTACACATAACGCTCCGATGACATCTGGTGGACGGTGCTTCGCGGCTCATGTACGCCTGTGGACGATACCCACAACGTCAAAGAGACGTCGACGCCGATGCTCAGCAGCAAGCCAGCCACCGGTGGCAAGGGCTCCTGCTACAGTACGGGCCTCCACATAGAACGGCCCGGAAGATAAACACCCTGAACTCGACCAAGGTGAAATTGACTGCCCTGTACCATCTGCAACCATCCAGCCTCCGCAACCGAAGGAGCCACCAACCTTCCACGGTTAACCACTTGAAGATCTAGAAAGTTGGCTGGAAGCATACAACAGAATCACTGGTTTTGTTAACTGGGCCAGCGAAGACGAGCTTCTCCATGCGTACTTCGCCTTGCAAAATGCCGCTCGTATTTGGTTCGCAAAACAAACAGCGAACCTTCACAACGTGGAGCATATTCTGCACCAGGTTCCTGGCTACATTTACGATCGTCATCTACAAGCAGATGGCCAAAGCGCTGCTTGAAACCCGTTCACAGCTTCAAAGCATACAAAAACGTGGTACTCTTCATGAAAGAGATGACCAGACTCCTCCGCCACGCGCAGCCTGGAATGCCAAAAAGCATGAAAGTTCGCTGCCTCTTACGACGAGGGAAGCAGGAGCTTCACGGGTCTGATGCGGAACCCACCGAGCATTGTCCAGGAATTCACCTCCGATGCTGGCGATGCGCACCAGCAGTTCATAAGCCGCTCAATGCCACGGTACGCAAAGGGTCAACCACTCTTTTTCGACGACGTGCTCGAAACCATTCGTGAGACCCTGTGGGAGGAAGTAGAGAAGCGTTTGTCTTTGCCGCAGCCCCAAGTGGATTCGATCGCCAACATAGTGCGCAAGGAAGTTTGGCAATCGCTTGAAATTTCCGAAAAAGCGCAGTCTCAGCATGAAACTATAGGCTACGCCGCCACAGTCCACCTCCTGTACCCCTTGCGCGACAAGGTCAAAGTGCTGCATAGTCGCACTACCATTGCTACAGGACACTGCGTCCCTACCACCTTTCGCTTGCTGGACAGCGCAGCGCCCAGAGGAAAACTGACGTTTGGCGTGCCCCTAAAGACCACGTGCTGCGCTACCGATGCCGGGAAGCAGGTCACGCTTACGGTCGCTGCCAGTACCACCAGATGGGCCTACGTGGATTCGCCCCAAGCGCACCGCTTCCGCGGCTCAAAGATATATGTTGTTAAAGATTATCACCAGATTACCCGTGAGTCTTCTGACATTCTACAAACTGCAACAATTACCCCACCATATTAGGGCTTTATGGCTCTCTACGAATCCAGTTACGTTGGAAAAACACAGCTCAGACTTTTAAGCGTTTTATAAACGAAGTCACGAAGGCTTTCCATTTTGTTTTGCCTATATAGACGGTCTTCTCATTGGCAACAAATATAGAGAAGTGTGAGTATAGAGCCTCGGAAATAGCACTCCCTGGATATCAGATCACTAAAGATATTACTCCTGTACCTGACAACGTTCAAGTACCACGTTTTAGAGCGCTTCTGCTTTAATCAGCACCACTCTTGCCTCTGTTTAGATCCAAAGCTAACAAAGTTGTCGACAGATCCACTTGGTTGATGTGCCATTGCTAATAAATTCATAATCTCATCGGTTCCTCTTTCAAATGCTCATTACATATGGTAATTTCTTAAGCTTTTTCATGAACAAATCCGCTGATATCTGTAAAGGCTCCAATCGGCACTTGAATTTGAACACGAGTTAGCCCGGCTAAGTCGAATACTGGTGTTTTATTCAATACGAGCCAGCCCTGTTGGTAAGACCTTGGGTGAGCCGAAGCCTGTGAAAGCAAAGCCGAGATAACTAACGGTGTTTCGGCGTGCAAAAGACAGGACAGACGGGAGCGTGCACCTACGTAGAGCAGAGTAGAATTCTGGTGAGTCATAGTATGAGTGATCGTAAAGTAAAAGAAATTTGAATGAATCTGATCGAGTTTCATTCACTATTACGAGCCTTTCGGGCAGAACACCTCTCAATTCGCTATAATAGTCGCTTGGACAAACTAGGTTGTGTATAATATAATTCACGGCAAAAGTGAATAAGATGGTCGACGGCCAATGCCGGAAGGCCGAAAAGTGTGGGCACCCTTCAGCTTCACCTTTAAGAATAGAATGCGATGCTGATCCCGTGTCACTAGTGCGTAGTTCAATCATCATCATCATCGTCATCATCATCATCATCCGCCTGACTCCGTACACTGCAGGACATAGAATTTTCTCATGTTCCGCCAGTCAACTCGGTACAGTGCTTGCTGCTGCCATTTCATACCCGCCAACTTTGAATCTCATCAGCCCACCCAACTATCTGTCCCCACCTAACCCGCTTTCTTTCTCTGAGAATCCAGTCAATTACACTTAATGCTCAGCAGCTATCCTGCCTACGCGCTGAATGCCCGGCCCATGTCTATTTCTTCTTCCCGATTTCAACTATGATATCCTTAATCCCGGTGTTTCCCTGATCCACTGTGCTCTCTTCTTGTGTGTTAAGGTTAGACCTATCACTTTCCTTTTCACCGCCCGCTGCGTCGTCCTCTATTTCAGCTGAACCCGCTTTGTAAGCCTACAGGTTTTTGCTCCATAGCAAATTACCGGCATGATGCAGCTGCTATGTACCTTCACCTTGAGGGGTAGTGCCTATATACCAGCCATGATTTTAGAGGGCTTACCAAATGTGCTCCACATCATTCTAATTCTTCTAGATACTGCAATCTCGTGGTGTGGCTCCGCGGTTATTACCTGTCCTAAGTAGACGTAATAAATTCGATTGTAATATTACCTATCTAAAAGCGTTGTTCTTTTCAGAGGTCGTTGTACATTACTTTCGTTTTCTTCATGTTAATCTTAAGACCTATCTTTCCGTTTTCTTGTGTCTGAATTCGTTAAAATTCATTTCTTGAGTTACTCACCAATGCAATGTCATCGGTGGAGGGTAGGTTACTGAGGTACTCTCCTTTAACTCTTATCTATAAATCTTCTCATTCGAGGCCTCTGAAATCCTCCTCTAAGGACGTGGTAAATAGCATTGGTGAGATTGTATACGCCTGTCTTACACTCTTCTTGATTGGTATTTAGTCGCTTTCTTTATGGAGTACTATGGTGGCAGTTGATTCCCTGCAGATTTTTTTCTAGGATGTTTATGTATGCTTTGTCAACACCCTGATTCCGTAGTGTCCGCACGACTGATGATATTTATACTGAATCAGACGCCTTCTTGTAATCTATGAAGGTTACGTATTGTGGTTGGCTGTATTCTGTGCGTTTCTCTATTACCTGATTGATAAGTCGAACGTGGTCGATTGTTCAGTAGCCTGTGCGAAATTCTGCTTCTTAGTTTGGTTGATTGAATCCTAATGTTCTCTTAATTCTGTTAGCAATCACCTTCATAAATAGCTTGTTCTGGTACTCTTTCTGTCAGGAGACACTTCGTGAACAGGGTGGCTCGTTTTTCGAACACAATCTGTCATCCGTCTTTCAGCAGATCTGATGTTATCTGATCCTCCTCAGAGGCTTTGCGTCTTTGCGTTCCTTCCAAGGATTTTCTTACTTCTCATAATATTATTGTTGGGATAGTTCTTATATTACTGTCGTGGTTCTCCCAGCTACTGTACAGATCTCTCTACAGGACACGTAGGCTTTTCTGCATTATTGTTGTATGTGTGTGATGATTGGATTATTGTATGCTGTGTGATGCTTGGCTTGATTGCCTTACTGCCTGTACCATTCCTGCTTGGGCTCCATGCATGCAGTACCTTGTAAATAAATAAATAAATAAATAAAAAACTCCTCCACTATTTTAACTATCCTATCCATATTAGTAGTTATTTTGCCTTCCATGTCACTTAATGCATACATCCGGTTTTTGCCTATCCCAAGTTTCCTCTTCACTGCTTTGATGCTTCCTCCGTACTCCAGAGCGTGTTCCATTTTCTCCATGTCATACTTTCCTACATGGGATACTTTACGCTTAATAAACAGTCTCGAAAGCTCTGCCAAATCTTTTTTTTCTGTTGTTTTTGAGACTTTTGTACTTTGACGTTCATAATGAAGTTCATCTCCTGGCACAGCTTGCCAGTGTCCTTTCTAAGTACCGTACCTCCAACTTCCACTGCACACTCCGTAAAGATTCTCACCTTATTATCAGTCATTGCGTCAATGCTAAGGCTGGTTTCCTCGATAAGAGCCGAGTACCTGTTTTGAAGCAAGACTGAATTCCCGTACTTTCTCTCTCAGAGCTAGCTCACTGATTTGCTTCTTGCGTATCCGTTTCTCTCGTTTCTTCTTCAAGTCTAGGCAAATTTGAGACCGTACCACTCTATGGTCACTTCATCGTACCTTGTCAAGCGCCTCCACATCATATGGTTCCCTCGTTTGCGGTAGAATGAATTCAAGATCCGTAAAATAAAGCGTCCTCCGAATTCTACAATTAGCTTTCATCTGGCTTTTCGAGTACCGATGCCATAATCTCATACTGCCTGATCTCAAGCCCGCTTGTTTTCTACCTTGGCAATGAAGTCGCCCATCAGTATAGTATACTGTGTTTTACCTCATTCATTGCCGATTCCACGTCTTCATAGAAGCTTTCAAATGGCACGCCAACATGACTGGATGTAGGCGTGTACGCCTGTAGCACCTTCACATTGTATCTCTTATTGAGTTTGATTATGATACCTACCACCCTTTCATTTATACTATAGTATTCTTTTATGTAGCCAGTTATATTTATGTGAATAAGGAACCCTACGCTCAGTTCTTTTTTCTCAGCCAAGCTACGATAGCAAAAGACGTGCCCATTTTGTAGCACTGTATAGGCCTGTTTTGTCCTCCTAACCTCACTAAGCCCTATCACATTCCATTTAAAAGCCTCTAGCTCCTAGAGTAGTACAGCTAGACTTGCCTCGCTAACTAAGGGTCTAGCGGTAAATGTTGCAAGGTTCAGGTTCCAATGGCGGCCTGTCGGGACGTAGAGATTCTTAGCATCGTCTGCTGCTGTTAGAGGTGGCCGCTGTACTGGTAAGTTGCTTCGCTGCCGCTGGGTAGTGAGGGCCGTGAGTTAATTGACGTATGCATGTTGGAAAGTAGTGGCCAGATACTTAACCAAGTTGGCTAATCCTTCTCTGGTGAGGGAGTGCGTTACCGGTGGTGGTCACTGGTGAGGCCACATCACAGACCTCTTCATGCAGATCCATCACCAAGCGAATTTTTCGTTATCCGGATGGGAAGTGTGTGGCAACGGGATTCGAGCCATGGACCTCTTGCACGCGAGGCTAATGCTCTAACCACTAGGCCATCACTGCCTGATGCACTTGGTGCTTAATATTATATGCGAAGCATTTCTGAGCGAACTTTGACGACTATGAACATATCTATCTATCTATCTATCTATCTATCTATCTATCTATCTATCTATCTCTATCTGTAGTGCATGATCATCATCATCATCATCATTATTATTTTCTTGGCCACCGCACCGCGCCTCTCCGCGCAGCTCATGCATAGCTGCGTGAAGAGCTGCGCGACAACAGAACGAGCCCACGTGCCTAGCTTATGGGACGCAGGCACCCGCTACGGCTCCACTTCAGCTTTGAAATGAAGTGGCGAGATCGACACGGCCCCGTCGGCTGCCGCCATAGAAGCTTCTCACGTCTGCCTCTGTCCTTCCAACTCGTCGCTACCCGTGCGTCCGTCCGTCCATCCCTCCGCCCATCCGTCCGTTCGTCCATCCGTCCGTCCGTCCGTCCATCCATCCATCCATCCATCCATCCATCCATCCATCCATCCATCCATCTGCCCGTCCGTCCGTCCGTCCGTCCATCCGTCTGTCCATCCATCCATCCATCCATCCATCCATCCATCCATCCATCCATCCATCCATTCATCCATCCATCCATCCATCCATCCATCCATCCATCCGCTTGTCTGTCCACACCGTTCATCCGTCCGGCCGTCCGTACATCGACCCGCCTACAACTTTTAGCTCTGCTGGCCGTTTCGATAATGGTATCCATACCAAAATTGGTAGGGCATAACTTTACTGTATGATGAGCATAAATGACAAGTCATAAAATGAAAACCATGATATGTATACCATAAATGCTATGATTTCGATTTCATGGTCTTTTTGATCGTGCGGTGGTTTACTTCAAATCACATGTTGCAAAGCTGGTATGGTATGATATCACTGCAGGGCGAACACGAGTAACAGACTCTAACGTGGAAAAAATTACATGCATGTCATGAAAGTCCTGACTGCGCACCACCCTGATAGCGCGCTCACGGTCATTTTGGTAGCTTTGCATACACCAAATTTTGTATTACGGGAAGGTAATGAATGACGAATGTATCTGCATGGTGAAAACATGATAATCTTGAGATGCGTGTCATATAACAATATGACGACATACCACTCTCTTGATTTCCAATTACGTGACCCAAGTTTCCAATTACACGACGCAAATGAATGACGAAGGCATGTGGTTGCTGCAAATGATTTTTTTCAACTGTAATTAGGTTATTGCGCAGCAAGGTTGCGAGGAGATCAGGCGAAAAAGCTGCGCAGAGCAGCTTAAGGCAAACCTGGACACCTGATACACTGAGCTGTTGCAGCAGCTCAAGGTATGCCCTATATAAAATGCATGAACAAAACGCCAGGAACAGTAAGAAAACATGACAAAAAATAATGGGCAAAGGTATTGTGTAAAGATTTGAAAACCAAAGGAAAAATACCGATAGTGATAAAGACAGCAAAAAACAAAGAGAAAACAACAGGTGATCCTAAGGCAATACAGGCAATCATACGAGTATGTCACGTAGGCTTTTCAGCGACAGAGTCCATGGATACATCGAGACCGTTTGAGGCCATCATGAGATGCGTGTCACGTAACAACATGGCTACAAGACATGCTCGTGATGCCCTCACGGCCGTTTCGCTACCTTCACATACAGCAAACTTCGCATTACGTTACACTAAGGGACGACGAAGAGAAACGACACGTCCAAACAAAAAAATCGTGACATGTGTGCCATGTCATGACTACACGATCCACTTATAGTGCTCCTTGGGTGTTTCGCTAGCTTCACATATACGAAATGTCGTAATACGGGACATGAATGGATGAAGAAGGTATGGGATTGGTGCAAGCATGATATACATGAGATTGCTTTCTTTTAACAACATTACTGCGTGCCATGCTCTTGATGCCCTCGCGGTCGTTTCGCTAGCTTCACAGAAAACAAATTTGGTATTAGGTGATGCGAATGGACGACATTGGTGAATGCCACGTGCAAACATGAAAATTGTGACATGCATGTCGTGTAAAACATCACTACATGCTACGCTCATAGTGCACTGGCAGTCATTTTCCAGCTTCACATATAGCAATTTTAGTGTCACGTCACGTTAATGGTTGGCGGCGATACATGACTGGTACAAACGTGATAATCATGCATTGCATGTCATGTAAGAACATGACAACATGCCACACTCATGATGCGCTCGTGGTTGTTTCGCTAACTTCATCTGAACCAAACTTGGTATTACAGGACGTGAATGTATGACAAAGGTATGTGACTGGTGGAAACATGACAGCCATGATATGCGTGTCATATAACAACATGACTACATGGCACGCTCTTAATGCGTTCGTGGCCGTTTCACCAGCTTAACATTTAACAAATTTGACGTAACGTGACGTGAATGTACGCCGAAGGTAAATGACACGTCCAAGCATGATAAGCATGATTTGAGTGTCATGTAAAACAGGGATGCATGCTATGTTCAAAGGTTGCTCGCAGCTGTTTCTCTAAATCTACATATACCGAATTTGTTTTACGTGACTTGTATGGACGACGAAGGTAAATGATAAGTCGAAACACGATAGTCATGCAGTGAAAGTCATGTACGACATTTTTTACGTCCGCCGTGTAACGTTGTGCTCCTTTTATAGTGACAAATTAACATTCCTGATTCGTGCTTTGCATATAATTGATTCCACTTTACGTGGGATCTGTGAATTTTTTATTCATGAGGTTACTCGAACAAATAAACAGTGGATTAGTGTAACGTAATCGATGAAGTTAAATCTGTCTTGTGTCATGAAACTTTAGCATATGGCTCTTGTCAGTGTATGGAGTAGCATGCTTTACATCAGGGTGGATGTGTGCTTGAAATCTTTTCGAGGTTGTCATGCACCCACTACGTGACCTTGGGAGAACAGTCACAGCAACGTCTGATTCTTCTGTACCAGGTGGCTGACGTTAATCTATGGAGTCCTCATTATAATAACACGTATTGAGAACTCGATAATAATGTACGCTGGTATCACGTGAAGCCCCTCAACTTCGTAAAAGTACACTATCTGCTTTTCCCCTCGCCGCCTCCTCTCCGGCACGTTGCTTTTCTTCTTTTGCTTGCGACAGTTGCGCCCCCTGTAACGCGCCACGAGCCTTGCTCCGGCGGGGAGAGAAGGAAGCGGTGCACATCAAAACAACGCTGTACTTTTCCTTGGTAAAAGTGCCACCCTCTGCTCTCCTTCTGGCCGCCTCATCTCTGGTGCCTTCTTTTTTTTCTTTCGCTTGTGACAAGGGCGCCTCCTGTAACGCGCCATGAGCTTGCTCCGGTGGGAAGAGGAGGAAGCGGAGCACATTGAAACAACGCTGTACTTTTCTTTCGTAAAAGTAGCGCCATCTCCTCTCCTTCTCGCTGCCTCCTCTCTGGCGCTTTCTTTTTTTTTTTTCTTTCGCTTGCGACAAGGGCGCCTCCTGTAACGCGCCATGAGCTTGCTCCAGCGGGAAGAGGAGGAAGCCGCGCAGATGAAAAGAACGCTATACTTTTCCGAAGGTATAGGGGCTTTAGTACCACGCATTATTACCGCAATATTCAATGTATTGCGAAGCATGTATACAGGACGCGTGTGTTTAGGAACCCGCGAAAGGTTCTTTTATAGCATCTGCAAGCAAGAAAGTTTCTTCCACCGAATTTCTACGCAGGCGCACGGCTTGAGCATATAACAGCTGTTTGTTGCGCAAAGAACTCCGGCTAAATTCTGACTCCGACTCGTTTTTTTATGGTTTTCATTTGATTGTACTGGTCTCAATTTTTCAGTCACGCACAAAACGACAACTTTTTGCTCACAGCACAAGCCACCCTCCCCGTTGCCAGATTTACTGTGAAACAATCTCCTTCACGCCATCTAGCTAAGTTATAAGTGTGAAGAAGGCGTGAGTGAACTTCGTCACACATTTTTTTGGAGGGGTTAGTTATTAAGCATATAAGTATACGCTAACATGACTACTCCAGAATTGCAGTTTCTTGCGATCGGACCTATGGTAGGCGCCGCATAGGAAGTGAGAGTACGAATAGTTACCCTACAATCACACCTAACTATATTTTGTGTAGCTCCACAGAACTAGCTCAAATTATAAAACCAGCAACATCAATGCGTTCATTTCATCTGAGATCAATTACTAATGTTATCTAAAGAGGGATATTTGGATTATTACAGTTTAAAAACGTATGACTCCACACAACAGACAAGAGCTCGAAAAAAGCAAACATGAGCAAACTCACAGCAGTTTACTTTTTAAAATGAAGAGCACATGTAACCCACAATTGGACTGAAGCTGATAACAGGTTTTTTGTGCAGATACGCTAGCCATCTAAATTATTGAATCACAACAAATTCCCTTTTTTAGGAGAAAGTTTACTTTCTCCTAAAATGCAGGAAGCCTTGGATAAATCGTGATCTTTACCGGCGCATAAAAATAAAGAATAAATTGTATCATGATTTCATCCGTTCGCGGAACACAGACGTCTTAGCTGAGTACAAGAAATACAGAAACGTTTTAAATTCAGAAATACGGAAGGCTAAACAGAACTACTATGAAAAATTATTTGAAAGCATTTACAATGACCAGAGGAAGCTATGGGAGGTCATAAATGGGCTTACGAACAGAAAAAAGGGTTGTAATAGGACACAGGACATAACAATTAATGGTCAGATTTTAAGTGGTGAAAGGTTGGCCAATGTCATGAATGAACATTTCATAAATGCGGGTTCCTTTATTTTAACGGATGAAAAGCGAGATAATGCTCCAACTCCTGATAAATCTCCTTTGCCGTATTCTATTTTTCTCGCACCCACAGATCCGGTTGAAGTAGAAAGATTAATTAGAAAACTTAAAAACAATGTTGCATCAGGGATTGATGAGATAGGGTCTGTTGAGTTAAAAATGGTGTCACCATTGATATCCAATGTCTTGGCCTATATTATCAACCTCACCCTCACTAACGGTGTATTTCCAGAGCAGCTAAAAGTAGCCAAAGTCACTGCAGTACATAAAGGTGGTGATATCAATACTTTAGCGAACTATCGACCTATATCCGTGCTTCCAACAATATCGAAAATATTTGAAGGGGTTATTTATGATAGACTTGCATCCTTTTTTGATAAGCACCAAATAATAACAAAAAGTCAGTATGGTTTTCAAAAAAATAAATCAACAGAACAAGCTCTACTGTATATCAAAGATAAGATAATCGAAAATATGGAAAACAAAAAATATACTCTTGGGCTCTTCCTCGATCTTCAAAAGGCATTTGACTCCATACAATTCAAATCATTGATTCATAAATTATCAAGCTATGGGGTGCGTGGAGTTGCACTACAACTGTTTAAAAGTTATCTAGAAGATCGTTATCAATATGTAAAACTGAATAACACTATTTCTGCAAAGATAAAGTTGAACCAAGGAGTCCCCCAAGGGTCTATACTGGGGCCATTATTGTTCCTTGTCTATATAAATGATATTGTCGATATACCTCATTCTCCTGAACTTATAATGTACGCTGACGATACGAATGTTTTCTTTTCTTCAGACAATCTAATATCGCTTGAGGTCAGTGTAAATAATTATCTAAGCAATCTTTCAAATTGGTTAAGGCAAAATGGACTGCGCTTGAATGCAAAAAAAAACAACCTATATGATATTCCGACCTGTAAATAAACCTATTAGTAACATAGCTATAAAATTCGAAGGAAATTGCATCGCACATGTTAGGGAACAAAAGTTTCTTGGTGTATGGTTTCAGGAGGAATTAAACTGGAATACACATGTAAATCATCTGATCACCGCATTAGCGCGAATAGTTGGTTGTTTTTTTAGAACAATGCACTTAATCCCATTGAGGTTAAAAATAAGTATGTACTATGCACTCTTCCATTCTAAAGTAAGTTATGGGATGTTAGTCTGGGGAACGACATCACAAGGGAATTACCATAAGTTAATAACTATACAAAAGAAAATATTGCGCTGCTTTGAAAATTACAGGGGGAATCTACAAGACTTGCGCACTGCTCCACTATTCATTAAACATTCGATACTCAGAATTGATCAATTATATCATTTTAAATTACTTCAGTTAATACAAAAGACTAAGCTATATGAAGAAAGTTGCACCGAAAGACCACACTACAGTATGCGAGAACAAAAGAAGCGAGCTCCTAGAACAAGAACCAAGTATGGAAAACAAAGTATTGCTTACCAGGTGCCTCAGGTTTTAAATACCCTTGCAGATCAATTGAACTTTAGGGCTAGTAGTGCGACTTTCAAGAAACAAATAAAGAACTTATTCATAACCACCGGTCTACACTATCGAAACTACGTATTGGAGTCTCATGCCTCTACAAATGCTTAAATTGTTCATAAACTTATAAGTCAATTATACGAGTGTATACCGCGGAATTCATTGTATCCACATGCCTCTTATGTCTGTTTTTGAGTTGTTTCATTGATATTGTTTAGTTGTGAATTATAACGAGAGTGACCAATAATTTTTTAAATGTGTTATGTAAACTTCTTATGCTATTTATGTTTGAATTTTGTGTTTACAATTTCAGGTTGCTTGAAACTAATGTATTGAATATATATATTGTTTAAGCTTGCACTGTCACGGACTGCGGAGGGACAAGGGCCTTTGTCAGGCTGTTCGCCTTTAGCCCTTTGCCCCTGCAGTGAGCTCTGTATCTGGCTTACTGTAAATAAAAATACTACTACTACTACTACTACTACTACTTTTTACTGATATTTCTTTACTGATGCATGTTTTAGGTATGTTTACTATAGAAACATTTATTTTTATGCTGACGGTGTGTTTTTTTTTTCATTGCCGCAGCAGTAGGTTCTTGAGCTAGGCTGAGTTTACGTGTTTGTTTCAATGCCTCTTTTTTTCAATAAACTGGGATTTCAGTTGAACCATGATTGTCATGAATGCTAGAGTATTTGTGTACGTTGTGAAATTTCTCCAAAATGTTACGTGTATAATCTTATCAGTTTTTTAGCGTTCGCACAACTTCTACGTATGTATTCATTTCTTTAGAAAAATACCTAGTTAAGAGTCTACAAGCCATTTCAAGTTAGCGCCAACTAGTTGAGTAAAACCTTGAGAAAGAGCATAACAATGAAGCATACCTGCTTCATTGTTATGCTCTTTCTCAAGGTTTTATGGGATTTTCTCCGTGAGAGGTGCTACGGCTACAATTAGTTTTCTGCCATCACATATGTGAACTGCACAATTCGCCCTATTTCGCCTTCACACTGTCTCGCCGAGCTGCTAGAGCACAATAATAAAAACCACCTTTGCATAAGACACAATGGAAAATCCGAGTTCATCTTACTTACTTCACCGAGTGTCTGAATTCCGTTTCGAACGTCGGCATAAACTCCGCGCTGTAATCGTAAACACCAGAGGCAAGAACAGTCTTCGCTTCCGGGTCCGAGCCTTGCATGTACTTCAAAGACTGCAACACCACATAAATTGACATTCAACAAACGCCACTAAATGATGAGACATAGGAGATCGTCAACCTGGCCGCATACTTAAAGAGCTTCTAAAAAGGCATATTAATCGTCTTCACAAAGCAGTCCCATAAATATACAGTTTTAACAGATACCTGTTTATGTATAGGCCTCATGTCATAACGAAGCAAATCTGATGATTCCTGTTGCCCTTTGATGGAGCGAGCACGCTTTCATATCAGTGCACAAAGAGACAAAAACACATAATACTAGGA